>NC_048572.1:74248414-74945914 GCF_013265735.2 Oncorhynchus mykiss
TCTACTGTCTAGTCTGAGTAGTGTACAGTCTTCATTCTGGTGTGAAAAGTAGAGAGAATTATTTTGGGTATCACAGTCATTCACAAGTAGATACTAACTGATCATGACAGTTAATCTATTTTGCTCCAATTTTCAGTTGAGTATGTAAAGTACTGAGTACCTGTCCTCTGGGGTCTGTGCTGACAGAGTTGAGTCTCCGGGAGGAGTCCTGTCTGGAGAGTGTGTTGATTTTTAACCTGTGAAAGACAGAGAATGTCAAACTGAAGGGGATTTGAGGATAGGGGTTAAGAGCATTGGGCAAGTAACCAAAAGGTTGCTGGTCCGAATCCCAGAGCCAACTAGGTGAACAATTGCAGATGTGCCCTTGAGCAAGGCACTTAATCCTAATTGCTCCTGTAAATCACTCTGGATAACATAATCTGCTAAATGACTAAAATGTAAAAGGGGGAGCAAAGTATTGTGGAAATCAACTCACGTTCTTTCGCTAAGCTCCATCTCTAATTTTCTGTTTTTGCGCCTGTGGTATCGGTTGACTAAAATGATGATGATGATCATGACGATGACCAAAACCCCAGCAGCCACAACTATAATGATCATCACTAGAGTGTCAACAGTGGTTTCCTGCACACTGCGAATTTTCTCTATGGGAGGGATGGGAACATACACAATTGTAAACAAACAACCAACTGCAGTGATAGAGATAAGTTGCAGATTTTCTATTTGAGCAAAGTTGGTATTTCAGATCATCACAAGGGGGCAGCAATGTTGCACAAATGGTACCAAACACAGCGGGAGATAAGTTCTATTATGCTGTCCAGGTTCTCCCAAAATACAGGAGTAACTTTGCCCATTACCTGTCACTGTGATGTTCGATTCTACTTTCCTTGTCCCAATGCCGTTGTTCACCACACATTCATAAACTCCAGTGTCATTCTGTCTCAGGGCTCGGCCAAACAGAAGCCTCGCTCCATTCACAGTGAGACCGTCTGGCAGGGCCTTACCACCCCTGCAGATGGAGACAAACACATACATTAAAGAAGATTGCCCATATTAATACTGAGCTACTCAACAATGTAATCGTAACCTAATTAACATGCACTACATGACCAAAAGTATGTGGAAACCTTCTCATTGAATATCTCATTCCAAAATCATAGGCATGAATATGGAGTTGGTCTTCCCTTTGCTGCTACAACAGCCTCCACTCTTCTGAGAAGGCTTCCCACTAGATGTTGGAACATTGCTGCGCAATTGAGCCATGAGCATTAACGATGTTGGGCGATTAGGCCTGGCTCGCAGTAGGTGTTCCAATTCATCCCAAAGGTGTTTGATGGGGCTGAGGTCAGGGCTCTGTGCAGGCCAGTCATGGAAAGACAATTTTTTAAGTGCTATGCGCTTCGGCACTCTGCGGACCCGTTCTGTGAGCGTGTGTGACCTACCACTTCCCGGCAAGCCGTTGTTGCTCCTAGACCTTTCCACTTCACAATAACAGTATTTACAGCAGCTCTAGCAGCTCTGTCTCCTAGAGATGAATGTACTTTGGTGAGAAAAGTGCAAATCAATCCCAGAACAACAGCAAAGGACCGTGTGAAGATGCTGGAGGAAACAGGTACAAAAGTATCTATATCCACAGTAAAACGAGTCCTATATCGACATAACCTGAAAGGCCGCTCAGCAAGGAAGAAGCCACTGATCCAAAACCGCCATAAAAAAAGCCAGACTACGGTTTGCAACTGCACATGGAGAAATGTCCTCTGGTCTGAAACAAAAATAAAACTGTTTGATCATAATGACCATCGTTATGTTTGGAGGAAAAAGAGGGAGGCTTGCTGAAGAACACCATCCCAACAATGATGAACGGGGGTGGCAGCATCATGTTGCGGGGGTACTTCGCTGCAGGAGGGACTGGTGGACTTCACAAAATAGATGGCATCATGAGGAAGGGAAATTATATGGATATATTGAAGCAACATCTCAAGACATCAGTCAGGAAGTTAAAGCTTGGTCGCAAATGGGTCTTCTAAATGCACAATGACCCCAAGCATACCTCCAAAGTTGTGGCAAAATGGCTTAAGGACAACAAGTCAAGGTATTGGAGTGGCCATCACAAAGCCCTGACCTCAATCCCATAGAATATTTGTGGGCAGAACTGAAAAGGCATGTGCGAGCAAAGAGGCCTACAAACCTGACTCAGTTACACCATCTCTGTCAGGAGGAATGGGCCAAAATTCACCCACTTTATTGTGGGAAGCTTGTGGAAGGCTACCCGAAACGTGTGACCCAAGTTAAACAATTTAAAGGCAATGCTATCAAATACTAATTGAGTGTATGTAAACTTCTGAACCACTGGGAATGTGATGAAACAAATAACAGCTGAAATAAATCACTCTCTGTACTATTATTCTGACATTTCACATTCTTAAAATAAAGTGGTGATCCTAACTGGCCTAAGACAGGGAATTTTACAAGGATTAAATGTCAGGAGTTTTGAAAACTGAATTTAAATGTATTTGGCTAAGGTGCATGTAAACTTCCAACTTCAACTATGTGTGTATGTACAGTGCCTTGCGAAAGTATTCGGCCCCCTTGAACTTTGCGACCTTTTGCCACATTTCAGGCTTCAAATATAAAGATATAAAACTGTATTTTTTTGTGAAGAATCAACAACAAGTGGGACACAATCATGAAGTGGAACGACATTTATTGGATATTTCAAACTTTTTTAACAAATCAAAAACTGAAAAATTGGGCGTGCAAAATTATTCAGCCCCTTTACTTTCAGTGCAGCAAACTCTCTCCAGAAGTTCAGTGAGGATCTCTGAATGATCCAATGTTGACCTAAATGACTAATGATGATAAATACAATCCACCTGTGTGTAATCAAGTCTCCGTATAAATGCACCTGCACTGTGATAGTCTCAGAGGTCCGTTAAAAGCGCAGAGAGCATCATGAAGAACAAGGAACACACCAGACAGGTCCGAGGTACTGTTGTGAAGAAGTTTAAAGCCGGATTTGGATACAAAAATATTTCCCAAGCTTTAAACATCCCAAGGAGCACTGTGCAAGCGATAATATTGAAATGGAAGGAGTATCAGACCACTGCAAATCTACCAAGACCTGGCCGTCCCTCTAAACTTTCAGCTCATACAAGGAGAAGACTGATCAGAGATGCAGCCAAGAGGCCCATGATCACTCTGGATGAACTGCAGAGATCTACAGCTGAGGTGGGAGACTCTGTCCATAGGACAACAATCAGTCGTATATTGCACAAATCTGGCCTTTATGGAAGAGTGGCAAGAAGAAAGCCATTTCTTAAAGATATCCATAAAAAGTGTCGTTTAAAGTTTGCCACAAGCCACCTGGGAGACACACCAAACATGTGGAAGAAGGTGCTCTGGTCAGATGAAACCAAAATTGAACTTTTTGGCAACAATACAAAACGTTATGTTTGGCGTAAAAGCAACACAGCTGAACACACCATCCCCACTGTCAAACATGGTGGTGGCAGCATCATGGTTTGGGCCTGCTTTTCTTCAGCAGGGACAGGGAAGATGGTTAAAATTGATGGGAAGATGGATGGAGCCAAATACAGGACCATTCTGGAAGAAAACCTGACGGAGTCTGCAAAAGACCTGAGACTGGGACGGAGATTTGTCTTCCAACAAGACAATGATCCAAAACATAAAGCAAAATCTACCATGGAATGGTTCAAAAATAAACATATCCAGGTGTTAGAATGGCCAAGTCAAAGTCCAGACCTGAATCCAATCGAGAATCTGTGGAAAGAACTGAAAACTGCTGTTCACAAATGCTCTCCATCCAACCTAACTGAGCTCGAGCTGTTTTGCAAGGAGGAATGGGAAAAAATGTCAGTCTCTCGATGTGCAAAACTGATAGAGACATACCCCGAGCGACTTACAGCTGTAATCGCAGCAAAAGGTGGCGCTACAAAGTATTAAATTAAGGGGGCTGAATAATTTTGCACGCCCAATTTTTCAGTTTTTGATTTGTTAAAAAAGTTTGAAATATCCAATAAATGTCGTTCCACTTCATGATTGTGTCCCACTTGTTGTTGATTCTTCACAAAAAAATACAGTTTTATATCTTTGTTTGAAGCCTGAAATGTGGCAAAAGGTCGCAAAGTTCAAGGGGGCCGAATACTTTCGCAAGGCACTGATATATATATATATATATATATATATATATATATGAGCGTATTTACAGTGCATTCGTAAAGTATTCAGAGCCCTTCACTTTTTCCACATTTTGTTGCGTTACAGCCTTCTAAAATGTTGTTTCTATCTACACACAATTCCCCATAATGACAAGCAAAAAACTGAAATATCACATTTATGTAACTATTCAGATCCTTTACTCAGTACTTTGAAGCACCTTTGGCAGTGATTAAATCAAAATCAAATTTATTTATATAGCCCTTCGTACATCAGCTGATATCTGAAATCCAGCCTAAAACCCCAAACAGCAAGCAATGCAGGTGCTGAAGCACGATTACAGCTTAGTCTTCTTGGGTATGAAGCCACAAGCTTGGCACGCCTGTTTTTGATGAGTTTCTACCATTCTTCTCTGCAGATCCTCTCAAGCCCGGTCAGCTTGGATGGGGAGTGTCGCTCCACAGCTATTTTTAGGTCTCTCCAGAGATGTTCGATCGGGTTCAAGTCCAGGCTCTGGCTGGGCCACTCAAGGACATTCAGAGACTTGTCCCGAAACCACTCCTGCATTGTCTTGGCTGTGTGCTGACTGTGTGCTTAGGGTCGTTGTCTTGTTGGATGGTGAACCGTCGCCCCAGTATGAGGTCCTGAGCACTCTGGATCAGGTTTTCATCAAGGATCTCTGTACTTTTCTGTTCATCTTTCCCTCGATCCTGGACTAGTCTCCCAGTCCTTGCCGTTGGAAAACATTTCCACAGCATGATGCTGCCACCCTTATGCTCCACCTTAGGGATGGCATTGGCCAGCTGATGAGCGGTGCCTGGTTTCCTCCAGATGTGACACCTGGCATTCACGCCAAAGAGTACAATCTTGGTTTCATCAGACCAGAGAATCTTGTTTCTCAAGGTCTGACAGTCCATTAGGTGCCTTTTGGCAAACTCAAAGCAGACCGTCATGTGCATTTTACTGAGCAGTGGCTTCCGTCTGGCCACTCTACCATAAAGGCCTGATTGGTGGAGTGCTGCAGAGATGGTTGTCCTTCTGGAAGGTTCTCCCATCTCCACAGATGAACTCTAGAGCTCTGTCAGAGTGACCATTAGGTTCTTGGTCACCTCCCTGACAAAGGTCTTTCTCCCCCAATTGCTCCATTTGGCCGGGCAGCCAGCTCTAGGAAGAGTCTTGATGGTTCCAAACTTCATCCATTTAAGAATGACGGACACCACTGTGTTCTTGGGGACCTTCAATGCTGCAGAAACGTTTTGGTACCCTTCCCCAGAGCTGTGCCGAGACACAATCCTGTCTTGGAGATCTACGGACAATTCCTTTGAACACATGGCTGGGTTTTTGCTCTGACATGCACTGTCAACTGTGGACCTTATTTAGACAGGTGTGTGCCATTCCAAATCGTGTCCAATCAATTGAATTTACCACAGGTGGAATCCAATCAAGTTGTAGAAACATCTCAAGGATGATAAATGGAAACAGGATGCACCTGAGCTCCTAGCAAAGGGTCTGAATACTTATGTAAATAATATTTTTTATTATATAGTTGGGCAAAAAAGTATTTAGTCAGCCACCAATTGTGCAAGTTCTCCCACTTAAAAAGATGAGAGGCCTGTCATTTTCATCATAGGTACACTTCAACTATGACAGACAAAATTAGGAAAAAAATGCAGAAAATCACATTGTAGGATTTTTTATGAATTTATTTGCGGAAAATAAGTACTTGGTCAATAACAAAAGTTTATCTCAATACTTTGTTATATACCCTTTGTTGGCAATGAGAGGTCAAACGTTTTCTGTAAGTCTTCACAAGGTTTTCACACACTGTTGCTGGTATTTTGGCCCATTCCTCCATGCAGATCTCCTCTAGAGCAGTGATGTTTTGGGGATGTTGCTGGGCAACACAGACTTTCAACTCCCTCCAAAGATTTTCTATGGGGATGAGATCTGGAGACTGGCTAGGCCACTCCAGGACCTTGAAATGCTTCTTACGAAGCCACTCCTTCGTTGCCCGGGTGTGTTTGGGATCACTGTCATGCTGAAAGACCCAGCCACGTTTCATCTTCAATGCCCTTGCTGATGGAAGGAGGGTTTCACTCAAAATCTCACGATACATGGCCCCATTCATTCTTTCCTTTACACAGATCAGTCGTCCTGGTCCCTTTGCAGAAAAACAGCCCCAAAGCATGATGTTTCCACCCCCATGCTTCACAGTAGGTATGGTGTTCTTTGGATGCAACTCAGCATTCTTTGTCCTATTGGTCATTCTTTGTTCTATTTTGGTTTCATCTGACCATATGACATTCTCCCAATCTTCTTCTGAATCATCCAAATGCTCTCTAGCAAACTTCAGACGGGCCTGGACATGTACTGGCTTAAGCAGGGAGACACGTCTGGCACTGCAGGATTTGAGTCCCTGGCGGCGTAGTGTGTTGCTGATGGTAGGCTTTGTTACTTTGGTCCCAGCTCTCTGCAGGTCATTCACTAGGTCCCCCCGTGTGGTTCTGGGATTTTTGCTCACCGTTCTTGTGATCATTTTGACCCCACGGGGTGAGATCTTGTGTGGAGCCCCAGATCGAGGGAGATTATCAGTGGTCTTGTATGTCTTCCATTTCCTAATAATTGCTCCCACAGTTGATTTCTTCAAACCAAGCTGCTTACCTATTGTAGATTCAGTCTTCCCAGCCTGGTGCACAGGTGTCTTTTATACTGATAACTAGTTCAAACAGGTGCCATTAATACTGGTAACGAGTGGAGGACAGAGGAGCCTCTTAAGAAGTTACAGGTCTGTGAGAGCCAGAAATCTTGCTTGTTTGTAGGTGACCAAATACTTATTTTCCACCATAATTTGCAAATAAATTCATTAAAAATCCTACAATGTGATTTTCTGGATTTTTTTTTCATTTTGTCTGTCATAGTTGAAGTGTACCTATGATGAAAATTACAGGCCCCTCATCTTTTTAAGTGGGAGAACTTGCACAATTGGTGGCTGACTAAATACTTTTTTGCCCCACTGTATATATACATACACACACACATTTGCTAAAAAAAAAAATTAAACTAACTTTTTCATTATGGGGCATTGTGTGTAGATTAAGGGGGAAAATATATTTAATCAATTTTAGAATAAGGCTGTAACGTAATAAAATGTGGAAAAAGTGAAGGGGTCTGAATACTTTCAGAATGCACTGTATGACTAATGGAATAGCAGACTCACTGCATGAAACAACGGCTATGTTCATGAAGGCAGATGTATCGGACAGGGTTGATCAATACACAATTCAAAAGTTCTATTTACGAAAAAAAATGTTAAGGCCTTTTGTTCAGCAAAACATTACCAGAATATAAACCTCTGAAGGGAATGTCAACTAAGCTACACAGAAGTAGCCTATAATTACATCCAAACAATAGGTCAGTGTGCATTGGTGAGGTGTTTTAGCTAAATACATTTGTTACATCAGGGTTACCACAAAAGGGAAACCAGCAATTTGCCTTCATCTGTAAAAGCAGTTTAATTACTGCTCCTATTGATCTGAATAGACAAATGCCGCTTGGCTTGGTACGAGCCAACTACTATATGAAGGAAGACTAAGAGGCCCCTGAATAAGCTCAGACGTCCCAGGAACTATAATAGAGAGGCAGTTTCTGATCCCGCCAGGAACTAGGTCCACTGAGAGGGCTCAAGTTGCCCAAGTTTCACTGTGCCAGCCAGGCTGCCATTTTACTGCTCAGCCCAACAAGGGGCTTCTCACATTTCTCTTCTTACTCACTCAGCCCCACCTTATAACCAATCCTTTATAATGGAATCAAAGCCAGAGATTACATCTGACACTGAATACATGTTTGACAATAATTATACTGATAGGGTTTATTTTCATTCAAATGCATTAAGGTTTTAGAAACATGCCATAAATGTGATACTCTATATACAGTACATTTAGAGCAATTTTGGAAAAGTATCGCTTCTTCAATTATTTTTAACTTCTGCGGAAACAGACACACGATTTGTTAGCATGCTGCAATAGTGAGTATTTAATTGTGTGTGCTGTCATTATTGTAATGCTCAGAGAAGAATCTTTAATTACGCGCAGACCCTGTGTTTTACAGTGTATTAGAGTGATATTTAAAGCGAGGCACTATGATTAAGTGCTTAAGAGGCGTCTCCAGAGCTTCCTCCCTCCATGGCTCCCTCCCCTCCCTGGCTCGCTCACTCGTGTGAAAATGTATCCCTTTCAATCGGTTTTCTAATTCTGTAACTCGACAATGTATTTATTCCATATTGAATGGAACAAAGAGGAAGACACCCTCCTCTAGTTGACACTTTATCGTGCATGTGTTTCTCTTGCAAATATTTGAATAGTACATTTTATAGTGCAAAGTGTTACATTACGCAAATAATGACAGACAGAAACAGTCAGGCAGGTAATACCTGGTCCAGGTGAAGCTCTGTGGTTTGGGGTTTCCTCCAGTCTCACACTTGAGTTCAGCTCCCTTCAGTCCCATGTACCAGTTTCCATTATAGCCGGTGACAGCTGCATCTGGGGGAACTGTCAACATAAACTTTGTCACTTTAATCCAAGCATGACCATTTAATTATACTATCCCACCACAGTGACAGCTGAGGGTAAACTCACATTGCACCACCAGGCGGTTACTGATCCTCCGGGGTTGCTCCAGAGCAGGGTGCCAGACGAGGCAGTCCAGCCGCATGCCGTTCATACTCCTCAGGGGGTGCAGGGAGAAGTGGGTGGACACGGCCCCGCCCTCGGAGCTGCGGGTCTGGTTCTGACCAGGGAGATCCGTATCCCAGGTCAGTCGAGGTGGAGGACGGGCCACGGAGCGGCAGGAGGCAGCTATGCGGAAGGACTGGCCCTCCTCCAGAACCACTGGGTCCAGAGAGGAGATTGGTAGGGCTGGGGGGGAAGGGAGGTAGAGGGGCAGGGCCAGGCTATATGAGATTCCATGTTGTGCAGGTAAATTGAGTGCGTAAGTAAGGCTTTGGTCAGCCAGAACAGATATTTCCTTCAGTGGTTGACTCCAACTAATCAAGTCAAATGTGGGGTTATTAACAGGAAATGACTATGATGAGTATAACAATGAAAATAGTCACATGGTTTACAACTATGATGAAGAGGATGGTGAAAGTAATTAGTCTTACTCCACACAGTGAGTGACAGCTGCCTCTCAAAGTTCCCATAGGGGAATGTGCTGATGTGACAGGTGTATTTCCCCTCATAAGACTCCTCCGTGTTCATGATGAGCAGGGCAGAGTCCACTGTGGGGCTACTGCTCTCAAACCTCACTCTCCCAGAGTATCGCCCAAACTCTGACAGACATAAGACAGAAAGACAAACAGAGAGACAAAGACAGATTTATTCCTGGTAAACATTACAATCCTTGCAGACAAATGCAAGAAAACAACATTATGATTATAGTGATTGAGTGACTAAGTGGTTAAGATGGCCGTCTACTCTGTGTGAGTTGGTGAGGGCATGATGCACCAACCTGTGTGTCCCTCTGTGAGGTGGGCAGTGATGATTTGTTCTTTGGTGCCATCAGGTAGCTCCTTGAACCAGCTGACCTGAACTACCTGCTCCTCCTCCTGAACTTGAAACTGACAGGGCAGCCGCGTCTCAACCTCCGTCAAGGAACGCAGGGAGAAGGATGGAGGAGGCTCCACAAACCCACCCCTCACACACACTGCTGTATGAGAGAGAGGTGTGTGTGTGTGTGTGTGCGTTAGAGAAAGCAAAACAGGGTGAGTGACGGTGTGGAGAAAGAGTAATGCATCATCACTATAACAAACAAGGAATCGCAAACATTGCCCTTTGAAGTGTTGAGGTGGGTATAGACTGTCTGTAGTTAATGATTCCTTCACTCATTAATGATTACACCCGCAGTTGAAAGACCATGGCACATACATGTAACTGCCAAAATAAAGAAAACACCAACATACTGTAAAGTGTTAATAGGGCGTTGGCCCAACACAAACTGCCAGAACAGCTTCAATGCACCCTGGCATAGATTCTACAAGTGTCTGGAACTCGACACCCTTCTTCCACGAGAAAATCTATATCATGTTTTGTTGATGCTGGTGGAGTCGCAGTCTCAAGGGACACTCCAGAATCTCCCACAAGTGTTCAATTGGGTTGAGATTTGGTGACCGAGACACACACACACACACACACCCTTCTAACCCCCTATTTGTATTTATTATGGATCCCCTGGCAGAGTACTCTTCCTGGGGTCCAGAAAAATTAAGGCAGATTATACAATTTTAAAAACATTACAATACATTCACAGACTGTGTGCCCTCAGGCCCCTATTCCACGACCCTATGCTCCTTTGAGCCCATTCTTTGAAAGTCACTGAGATCTTAAGGCTCCAGAATGGCGCAGCGGTCTGCTAGAGGTGTCATTACAGACCCTGGTTTGATTCTGGGCTGTATCACAACCGGCCGTGATCGGCAGTCCCATAGGGCAGTGCATAATAGTCCCAGCATCATCTGGGGTTAGGGGAGGGTTTTGCCGGGGTAGGCCGTCAATGTAAAATAAACATTTGTTCTTAACTGACTTGTCTAGTTAAATAAATATACATCTTTTCTTCTAGCCATGGTGGCCAAAATAATAGGCAACTTGATTAATTAACTCAGGAACCACACATGTGGAAGCACCAGCTTTCAATATATTTTGTATCTCTCATTTATCCAAGTGTTTCCTTTATTTTGGCATGTTACCTGTATACGAGTCATTCCGTTCATTTCAACCACACAAGAACAAGGACACAGACCCACAGAGGAATGCAAACAAACTCACACACAGGCTCACACTTATTTCTAGTGAACACAAAAAGGGACTTGTTGTGACCTATTTTACAAACGGGAGAAACAGACAGGCGCACACAGGGCCTCAGACAGAGGTCGTTAGTGCCACAAAGCTGTGTTACTTGCTTTTCCTGTTCATGGCATTCATTGACCTTTATCACACCTCAGTTTGGCAGTTATGCTAAGGCCTATATTAACACACTAACAGAGTGCACCACACAGGAAGCTTACTTTTAAACACAGGTATAGGCCTACACATGCTACAAAAATGTGTTTGTTGAAACACTCACTACTAATCAAAACAAAAAGATAACAGCAAGGAAGTAGCCTGCACTTTGTTTTCCAAAGAATGTTACGCTAGTACATTTCTATGATGCCGATCAGTACTTGTCACCGCTCCCTTTCCTTATAGTGTCAGGTATGCAACAAACATACATACCCAGATATACACAATACAATTAGGCTTCACATTTGTATTTTTTTAAAGAAAAAAATCTAATAAACATTCCCAAATCTTACCAAATGCCCATAGCACCAACCACGCTGTGCCCCACTGGCTCTGGCCCGGGACAGGTAACTCCATCCCTTGATTCAGTGGCACTCCCAATATCAATCTTAGGGAGTTCCAAAATCTATCCAAGTTGAACAACAAGCTTCAAAATGGTATGAAATAATGCATTTTCGTAATCTCATTATTATTAAAAACATGAGAGTAAAGTGTTGCCATTGGAGTAGCCTATTTGGAGAAACATTTGTAGACAAGCTTACGGCGGTGGACTGTGCGTCAGGTGTTCGTGTCTCTTCGTAGGTCTTGCCAATCAAACCAAAGCTGCTCGATTTATTTACAGTAGCACACAAATTGTGTACACATTTTCTACAGTATAACTACATTCCAAATATTCAGTAACAAGAAAAAAAGGTCCCAACTTTTCGGTTTACTTTTCAAACATTTCTTTCGCTCACTCTCCAGGTATTCGTAGTCCGTAGCCTACCTGACGCACGAGGTAAAATGTTCATTCCAACTCGAACAGTTGCAAAACACCAGACAATCGGGTAACACTACTTGCTCTACAACATCGGAAAATAATTAGATTAAGTCATTAGCCTACACAAGACTAACATTCTTCTGTGAAATGTCTCGAATTTACACTTTGCTCAAGCTTTTGCATTCCATTGTTGAATACATATTTTACTGCCTGCGTCTCTCTCCACCCCCTAATTATCATACAACGTAAAGTAGCCTCCTTTTTTGTCTTTTAAGTCTGACCATACAACAGTGAATTATTTTATTTGACACAATGCAATGCACAATGCTGTACACCTAATCTATAAGTGGTCTATTCTCAAATGGCTCTAGTCGTATTTAAATCTAAACGTATTTGGCCAGATTAATGGAAATTACTATTGAATCAGATAAAATCTAATTTCAATAAGTAACGTTGACGTCTAATTGGTCACTTTCACTCTTACCGAGGTCTACAGTCATATATTGGCCCGGAATTGTAGATGTTTTGTTTGATATTAATTATGGGTATTCACAAGGGGGCGGCAGGTAGCCTAGTGGTTAGAGCGTTGGACTAGTAACCGAAAGGTGGCAAGATCGAATCTGTTGAACAAGGCAGTTGTTCCTTGAAAATAAGAAAGGAGGATGCTGTTGTTACAAAAATACATGATAAGGTCTACATTTGTCATTCCTGTTTCAGACCAAGACCATTTTGAAAAAGTGAACATACTGACATGTATTTTACTACCAGGACTAGAATGTTATTGTGCTTTTGGCCTTGTGAGTTCATGTTACTGTGGAGATTAAATCTTGCATATTGCCGTTTCTCTATTATTTTATTTATATATTTTTTTATTTGAACCTTTATTTAACTATTGAAGTGGTTATTGTTTTGAATTTGTTTTGAATACAGTTCCATGACCAGTTATTTGTGTATGTAAATAATGGTGTTGCATGAGATATTGTAGACTTGGAGACACTTGTGCCTCATTTCCAATGAGGATGTACCCCAGTGTTTTACCCAAAAGTCTCAGACTTATCTGTTTCTATCTACCTGGGCCGGCACCCGTATCTCACTGGGCCATGGCTCTGTCGGACCAGCTCTGTCTTGGAGCCAAGGCAAGGCCCTGTGTACTTTTCAGCACCATTTACATAACAATGGCTAACTGTAAACTTCAATACTTTCAACCAGAGGTTGTTGATTCGGCTCGCCACAAGTATTGATGGAAACAATAACATCAAAAGGGAATTTCACCTTGGCTCTGCCACGGCATACAGCCATTACTATATTAACATTATTACGTTTTTATCATAAACACAATTATCCAAACCACAAGCTAATACTAGTACATTTTCATTTCAGTGGTAGAATCGGGAAGTTTCAACTTCCTGTGTATGTAACGGATGTGAAACGGCTAGCTAGTTAGTGGTGGTGCGCGCTAAATAGCGTTTCAATCGGTGACTTCACTTGCTCTGAGACCTTGAAGTAGTGGTTCCCCTTGCTCTGCAAGGGCCGCTGCTTTTGTGGAGCGATGGGTAACGATGCTTCGTGTGTGACTGTTGTTGATGTGTGCAGAGGGTCCCTGGTTCGCGCCCGGGTATGGTCTAAAGATATACTGTTACATGTATTCATCTGCTCATAGTCAACCACAAAGTCCGGCATTCAAATGCAGATAACGCCCGCTAAGGTAGATGGGGCGTGCCCACAAACTTGAGCGATGCCAATGTGTACTTCAAACGAACACACAGCAAGATTTTGTATGCAAGATTTCTTTGGACAATATTTGTTTTTCACTGTCATCATACCTGTGTGGTGTTCTGTGCCTGACTGTGCTAATTACAAACAAGCATGAAAACATGTTATCTTTCAACGTTCTATCTACCAGAGATTTACCACAATTCTGCCAGTGGCTTGCATCTGTCCGGTCCTCTGGCAGTCTCTATGGTGGTGCCACAGGGTTCAATTCTCGGGCCGACTCTTTTCTCTGTATATGTCAATGATGTTGCTCTTGCTGCGGGCGATTCCCTGATCCACCTCTACGCAGATGACACCATTCTATATACTTTCGGCCCGTCATTGGACACTGTGCTATCTAACCTTCAAACAAGCTTCAATGCCATACAACACTCCTTCCGTGGCCTCCAAACGCTAGTAAAACCAAATGCATGCTTTTCAACCGATCGCTGCCTGCACCCGCATGCCCGACTAGCATCACCACCCTGGATGGTTCCGACCTAGAATATGTGGACATCTATAAGTACCTAGGTGTCTGGCTAGACTGCAAACTCTCCTTCCAGACTCATATCAAACATCTCCAATCGAAAATCAAATCAAGAGTCGGCTTTCTATTCCGCAACAAAGCCTCCTTCACTCACGCCGCCAAGCTTACCCTAGTAAAACTGACTATCCTACCGATCCTCGACTTCGGCGATGTCATCTACAAAATGTCTTCCAACACTCTACTCAGCAAACTGGATGCAGTCTATCACAGTGCCATCCGTTTTGTCACTAAAGCACCTTATACCACCCACCACTGCGACTTGTATGCCCTAGTCGGCTGGCCCTCGCTACATATTCGTCGCCAGACCCACTGGCTCCAGGTCATCCATGCTAGGTAAAGCTCCGCCTTATCTCAGCTCACTGGTCACGATGGCAACACCCATCCGTAGCACGCGCTCCAGCAGGTGTATCTCACTGATCATCCCTAAAGCCAACACCTCATTTGGCCGCCTTTCGTTCCAGTACTCTGCTGCCTGTGACTGGAACGAATTGCAAAAATCGCTGAAGTTGGAGACTTTTATCTCCCTCACCAACTTCAAACATCAGCTATCTGAGCAGCTAACCGATCGCTGCAGCTGTACGTAGTCTATTGGTAAATAGCCCACCCATTTTCACCTACCTCATCCCCATACTGTTTTTATTTATTTACTTTTATGCTCTTTTGCACACCAATATCTCTACCTGTACATGACCATCTGATCATTTATCACTCCAGTGTTAATCTGCAAAATTGTAATTATTCGCCTACCTCCTCATGCCTTTTGCACACATTGTATATAGACTCCCCCTTTGTTTTTCTACTGTGTTATTGACTTGTTAATTGTTTACTCCATGTGTAACTCTGTGTTGTCTGCTCACACTGCTATGCTTTATCTTGGCCAGGTCGCAGTTGCAAATGAGAACTTGTTCTCAACTAGCCTACCTGGTTAAATAAAGGTGAAATAAAAAAAATAAATAAAATCTATCAAGAATGATGTTGCTTGCGGTGACTAAAGATTATCAGAGGGATTTTCAGGCTGAACTGATGGGGAATCCATTTCGACGACAGCTGAGAAGCTCTCCCTTGCTCTCCATTTGGTAAATCCAACCACAACTCTATCCTCCTGATTCCTGCTTAAAATAAAATATTTAAGCAGGAAGCACCAGTGACTCGGTCATAAAAAAAATGGTCAGATGAAGCAGATGCTAAACTAGTCTGTGTTTTTCTATCACAGACTGGAACATGTTCCGGGATTCTTCCGATGACATTGAGGAATACACCACATCAGTCACTGGCTTTATCAATAAGTGCATTGAGGACGTCCCCACAGTACATACCCCAACCAGAAGCTATGGATTACAGGCAACATTCGCACTGAGCTAAAGGGTAGAGCTGCCGCTTTCAAGGTGTGGGACTCTAACCCGGAAGCTTACAAGAAATCCCGCTAAGCCCTGCAACGAACCATCAAACAGGCAAAGGGTCAATACAGGTCTAAGATTGAATCATACTACACCGGCTCCGACGCTCGTCGGATGTGGCAGGGCTTGCAAACTATTACAGACTACAAAGGGAAGCACAGCCACTAGCTGCCCAGTGACACGAGCCAACCAAACAAGCTAAATCACTTCTACGCTCGCTTCGATGCAAGCAACACTGAGGCATGCATGAGAGCTTCAGCAGTTCCGGACGACTGTGTGATCATGCTCTCCGTAGCCGACGTGAGTAAGACCTTTAAACAGGTCAACATTCACAAGGCTGCGGGGCCAGATGGATTACCAGGACGTGTGCTCTGGGCATGTGCTGACCAACTGGCAGGTGTCTTCACTGACATTTTCAACATGTCGCTGATTGAGTCTGTAATACCAACATGCTTCAAGCAGAACACCATAATCCCTGTGCTCGAGAACACAAAGGCAACCTGCCTAAATGACTACAGACCCGTGGCACTCACGTCCGTAGCCATGAAGTGCTTTGAAAGGTTGGTAATGGCTCACATCAACACCATTATCCCAGAAACCCTAGACCTACTCCAATTTGCATACCGCCCAAACAGATCCACTGATGATGCAATCTCTATTGCACTCCACACTGCCCTTTCCCACCTGGACAAAAGGAACACCTATGTGAGAATGCTATTCATTGACTACAGCTCAGCGTTCAACACCATAGTACCCTCAAAGGTCATCACTAAGCTAAGGAACCTGGAACTAAACACCTCCCTCTGCAACTGGATCCTGGACTACCTGACGGGCTGCCCCAGGTGGTGAGGGTAGGTAGCAACACATCTGCCACGCTGGTCCTCAACACTGGAGCTCCCCAGGGGTGCGTGCCCAGTCCCCTCCTGTACTCCCTGTTCACCCACGACTGCATGGCCAGGCACGACTCCAACACCATCATTAAGTTTGCTGACGACACAACAGTGGTAGGCCTGATCACTGACAACGACGAGACAGCCTATAGGGAGGAGGTCAGAGACCTGGCCGGGTGGTGCCAGAATAGCAACCTATCCCTCAACGTAACCAAGACTAAGGAGATGATTGTGGACTACAATAAGGTGCGGACACTGGCTCATTCCATCCACTGAATGCTGCCACTGTATGGAAGGTGAGGGCGTACTCCGCAGCGGTCTGGTCCACTGTTGGAGTAGGCGCTCACACCCCTCTCTGCCCTCCAGTGGATGATCGAGGACTCCTCTGAACAGTGCCATAAACCTTCAATAGGAACCCAGCTCCTCCTCTCCTCACTCCCAGGCAGCCGTAGCCCATGCACCCCAACTTTGGACATCTCGGTGGTGGGGGCTCTTTTTTGATGAGAAAAATCGAGGGAGCACTGGAAGAAGAAGACACAGCATTTGGATGGAGTCCCATCATATTTGTCTGGAAGAGACAAAAGGGCATCGCTGACAAGGGCTGACTGCTGAATGGACTGGGGCACTGGATCGCTGGGTCGACTCATTGTAGAAGATCCTCCGCTCGTTCGGGGTGACGTCCTTTGAGGAATATCTAGACATAGAAGAACGCAGAGGACCTCAACTCTAGTCATGTGCTAATGTTTGCTGGTAAACCTAGCTTTAGTTGGCTGGTTGTAATGTTGTAGCTTGCTGTTTAGTAGCTATATCTACAACTAAAAAGAGAAGAGGTTTTACAATCGAGATACAAACGATCTTCTATTGTAAAACCTCTTCTATTTTTGCGTATAGATATGACTACCGGTAGAAGTTTTGCTACCTTAGCTACCTAGATAGTTATCTAGACTGTTAAACAGCCACCACTAACATTGAGTGGCTGCTGCCTACACACTGACTCAACTCCAGCCACTTTAATAATGGGAATTGATGGGAAATGATGTACAATATATCACCTAATCACCTATCACCTAATATAATGTTTACATACCCTACATTATTCATCTCATATATATACGTATATACTGTACTCTATATCATCTACTGCATCTTTATGTAATACATGTATCACTAGCCACTTTAACTATGCCACTTTGTTTACATACTCATCTCATATGTATATACTGCACTCAATACCATCTACTGTATCTTGCCTATGCCGCTCTGTACCATCACTCATTCATATATCTTTATGTACATATTCTTTATCCCCTTACACTTGTGTCTATAAGGTAGTAGTTTTGGAATTGTTAGCTAGATTACTTGTTGGTTATTACTGCATTGTCGGAACTAGAAGCACAAGCATTTCGCTACACTCGCATTAACATCTGCTAACCATGTGTATGTGACAAATTAAATTTGATTTGAGATATTACAGAACAATTATTAGATTTCCCCCCACTGTAACAAAATAGTATGTTAGCCAGCAATACACAATTTGGGTTTCAGTAGATAAACTGAAATTAGCTAGCTAGGTGGCTTGCAGGAAAAATAACTTACTTAGTTAAGGGCTTGTAAGTAAGCATTTCACTGTAAGGTCTACCTGTTGTATTTGGCGCATGAGACAAATAAAATTTGATTTGATTAATTGCTAAATATACAAGCAGATATATTTTCTCCAGTTTCTGGAAGACTACAACTTGTGTTGGGCAGTGCTTCGTGCTCTGGCAACCGTCCCTCCCCCAAGGCAGACTTTTTTTAAAGGAGGCAGACACTCCTTTTCAAACACAATCCTTTGGGCAAAACTGAAAGAACTGACCAGTGATTCCTCTCATCAACATGAACTCAACAATTTTTTATGTTCTATTAGCAATATGGTGACATTCAACCATATATATTTCCACCGGAATATAGTGAAGAGGATTCGAAACAAAGAGTTGGATTTAGCTAACTAATGACATTAGAAGTGGCAGGTAGCCTAGAGGTTAGAGCATTGGGCCAGTAACCAGAAGGTTGCTAGATTGAATCCCTGAGCTGATAAGGTACAAATATGTCGTTCTGAACAAGGCAGTTAATCCACTGTTCCTAGGCTGTCATTGTAAATAAAAATGTGTTCTTAACTGACTTGCCTAGTTAAATAAAGGTACAATTTTAAAAAAGCTCAGCTACAGCTGATGCCAGCCCCAAGAAGGCAGATGCCAAATATGGTGCCTAGCCTCTGAAGGATCAGACTGTTTTTGTTTTTTTTTCACAGAAAATTACATCTAACTGAAGTCTAACTGCCTGTAGCTCAAGCATTGAAGCAAGGATATGCATATTCTTGATACCATTTGAAAGGAAACACTTTTAAGTTTGTGGAAATGTGAAATGAATGTGGGAGAATGTAACACATTAGATCTGGTAAAAGAAAATACAAAGAAAAAAACCAACATTTTTTTGTATTTTTTTTGTACCATCATCTTTGAAATGCAAGAGAAAGGCCATAATGCATTATTCCAGCCCAGGCGCAATTTAGATTTTGGGAACTAGATGGCAGCAGTGTATGTGCATAGTGTTAAACTGATCCAATGAACCATTGCATTTCTGTTGAAAATGTTGTATCAAGACTGCCCAAATGTGCCTAATTGGTTTATTAATAACTTTTCAAGTTCATACCTGTGCACTCTCCTCAAATAATAGCATCACTCTAATAGCTACTGTAAATTTGACAGTGCAGTTAGACAGTGCAGTTAACAAGAATTTAAGCTTTCTGCCCATATCAGATATGTCTGTGTCCTGGGAAATTGTCTTGTTACTTACAACCTCGTGCTAATCGCATTAGCCTACGTTAGCTCAACCGTCCCATGGGGGACCCACCAATCCTGAAGAAGTTCCAACAATTCAGTTTTACGAAAAATAAGTGTTAAGAAAAAATTTATAAGTCAGGTACTCTGGTTTCATTATTATTAAAACAAGACCCAGATGGAAATATAAAGATCCAGTCTATCTTAAAAACTGGAGGCCTCTTACACTTCAATGTTGTGATGCAAAAATACTAGAGAAATGCATAGCACGCTGAATTAAAATGTTTTACTCGGTTTTGTTCATCCTGATCAGACAGGTCTTTTACATGGACGATACATTGGAGATAATATACGACAACTACTAGAAATAATAGAACATAATGAAACATCTAAGAAGCCAGGCCTGGTATTTATAGAGGATTTTGAAAAGGCCTTTGATAAAGACTGGATTTTATTTATAATTTATATATTTATGTATTATATATATTTTATATTTATATATTTACAATTTTGGTGATTCTCTTATAAAATGGGTGAAAGCAGTGTAAAGCAACCCCAGGTGTAAAATAGTAAATAGCAGCTATTTCTCAGAGAGTTTTGAATTGTCAAGAGGAGTTAAACAAGGGTGTCCGCTGTCACCGTATCTATTCGTTATGGCCATCGAAATGCTAGCGATTAAAATCAGATCAAATAACAACATTAGATGATTAGAAATCCAAGGCTTAAAAACGAAGGTGTCCATGTATGCCAATGACTCAAGTTGTATTTTTAAGTCCGCAAGCTAGATCCCTGCAATGTCTCATTGAAGATCTAGATAACTTTTCTGGACTAAAACCTAATTTTGATAAGTGTACAATATTACGCATTGTATCTTTAAAACTTTTACATTACTCTGCAGTTTACCTATGAAATGGGCTGACGGTGAAGTGGACATGCTTGGTATTCATATCGCAAAAGATATGAGCTCTCCACAAGGAATTTCAATAGAAAACTTGTAAAAATAGACAATATCCTGCAACCATGGAGAGTTAAATACCTGTCTATTTATGGAAAAATTGCCTTGATTAACTCCTTAGTCATATCTCAGTTTACTCACTTATGACGCTGCCTACTATACATTTTTCAAATCATATGGGCAAAAAATATTTCACTTTATCTAGGATGCTAAACCAGACAAGATAAAGCGTGCCTATCAATATAATGAATTGGGTGGGTTGAGATTATTTAATATAAAAGCACTAAACCTCTCTCTAAAAGCTTCACTTAAGTTTTACTTGAACCCTAAAAGGTTCAAGTAAGTAGATTATTAAGAAAAGCTCCTCCATTGTTTAAAAATTGCCTTTTTGCAGATTGCCATGTCTCATTTTCAATTAAATGAGATGATACTTTTTCAAAGTGTCTCTTTCAAACAAGCATTGCAGAGATGGCTATAATTTCAATTTCATCCCCCTGAAAAGAAATAACATATATCATGGCTGAACTCAAATGTGCTGGTTGATAAAATACCTGCATTTATGGGAAAGATGTTTGAAAATGGTATTTTGGTCTTAAATTATATTGTAAATTGTAATGGTAGAGTTATGTCCTTCATGGAGTTATCAGAATTGTACATGAAGGTCAGCTCAATCCAAGAGTACAACCAATTGATTACAGCATTGGAGGAGGAGGAGGCGGGTGGCAGCGGGAGGAGGTAGTGAACTGGTCTGTCTGCCTAATATAAAGGATCAAAACTAGCGGAGGAATAAAAAAGCATAAATAGGAAAGTATACCAGTTTCTTTTGAGGACCAGGATGTTGACAACTGTGCCATACAGATTGCAAAATAGTTGGGAAGATATTTTTGATGTACCGATTCCATGGTACAGGGTGTATGAGTTGATATATAAAACAATGCAAGATTCAGGACTTTCTGCTTTTCAGCTAAAATTATATAGAATTTTTGCCACCAACAAAATGTTGTAAATTTGGGGCATAAAATCATCGAAGCTCTGCACATTTTGTTGTGGGGATACAGAATCAATAGACTCTTATTTTGGTATTGCCCTCAGGTAGCCTGTTTCTGGTCTCAGGTTCAGTAATTGCTGAAAATGCAGAACATTGATCTAAAATTGACCCTAGAAATAGTGCTGTTGGGAGATCTAGAGAGACCGGGTCAGTCAATTAATAATATACCAATACTCTTAGTAAAAGTATTTATCTTCAACTCACAATCTGTGGATTCTATTCGATTAGATAGATTGAAATTATATGTTAAACATCACAGTATGGTGCGTAGAAATCCAAAGAGGGTGGTCAGCAGAGATAGGTGGGAGGGGCTGAGGGAAGCTACGGGTTGGGATGGGGAATTGGAGACAAGTGGGAGTGGAGTTGCTGGGCGGGGGATGATGGTCAAAGATTAAAGTATAATAAAATAAAGTCAATATAAACCATAACAAAAAGTATGTTTGAATGACACTGAAGGGCAGTGTTTTTACAGCTAATGCCAGTTTGCCTGAGGCTGATGCAGTGCAGGTGTTTGACACATGCATATACACAACACTCTCATTCAAATGCACACATGTGCATATACACGGATACACACACAGGTAAATAGTGCCATACATGCACTCAAACATATTCAGTTGGCCTTGCTGTTATGATTTTTGTTGTCCTTGATGTCTGTTGTTTTTTGCATTGTTGTTTTCTGTTTTCCTTTGTCTCTCTTTTTCCTCTTTTGTTCATTTTGTTGGTTGTTGGTGCATGGGGGGGAGTCCTTGGGGGTGGGTAATGGAATTATCTTTTTAAATTATTATTATTTTTAACAATTCTCGGTGGGGATGTGGGGGGTGTCTCGGATGGTTGAGGGGCAGCTCTTAGGGATCTGTGGGGGGGATCTTGGAGTGCTGGCAGTTGGGAGCTTGGGCCAGTGGCTGATGGATCGCTGGTTTGGGTCCCTGTTTTTTGACCTTGTGGAAGATCTGTAGACGTGCCCTTGAGCAGGGCATTGAGCCTGGTTGCTTCTGTATGTCGCTCTGGATGGGAGTCTGTTAGATGACTAATGTGATGTAGTTGTTGAGCTTCACTTTAAGTACTGTATATTGTATGTTTTAGTCAATTACTGCATTACTGTTTTTAACAAAACAAAAAAATAGATAAGTCAAAAATTAAATTAAAATAACAAATACTTAATTAGCAGCAGTAAAATAACAGTAGCAAGGCTATATACAGGTGTTACCGGTACAGAGTCAATATGCGGGGGCACAGGTTAGTTGAGGTAATTGAGGTAATATGTACATGTAGTTAGAGTTAAAGTAATTATGCAGAGATAATAAAGAGAGAGTAGCAGCAGCGTAAAAGGGGCGGTGGAATGCAAATAGTCAGGGTAGCCATTTGAGTAGCTGTTCAGGAGTCTTATGGCTTGGGGGTAGAATCTGTTAAGAAGCCTTTCCGTGCTGTAGCAGAGAGAACAGTCTATGACTGGGGTGGCTGGAGTCTTTGACAATTTTCATTGCCTTCTTCTGACACCGCCTGGTATAGAGGTCCCTGATGGCAGGAAGCTTGGCCCCAGTGATGTACTGGGCCGTACACACTACCCTCTGTAGTGGCTTGCGGTCAGAGGCCGAGCAGTTGCCATACCAGGCAGTGATTCAACCCGTCAGGATGCTCTCGATGGTGCAGCTATAGAACTTTTTGAGGATCTGAGGACCCATGCCAAATCTTTTCAGTCTCTTGAGGGGGAATCGGCTTTGTCGTGCCCTCTTCACGACTGTCTTGGTGTGTTTGGACCATGATAGTTTGTTGGACATGTGGACACAAAGGAACTTGTAGCTCTCAACCTGCTCCACTACAGCCCCATCGATGAGAATGGGGGCCTGCTCGGTGCTCCTTTTCCTGTAGTCCACAATCATCTCCTTTGTCTTGATCACATTGAGGAATAGTTTGTTATCCTGCCACCACACGGCCAGGTCTCTGACCTCCTGCCTAAAGGCTCTCATCGTTGTCAGTGATCAGTTCTACCACTGTTGTGTCGTTGGCAAACTTAATGATTGTGTTGGAGTCATAACTGGCCATGCAGTCATGGGTGAACAGGGAGTACAGAAAGGGACTGAGCACGCACCCCTGAGGGGCCCCCGTGTTGAGGATCAGCGTGGCAGATGTGTTGTTACCTACCCTCACCACCTGGGGTCAGCCCGTCAGGAAGTCCAGGATCCAGTTGCAGAGTGAGGTGTTTAGTCCCAGGGTCCTTAGCTTAGTGATGAGCTTTGAGGGCACTATGGTGTTGAACGCTGAGCTGTAGTCAATGAATAGCATTCTCACGTAGGTGTTCCTTTTGTCCAGGTGGGAAAGGGTAGTGTGGAGTGCAATAGAAATTGCATCATCTGTGGATCTGTTGGCTCGGGATGCAAATTGGAGTGGGTCTAGGGTTTCTGGGATAATGGTGTTGATGTGAGCCATGACCAGCCTTTCACAGCACTTCACGGCTACAGTCGTGAATGCTACAGGTCGTAGTCATTTAGGCAGGTTACCGTAGTGTTCTTGGGCACAGGGACTATGGTGGTCTGCTTGAAACATGTTGGTATTACAGACTCAGTCCGGGAGAGGTTGAAAATGTCAGTGAAGACACTTGCCAGTTGGTCAGCACATGCTCGGAGTACACGTCCTGGTAATCCATCTGGCCCTGCAGCCTTGTGAATGTTGACCTGTTTAACGGTCTTTAACGGCGTGATCACACAGTCGTCCGGAACAGCTGAAGATATCATGCATGCTTCAGTGTTGCTTCCCTCGAAGCGAGCGTAGAAGTGATTTAGCTTGTCTGGTAGGCTTGTGTCACTGAGCAGCTCACTACTGTGCTTCCCTTTGTAGTCTGTAATAGTTTTCAAGCCCTGCAACATCCGATGATCATCGGACCTGATGTAGTACGATTCAATTATAGTCCTGTATTGACCCTTTGCCTGTTTGATGGTTCGTCAGAGGACAAAGCGGGATTTCTTGTAAGCGTCTGGGTTAGAGTCCCTCTCCTTGAAAGCGGCAGCTCTACCTTTTAGCTCAGTGCGGATGTTGCCTGTAATCCATGGCTTCTGGTTGGGGTATGTACGTACGGTCACTGTGGGGATGACGTCATCGACGCACTTATTGATGAATCCAGTGACTGATATGGTGTACTCCTCAATGCCATCGGAAGAATCCCAGAACATGTTCCTGTCTGTGCTAGCAAAACAGTCCTGTAGCTTAGCATCTGCATCATCTCACCACATCTTTATTGACCGAGTCACTAGTGCTTCCTGCTTTAGTTTTTGCTTGTAAGCGTGAATCAGGAGGATAGAATTATGGTCAGATTAGCAAAATGGAGGGCGAGGGAGAGCTTTATACTCGTCTTTGTGTGTGGAATAAAGGTGGTCTAGAGTTTTTTTTTCACTCTGGTTGCACATTTAACGTGCTGATAGAAATCAGGTAAAACAGATTTAAGTTTCCCTGCATTAAAGTCCCCAGCCACTAGGAGCCCCACCTGTGGATGAGCATTTTTCTGTTTGCTTATGGCCTTATACAGCTCATTGAGTGTGGTCTTAGTGCCAGCATCGGTTTGTGGTGGTAAGTAGACAGCTCCGAAAAATATAGTTGAAAACTCTCTTGGTAAATAGTGTGGTCTACAGCTTATCATGAGATACTCTACCTCAGGCGAGCAAAACCTCAAGACTTCCTTAATATTAGATTTCGTGCACCAGTTGTTATTTACAAATAGACACAGACCGCCCCCCCTTGTCTTACCAGAGCCAGCTGTTCTATCATGCTAATGCAGCGTAAACCCCACCAGCTGTATGTTATCCGTGTCTTCGCTCAGCCACGACTTGGTGAAACATAAAATATTCCAGTTTTTAATGTCCCGTTGGTAGAATATTCATGATCTAGCTTGTTTATTTTGTTATCCAATGATTGTACGTTGGCTAATAGGACTGATGGCAGATTACCCACTGGCCGTCGGATCCTTACAAGGCACCCTTACCCCTGACCTACACCCCTCTGTCTCTTTCTCATGTGAATGACAGGGATTTGGGCCTTGTCGGGTGTCTGAAGTAAATCCTTCAGGTCCGACTCGTTAAATAAAAAAATCTTTGTCCAGTACGAGGTGAGTAATCACTATCCTGATATCCAGAAGCTATTTTTGGCCATAAGAGACAGTATCTGAAACATTATGTACAAAATAAGTTTCAAATAACGCGAAAAAACACACACTATAGCACAATTGGTTAGGAGTCCGTAAAACGGCAGCCATTTCCCACGGCTCCATTCTTTGGTGTAGATAGGAACATTGCTGAAAGACATCCAATGGCTCTATCAAACAAGAACAACCATATCTACACGCACAAAAACAAATAGTGTGATCAGTATAACATAAAGCCTTCGAGAAATGCCCCCATCAATACACCGGAAGCAGTCATAGGGTGTATCATTCAGGACGCAAAGCCCAGACCTGCCATCCTCCTGGGTAATTATGTGTGAAACACATCTCACTGTCTTAGAAATGCCTCGAACATGATGAAAACAAGCCCTCAGGGTGAAAATCTCCTTTAACATAAAACACTGACATCTCACTGGTGTGGGGGTAAGTCTCAATGTAAAGGCACCAATAATTTGGAACTATGGATCTGCGAATGCCATCTAGTGGTCTTTCTTGATCTCAAGCAAGGATACCTGGCTTTGACAGATAAAATAATCTCACATGCAGTCAGTCAGTCGGTCAGTCAGTCGGACTCTGTGCAGTCAGTTGTTGAGCCTTTCTTTGGTTCTTCCCACGGTGACACAGTAGTATGTAATAGTAACACTCATGTGTAACACAGTAGTAACACATATGGTTTTGCAATATCATTTTAAACATGGACAGAATACATTCATGTCAATGAAGCCGTAATCAAAAAAGAAAACGGACCCTGATTTAAGGTAGTTTCTGAATCATTTAATCTTTAAATGACAAGTTAATTGATAGTCAATTATAGAAAGTGAAAGGGCTGCTTTACAGAATAACCCAAATGCATCTTAAACACTGCCCATCTCGGGCCCCCAGTCAACAGCCACCAACACTACTGGCCCAACCTAACCTAAGGAAAGGAAAGCAAGCAGTCATATAGAACTAAACTCATTTAAATGCCATGTAAGACAGGGTTGTGGTTTGTTGTTTACCACCACTCACACTACTGTCTTCTTCCTCTATCACACCAGCATCGCTTTCTTCTGCACCTTGATGGTCTCATAGGTGTCCTGACCTTTATGGGTCAAACCCTGTGAGAGAAAGAACAATGAGGGACTTGAAAACAACTTGAAATCCTTAAAACTGCAATACTCTTTATCATTTATGATATACTGTAAGTCATAATAAGAATAAGAAAAATGATCTTACTGCGTAAAGTCCCTCTCCTTTCTGTAAAATGGAAATTACGAGAGCTGTTATCTGCGTTGTTATCTGCAGAAGGCACACATGCACATGCACACACACACACACAATTTATTTTATCAGAAGAACATTTAACAGAAGAACATCATTCCTCATTTCTCCTTCCGTCTTTCTCATGTTCTCCTTCTCTACTTCTTTTTATCGGCAAAGACAGGAATTGGTGTAAAAGACTAGACACAGAGGGTGATGATGCGACCGTTTAAAGCTTTCACTACTCTTAGCTTCCACTGTAATTTGATTTTCTTTCTACGCATCTATCTACCGGGGTATTTCTGTATAACAGGATATAGTGTTGCATTTTAGTCTGACTGTAATGGAAACTGTGTTTATAAGTGGCAGGGTTGGTGGTCAGTTCTTGTTAACAGGAAATTATCACAGTTGCTGAAGGAGGGGGACGAAAAGCAGAACTGTGGACTTCGAGGTGACATGGTAAGATGGCATATGACTTAACATATTCCTCTTGCATAGCTAATTTGTTGAACAACCAGGATGAAACATTTCGCCAGCTGAATTTGATCAACATTCAGATGTATACATATGTTTTTTGGTTTGTAAAGAAAGCTAGTTGAATATTGGTTATTGAGAATATTGTGTAAATTATACATGCCCAATACACATTCACTTTCTCTCTCGCTCTTTCTTTCTCTCCATCTTACACACACATTTTTATTGTACCTGTGGATACCCGCCAGTGACCTGTGGAGGTCCGCCATTGTTTATGTAGATGGGATGCATCTGAGGAACATGATAAATATCATTTTAATTAAACAGCTGTGTGAATGTGAAACATATTCTATTTATGTGGGAGCTGGTCTTTAATTGGTGTGGCATTTATATTCTTATTGATGTTTTAAATGTGCTATTATTATTGAAATATAAATAGAATTTTACAGTATGAATATTGTTAATATGTCATGGAGATATGTGTGCACTGCATACCCTGATGTATCATGTGTTTTGTGGATGGTGGGATGATTTATAATGTGTTATAGAGCGTTTATAATTCCTTACCCTCAGTCTGCAGTACAAGATGGTGAGAAGGACGCCGTAGATCACGAGAATCCCATCCAGGATATAACACAGTTTCCCGTCTGGCACTTGGGCCTCTGCACACATTATGGGATCACATTGCATCATCATCATCATCACTATCCCATCATCAGGTAAAAAAAATGTTTTATCTTCCATAAGTCTACTATTTGTATCTGTTCATGTTGTAATACTGCAAATAATGAATTATACATGTAATACACATTAGTGTTTAGAACATTGTAGTTAAATATAAAGATAAATCATCTAGACGTTTTCGTCTTTTGAGCTTCTAGTCATGAAATCTATGCAGCCTACTCAATCACTTTTTATAGCTACTGTTTACAGGCCTCCTGGGCCATATACAGCGTTCCTCACTGAGTTCCCTGAATTCCTATCGGACCTTGTAGTCATAGCGGATAATATTCTAATCTTTGGTGACTTTAATATTCACATGGAAAAGTCCACAGACCCACTCCAAAAGGCTTTCGGAGCCATCATCGACTCAGTGGGTTTTGTCCAACATGTCTCTGGACCCACTCACTGTCACAGTCATACGCTGGACCTAGTTTTGTCCCATGGAATAAATGTTGTGGATCTTAATGTTTTTCCTCATAATCCTGGACTATCGGACCACCATTTTATTACGTTTGCAATTGCAACAAATAATCTGCTCAGACCCCAACCAAGGATCATCAAAAGTCGTGCTATAAATTCACAGACAACACAAAGATTCCTTGATGTCCTTCCAGACTCCTTCTGCCTACCCAAGGACGCCAGAGGACAAAAATCAGTTAACCACCTAACTGAGGAACTCAACTTAACCTTGCGCAATACCCTAGATGCAGTTGCACCCCTAAAAACTAAAAACATTTCTCATAAGAAACTAGCTCCCTGGTACACAGAAAATACCCGAGCTCTGAAGCAAGCTTCCAGAAAATTGGAACGGAAATGGCGCCACACCAAACTGGAAGTCTTCCGACTAGCTTGGAAAGACAGTACTGTGCAGTACCGAAGAGCCCTTACTGCTGCTCGATCATCCTATTTTTCTAACTTAATTGAGGAAAATAAGAACAATCCGAAATTCCTTTTTGATACTGTCGCAAAGCTAACTAAAAAGCAGCATTCCCCAAGAGAGGATGACTTTCACTTTAGCAGTGATAAATTCATGAACTTCTTTGAGGAAAAGATTATGATTATTAGAAAGCAAATTACGGACTCTTCCTTAAATCTGCGTATTCCTTCAAAGCTCAGTTGTCCTGAGTCTGCACAACTCTGCCAGGACCTAGGATCAAGAGAGACACTCAAGTGTTTTAGTACTATATCTCTTGACACAATGATGAAAATAATCATGGCCTCTAAACCTTCAAGCTGCATACTGGACCCTATTCCAACTAAACTACTGAAAGAGCTGCTTCCTGTGCTTGGCCCTACTATGTTGAACATAATAAACGGCTCTCTATCCACCGGATGTGTACCAAACTCACTAAAAGTGGCAGTAATAAAGCCTCTCTTGAAAAAGCCAAACCTTGACCCAGAAAATATAAAAAACTATCGGCCTATATCGAATCTTCCATTCCTCTCAAAAATTTTAGAAAAGGCTGTTGCGCAACAACTCACTGCCTTCCTGAAGACAAACAATGTATACGAAATGCTTCAGTCTGGTTTTAGACCCCATCATAGCACTGAGACGGCACTTGTGAAGGTGGTAAATGACATTTTAATGGCATCGGACCGAGGCTCTGCATCTGTCCTCGTGCTCCTAGACCTTAGTGCTGCTTTTGATACCATCGATCACCACATTCTTTTGGAGAGATTGGAAACCCAAATTGGTCTACACGGACAAGTTCTGGCCTGGTTTAGATCTTATCTGTCGGAAAGATATCAGTTTGTCTCTGTGAATGGTCTGTCCTCTGACAAATCAACTGTAAATTTCGGTGTTCCTCAAGGTTCTGTTTTAGGACCACTATTGTTTTCACTATATATTTTACCTCTTGGGGATGTTATTCGAAAACATAATGTTAACTTTCACTGCTATGCAGATGACACACAGCTGTACATTTCAATTAAACATGGTGAAGCCCCAAAATTGCCCTTGCTAGAAGAATGTGTTTCAGACATAAGGAAGTGGATGGCTGCAAACTTTCTACTTTTAAACTCGGACAAAACAGAGATGCTTGTTCTAGGTCCCAAGAAACAAAGAGATCTTCTGTTGAATCTGACAATTAATCTTAATGGTTGTACAGTCGTCTCAAATAAAACTGTGAAGGACCTCGGCGTTACTCTGGACCCTGATCTCTCTTTTGAAGAACATATCAAGACCATTTCAAGGACAGCTTTTTTCCATCTACGTAACATTGCAAAAATCAGGAACTTTCTGTCCAAAAATGATGCAGAAAAATTAATCCATGCTTTTGTCACTTCCAGGTTAGACTACTGCAATGCTCTACTTTCCGGCTACCCGGATAAAGCACTAAATAAACTTCAGTTAGTGCTAAATACGGCTGCTAGAATCCTGACTAGAACCAAAAAATTTGATCATATTACTCCAGTGCTAGCCTCTCTACACTGGCTTCCTGTCAAAGCAAGGGCTGATTTCAAGGTTTTACTGCTAACCTACAAAGCATTACATGGGCTTGCTCCTATCTATCTCTCTGATTTGGTCCTGCCGTACATACCTACACGTACGCTACGGTCACAAGACGCAGGCCTCCTAATTGTCCCTAGAATTTTTAAGCAAACAGCTGGAGGCAGGGCTTTCTCCTATAGAGCTCCATTTTTATGGAACGGTCTGCCTACCCATGTCAGAGACGCAAACTCGGTCTCAACCTTTAAGTCTCTACTGAAGACTCATCTCTTCAGTGGGTCATATGATTGAGTGTAGTCTGGCCCAGGAGTGGGAGGGTGAACGGAAAGGCTCTGGAGCAACGAACCACCCTTGCTGTCTCTGCCTGGCCGGTTCCCCTCTTTCCACTGGGATTCTCTGCCTCTAACCCTATTACAGGGGCTGAGTCACTGGCTTTACTGGGGCTCTCTCATGCCGTCCCTGGAGGAGGTGCGTCACCTGAGTGGGTTGAGTCACTGATGTGGTCATCCTGTCTGGGTTGGCGCCCCCCCCCCCTCTTAAGTTGTGCCGTGGCGGAGGTCTTTGTGGGCTATACTCAGCCTTGTCTCAGGATGGTAAGTTGGTGGTTGAAGATATCCCTCTAGTGGTGTGGGGGCTGTGCTTTGGCAAAGTGGGTGGGGTTATATCCTTCCTGTTTGGCCCTGTCCGGGGGTGTCCTCGGAGTGGGCCACAGTGTCTCCTGACCCCTCCTGTCTCAGCCTCCAGTATTTATGCTGCAGTAGTTTATGTGTCGGGGGGCTAGGGTCAGTTTGTTATATCTGGAGTACTTCTCCTGTCCTATTCGGTGTCCTGTGTGAATCTAAGTGTGCGTTCTCTAATTCTCTCCTTCTCTCTTTCTCTCTCTCGGAGGACCTGAGCCCTAGGACCATGCCCCAGGACTACCTGACATGATGACTCCTTGCTGTCCCCAGTCCACCTGGCTGTGCTGCTGCTCCAGTTTCAACTGTTCTGCCTTATTATTATTCGACCATGCTGATCATTTATGAACATTTGAACATCTTGGCCATGTTCTGTTATAATCTCCACCCGGCACAGCCAGAAGAGGACTGGCCATCCCACATATGCTCTCTCTAATTCTCTCTTTCTTTCTCTCTCTCGGAGGACCTGAGCCCTAGGACCATGCCCCAGGAATACCTGACATGATGACTCCTTGCTGTCCCCAGTCCACCTGACTGTGCTGCTGCTCCAGTTTAAACTATTCTGCCTTATTATTATTCGACCATGCTGGTCATTTATGAACATTTGAACATCTTGACCATGTTTTGTTATAATCTCCACCCGGCACAGCCAGAAGAGGACTGGCCACCCCACATAGCCTGGTTCCTCTCTAGGTTTCTTCCTAGGTTTTGGCCTTTCTAGGGAGTTTTTCCTAGCCACCGTGCTTCTTCACCTGCATTGCTTGCTGTTTGGGGTTTTAGGCTGGGTTTCTGTACAGCACTTTGAGATATCAGCTGATGTACGAAGGGCTATATAAAATAAATTTGATTGATTGATCTATTGCATAGAGTACTGTATTACTAGGCCATTAAGTTGAGGATCAGGAGTAATTATCACAGTACACTGAGTATACATGCCCCTCTATGTGTGTGTGTGTGTATATATATATATATATATATATATATATATATATATATATATATATATATATATATCCCTGTCCATGATGGAATAAAAAAGTGCTGAACATCATAATGTAAAATAAAACAGGATTCTCACCTGCCATGCTGAAGTTCAAGAGTAGAGCGACCAAGATCAGAGATCCCCGAAACATCTTTGTAGCAGGCACAAAATGAAAGACACGGTTAAAGAGAGTAGATGGAGAGTTGGAGTACTTGGTGTTATTTCAATGGCTGACTGTGGGTTTCTGACACCTCTGAACAGAAAGTGCAGAGAGCTCTAGCAGGAAGTTATGGGCTCATACTGGTGTCCGTTTTTATATGCTAAAACCACATGCTTGTCCCCTTCCCACCCACAGATATACAGTACTTGTTAACTTCAGTGAGATGAGAAGATGGAAACACAAACATGTACACATTTATGATGCATACATTATTACACTGTGCCTGGATACCTCATTATGTACCATACTGTAATTCAAAAGAATGGATACTGTGTAAGGCTACTTGTTAGTGTGATTAACTTTCTTTAAAGTTCTGATGTAAATATAAAATAATATGGTGGTCTGAAACATAAACTTCAACACAGTATGATATACGTACATACACATTGCTAAATAAGAAATTACTTTTCAGGGTGTTGACATGGTGTTGCATGTTGTCACTAAAGCATTGTTCACACTTCAGGCCTTAATGCTCAAATCAGTTTTGTTTTTCAAATTTGTTTAGGAATATTGACTGTCCAAACAGCAAGTTACAAGTAACCAAATCGGATTTGTGCATGTTCAGACAGCAGTCATTCGCTGACATGGCTACACTATTTGTCGTAGTAGTGACAGACATGTGCACAGTGGTGTAGGCTGATAGGTGGTGGTGCTCCTGCTTCCTATCACACATAAGTTATGTAGCAAGCTAAGGTGACAACAATGCCTGCCTTGGACGTTTCCCAGTTGATTTGAATGTTCAAAATCATAGTGTAAGAACCTTTTAAAAGCCTCAAATGATATGATCCAACTTTCTAAATGAGTTTCCCTAGCCACAGCAGTCAACTAGCTAGGTAGCTTTTTTGCTTTCTAGCACATTCACTACTTTGTAAACAATTATCTAGTTACCTACCACATGTTCTTGTCAACAAAGTAGCTAGCAAGCAACAAGATATGCCAAATAACATTCTAAAAATCACTTGAGGGCAAATAAATCAGATTTGACCGTTCAGACACAAGTCGCATGGCCAGGTATCAATCAAATTTATTTATAAACCCTCAGCTGATGTCACAAAGTGCTGTACAGAAACCCTGTCTAAAACCCTAAACAGCAGGCAATGCAAATGTAGAAGCATGGTGGCTAGGAAAAACTCCCTGTAAAGGCAGGAACATAGGAAGAAACCTAGAGAGGAACCAGGCTATGAGGGGTGGCCAGCCCTCTTCTGGCTGTGCTGGGTGGAGATTATAACAGTACATGGCCAAGATGTTCAAATGTTCATAGATGACCAGCAGGGTCAAATAATAATAATTACAGTGGTTGGTCAGCACCTCAGGAGTAAATGTCAGTTGGCTTTTCATAGCCGAGCATTCAGAGTTCAAGACAGCAGGTGCGGTAGAGAGTCGAAAACAGCAGGTCCAGGACAAGGTAGCACATCCGGTGAACAGGTCAAGGTTCCATAGCCGCAGGCAGTTCAGTTGAAACTGTATCAGATTTGTCTCTGGAAATTCCTATTCCATGTTCTTTTTGACTGTTCAGACCACAGGAAATTTAACAGATTCAAATCAGAAATGCCAAATAATAGGATGAGTCACTTCAAACTGCCAATGTGCAGTTTGAAGTAGCTTTAGCTTAAGAGCTATATTAAATTGAATAATGGGGTACTGTGCACACACAAAAAATACAATGGAACTGATCAGGAAAAAAAATGTTTTAGGTAAGAAAGGGAAGTTTAAACTCAATCTGAATTATTTTTTATCCTTCTCTGAATTATGAAGGAGCCCTGAGATCAGGGATTAGATATACTGTAGATTGTTCCTTGTTTAAAGACCTCACATATTCCATTAAGTCTTTAATCATCTTCTAATCAGTAGGCTTACCATACTCTTTTTGCTAACAGGGCAGGATAATGATAACCTCTTACAACTATCTGGAACTCTCCCAAGATTACATTCTGTTCCACAACACAGATTTCAGCAGTAATCAGTCTAGTAATATGAGGCTAGGAAAATGACAGACAGGGCTTCACACAATCACAACTCGGGTGTGTGTGAGAAAAAGGAGTGAGAGAGAGAGAACGGGTGCACAGGAAAATGGTTTAATAATGTCAAAAACATCTAGCACACTATACAAGCTACTATTATTAATAAAATAAACAATGCAAGTCAAATGTACACGTGTACAAGCTGTCCTCTTTTCCAAAAGTAAATGTTTAATTTTTATTGAATTGCATTATAACTTAGGCATCTTTAAAAAAAAAAGAAACAAACAAGCTCATCATATAAAATGTACCTAAACCCTAAATTCTAGAATCCATAAAAAACTGGAACAACCATTTGCGTTCTGTCATCCAGATGTTCTCGTCAGTTATGTCAACTAGTTCTGAACTTTGTTTCATTGGTTGTTCTCACAGAAATGAAGGGCATTTCTGCTTGAATTAAAATGACTGGCAATCATAGTGGCTCAGTTGTCCAAAAGAAGGTAGACAACAGTTTGGAGCAGTTCAAGTCTCAACACCAGGCTGCCAGTTACAGTATGTCTTGGTTAGAACCGAGAAGTTTAGTGGTCAGAGAAGTGGTTCTTTGCCAGAGATGACCGGAAAGCGTTTTGTAGTTCACACATGGGTAAGGCTGTTGGATGCCGCAATCATACTGTGCTCGTTTTAATATGTGGCACAATCTGGTGATTTGCTACAACTGCAGAGGACTTGCAGTGAGGATACAATCACATGTTCCTGGTCAGAGGGAGATGGATGGAGGACAGTGGACACAGGGTAAAGACAAGAGGAGTCCGTTCAAAAAAGCTTAATTGAACTACAGGTTATTCAGGACAGTCTGTCTGAGAAAGCTGTCCCAAGGCAGGGATGTATTCTCAGATTTCCTCATTCAATGTTACCAAAATCATGATAACGTGTGTAAAAAGGCAAGCATAAAATGAAATGAGAGCCACATATACACAGAATATATGACTCCTTACAACATACAGTCTCAGGTACAACAAGCTCAGGAATGTAGTTCCTTCCCAAACAGATGAAGACAGTTGGCCTACAGGCAAGAAGAAAAACCTTAACTCAATACGTATACATTCAGTAATATAAAAAAGTCACACCCTATATAAAACAGGCCTAGTCATCACTTCAAGCACAACACACTGGCAATGAGTAGAAGCAGTATACCAACTTTGCAGTCAGCTGACTTATATTTTAGTCATTTAGCAGACACTCTTATCCAGAGTGACTTACAGGAGCAGTTATGGTAAAGTGCCTTGCTCAAGGGCACAGATCTCCCAGCTGGTCGGCTCGGGATTCGAACCAGCAACCTTTTGGTTACAGGCCCAACGCTTTTAACCGTCAGCCTGCCTGCCACCTTTGAGAGTTGTACTCTGATTGGACATTTTGTAAGACATGACAGAGCCCCTCTAACGGGGTCATGGCTAGAAGGGATCCAGCTTTTGTGAAATTAACGTTAGGTTGACTTTTCGTAGCAGGTTAGGAGAATTAATGTACCAGGTTAAGATAATTAGGTTAAGGGTTAGCTAAAATGCAACTTTTGATGTTAATTTGACAAAAGCTGTATCCATTCTAGCCATGACCCTCTGGCAGTCAGATAGTGATCTTTAAGTGACGAGTCTACTACACAGTGATGTATTCCAGTGGTTACAGTCAAAGTAGAAAAAATTGCTGTTATTCATGAGAATAAATGTAGGCCAATGCTCCCTTTGGAAAAACAAGGGAATTTTACAGTGTATCATAAAGACATGGTCAAGGCATCCATCTTCTTTCTATGGAAGATTGTAGCTTCATCACATTCTGTTAACATCCATGACAACGGTTCAATATGAGATTACATGATCTAGCACCCTGCGTATCCCAATAGGATGAGGGGCCTCCACTGACCCCCTCTACACAGAGGTCTCCGACTGTAGCCTCATCACAAACTTGTGGCTCTTGGGGTCGATAAACTCCTCACCAATATGCAGGAAGGGGAGGGGCTGCACCGTGACGACCAGGGAGAAGTCAAGGCGGCGCAGGGAGAAGACCAGACCGTGACGCAGGGCAGAGGTCACCGGCTCCTCGCTCACTAGAGTCCAATGGCGCCCCCTGCCGTTCTCGCGCTGGTACTGCAAGGTAGGGCCCGGGCTGAGGTAACGCTCTAGGAAAGCCTGAAAAGACAAAAATACAGCCTTTCAAAATCAACCTTAGTGAGGAAGACCTGTGAATGGGTACAGAGTAGATGAGTAGTTAAACACAAGTGACTGTTTGAATTGTAGATCTGATCAAATGCATGCTATTTATCCCAAAAGCTGTTGTAACATTATACCCAGGAAGTGACACAATGTATCCCTTCTCTTTGCAGGTTATACATTATAGACAAGTGAACGTGATACGTTGTTTCTCACCTTGGGAGTCATGTTGTGAGTGATACAGAACTGCAGGTGTGTGAGGATGCTCTCCATGCTGTGGTAGGGCTGCTGGCGCGTGGTCCTCAGGTACTTCTGCATGGCTCTGGCCATGGGGGCGAAGATGGCCTGAGCCGCCTCCCGGGGGTCCATCACCTCACGTGGGTGTTTGGGGGACGATGCTGCGGGGTCATCATCCTGGAGACGCTTGATGTGGGTGAAGGCCTCTTCCACTGCCACTACCAGCCTGGACACCACAACAATCATCATTATGATCACCATCATCATGCTCCCGAGTGGTGCAGCGGTCTAAGGCACTGTATCTCAGTGCAAGAGCCATCACTGCAGTCCCTGGTTCGAATCCAGGCTGCATCACACCCGCCCGTGATTGGGAATCTCATAGGGCGGCGCACAATTGGCCCAGTGTCATCCGAGTTTGGCCGGGGTAGGCCGTCATTGTAAATAATAATTTGTTCTTAATGGACTTGCCTAGTTAAATAAAGGTTCAATATTTTATTATTATTATAATTTTAAAAAAAAATCATGATACAGGAGAGCTTAATGGATAGTGTCATCAGTCATCATGTGTGCCTGAAATACACTATGAAAGGGACTGGTCATTCTCTAGCAACGTTCATAACAAAATTCACTGAACATAAACATTAACATTAATAGAAATGTATCGGAAACAGGATGTTGTCCCCCTTACCTGGCCTTCCGCTTGCGGCACCTGTGGTCCAGCTCGGCCTCCTCGTAGTAATACTCACTGTGAGAGTTGTCTCTCCTGCGGGCTGCAGCAGCAATCATGGCCCGGGACTGACTGTTGGTGTTATTGGTGCTGTTCTCTGTGGATCAAGACATATACAGTGGGGCAAAAAAGTATTTAGTCAGCCACCAATTGTGCAAGTTCTCCCACTTAAAAAGATCAGAGGCCTGTAATTTTCATTATAGGTACACTTCAACTATGACAGACAAAATCAGAAAAACAAATCCAGAAAATCACATTGTAGGATTTTTAATGAATTTATTTGCAAATTATGGTGGAAAATAAGTATTTGGTCAATAACAAAGATTTATCTCAATACTTTGTTATATAACCTTTGTTGGCAATGACAGAGGTCAAACGTTTTCTGTAAGTCTTCACAAGGTTTTCACACACTGTTGCTGGTATTTTGGCCCATGCCTCCATGCAGATCTCTTCTAGAGCAGTGATGTTTTGGGGCTGTTGCTGGGCAACACGGACTTTCAACTCCCTCCAAAGATTTTCTATGGGGTTGAGATCTGGAGACTGGCTAGGCCACTCCAGGACCTTGAAATGCTTCTTACGAAGCCACTCCTTCGTTGCCCGGGCGGTGTGTTTGGGATCATTGTCATGCTGAAAGACCCAGCCACGTTTCATCTTCAATGGCCTTGCTGATGGAAGGAGGTTTTCACTCAAAATCTCACGATACATGGCGCCATTCATTCTTTCCTTTACACGGATCAGTCGTCCTGGTCCCTTTGCAGAAAAACTGCCCCAAATCATGATGTTTCCACCCCCATGCTTCACAGTAGGTATGGTGTTCTTTGGATGCAACTCAGCATTATTTGTCCTCCAAACACAACGAGTTGAGTTTTTACCAAAATATAACAGAATTTGAGTCCCTGGCGGCGTAGTGTGTTACTGATGGTAGGCTTTGTTACTTTGGTCCCAGCTCTCTGCAGGTCATTCACTAGGTCCCCCCATGTGGTTCTGGGATTTTTGCTCACAGTTCTTGTGATCATTTTGACCCCACGGGGTGAGATCTTGCGTGGAGCCCCAGATCGAGGGAGATTATCAGTGGTCTTGTATGGCTTCCATTTCCTAATAATTGCTCCCACAGTTGATTTCTTCAAACCAAGCTGCTTACCTATTGCAGATTCAGTCTTCCCAGCCTGATGCAGGTCTACAATTTGTTTCTGGTGTCCTTTGACAGCTCTTTGGTCTTGGCCATAGTGGAGTTTGGAGTGTGACTGTTTGAGGTTACAGGCCTCTCATCTTTTTAAGTGGGAGAACTTGCACAATTGGTGGCTGACTAAGTACTTTTTTGCCCCACTGTACATCAGTCAGTGGATGGATGAATGGAGTGAGGTTGGGGTTGGTTAGTTGGTGGATGAATGGAGTGAGGTTGGGGTTGGTTAGTTGGTGGATGAATGGAGTGAGGTAGGGGTTGGTTAGTTGGTGGATCAAAGGAGTGAGGTTGGGGTTGGTTAGTTGGTGGATGAATGGAGTGAGGTAGGGGTTGGTTAGTTGGTGGATGAATGGAGTGAGGTAGGGGTTGGTTAGTTGGTGGATGAATGGATGGATAGAGGGATGAGGTAGAGAAAGTAAGTAGTATACAGTGCTATTTACCATCCAGAGAGTAGACTTTGAATCCAGACATCTTCTTGGAGAGGATAGACTTGGGCAGGTTGAGCAGGGCAGGGTTGTAGACAGGGAAGTCCCTGTAGTACTGATCCAGAACCCACACTGCTGCCCTCTGGACACTGGAACACACAGACACCATCAGCATCACATTGAGCATGCAGAAACAGCTATAATGTACATAATTGCCCTGTGTAAAACCATGACAGGATGGACCATCATCATTGTGAGATCCATCGTCATCATAATCTTTATCATTGTGTCAGTAATGATCATCCTCATCCTGACACACTACAGTCACACACAGACAGCACAGACTGACCTGAGGTGTCCCACGTTGTAGAAGCGGCTAGCCCCGTCTGTGGTGCGCACCACCTTGAGGCAGAAGGCAGGCTGCAGGTGTCTGACCTCCAGTAGCACCAGGGCCAGGTACTGGATGAAGAGCAGCGCGTCCACCAGCGACGCCGCATACTCCACGATGCCTCTATAGTCCCTTTCCCGGGGCTCCAGCACGCGCACGCCGTAGAACAGCCAGTAGGACGCCACGAACAGGAACACCAGCACCATGAGCAGGCAGCGGAAGACGAAGAAGCGGGGCAGGGTGGCGCGCGGAGGGCGCAGGAACAGCGCCCAGGAGGAGATGAGGAGCACCAGGAGCTTGAAGGCCAGAGAGACGTATAGACCCTCGCAGGGCGTGCCGCAGGGCTCCAGGGCCTCACGCCACAGCAGCTGGGGAAGGACCAGGAAGGCCAGGGGGGTGAACAGGGCGAACAGGCCCAGGCAGCCGCCCAGCACAGGCCCCAGGAAGCGCTTGCATTCCAGAGGAGACGATTCCTCCAGCTCCTTGGAGACGCGTGTCAGGTCCTCGTTGGAAACGCTGTGTTCTGATGTGCCTGTGACCACAGTGGTGGTCTCACCCCAGTTGTCATCCTACAGAGAGGAACAGAGACAGGAGATAATGTAAACGTACAGGAGAGATTGGAAAGGGGGCTTTAAAGAGATATGAGAGGATAGAGATGTTGAGATTTGGATGGGTAGGGAAGATGACTGGGGCCCTGAGGTTATTCTGACCACATAACATGATCTGAGTTTTTCCTGCTTAGGTCACATGGTCAGGAAAACCTCTGGCCCTATTATGAGATAAGGATTTTGAGATGTAGAGGGGTTGGAGAGTAGGTTGTGATTCTGACCCGGTCATCTCCGCGGGTGGATTCTGCATCTAGCAGTGGCTCCCCAGGGGCATGGACGGTCACAGACTTGTCTCCACGGCTGCTGCCGTCTCTGCTCTTGGAGCGATGCCTGTCCCTCCGATCCCTGGAGCACAGAAACAGGGCAACCACACAATTATGTCAGCGTGTTAAGCCCATGTCATTGTGTGACCGAAGCCTGGGGGTACATGTGTGATCTGTGCGTGTGGTTGCCCATCAATGTGCCCATTGACTATTTGATCGATGTGTATTACACACATGCCTTTGATCTCAGTGTTTACAGTGTGCGTGCACGCTTGTGTGTTTTTGGGGCATTTGTGACCACCCTTCTGGTACCTGTGCTTGCGGGAGCTGCGGGAGTGGGACGACTTGTAGGAGTAGCCCGAGTACTGTGACTCGTTGTCCATGTCGCGGGTCGGTGGGCAGGGTTTGTGGGCCCCTCCTCCCCCCGTGGCTTGTTCCCTGGCTCCGCCCAGCTGGCTCTTGCGCTCAGAGATGGACTTGGTGGACAGGGCCAGAGGCAGCTTCAGCAGGTCAACCTTACTCCTGAAGGAATCTATTTTGGAGGCCGGAGGACAGGGAGAGGTAGAAGAGCCCACCAGATAGAGGGAATCAGGGAAACGATGGACTAGAGAAAGGAGGGAAGGAGAAGAAAAGCTAGACTAGACAGGGGGGGGTAAAAATATATGATGGTTGGGAGTATAGGATGCGGGTGTTGAAGTGGACAGGTCCTGAAATAGAGGAGAAAAGGGGTAGAATTAGTGACAAAAACCAACTCCTATCCCTAAGCTGTGGTGTTTAAAACCAACTCCTATCCCTAAGCTGTGGTGTTTAAAACCAACTCCTATCCCTAAGCTGTGGTGTTTAAAACCAACCAGTTTCTTGGTATTTGACCCCAACTGTCTGTGCAACTCAAGACGACGTTAGCCAATTGAGCTAAAATATGTTAGCTCTAGGGGTAAAGATAAGCCTTCAGATCTCAGGGAAGGTTGGTCCTCACGTGAGCGTAGTTCTACAGGCCATAAGACTGCAGTGAGATGAGGTTCTGGAAAGCCTACAGATCCGATACAATGGCAGCCACATTGGATTACTGTGTTTTCACAAACTTATTTGACCTCTCCCTCTTTCCCCATCTCACATTCCCTCTTGGTCTCCCTTGGTCCCCTGGGTAACAGGGCCTCTCCGCTGCCATGGTGATGAAAGAGGGTGTTCAGCTGGAGGGGATTTGAGGTTGACAGTTTCCATGGGAACCTGACCTGACCCTCTCGTACCCTGAGGAAAATGCCAAATAAATACAAGTGTTTGTGTGACTGTCTTGTCACATGCTTAATTGATATGGGCACTATGTTAATTGGAGAGCTTGATGTTAATTGGAGAGCTTGATTTGTCACATGTGGGGCGATTGTAAGTCATAGCCATGCAAGGCATTCAATTAAACAACTCCACCAAAATACCATTATATTCTCAAGTTCCCTCCTTCCATAAAAAATGTAAAAGTATGTGTGTGTCTGCTTGCACAAGTTGACATAAACCTCATCTTAGTAGAGTGCCCCACTGTTTATGCTAATAAACACAGCCTTTGTACACACCAATAAAAACATATGAGCCCCAGAGCATGTGCTGAACTTCAGCTACCATCGCATGCTGAAAAGAAACACAATCTATTAATCAGTCTCTATGGAGGTGCTGTGTAAAGGATGTGGGGAAAAATGTATGCTTAATGTATAGGCACACTCCTGAAATTCGAGACAAGGTAGGCTACACTACATAGTGAGGGGCAGGGAGAAGACATGCTCATCCCAGCTTGCTGTTAGTATTCCCGTGATCTGGACTTGATCCCCCAAGGACAGACCAGGCTGTCTGCTTGATACTGGGGATATGATGAACACCTGATCCATCAAGGTGTGGTCTGCTGGAGAGATGTATAGGCCTAGATAGAGTTTCCTTTCCCTATTCAACCCTGTGTGTCTTGTGACCCAGTTAATTAACTGTGCGGGTGGTGGGGGTGACTCCTCACGTGACTAACGCCAACCTCACTCAACCACATCATCATGTCATAAAGGCTAACCAGAGCCACGTAATTAGAGAGTTGGGCCATTGAGGTTTCTGCATTATGATGCATTAACATGACACTCCAACATTCTGTGGCAGCCATGTTAGCGCCTTGTTAACATAACATGTGGAATATTTAAATAATGGTATAACTGAATGTCTAGAATTGCAACAATATAAAAAAAATAATAAAAAATGGCCCAACTCTCTAAATACTCGGCTGAGGCCAACCATACCGTAGCAATCTAAACAAACATAGAAAGCTGTCAGATTCACCTGCCTGTGCTTGTAGAAAATCCTTACACAAGCAAGCCCAGTACCAAATCAACCCAATTCACTTTTAGCAGCCTAATCTGGCCTTGTAGTCGTATTATATATAGATATATACACACAAAAATTGTTTTTATTATTTTCCTCCCAATTTCAATTACAATCTTGTCTCAATGCTGCAACTCTCCAAGGGGCTCGCTGAAACATGTCTATCTGAAACATGACTCGCCAAACCGTGGAACTAACACCCGCCCACTAAACCTGGAAGCCAGCTGCACGCAGGCGCCCGGCCCGCCACAAGGAGTCGCTAGAGCGCGATGAGCCAAGTAAAGCCCCCCCAGACAAACCCTCCCCTAACCCGGACGATACTGGGCCAATTGTGCGACACCCTATTGGACTCCCGGTCAAGGCCGGTTGTGACACAGCCCGGGATCTAACCCGGGTCTGTAGTGACGCCTCAAGAACTGCGATGCAGTGCCTTAGACAACTGCACCACTCGGGAGGCCCATATTTATTTATTTTAATAGGTAGTCTCATTGAACCTTAGTCTCTTAAAATATTAATTTTATATTTAACCTTTATTTTAAAAAGATGATGATCCAGTCAGACAAGGGCTTTCCTGACAGTGTATTACTACTATGCACGTCTCGCTGCTTCATAGTGAGTATCATAGATGCCTTGCCTTCTCTGAGTACATCTCTCTCTTCACATGATCCTACACCATTACCTAGACTACCATAACAGCACACATGCCTGACAAATGACACCACCATCTCCTTCCGCTCTCACAAAGCTTAATCTTTTAATGGCGCTTGGTGAATATAAGCAGGGGAGGTGATATACACCTAACTACATGCCCACACAGAGAGACCCTTCAAAACCATTTTTATTAAATCAAATCCAAACTTTCACCAACTGCTTGAGGGAGTGGCAAAGTCCAAACAGAAACAATGATCATAGTGTCAACGCGGTATGTTACTTCATGTCAGAGTAATGATCATAGTGTCAAAGCGGTATGTTACTTCATGTCAGAGTAATGATCACAGTGTCAACGCGGTATGTTACTTCATGTCAGAGTAATGATCATAGTGTCAACGCGGTATGTTACTTCATGTCAGAGTAATGATCATAGTGTCAACGCGGTATGTTACTTCATGTCAGAGTAATGATCAGTGTCAACACGGTATGTTACTTCATGTCAGAGTAATGATCACAGTGTCAACACGATATGTTACTTCATGTCAGAGTAATGATCATAGTGTCAAAGCGGTATGTTACTTCATGTCAGAGTAATGATCACAGTGTCAACGCGGTATGTTACTTCATGTCAGAGTAATGATCATAGTGTCAAAGCGGTATGTTACTTCATGTCAGAGTAATGATCAGTGTCAACGCGGTATGTTACTTCATGTCAGAGTAATGATCATAGTGTCAACACGGTATGTTACTTCATGTCAGAGTAATGATCAGTGTCAACGCGGTATGTTAATTCATGTCAGAGTAATGATCATAGTGTCAACGCGGTATGTTACTTCATGTCAGAGTAATGATCATAGTGTCAACGCGGTATGTTACTTCATGTCAGAGTAATGATCAGTGTCAACACGGTATGTTACTTCATGTCAGAGTAATGATCACAGTGTCAACACGGTATGTTACTTCATGTCAGAGTAATGATCACAGTGTCAACGCGGTATGTTACTTCATGTCAGAGTAATGATCAGTGTCAACGCAGTATGTTACTTCATGTCAGAGTAATGATCACAGTGTCAACGCGGTATGTTACTTCATGTCAGAGTAATGATCAGTGTCAACGCGGTATGTTACTTCATGTCAGAGTAATGATCAGTGTCAACGCGGTATGTTACTTCATGTCAGAGTAATGATCAGTGTGAACGTGGTATGTTACTTCATGTCAGAGTAATGATCACAGTGTCAACGCGGTATGTTACTTCATGTCAGAGTAATGATCACAGTGTCAACACGGTATGTTACTTCATGTCAGAGTAATGATCACAGTGTCAACGCGGTATGTTACTTCATGTCAGAGTAATGATCACAGTGTCAACACGGTATGTTACTTCATGTCAGAGTAATGATCACAGTGTCAACGCGGTATGTTACTTCATGTCAGAGTAATGATCAGTGTCAACGCGGTATGTTACTTCATGTCAGAGTAATGATCAGTGTCAACGCGGTATGTTACTTCATGTCAGAGTAATGATCACAGTGTCAACGCGGTATGTTACTTCATGTCAGAGTAATGATCATAGTGTCAACGCGGTATGTTACTTCATGTCAGAGTAATGATCAGTGTCATAGCGGTATGTTACTTCATGTCAGAGTAATGATCAGTGTCAACGCGGTGTGTTACTTCATGTCAGAGTAATGATCAGTGTGAACGTGGTATGTTACTTCATGTCAGAGTAATGATCACAGTGTCAATGCGGTATGTTACTTCATGTCAGAGTAATGATCACAGTGTCAACGCGGTATGTTACTTCATGTCAGAGTAATGATCATAGTGTCAACGCGGTATGTTACTTCATGTCAGAGTAATGATCATAGTGTCAAAGCGGTATGTTACTTCATGTCAGAGTAATGATCACAGTGTCAATGCGGTATGTTACTTCATGTCAGAGTAATGATCATAGTGTCAACGCGGTATGTTACTTCATGTCAGAGTAATGATCATAGTGTCAACGCGGTATGTTACTTCATGTCAGAGTAATGATCATAGTGTGAACGTGGTATGTTACTTCATGTCAGAGTAATGATCACAGTGTCAACGCGGTATGTTACTTCATGTCAGAGTAATGATCATAGTGTCAACGCGGTATGTTACTTCATGTCAGAGTAATGATCATAGTGTCAACGCGGTATGTTACTTCATGTCAGAGTAATGATCATAGTGTCAACGCGGTATGTTACTTCATGTCAGAGTAATGATCAGTGTCAACGCAGTATGTTACTTCATGTCAGAGTAATGATCAGTGTCAACGCGGTATGTTACTTCATGTCAGAGTAATGATCAGTGTCAACGCGGTATGTTACTTCATGTCAGAGTAATGATCATAGTGTCAACGCGGTATGTTACTTCATGTCAGAGTAATGATCAGTGTCAACGCGGTATGTTACTTCATGTCAGAGTAATGATCAGTGTCAACGCGGTATGTTACTTCATGTCAGAGTAATGATCAGTGTCAACACAGTATGTTACTTCATGTCAGAGTAATGATCACAGTGTCAACACGGTATGTTACTTCATGTCAGAGTAATGATCAGTGTCAACACGGTATGTTACTTCATGTCAGAGTAATGATCAGTGTCAACGCGGTATGTTACTTCATGTCAGAGTAATGATCACAGTGTCAACGCGGTATGTTACTTCATGTCGGAGTAATGATCACAGTGTCAACGCGGTATGTTACTTCATGTCAGAGTAATGATCATAGTGTCAACGCGGTATGTTACTTCATGTCAGAGTAATGATCATAGTGTCAACACGGTATGTTACTTCATGTCAGAGTAATGATCAGTGTCAACACGGTATGTTACTTCATGTCAGAATAATGATCAGTGTCAACGCGGTATGTTACTTCATGTCAGAGTAATGATCAGTGTCAACGCGGTATGTTACTTCATGTCAGAGTAATATGAAGGAAAAAACGGCAACTGTGAAAATAAATGTACAAAGCCCAGCACCAGTGGTATTGATAGAGAGTGTATGAGAGAGGGCCACACACACACCATTTCAAACCCCACCCACCTACTGCTAGCTGCAAAAACACCAGAAAACCCACTGGAAAACAGACAACTGTGCACTCTCAACCTTTGTGCCCAATCTGCCCATGTGATATGAAGTGGAGCTGGTGTGTGTAGAATACAATGTGGAAGATAGGGTGTGGCCAAATCAATAGATTATGGACTGGACAGTGCAGTCTTGTTATGATTGATAGAAGAGGGGCAAGACAATTTACCAAACACAAACTGTGCTGTGCCCATAAGCCATATTCAAGCCCATGCATGGGTTAGAGGTTACCACTGTCCCAAGTCTTGCCTCTGTCACCATTGACTTCGCCTCATCTATAGGCCTATGACTTGTTGGCCTGTTTATTTTGAGAGCCACGGCAGCTGGGACAATAGCCTGGGCATTGGGAACTCTACAGTAGCCCAAGCAAAAGCTAGTGGCCAATTACTACATGATAAAGGTAGGCATAAAATTAACAAAATAATAATATTGTAGCCAGCTGTTTGTTTATATATTTTGGATGATTGCAGTGGCAAAGTTGGTTATTTGTTGTACTTTCATTAGCTTCTGATAATTTTACAAGACCATTTTGATTTCATTATGTGTAACACAAAAGTTAACTTTAACCTAACTTTCAACTGAAAACATTGTAATTGTGTACATTTTAGTAATTTAGCAGACACTCTGACTTACATGAGCAAATAGGGTTAAGAGCTTTACTTAAGGACACATATAGATTATTTTCACTTAGTGTGTTCGGGGATTCGAACCAGCGACCTTTCGGTAACCGGTCCAAAGCTCTTAACCACTAGGCTACTTGCTGCCCAGTTTTTGTAGTTTACTTTGATCGGAAAGTAAAACAAGCACCAGCATTTGAGCTGCTGCAGTAGTCTACATACATACTGTTTCACTTTAATCTCTAGACGGCAGAATACATTTATTACATGCCTAGCTACAGTCCTTTTTACAATGTTACAATCTTGTTACAATGGGGGCAATCCTTGCTACAATGTTGTAACAATGTTAAGAACATGTACTTTAACCACCAGCTGAATCAGATACACTGTAGCAAGTTATATTCGTAACATACTGGCATGCATCAGCCTCATTTCGTGCCCAGCCTGTTTGGAACAGGGACCAACATGAAGGTTTATTAATAATTAAACATCACAACCACAAAGGACTGAATGAAACAATAACCTGTTACTACATGAGCAATAAACTAGCAAACAAAATATGTTAATCGAAGATTCACCTACGAAAAACAAGTTATAAATGCTAATTGTATGCAACATCAGCATCGTCCATTATGAGGGTTAGGGCAAACAATGGGGCGAGACTGACATTTCCAGTCGGCGAATCTTTTCACCCTCTTTTCGAAAGAAAAAACCCTGAATGAATGGATCATGCACATTGAAATAAACACCAACCTTCGGCGAAAATTCTCACGAAGCTGGAACCCATGTATCCTCTCCGAGTCTAGTTTCCATGCCGTCGCGATGAGGGTAGGCTACTTCCTCCCAAATTGTTGGGGACTCAGGACTCAGCCCTACGAACCGTCCGATATCTGGTTAGATACCGTAGATACGTGTCCAGGGTGAAAATAACAATAGGCCCGATCAGGGGTCCTCTCTAAACTTCCATGCAACTGCGGTCTCGAGCGATAAGATACTTATTGTTTCGGAAACATGAGACTCTAGCGCCTATTTATTTTGTCTTCCCCTGTACTTCAATGGTCAATGATGTCCAAACATTGTTCTCTATACCTATCCACACTGAAAAACTGCTTAGATGTCCCAAAATACTACTCAACAGTAGTACCCTGGGGCCCGCCCCCGATTCATTGCCCCTCCTCCACTCCTTTTTTTTGTGGAACCTCAAGGCTGATGACGTAGCCAACTTCAGACCCCCCATGTAACATCCTACTTAGAACTAGTACCAAAACCAGTGATGCAAAAAAAAACAAAAAAAAACAGTGATGCCAATTTAGAAATTTTGTTGCTAGATTTGGCAAATTTTCAGACTATCTTGGCTTTATCAGACTACTTTTTTTTCAAACAGCACCTAGCAACACATTTAGCTACTTTAAAAATGTATTTGGAACTTTTAGCAACTTTTGAAAAGTGACTCAAATGCTAAAATATATGCATTTCCCCTCTAAATGACACAAAAACTATTCTCTCTGTCACACAAATGATCAATTTATCAATGAACCTACCAGGTACAACCCCAAATCCTTAAACACGGGCACCCTCATAGATGTCATCCTAACTAACTCGCCCTCCAAATACACCTCTGCTGTTTTCAATCAAGATCTCAGCGATCACTGCCTTATTGCCTGCATCCGTAATGGGTCTGCGATCAAACAACCACCCCTCATCACTGTCAAACGCTCCCTAAAACACTTCTGCGAGCAGGCCTTTCTAATTGACCTGGCCGGGGTATCCTGGAATGACATTGACCTCATCCCGTCAGTAGAGGATGCCTGGTTGTTCTTTAAAAAGTGCCTATCTCACTATCTTAAACAAGCATGCTCTATTCAAAAAATGTAGAACCAGGAATAAATATAGTCCTTGGTTCACTCCAGACCTGTCTGCCCTTGACCAGCACAAAAACATCCCGTGGTGTTCTGCGTTAGCATCGAATAGCCCCCGTGATATGCAACTTTTCAGGGAAGTTAGGTACAAATATACACATGCAGTTAGGAAAGCTAGGGCTAGCTTTATCAAACAGAAATTTGCTTCCTGTAGTACAAACTCAAAAAAGTTCTGGGACACTGTAAAGTCCATGGAGAATAAGAGCACCTCCTCCCAACTTCCCACTGCTCCGAGGCTAGGAAATCAAATCAAATTTTATTTGCCACATACACATGGTTGGCAGATGTTAATGCAAGTGTAGCGAAATGCTTGTGCTTCTAGTTCCGACAATGCAGTAATAACCAACGAGTAATCTAACCTAACAATTTCACAACAGCTACCTTATACACACAAGTGTAAATGGATGAAGAATATGTACATAAAGATATATGAATGAGTGATGGTACAGAATGGCATAGGCAAGATGCAGTAGATGGTATCAAGTACAGTATATACAGTGCCTTGCGAAAGTATTCGGTCCCCTTGAACTTTGCGACCTTTTGCCACATTTCAGGCTTCAAACATAAAGATATAAAACTGTATTTTTTTGTGAAGAATCAGCAACAAGTGGGACACAATCATGAAGTGGAACGACATTTATTGGATATTTCAAACTTTTTTAACAAATCAAAAACTGAAAAATTGGGCGTGCAAAATTATTCAGCCCCTTTACTTTCAGTGCAGCAAACTCTCTCCAGAAGTTCAGTGAGGATCTCTGAAAGATCCAATGTTGACCTAAATGACTAATGATGATAAATACAATCCACCTGTGTGTAATCAAGTCTCCGTATAAATGCACATGCACTGTGATAGTCTCAGAGGTCCGTTAAAAGCGCAGAGAGCATCATGAAGAACAAGGAACACACCAGGCAGGTCCGAGATACTGTTGTGAAGAAGTTTAAAGCCGGATTTGGATACAAAAAGATTTCCCAAGCTTTAAACATCCCAAGGAGCACTGTGCAAGCGATAATATTGAAATAGAAGGAGTATCAGACCACTGCAAATCTACCAAGACCTGGCCGTCCCTCTAAACTTTCAGCTCATACAAGGAGAAGACTGATCAGAGATGCAGCCAAGAGGCCCATGATCACTCTGGATGAACTGCAGAGATCTACAGCTGAGGTGGGAGACTCTGTCCATAGGACAACAATCAGTCGTATATTGCACAAATCTGGCCTTTATGGAAGAGTGGCAAGAAGAAAGCCATTTCTTAAAGATATCCATAAAAAGTGTCGTTTAAAGTTTGCCACAAGACACCTGGGAGACATACCAAACATGTGGAAGAAGGTGCTCTGGTCAGATGAAACCAAAATTGAACTTTTTGGCAACAATACAAAACGTTATGTTTGGCGTAAAAGCAACACAGCTGAACACACCATCCCCACTGTCAAACATGGTGGTGGCAGCATCATGGTTTGGGCCTGTTTTTCTTCAGCAGGGACAGGGAAGATGGTTAAAATTGATGGGAAGATGGATGGAGCCAAATACAGGACCATTCTGGAAGAAAACCTGACGGAGTCTGCAAAAGACCTGAGACTGGGATGGAGATTTGTCTTCCAACAAGACAATGATCCAAAACATAAAGCAAAATCTACAATGGAATGGTTCAAAAATAAACATATCCAGGTGTTAGAATGGCCAAGTCAAAGTCCAGACCTGAATCCAATCGAGAATCTGTGGAAAGAACTGAAAACAGCTGTTCACAAATGCTCTCCATCCAACCTCACTGAGCTCGAGCTGTTTTGCAAGGAGGAATGGGAAAAAATTTCAGTCTCTCGATGTGCAAAACTGATAGAGACATACCCCAAGCGACTTACAGCTGTAATCGCAGCAAAAGGTGGCGCTACAAAGTATTAACTTAAGGGGGCTGAATAATTTTGCACGCCCAATTTTTCAGTTTTTGATTTGTTAAAAAAGTTCGAAATATCCAATAAATGTCGTTCCACTTCATGATTGTGTCCCACTTGTTGTTGATTCTTCACAAAAAAATACAGTTTTATATCTTTATGTTTGAAGCCTGAAATGTGGCAAAAGGTCGCAAAGTTCAAGGGGTCCGAATACTTTCGCAAGGCACTGTACATATGAGATTAGTAATGTAGGGTATGTAAACATTATATTAAGTGGCATTGTTTAAAGTGGCTAGTGATACATTTTTTACATGTATGGCAGCAGCCACTCAATGTTAGTGGTGGCTGTTTAACAGTCTTTAACAGACTCTCGGTCCCTGCTTTGACGCACCTGTACTGACCTCGCCTTCTGGATGATAGCGGGGTGAACAGGCAGTGGCTCGGGTGGTTGTTGTCCTTGATGATCTTTATGGAATTCCTGTGACATCGGGTGGTGTAGGTGTCCTGTAGGGCAGGTAGTTTGCCCCCGGTGATTCGTTGTGCAAACCTCACTACCCTCTGGAGAGCCTTACGGTTGTGGGCGGAGCAGTTGCTGTACCAGGCGGTGATACAGCCCGACAGGATGCTCTCGATCTGGAAAAGTTTGTGAGATGGCCTGTCAATTTGAGTAACGTTATTGTGTATTCTACGTAATGACGCAGTTTTACGTTATCACGCAATGCAACTTTTAGCAACAAATCAACCTGCCTCTAGCAACTTACCCTGAAAATTAGTTGGCAACACTGACTTAAACTCCAATATCAAAGATACAAAGCCTTCAGATATTCACACCCTTTGACTTTTTCCACATTTTGCTGTGTTACAAAATTAGATTAAATGGATGTAATTGTCATTTCTTTTGTCAACGATCAACACCGAATACTCTGTAATGTCAAAGTGGAGGAAAAATTTGAACATCTGTAAAAAAACAAACAAATATACCTAGATTAGATTACTATTCAACCCCCTGGGTCAATACATGTTTGAATGACCTTTGGAAGCGATTACAGCTGTGAGGCTTTCTAGGTAACTCTCTAAGAGTTTTCCACACCTGGATTGTGCAACATTTGCCCATTATTCTTTTCAAAATTCTTCAAGCTCTGTCAAATTGGTTGTTGATCATTGCTAGACAACCATTTTCAGGTATTGCCGTAGAATTTCAAGTAGATTTAAGTCAAAACTGTAACCTGGCCACTCAGGAACATTCAATGTCTTGGTAAGCAACACCAGTGTAGATTGGGCTTTGTGATTTAGGTTATTGTCCTGCTGGAAGGTGAATTAATCTCCCAGTGTCTGGTGAAAGCAAACTGAACCAGGGTTTCCTCTAGGATTTTGTCTGTGCTTAGTTCCATTCTCTTTCTTTTTTATCCTAAAAAACTACCCAGTCCTTAACGATTACAAGCATACGCATAACATGATGCAGCCACCACCATGCTGAAGATATGAAGTGGTACTCCTGTACTGTATTGGATTTGCCCCAAACACTTTGCTTTCAGGACAAAAAGTGAATTGCTTTGCCACATTTTTTGCAGTATTACTTTAGTGCCTTGTTGCAAACTGGATGCATGTTTTGGATTTTTTAAAATTCTGTACAGGCTTCCTTCTTTTCATTCCCAATTAGATTACCATTGTGGAGTAACTACAATGTTGTTGATCCATCCTCAGTTTTCCTCTATCACAGCCATTAAACTCTTAAATGTTTTAAAATCCCCATTGGCCTCATCAAGGACCCCACACACCCTAGGAACGAGCTGTTCTCTCGCTTACCTCACCATGCTCAGAGGGATATTTAATGCCTGTTTATTTCTATTTTTTTTTTACACATTTACCAATAGGTGCCCTTCTGGAGGCATTGGAAAACCTCCCTGGTCTTCACGGTTGAATCTGTATTTTAAATTCACTGCTCAACTGAGTGACCATACAGATAATTGTGTGTGGGGTACAGAGGTACTCCATGCAATTTATGTGACTTGTTAAACACATTTCCTGAACTTATTTAGGTTTGCCTTAACAAATGGGTTGAATGCTTATTAACTCAAGACATTTGATTTTCATTTTTAATTAGTACACATTTTAAAAAACAATTCCACTTTGACATTATGGGGTATTTATTTTAATGTACCTTTATTTAACTAGGCAAGTCAATTAAGAACAAATTCTTATTTACAATGACAGCCTACCAAAAGGCATCCTGCGGGTATGAGGGCTGGGATTAAAAATAAAATAAAAATATAGGACAAAACACACATCACAACAAGAGACACATCACAACACTACATAAAGAAAGACCCAAGACAACAACATAGCATGGTAGCAACACAAAACATGGTACAAACATTATTGGGCACAGACAACAGCACAAAGGGCAAGAAGGTAGAGACAACAAGACGTCACGCGAAGCAGCCACGACTGTCAGTAACAGTGTCCATGATTGGGTCTTTGAATGAAGAGTATTGTGTGTAGGCCAGTGACAAAAAAAACTATATTTAATCAATTTTAAATTCAGGCTGTAACAAAATGTGGAAAAAGGGGTGTGAATAGTTTCTGAAGGCACTGTATGTAATTGCATACTGCAGTACCTTCTCCTGTCCTAGACCATGTCCTGTACCAAAACCATGCTGGGAAATAGTAGAGAAGCAGCATTAGATAGGAAAAAAGGCCATGTTTATTTAGTTCTCTCTCCTTTATTTAACCAGGTAGGCAAGTTGAGAACCAGCTCTCATTTACAATTGCAACCTGTTATCAAGGCAATAATCACATTTATTCCCCAGTTGGTCAAAATCAGAGATCACCTTCACATACAAAAAAACCCCAGGTCAATTAACAATTCCATCAATACATGAGGGCATGATGTTATTAAATCCTGCAATTTATGTCTAGACTTAAAATAAAGTTGATTTTTAAAGATTGCAACCCAAATAAAAAAAATACTATTTGGATATCTGAATGTTTAAGCATAGTAATGGTCATTCAGCTGAACCCACATCCAAAGTCCATTTGCCCGACATAAGGTTTCATTCTCCTGAGAAATGACAGGAAAGCTATTGTACATACTACAACCGCATACTCAATAAACACACTTGCAAACACTCACCTCCCATTTGGACACACACACACCTCAAGGTCAAAAAGTTTAGTGCCTAATCCCATGATACAGTAAACAAAACATTATTTGACAAAACAAAAAAAATGAAATATGAACATATTTTACACTGGTGGCAATCTGACCCTGTTGAGTCCACATCCATCCAGGCCAATCAAATCCGGTTATGTGTTAAAACCCATCTGTTTGAGTCCAAACAGACCATTCACTGTGAGTTAAAACCTCCAGTTCTGCCTAACCTGTCTGTTGGTCACCCTAACCTGTCTGTCTATTTGTCTGTGTACCTATTGTGTGTAAAAAAAAAAAAACTGTTTGGTTGTAAGAGTAGTGGTCGCTGGTCACAGGTTAGTATGAGGCAATCAGTATGCGGTGTTGTTGGGTTCCCTGACGGAGCTGAAGAGGACATCTGCCTTGGTACTGACAAAGTATGTGACCAGTAGCGATGTGAACAACACGGCCACTCCCACGCCTAAGGTCAGCATCTATGAGAGAAATTAAGAGGAAAGAAAAAGGTAAATAATGTGATTCTCTTCTACTATCATCTTTATCAGACAATGGATAGTCAAACATGTAAAAAAATATATACCATAAAAATACAATGTTTTACCACTTACACAGGCTTACTAGATTCAAACATAACTGTATGAACGTATACAAAACTGTAATTAATTAAACAGATGGATCATGGTGGGAAATTGAGTGCAGTTTTACCTCCAGGTCCCGGCTGGCTACTAGGAAAATTCGAGCTTTGATGAACTTCCACTGCGATTTTGTCCATGTGGAATATTCTTTGGAAACGTAATCCCCCAGATCGAAAGCGGGGGACACTGCCTTGACCAGGCGTACTGCTGTGCGTACGCAGAAAGACTCCCTCTGGGTGCTGTTGGGTGGGACCACGCCCTGAACCCAGAGATAAGAGTACAACTGAGGGAGAGAATGAGTGAATCAGAGTGCGGTGTGGTTCCAGCAATACAAAGAAACACATTTTTAATTTGTAAACATCTATCCATCAGTACAGACAGAAACAGAGCCACATTTACATATGTGCTCTCGTTTGGCAGCTCATCTGGCTTCTTGCACTGGCTCTGGGTGAGGTTGGTGGCTGTTCCCGTTAAATTAGCCAGGAGATATTGGACCAGATAGGTCAGTGCGTTAGCCTGATGGGACGACTTGGCAACACCAACGTAGTACTGGGGTGGGTTGGGCTCTGAGAGACAGAAAACACAATGCAATGAAGACCCAAGTACCTTCTTTATGGATGTGAGTGTGTCTGTGACTAGTCCATATCTGCATGGGTTTTACGACGTCAGTAGTAGCAGAATACCTCTATAGCGTCAAAGGGTGTCCTTGTGAAAAAGTATCAGACTAAAACTCACGGAGGATGTCCTTCAGTTCTGGGGCCATCACTGCCTGAAACCAGCTGTTGTTGGATCTAACCAGAAACCCATACAGCATCTGGGTCACCTGAGAGAGAGATGCACAGTGTTGGTCAAACAATTCTGCTCACTGTTCCAAAAAAGTGAATTTTAAAATATTTTAGATGTTGAGAATGACATATGTTAACAGGCATAATGAAAGTGTCATGGAAAATAACAGACTATAACAGTATGACTGATCAGTTTAAAAAACATTTTGCGGCCGTCTGCGACAGAGCCTGGAATCGAACCCAGAATCTCTAGTGGCACAGCTAGCACTGCCTAAAACCACTGCACCACTCGGGAAGCCATGACTGATCAGTTTCACTTGTACAACACCTCATCAATCATGGAGTCTTACTGTTTTGGGGTCTGCATTGATTTTGTTTACTTGGGAGTTGTTTCCCCCAGCCTGCTTGAAGAGAGCGCGGGCAACTGCAGTAGCCACCTCGGTAAGAGACTGAAAGAGTACAGTGAGGGAGGGAAGAGAGAGAGATATTATTCTAACAGACAGTGGATAATGTAATGGAAACTGTGACTACTACAAATAAACCCATCAGTGGGTTTACTATGGTAACAATACCTTTGCAGTATCAGTCACAAACTCTAGCTGTTCCTCTGGACTCAAGTTAGATGGATAAGTCAGGTTCAGGTGGGCAGCATTGTCATAAAAACTCTCATAATACCTGCGCATGGGTAAACAAAAATAGCTGAAGTTGGAGACTTGTATCTCCCTCACTAACTTTAAACATCAGCTATCTGTGCAGCTCACCGATCGCAGCAGCTGTACACAGCCCATCTGTAAATAGCCCATCCAACTACCTACCTCATCCCCATATTGTTTTTATTTACTTTTTTGCACATCAGTATTTCTACTTGCACATCATCAACTGCACATCTGTCACTCCAGTGTTAATTGCTAAATTGTAATTACTTCACCACTATGGCCTATTTATTGCCTTACCTCCTTACTCCATTTGCACACACTGTATATACAGTGGGGCAAAAAGGTATTTAGTCAGCCACCAATTGTGCAAGTTCTCCCACTTAAATAGATGAGAGAGGCCTGTAAATTTCATCACATGTACACTTCAACTATGACAGACAAAATTAGAAAAAAAATCCAGAAAATCACATTGTAGGATTTTTAATGAATTTATTTGCAAATGATGGTGGAAAATAAGTATTTGGTCAATAACAAAAGTTTATCTCAATACTTTGTTATATACCCTTTGTCGGCAATGACAGAGGTCAAACGTTTTCTGTAAGTCTTCACAAGGTTTTCACACACTGTTGCTGGTATTTTGGGCCATTCCTCCATGCAGATCTCCTCTAGAGCAGTGATGTTTTGGGGCTGTTGCTGGGCAACACAGACTTTCAACTCCCTCCAAAGATTTTCTATGGGGTTGAGATCTGGAGACTGGCTAGGCCACTCCAGGACCTTGAAATGCTTCTTACGAAACCACTTCTTCATTGCCCGGGCGGTGTGTTTGGGATCATTGTCATGCTGAAAGACCCAGCCACGTTTCATCTTCAATGGCCTTGCTGATGGAAGGAGGTTTTCACTCAAAATCTCACGATACATGGCCCCATTCATTCTTTCCTTTACACGGATCAGTCGTCCTTGTCCCTTTGCAGAAAACCAGCCCCAAAGCATGATGTTTCCACCCCCATACTTCACAGTAGGTATGGTGTTCTTTGGATGCAACTCAGCATTCTTTGTCCTCCAAACACGACGAGTTGAGTTTCTACCAAAAAGTTATAGTTTGGTTTCATCTGACCAGATGACATTCTCCCAATCTTCTTCTGGATTATCCAAATGCTCTCTAGCAAACTTCAGACGGCCCTGGACATGTACTGGCTTAAGCAGGGGGACACGTCTGGCACTGCAGGATTTGAGTCCCTGGCGGCGTAGTGTGTTACTGATGGTAGGCTTTGTTACTTTGGTCCCAGCTCTCTGCAGGTCATTCACTAGGTCCCCCCGTGTGGTTCTGGGATTTTTGCTCACCGTTCTTGTGATCATTTTGACCCCACGGGGTGAGATCTTGCGTGGAGCCCCAGATCGAGGGAGATTATCAGTGGTCTTGTATGTCTTCCATTTCCTAATAATTGCTTCCACAGTTGATTTCTTCAAACCAAGCTGCTTACCTATTGCAGATTCAGTCTTCCCAGCCTGATGCAGGTCTACAATTTGTTTCTGGTGTCCTTTGACAGCTCTTTGGTCTTGGCCATAGTGGAGTTTGGAGTGTGACTGTTTGAGGTTGTGGACAGGTGTCTTTTATACTGATAACAAGTTCAAACAGGTGCCATTAATACAGGTAACGAGTGGAGGACAGAGGAGCCTCTTAAAGAAGAAGTTACAGGTCTGTGAGAGCCAGAAATCTTGCTTGTTTGTAGGTGACCAAATACTTATTTTCCACCATAATTTGCAAATAAATTAATTAAAAATCCTACAATGTCATTTTCTGGATTTTTTTTTCTCATTTTGTCTGTCATAGTTGAAGTGTACCTATGATGAAAATTACAGGCCTCTCATCTTTTTAAGTGGGAGAACTTGCACAATTGGTGGCTGACTAAGTACTTTTTTGCCCCACTGTAGACTTTTATTCCCTATTGTGTTATTGACTGTACGTTTGTTTATTCCATGTGTAACTCTGTGTTGTTGTTTGTGTCGCACTGCTTTGCTTTATCTTGGCCAGGTTGCAGTTGTAAATGAGAACTTGTTCTCAACTGTCCTACCTGGTTAAATAAAGGCGGAATAAAAAAATAGGGTAGAACACTTCACTAATAAAGAAATCCATATCAGGCAAGATAAAGATTGCAGTAATAAAAATAACCAGCAACGACAGACCATAGTCAACACTCACCTATTGTTGAAATCTGTTTGATGGTCTGCAAGAACAATCCCTGGAATTGCCCGAGCTCGGAGGAAACGCTGAAAGGAGGAGGGCGGGAGTGGTTGAGAAAAACCTGTCTCAACAAATGATAAGTTGAGACCAGCCGTGGAGGACTGTAAGTTTTTTACAAGATTCGTAACCTGAAACAGAGGTAAGAGGTTGGGAAAAGTTGGTTGAGGGAGAGCATAATGAAGAGAATATAGAAAAAAAGGGGTGGATGAGGATGGACCAGGTAAGCGTGCCACAAATAGAAGCATATACCCTTACCTCGTCATGGACGGTGTTGTTCCTCCTGGACACAGGGTCTGAGTGAAGAAATAGGTTGGTGCCACTGCGCACTGCTACCTAACAAATTACATAACAGATTCATTGTTATTTGATCGTATATCCATGCATTTGTATGTCCACACATTGATGGCTGTTGTGTATTTGAGTATTCAACGATAACATATACATGTCTTAACCTGTCCAATCTCCAGTATTGAGTGAACATTATCCAGGTCTATCACAAACATGTTATTCTTCATGTCATAAACCATTCGAGAGCTGCCAATGTAGTCAAATACTTCCTGAAAGAGAGGAATGAGCTATAAACATCCTCTTACAGTACAACACTCAACATGGGACTCCATAATTTACATACCACAGATTGACTTGCTAAGGGAGACCAAAGGAACTCACCCCGTGGAAGAAGGCAAAGAGGATATTCCGTGTGGGAGGGGCTTCCTGAGTGGCTTCACGTAGTGCCTGGGCAGCAGCCAGCAGAGTGACAAACCCTGAGACACTCCCCTCCGCTCCTGTAGAATCCTCCAAGAAAAATGCCCTGCTGTCCAGCTACAAAAATGGAGAAAGAATCCAGTGTCCAGTCAATTTTCCATAAACGCCAAACAAGGAAAAACCATGTAAGATTGTATAGAAGGAAATGGTACTGAGAAAATACCAAAGCACTTTTCAGGCTGTGTATAACACACACTGGAATGTGGCTCATATTGTATATACTATTTTGTAGATTCCAAAAGGCTTAGACATCTGTGAACATGTGACAAGATGTGTCAGTTGGAGGCAAGGCCTCAATGAATCACCCACCCTGGCTGCTGCTATAACAACACTCTCGTTCTCCTTGTGACCAAAGGCGGTGCTGTTATAAGGCCGGATGAAAGTACACACATTATAACCACCAAGAGGGTCACACACCATCACTGTGAGAGAGAGAGAGAGAGAGAGATGTCTGTAAGATATACATGACAGTGTGTGTATTGACTACTCACGCATATACAATAATGCATCTTTGTATACCTGGGGAGGTGCTGAAGTCCATGCTGCTGCGTCTCATGCAGGTTGCAGTGTCAGTGACAGCATGCATATGAGAGAAGAGCTGCATGGCACACAGAGGGTACTGCAGGCCACTGCCGTTCACCACACGATTATGATCAAAGTAGCACTGCAGGTAGAGTGGATACATTTATCAGAATGAGGAGCACATTGTTTTAATACACAGAAATACGGTAGAATAAAACATCACCTCTGTTCTTTGGATAAAGACGTTTCATGGTCATTAAGTGACATGATTTTACCAGACTGGGTTGTGACTGCTTGAAGTGACTCACCTGTTTGATGACCTCTGTTTCATTGTCTTCTTTCAGGGAGAAGACAGGGAAGTCAAATTCCTCATAGGACAGACCGTTCCCCCGAGGATTCCATACAGTCGTGTTACAGTGCGCTAAATTATGATCATAGGTTTCCGTGTAAACACCTGAGGATAAAAGTAAACAAATGACGTTCAAAAAGCATGCTGGTTAGCAAAGATCATTTGGTCATTTTGACAGACTGGCAACCTAACGCCTGATCCTCCTACCTGTGTTCTCATTGGGACATGTCGTATGTGGCGAGAACTCTGGTTGGCTAGTTTTTGGGACCACCACAACCCCTGCCACCCTGCTGGAGGCATTCTTCATCTTCATCATGATGGACCTGTAAAATGATGACAATGTTTGAGTATGAGGGGGCTACTAGGATATAGATAATATCATTCTGTGGTTGTGCTGAACAATAGTCACAGTGAGTGTGTTCCAACTTTGTTCTGGAGGTCAATGGAGATGGAGTTGACTGTTTTCGGCTGTGTGTGTGTAGCCTACTTGGTGAAGAGGGATGACTCCAACAGGACCATATAAGGAGGATTGGGTCCTTTGCTCAAAGGCCATTCCAGATCTGCCTCAGACTCCAAGACATGGATCACCCCTGTATCACCTGATATCGAGGCTGAGACACAGGATAGAAAAAAAATGCTTGTCTTAGTATGCAAATATCCAGCATTACATAAATATAGCAAGGATACAGAGCACAGTATTGTACCAAGCAGAGTGTGTGTGTGTCATGTCACTCACACTGGCAGCCAATCTGATGTGTAGCATTGAGCAGTCGGACGCATGGTACAGTGTTATTCAGTTCGACATAAATCTTCTGCGCAACAGCGTTACAACTCACATCTGAAAGACAAAAGAGAAACAATTGAATTGAAGTGACCAGTTTCTGTAATGATGTATTCCCAAGACACCAAACCAAATCAAATTGTATTGGTCGGTACACAGTTTAACAGGTGTTATGGTGGGTGCAGCAAAATGCTTGTGTTCATAGTTCCTATCAAATAATGCAGTAAATGCCTATAAGCACAAAATAATATTATTTTGTACAGTAGTAGATATATAAATAGAATGTCAACAAATTTGCTTACATCCCCGTTAATGAGCATTTCTCCTTTGCCAAGATAATCCATCCACCTGACAGGTGTGGCATATCAAAAAGCTGATTAAACATCATCATTACACAGGTGCAATGGGGACAATAAAATGCCACCTTAAAATGTGCAGTTTTGTCACACAACGCCACAGAAGTCATGAGTTTTGAGGGAGCATGCAATTGGAATGCTGACTGCAGGAATGTCCCCAGAGCTGTTGCCAGAGACTTTAATGTTAATTTCTCGACCATATGCAGCCTCCAACGTCATTTTGGGGAATTTGGCAGTATGTCCAACTGGCCTCACAATCGCAGACCACGTGTAACCACCCCAGCCCAGGATTTCCACATCCAGCTTCTTCACCAGCGGGATTGTCTGAGACTAGTCACCCAGACAGCTGATGAAACGGAGGAGTATTTCTGTCTGTAATAAAACCCTAAAACCCTTTTGTGGGGAAAACCTATGATTGTCCCATTCATAGATTAGTGCCAAATTATTTTATTTCAATTGACTGATTTCCATATCTGAACTGTAACTCAGTAAAATCGTTGAAATGATTGCATGTTGCATTTATTTTTGTTTTGTATATATTGCCTGTATAGCCGCCCACCCACTGCTTGCCTTGAGCTCACGAGTGGTCACGCTGTGGCAGACTCAAGTTGTGGTGCCTAGCAGCAACTGTTATTAGTTTCACAAGTTTGCTAGCTAGCCAGCTGGTTAACATGGCTATCTATCTAGCTAAATGCATCACATACGGGATTAAAAAAAAACTTGCTACATAATTCGGGTTGTCTAGTGTAAAATTATAAAGCATTATAATCCAAAGGACCTCACTGTCAGCAACGTCGTTGGCTAAATAATTGGGCTATTAGTTAGCTGTAGTTTACTGACCCAAACTAAAACTGTAATAAGATATTGGTAAGTGAAAGCATGTAGCTAGTATTAACGTTACAAACGAAAGGTATTCTTACTTTTGAAAAGCCAACCAACTATGAACATAACCCATTTCGATGATTCCAAAACCATCTTCCTGGTTTCATAAAGAACAGTTAAAAACACAGGAAGCGTTGCAGTAAAACTTGTTCTGGGTTCCGATATTGCAAAACCTCATCAAAATGGCAGTGAAAACAGAACATAGAGATAGATAGAGGACTCATCTTTATAGCCATAATAGTGTATTTGACAACATGGGCAGCGCGATTGAGTCTTCAAACCTATAGAAATCCCACCCAGTCAAAGTATGTGGCGGAGTTGAACCGCTAATGAAGCAGACCACTTCAGGTTCTACCCAACCACTCCAGCTAAAAACCTCTCTGCCTCACAGGGATAAAAACTGCCACTCCAAATAAGCTCCATTTATTAAAATCACAATTTAACCAACACCCATCTATTTCTGTGACTACCTGGACCTACCATTTGGTTTTGAAGTATTGAAACAAAACCATAGAAAAAAAATGTGTTGCCTTTGTATGATTTGAATGAAAATTATTTTAATAAACATGAAAAGGTGAATGTAAGAAGAGCTCATAATTTCAAACAGGCTACATGTCATATTAAACAGCATATAAACACTCTAAATAGGCCAGGAGCCAGACAGGCATAGCTGGGGAAGTAGAGTTTTTGCCCATGCTTCATAGGCGATATTGCTCCACTAATACAGGACTATTAAAGGCCCAGTGCACTACATTTGTGGGAAAAAATATTGTTTAAAAAAAATACATACACTACTGGTCAAAAGTTTTAGAACACCTACTCATTCAAGAGTTTTTCTTTATTTTTACTATTTTCTACATTGTAGAATAATAGTGAAGAAATCAAAATTATAAAATAACACGTGGAATCATGTAGTAACCAAAAAAGTGTTAAACACATCGAAATATATTTTATATTTGAGATTTTTCAAAGTAGCCACCCTTTGCCTTGATGACAAGAATTTTAAGTAAGCATTTCACTGTAAGGTCTACACCGGTTGTATTCGGTGCACGTGACAAATAAACTTTTTCTTTGCAGCAATTCAACCATGAAGGCCTGATTCATGCAGTCTCCTCTGAACAGTTGTTTTGGAGATGTGTCTGTTACTTGAACTCTGTGAAGCATTAATTTTGCGGGCAATTTGTGAGGCTGGTAACTCAAACTTTTTCTCTGCAGCAGAGGTAACTCTTGGTCTTCCTTACCTGTGGTGGTCCTTATGAGAGCCAGTTTCATCAAAGCGCTTGATGGTTTTTGCAACTGCACTTGAAGAAACTTTCAAAGTTCTTGACATTTTACAATTTTTTTTAAATTTAGTTTTTCTAGGCAAGTCAGTTAAGAACAAATTCTTATTTACAATGATAGCCTAGGAACAGTGGGTTAACTGCCTCGTTCAGGGGCAGAACAACAGTTACAACTCACATCTGAAAGACAAAAGAAGAGAAACAATTGAATTGAAGTGACCAGTTTCTGTAATGATGTATTCCCAAGACACCAAACCAAATTAAATTGTATTGGTCGGTACACAGTTTAGCAGGTGTTATGGTGGGTGCAGCAAAATGCTTATGTTCATAGTTCCTATCAAATAATGCAGTAAATGCCTATAAGCACAAAATAATATTATTTTGTACAGTAGTAGATATATAAATAGAATGTCAACAAATTTGCTTACATCCCTGTAAATGAGCATTTCTCCTTTGCCAAGATAATCCATCCACCTGACAGGTGTGGCATATCAAAAAGCTGATTAAACATCATCATTACACAGGTGCACCTTGTGCTGGGGACAATAAAATGCCACCTTAAAATGTGCAGTTTTGTCACACAACGCCACAGAAGTCTCGAGTTTTTAGGGTGCATGCAATTGGAATGCTGACTGCAGGAATGTCCCCCAGAGCTGTTGCCAGAGAATTGAATGTTCATTTCTCGACCATATGCGGCCTCCAATGTCATTTTGAAGAATTTGGCAGTATGTCCAACTGGCCTCACAATATATTACAGTGATCTAACCTAGCAAACCAATGAATGCTACCAGGCCACCCAAGGAGTGTATTGAATCGAACAAGGACACCATCTCAATTTCTCCACCAAGCATCACCACCGGAGAAGAAATACCACTTACCAAGGACAAAATGGACCCTATAGTGCTCCACGAAGTACTCGTCCAGCTCCAATATCTTGCCAGCGAACTCAGCAAACATACCCAATCAACCCCTCTTGCCCCCTTTGCTCTCCAACTACAAGATACCCTCATGGAAATGAGCACGGCGCTTGTACACGACGATACCACAGCAACTAACCCTCCACAAGCTCTACCTCTATCCCCCTCAAGATACCTATTCTTATATTGTCACTCAGAATATGGGAAGATATGGGAAGCTGTACAGTAGCCACCCACAAAAACAGGCCAGAAGGGAAAGCACATGCGACAAGCAGAAACTGTCTCCTGTGGTAATTAACTTCTTGAACAGTTATGCCCGCCCACCTCCTTCAAACAAAGACATCTAAAAAGAAATCCTACGCAATAAACTGCAAAAGCTCATCCAGATGAGAAGAGGTGGAATCCTTGTATTTGTCAAGGATATCCACTCCCTGAACTCCCTCCTCTCCCCCTGGCCCACAGGGGTCTTTAATGGGACAACGATAAAGTGTAGGTTGGCACAGAGAGGAAACCAAACCACCCAAGACAACAAACCCACTAAACAGCTTATCAAGGGCATCCAAATGGAAACCACCAGCGACAAAATCCAGCAGGAGCTGGAGAGGCAGCGCATTACAACCACTAAAGTATACAGGATTGTCAGCCGAGCCACACAGCAACCGACTACTTTCATCTGTATTAACCTCAGCAACCCGGACGATGCGCCTGGCCTACTGCTAGAGGGATTCTACATGAACTACTTCCACTTCAGGGTGGAAAAAGCACGGCTACCCCCCACCAGCATTAACAGTGCTACAAATGTCAAGAATTCAACCACGTATCCACCGACTGCAAAAATCAGGTCAAATGTCTGCGATGTGCTGAAAACCACCACCATAAAGAGTGCCCCAAAGAGAGAAATGATGCCACCTGTGGCGGCGCCCACTCATCGGTCTCCAGACAATGCCCCACCTATCTAGCCCTCACCACCACCAAGCCCACCAGGGCTACTACCACCATCAGCACAGCCACAACCAACCATCTCACAACACCAAACCTCTCCGGCTCTCAGCCTCTCACCAACACCACTCACCTGCAGGAGGATCTGAAAGGAATATGCAGAGACGAAGAAATGGTAAAGAGTTATGGACAGCATAAGGAAACACAGATGGCCCCACCTCTTAACTTGGAATCGCCTTCTACAGCCTTAACTACACTCCAAATCAAATGGCTACTCCAATAAATATTCTACATATCAACATCAGAGGGTTAAGGAGAAACAAGCAGGAGCTGAAGCAACTTCTTCTAGAAAAGCAAACCAGCATTGCCTCTATCAACGAAACCTTTCTAAGTACTAATGCAAGATTCCGTATTCCTGGCTTTAACATTCTAAGGAAGGATCGACTAGAGGGATGCAGAAGGGGTGTGGCACTGCTTTTAAAGGGAGGAATCGAGTACTCTGAAGCCGTTTTCAACCTCACCAAATTAGAACTCAACAACAATGAGTACACTGCTGCGAAAATACTCCTAAACGCATAAACAACTCTTCTGGTAGCCACCATATACTGTCCACCGGCAACAACTCCCTCCGAAAAATTGATCGCTGCCCTTGCAGACAACGGCCATACCATCATAATGGGAGATTTCAATGCCAAACACATTGACTTCAACTGTAATACCACATATCACTCGGGAAGAGTATTAAGGGATGTCCTCGACAGCACAAACCTGGCCATCCTCAACACCAACGAGCCCACACACATCCATTCCTCAACATCCACGGCAGACATCCTTGATCTTGTCCTCTGCTCCCCGGACTTGGCTGCTAAACTCCTTAGCTTCTCCGTCAGCCATGACATGGGAAGTGACCACCTTCCTGTCCTTGCCTCCTCTCTCCAACTCCAACAAGCACCTGAAAAACAAAGATACAACTACAAGAAAGCAGACTGGGGAAAAATACAGAAATAGCATTAGACAAGATAACAAATATTGCAGTAACAACACAGAACCCCAAGGATTTGGACCAGCTGGCTGAGAGAATAGGGATTATCCTGATCCAGGCCCGGGAAGATACCATCTCACTTACCACCATCAGACCACCACAACAACAACTCCCACCACATGTCCTCAGTCTCATCAAGCAGAAAAGAAAGATCTGGAGAGACTTTATTAGAACAAGAGCACCCAACCTGAAGACAGAAGTTAATCGGTTGCAGAATCACATCAGACACCAACTCACCCTCCACAAACAGAAACAGTGGACAGCCTTCTATCACCTGCTAGATACAGACACCAAACCCCGGACCTTCTGGCAAAAAAAAATCTAAACAATTAATGGAGACAAAACCAATAATATCATACCCGTGCTAAAGTCTCAAAACCAACTAATCGAAGACAATGAACCACCTACAAAATGTTAATTCTTGTCCCAACGATCCTCTCTTTGACAAAGACTGGAAAACCATCGTCGACAGAGAAATACAGAAAACAGTGTACACTTCAAATTCGACACCAGTAGACCATCCCCTCACTCGCTCTGTTAGCGTTGAAGAAATCAAGACTCACTTGAAAAAAAACAAAAAACAAAGCACCAGGGGAAGACAACATTGACAGCACACTCATTAAACAAGCACCTGATGAATACCTGCACCTCCTTTCTAACCTCTTCACAGCATGTCTCATGGAAGGCTACTTTCCCCTACCATGGAAATCTGCAGTTGTCACAATGATCCACAAACCGGCAAAGACCCATACAACGTCACAAGTTATAGACCAATCAGCCTCCTCAGTCATGTCGGGAAGCTGTTTGAGAGAGTACTCACCCAAAGACTGAGTGGCCACACTGAGGAAATGGGCCTACTTGGAATCAACCAAGCAGGCTTCAGGAAAACAAGATCAACCACGGATAACATTCTAAGACTGTCAGAGGACATCCTTCGGAACTTCAAGAAAAAATAACTTACCCTGGTGATTTTCTTTGACATAGAGAAAGCATTTGACAAGATGTGGCACAATGGACTGTGTTACCGGCTCGCAGACTCCAATCTCAAACTACCGCTCTCCATCAGAAACATCATCACTAGCTTTCTCCACAACCGTACAATTAAAGTGAAGGTCTCCACAGCAATATCCTCACCTTTCACCCCTGAAGCAGGTGTCCCACAGGGGGCAGTTCTAAGCCCGCTACTTTTTCTACTCTACATATCAGATATTTACTACCCTCCCCCCACCATAGGTCAAGTCTCACAGTTTGCCGATGACCTCTGCTACTGGTCCAGCTCCAAATGTCCTCAACTTGCTGCAAAGAAATTGAACCCACAAAAGACCCAATGTGTCCTCTTCACAAGAAGCACCAGCAGGCCTCCTGGGTGGCGCAGTGGTTAAGGGCGCTGTACTGCAGCTGTGCCATCAGAGTCCCTGGGTTCGCGCCCAGGCTCTGTCGTAACCGGCCGCGACCGGGAGGTCCGTGGGGCGACGCACAATTGGCCTAGCGTCGTCCGGGTTAGGGAGGGATTGGTCGGTAGGGATCTCCTTGTCTCATCGCGCACCAGCGACTCCTGTGGCGCAGTGCGCGCTAGCCAAGGTTGCCAGGTGCACGGTGTAGCCTCCGACACATTGGCTTCCGGGTTGGATGCGCGCTGTGTTAAGAAGCAGTACGGCTGGGTTGTGTATCGGAGGACGCATGACATTCAGCCTTCGTCTCTCCCGAGCCCGTACGGGAGTTGTAGCAATGAGACAAGATAGTAGCTACTACAACAATTGGATACCACGAAATTGGGGAGAAAAAGGGGTAAAATTCAAAGAAAAAAAAAAGAAACACCAGCAAAAAAAACTCAAACTCTACGGTGAAACAATAAAAGTAGAAAAATAAGCAAAATTCCATGGAGTCACCTTCCAGAAGAACATGCAAGAATCCATATAGCGAAAATAGAGAGAGAGGGACGAAAAAGACTAAAAACCTAAAAACGCTGTGCGGAAGAAAATATGGAGCCTCACCTCAGACAGTGCTGAAAGTCTACATCAGCTATCCTATCCATCTTTGAATACGCCCTACTAGCCTGGATAACAGCTTCACCGCAGCAGATGAATCGGCTACAGATAGTCTACATCAGCTACATCCTATCCCTCTTTGAAAACATGGCAATAAAAATGGCTTACTTACTACGTTAACAGCATATCTGGACTGACATCAATCAACAAGACAGTCAATCATTGGCAAATCATCAACAAACCTTCCTTCACTCATCAACCACGGATAACATTCTAAGACATACCCTCGTAAAACCACGGATAACATTCTAAGACATACCCTCGTAAAACTGACCATCCTACCGATCCTTGACTTCGGTGATGTCATCTTTATAGATAGCCTCCAACACTCTACTCAGCAAACTGGATGTAGTCTATCACAGTGCCATCCGTTTTGTCACCAAAGCCCCATATACTACCACTGCGACCTGTACGCTCTCGTTGGCTGGCCCTCGCTTCATGCTCGTCGCCAAACCCACAGGTTATCTACAAGTCTCTGCTAGGTAAAGCCCCACCCTATCTCAGCTCGCTGGTCACCATAGCAGCACCCACTCGTAGCACACGCTCCAGCAGGTCTCACCCCTAAAGCCAATTCCTCCTTTAGTCGCCTTTCCTTCTAGTTCTCTGCTGCCACTGACTGGAACGAACTGCAAAAATCACTGAAGCTGGAGATTCCCATCTCCCTCACTAGCTTTAAGAACCAGTCAGAGCAGCTCACAGATCACTACACCTGTTCATAGCCCATCTGTATACAGCCCGTCTATCTACCTCATTCCCATACTGTATTTATTTATTTAGCTCCTTTTGCACCACAGTATCTATACTTGCACATCCATCTTTTGCACATCTACCATTCCAGTGTTTAATTGCCATATTGTAATTACTTCGCTACCATGGCCTATTTATTGCCTTAACTCCCTTATTTGACCTTATTTGCACTCACTGTATATAGACTTTGTTTTCTACTCTATTATTGACTCTGTTTTGTTTATTCCATGTGTATCTCTGTGTTGTTGTATGTGTCGAACTGCTATGCTTTATCTTGGCCAGGTTGCAGTTACAAATGAGAACTTGTTCTCAACTAGCTTACCTGGTTAAATAAAGGTGAAATAAAAACATTAATTGGCCAGAAGTTCATCAACAGAGCCACACACAACCCATCATTGAAGGAAGCCGTGGGACAGGCCAAATGGACCACAGATACGTCCATAATGCTGAAACTGACCTAGAAGAGAGGAATGGGAAAAAAATAATAATACAAAAATAAATACAAAAATACAAAAAAATAAATACAATAATTTGTGTGTATATTAAAATGTGTGGATATGTGAATGCACTCCTAAGCGCCCCCACCCCTCTCCACCTGCACAGTTGTGAGCTATAATTTGAATGAAGTTTTTTTTATCTTCTATTTCTATTTTTTATTTCTATTTTATTTATTTAAGTAAAGACCACAAACTCATGGCGGGAAAAGAAAAAGGCGAAACTAATCTACGCCCGTTCTGATAAAAACCTTAGGGCATCTAGCCTCGGGGGATGCCTTGCTCGACCACACCCTCCTTCCTTGCTCCTGGCCTGCCTCTTCCACCAATCCATTTGTTTTTACGGACAAGAGCAGAAGCTATGAGCTGTCCGATCAGGCCCATTGTCTCACACAAGTTCTCTTTAATTTTCTTGGCGGACGTTCATATGGTTTGAGATGCAAACTTTCTGAAGTTCGCTTGGTAAGTGTAATATCTTGCGTGGAAGTATACTCACTGGCTGTTTGCAGCCGGCCCAAACGGCCAGCCCCTCCTCTTTGAGTGCTCCACTCGCTGCGCGCTGTTGATCTGTGTCTTCCGCCCCTGGTTTGTTGTAATTGTTTTTCGTTAGCGTTACACTACGACGCCGTGTGCATCCATTAGTATGGTGGCTCTTACAGCCACAAACTGTAATTTACTTTACACAACTTGCCGACTGGCTTGTTCTATGTCTTTGCTTTAACATGCTGCTTACCGGCCACAGGTTTTTTTCTTGTTCTTTTCCCTGCAGAGTGTAAAAGTATTGTGGTGGGCTTTCCACTAATTGAGACATTAACTTTGGAGTTCCTTAACGGAGTTACTCCATATAGTGCTGTTTTTACTGCTTGAATATTAAAATAGCTCAGTAATATTGCAGTTGGCATTAAACAAATAAATGAAATCCATTACCTGGTTGCTGTTTTGTCTGCTTTATTTCCCCATAGGGGTCTTCCCCTGTGTTTGCAGCGGTACTGGGTTATTTATCCCTCACCGGGACCCTATTCCTCCAAGCGGGTCACGACATAGCTCTCCCAGGGCGTTGGACCCCTTCTCCGTGGCCTTGTTGGCTGAGCTTATGGCTTCCCTTTGTGACAGGTGTGCTGGTGTCAACCGTCACCGCTATAGGGACGTGCCTGGGAGACCCAGGCGCTCAGGGCGCCAGAGGAGAGGCAGGACCTGGCAGGACCCCTGACACACCCTTCACCGGCTGCTTCTCCCTGTCTCAAAGTGGGAGGAGGATGTGGAGTCCCCCTGGGTGTTGTCCACAATGCTCGTGGGTTACCAACTCCAATTCCGGCCCCCGTCCTTCAGGGGCCTTCGTGTCACCACGGTATCAGAACGGCTAGGTGGGTTCTACTCCACTTATTTTGTGGTCCCAAAAAGAGACTGAGGGTTTTTACCGATTCTGGACCTCCACAACCTCAATGGGTACTTGAAGGTACTGAGGTTCCACGTGCTGTCCCCAGCCACGTGTTGCTGGGCAGGTCGGCCAGCAGCTGTTGTCTACCACCTTGGAGCAGCAGGCACATCAATACACTAGAGCTCTGAGCTGTACTACTGGCACTGCAGTCTTTCCTTTCACATCTGAAAGGAAGACATGTCCTGGTGAGAACGGACAACACCACAGTGGTGGTTTACATCAACCATCAGGGTGGACTGAGGTCCCACCGCCTCAATTTTACAGCACGGGAGCGCCATCTCTGGGTGGCAGCGGGTATGCTCTCGAGGGAGTGCCAGCCACCTTGGGACTGGAGCTTACATCCTGTGGGACAAGTTAGGGTGGGTGCAGATGGACCTGTTTGCCTCCCTGGGCAATGCACACTGCCCCCTGTGGTACTCCATGTCGGAGCTACCAGGGACTCTGGGCTTGGATGCTCTGACTCACGATTGGCCAGGAGCTTACGCATACCCCCCTTTTCCCCTGATCCAGCCTGTGCTGGACAGGACCAGGATGGTGGAGCATCATCTGCTGCTGGTGTCCCCATACTGGCCCAGACGACCCTGGTTCAGCCTTCTCCTGTCCCTGTTGTCTGGGACACCTTGGTAAATGCCCGAGACCCGACCTGCTGTTTCAGGCCGGGGGAAGACTGTGGCATCCGAGACCGCACCGCCTCAGACTGTGGGCTTGGCTGCTGAACGGCACCATGTTAGAACTACAGGAGGGCGTAAGGAACACCATGCAGAGTGCAAGGTGACCAGCTACAACCGTGGCATATCAGTTGCGCTGGCGGTTGTTCTGCTCTTGGTGCACTGGTATTGAGGTTGTGCCCGAGTCATGCAGGGTGCAGTATGTCCTCCAATACCTGCAGTTTTGCTTGGATGAGGGCTTGGCAGCCTCTACACTGAGTGTATTTGGCCACTATATCTGCCTGCCATGTGGAGTGGATGGACAGGCCAGTGGGGCGCCATCCCTTAGTCTCCAGGTTTATGAAGGGGGTTTGTCGCCTGCGTCCAGCTAGGACCTGCTTAATGGCGAGCTGGGCTTGATGTGGTCTTGGCAGCCTGCCTCCCCGAAACACCTCTCTATGAAGGTGGTTTTCTTGGTAGCATTACTTCCATAAAGAGGGATGGGTGAGCTCCATGCTCTTCCGGTAAGTAATGAGTGCTACAGGATGGACCCCGTGGGAGGAGTATATCTCTCCGCCCCAAACCTTCATTCCTCCCGAAGGTTCTGTCAGACAGGCATGTGAACATCCCTTTTATCCTGTCAAGGTCCTGGAGTGGCCTAGCCAGTCTCCAGATCTCAACCCCATAGAAAATCTTTGGAGGGAGTTGAAAGTCCGTGTTGCCCAGCAATAGCCCCAAAACATCACTGCTCTGGAGGAGATCTGCATGGAGGAATGGGCCAAAATACCAGCAACAGTGTGTGAACCTTGTGAAGACTTCTGACCTCTGTCATTGCCAACAAAGGGTATATAAAAGTATTGAGATAAACCTTTTATTGACCAAATACTTATTTTCCACCATAATTTGCAAATAAATACATTAAAAATCCTACAATGTGATTTTCTGGATTTGTTTTTTCTTATTTTGTCTGTCATAGTTGAAGTGTACCTATGATGAAAATTACAGGCCTCATCTTTAAGTGGGAGAACTTGCACAATTGGTGGCTGACTAAATACTTTTTTGCTCCACTGTAGCTCACAACCGTCATTCTTTCTGTTTTGCTCTAGGACACACACGTCTCTTGAATGGATGTACATGGAGATAGTTTAGTGCCTAAAACAAGGGGATAAATACATGTTAAAAGTTCCCTGATCTTTGACATCTCTGAGATATAGGACAGGCACTTTAGAAAATCTAAAGGAAGTTTGTTCTGAAGGAAATTTACAACAAACTTCTGTGTTCAAAAGCAAACTGCAAGATGGTTTGTCAAAATGTTACAATGGCAATTATTCCTACATGAGTAGAGTTAATGATTAAACCTGTACTCTGGGAAAAAAAGGAATAACTAGGACTTAAAACAAGCTAGAATCATACTTGTGGAATTAAAGAATGGTGCACACAATTTTATTTAACGAGTTACACAAAGCAGTGATGGTCTCTTTCTGACTTGTATACACCAACAGGGATGGCTAGTAGGGTTCTAATAAAACTACAATTCTCAATCGTTGGAGCAGAGATGACGTACAGCATTACAGGAAAGGTAAAGCAGACAGTCAAATGTAAATGCTTAATAACATTCTCACCAATAAGTCACATGTCATCCTAGCAAGCATTCTCTCGCATCAATCAAGTTTTGTTCTCTCCAAACCTAGTGAGAAAAACTGTATATATAGAATAAAGTGTGGATGTGTTTCTCTGAACGGATCAATGTCGTTCTTCCCTGGTCCTCTTCGTGTCCTCTAACGGAACTGCAGGGGACTGACACGCAGACCAATCACATCTTTTCCGATCTCCGTCACCTTGGAAATAAGGTTCAAGGGTCAGAGATATCACGGGGAAGGTGATGTCTAAACTGTTTAAATACTGACAAAGCAATTAATACAACATTTACATAAAAGCGGGACACTTCTAAATAGGAGGGGCTTTGTGTACATAACACAGTACAGCAGTTCTCTTGACTGACCTGTGTGACCCTGCAGACCTGGCCTTTGTAGGGGGGGCAGTAGCAGGCCCCAGACAGAGGGCACTTCTCCACGGGGCGTCCACGGTATAGGGGCGTGTAGGAGGCAGCGCACAGGTCAAATGGATTGTGGGGGTCGTAGTTCAGCTGGTGAGCATCTGTCAGCGTCTTCTCGCATGCTGCCAAGATCTTGCGTGTCTAAAAGACAGCGATAGAGATGGTAAAAGTGACAATATGGAAATAATTACATTTATATACAGACAAACAGTTAGATTGTTACCTGCTGTGCCACCTCTGGTTTGGGCCCTAGTTCAAGCAAGCGACGGGCAAAACTGGCAGCTGTCTTGAAGTTCTTCAGTTTGAAGAACAGATTTAGTGCCGTACGTAATACCAGGACCATGTGGACTGGCTGGAGACTGCAGTGGGTGAAGTAAGCTGCCATCTGAAAATATCAAACAATAATTAAAAGACTACTGGGTAGTAAACTCTTATGATTAGAGACTTAACGGTTGAGATGGGAAGTAGAGAAACAATGACAATACCTCACACAGCCTCTTCTGCTGGTCCAATGTCTCTTTAGGCAACTTCTTCCTTTCTGTTTCCATGGTGAGGCCAACAATGTATTCTCTGCAGATTGTAATCAGCTGCTGAGCCTAAGAGAGACAGTAACCTCAAATCAGGTAACCACCACCAACTACCATCCGGCCCACACTTGATTAACCACAGTAAATAACATTGACCGCAATGAAATCATTTCACTCTAAAACAAGTCTGCATACCTCTGCGATCTCCTGCTTGTTGTCGACCACCAGCAGTGGCACAGACAGCAGGATGGCGCGGAAGCGTTCAACGGCCTCCTCAAAGCGGCCGGCAGTGGTGAGCTGGTAGCACTGCTGCAGGCGGGCGATGAGGTCAGAAAGACGAAGACCCACAGCAGGCAGCCCTTGCTTGGTCCCACAGTCCTTCCAGTTCCTCTGGGGGTTGCCACGCAGGCAGGGTAGAGAAGGCAGGCCCAGGTAGCAGGTCCGCCCGCGGGACAGAGTCTGCATGAACAGCTGCTTATAGGGCCCAAACTGCACCACCCCAACCTGGTCATGGAGTAACTGAAAAGTAGAGGAAGAGAGAGACTTTGTACTAAAGTATAAACCTGTATAGAATGTGTGTGTGTGCACGTGTGTGTGTAAGCTTACCCTCATGGCGGTCTCAAATGAGCCTGCCAGGACGTGGTCCACAGGGAGCTGGGAGTTGTTGCACCACAGCTGTGTGGGGCTCATGCCCTTAGTGGGCGGGACAAAGAAACCATCTTCAGCCCCTCCTCCAGAGCCAGCTGACAACTCCTAGTGGTAGAGAAAATAAACATTCTCAAACTGACATGTCATCATTCCTGCTATGATTTGCATTCCTTAAGCCAAATTGTAAAGACAGAACTGATGTCAAAGAATAGTGAATCATCTCACCAGCTCTGGAGGAAGGTCCAGATCTTCCTCCACCTCCCAACCTCCTCCTTCCTCCTTCGCTGCACCTCCTTCCTCTCCTAATCCATCCTGGGCATCCATGAAGCCATCTGATGGAAACAGAGAAGATAAATGAGATGAACATAGGAAGAGATGGAGTAACAGGCAGGGTCCATCAGATGTCTCTACTTTCTGACTGACTCACCCTCATCCAGCTGAAGCTCTGCATCCTCTCCCCAGCCCTCTCCTCCTGGGGCATCAACATCCATGTCTGCAGCCATCTGACCAGCCTTCCCTGAATCACACACACAACAAAACCAAAAAAACACATTTAACATCTCTATGCAACAAGTACTCTGACCACTTCCCACTCCAACATAAAAACATTTTCAACTTAATACACGCCATGCTGACATGGCACATTACATCACCATTGCATCTAAACATTACATCTAAACTCAAATGAGTGTATGGAGTGTCAGGGCTGAGGACTCACTCACCTTTGGCTGCAATGGCTCCCTCAAAGAAGCCCTTGGACACAGTAAGCAGGGGCCAGTTGGTATCCAGGGGGTTGATAGGTGGTGGTGGCTGCAGCAGCTGGGCATTGAGGTCCACCTCAGGGACAGTCTCCTTCTCCAGGTCAAATGTCTCTTTCAGGGATTCTGCCTCTTCGTCCATCCCGTGGGTAGCAGCAGTCAAATATGCCAGTGACTCTACATATGGAAGACAGCCACACAGAGATCAGAGTTACAGACAAGCAGTTTAGACCAAAAGCACCAGAAACAAGAGTTGTGTCAGAAATGTCAAGAGAGTGGGAGAGAGATTGAGGTGTTTGTGAATTAAGGGGGACTCACTCTGGCCACAGTTCTTCAGTATGCGAACTCTCTCGCTGACGTCCCCCAGATACAGAGCACCCTGGTAGTGTCCACTCATGTCCTTCCTGATCTCAGCTGCAACACCACACAGACGTCTGTCATACAACTGACAAACACACCGTCAGTCAAACAAAAGACAAAAACAACAAATTAATCTCTTACCGATCTTCATCATCTTGCGGAGCTTGGCCAGGTTACCAGTGATGAGGTAGAGGAAGGTGAGCTTGTCGAAGTTCTTGGTCCTCTGGTAGCACATCTCCACGACCTGGTGGTGACCCTGCAGCAGCGCAGCCTCGCCCAGCCGCTCCCAGCAGCCCCTCTCATCCAGAGCCTTGGCAGCCTCCAACGCCACCTACAGACACAAAGGAAAAATTACATCACACAGTGTTTCACACAGATGATCTCAAGAGATTCCCAATGAAACCTGGGGTCTCAAACTCACTTCAATGTTGCCACACTCCAGAGCTAGAGTGAAGCGGGTCTTCTCATCCTTGACAAAGTGCAGGGCTACCTCAGGGTAACCCTTCTTCTGCAGGTAGGAGATGATGGACTGGCCAACCAGCTTGGCGTTACGCACCATGTGCAAAACCTGGAGGAGACAAAGGTCAGGGGTCACAAAGTCAGTCTAAAAGAAAAAGAGATGACCATGTTAACTCTAAGAGATAGGAGCACTGAATTGGATCGTTCTCACCTCTTCATATTTGCGGTTGACCAGGGCCAGTTTGAAGCGGTACTCCGTGGGGTCGATGGTCAGCACACGGGGCCTGCACTCACGGTCAAGACAGTAGACGCTGTTGCCTCTGACCCGGGTCACGTAGATGGGCAGGTCCAGAGTCCGGATGATACCATGATCACTACAGACAAGAGTAGAGTGTGATAAGAAAAGTTGGATACTCCCCTCGTCTCTCAAACGCATCACTGAAGGAGTAAACAGCTTTCATATTCCAGTATGTTCAAAAAGGACTAGGAAGGGAATGAATCAATATACTGTACTTCGAATATACTCTGAATAAAGTGTGCGTTAGTGGCGTCTTGTGCATTACCCTGAGGTGAGGGCGTATTTAATGTGGTTAGATGTGGTGTAAATGAAGACGCCACTCTCGTCCCAGGCTCCACTCTTCACACGGATGTTCTCATGGATGTTGCACAGACTCTCCAGCTTCCTGTTGCAGATCATAATTGCTGCAGAGGAAAGCAGAGATTTATCAACAAATTTAACAGCAGGTAAATCTGGGGTACTAGAGAGCGAGGGAACAGCTAAAAAGGGTGTAAATCTAGGATACATTGTTGACAACAGCTATAGAGAGTGAATCGTGGTAAGTTTAAAAACAGCAAGAGGGCCCAAAACCTTGACAGCCAAGCTGTAGAGAAAGTAGAGGACAGATAAGAGTGTAATCCTGATATTGGATCTGAGTGTGTTTAGAGTGTACTGTACGTACCGTGTTTAGCCAGCAGGGCCACGTGGCTGGTGTCAGCACTCCACACCACATACTTGACCTTGGCGATCTTCACGGTGGCCAGCGAGCGTTTCTGCTGCACGTCGAAGAGGGTGACCCCATCTGCGTCGCGCAGCAGCAGGGAGCCTGTCCCGGCGTAAAAGATCTCCTCACAGCTGGGCACCTGCACCTTCTTCACAATCTCATTCTTCAGGTTCTTGATTAGCAGCTGGAGGGAGAGCAGGGTTATTATAGTCATCCTCTGACCACTCAAAATGTACCATACCCATATTTAGAATAACTACAGCCATTGGCCCAGAAATTACAAATACAATTTAATAATGTGCACACACACTTACAGAATGCATGCGGTCCAGAACAGCAAACCTGTTCCTTGCGACCCAGACTGCAGTCAGACCAGAGGACCTCTTCCCCTCAGGAGCTGCAGGCGGGGGAGAAAGAATGAACAGGATATGAAACTGGAATTACATTGACACTTCACAGATGTTGTCTCGCTATACAAGAGAATAAGGGTGCCGCTTTACCATCTGGGTTCTGAGAGTCGCTCTCTTTGGGAATGGCATACAGGTCATAGGTGCTGTTCTCCAGGTTGGTTGCCCTCTGCAAGAGCAAGACACAGCATTACATTTTCAACAACTAAAGAAACGGTGTCTAAATTGAGTGTGTGTGTACAGTCGTGGCCAAAATTTTTGAGAATGACAAATATTAATTTCCAAAGTTTGCTGCTTCAGTGTCTTTAGATATTTTTGTCAGATGTTACTATGGAATACTGAAGTATAATTACAAACATTTCATAAGTGTCAAAGGCTTTTATTGACAATAACATGAAGTTGATGCAAAGAGTCAATATTTGTAGTGTTAACCCTTCTTTTTCAAGACCTCTGCAATCTGCCCTGGCATGCTGTCAATTAACTTCTGGGCCACATCCTGACTGATGGCAGCCCATTCTTGCATCATCAATGCTTGGAGTTTGTCAGAATTTGTGGGTTTTTGTTTGTCCACCTGCCTCTTGAGGATTGACCACAAATTCTCAATGGGATTAAGGTCTGGGGAGTTTCCTAGCCATGGACCCAAAATATTGATGTTTTGTTCCACGAGCCACTTAGCTATCACTTTTGCCTTATGGCAAGGTGCTCCATCATGCTGGAAAGGGCATTGTTAGTCACCAAACTGTTCCTGGATGGTGTGGAGAAGTTGCTCTCAGAGGATGTGTTGGTACCATTCTTTATTCATGGCTGTGTTCTTAGGCAAAATTGTGAGTCAGCCCACTCCCTTGGCTGAGAAGCAACCCCACACATGAATGTCTCAGGATGCTTTACTGTTGGCATGACACAGGACTGATGGTAGCGCTCACCTTGTCTTCTCCGGACAAGCTTTTTTCCAGATGCCCAAAACAATCGGAAAGGGGATTCATCAGAGAAAATGACTTTACCCCAGTACTCAGCAGTCCAATCCATGTACCTTTTGCAGAATATCAGTCTGTCCCTGATGTTTTTCCTAGAGAGAAGGGGCTTCTTTGCTGCCCTTCTTGAAACCAGGCCATCCTCCAAAAGTCTTTGCCTCATTGTGCGTGCAGATGCACTCACACCTGCCTGCTGCCATTCCTGAGCAAGCTCTGTACTGGTGGTGCCCCGATCCCGCAGCGGAATCAACTTTAGGAGACGGTCCTGGCGCTTGCTAGACTTTCTTGGGCGCCCTGAAGCCTTCTTCACAACAATTGAACCGCTCTCCTTGAAGTTCTTGATGATCTGATAAATGGTTGATTTAGGTGCAATCTTACTGGCAGCAATATCCTTGCCTGGGAAGCCCTTTTTGTGCAAAGCAATGATGACGGCACGTGTTTCCTTGCAGGTATCCATGTTTGACAGAGGAAGAACAATGATTCCAAGCACCACCCTCCTTTTTCAGCTTTGTCTGTTATTCAAACTCAATCAGCATGACAGAGTGATCTCCAGCCTTGTCCTCATCAACACTCACACCTGTATTAACGAGAGAAGCACTGACATGATGTCAGCTGGTCCTTTTGTGGCGGGGCTGAAATGTAGTGGAAATGTTTTTGGGGGATTCAGTTCACTTGCATTGCAAAGAGGGACTTTTTTTTTTCTTCATCTGATCACTCTTCATAACATTCTGGAGTATATGCAAATTGCCATCATACAAACTGAGGCAGCAGACTTTGTGAAAATTAATATTTGTGTCATTCTCAAAACTTTTGGCCACGACTGTACTGTATAACCTATTATGTGTATGCACTTATTTTTAAGAGCGAGACTCACAGTGCAGAGCAAGACAGCATTCTCTGCGGGGTTGTAAGACATGCTGAACACTGGGAACTTTGACCCACTAGTAGAAAAAAAGAACATGGTTAGATTCCATATAATGACAAAACCAGCTGACCTCTCGCATTCTTTTACAAAACGGTAGCATTCACTCATCCTTCAGAACTCAGTTTCAGGACAGTAAAGACTCTGCAGTATTAAATGAGCATGCATACGCACACACACACCTGCGCAGCTGCATGACAGCGGTGTCCTTGCTACTGTTAAAGTCGAGCTGGCGCAGGAAGCGGTCCTTGACATAGTAGAGCATGTTGCCGTACACAGCATAGGCCGGACGCTCACGCTCCAGCTTAAACACCAGCATACCACTGTCATGACCTGGAGGACAAACAGCCTGGTTACACACTCCACTTCTAATTAACAAATGCCTCCAACACACGGTCACTGAAAGACAGTGAAATGAAGGGCAGCAATATTCAGTATGTTTGTCTTATCTGCATGGTGGGTCAAGACTTAAGACTATCAGATCCAACCGCCTTACAATGTAATCTACTTCGAGCACATTAAAAAGCCCCATAATGTTATCATTATGTGTAAGTCACTTACCAGCAGCAAATAGATTGAGGTTGGGGTGAGCCCCCAGCACCCAGAAGCGGTCGTGGTCCCTGCGGAAGGTCTGGACACCGGTCCTTTTGGACATGTCCCACACACGGATACTCTTGTCCTCAGAGTTGGACAGGATGAGCTCCTGGCGGGGGTGGAAGACAGCACAGGACACATTGTTGTAGTGGCCCCTGCAGGTGTCCAGTTCCCATGCCTTGGACTCTGGGGGAGGGGAGAAAGTAAGACAAATCAAGTTAGAAAATTGCTAGGATCTTAAGGAGAATTTTTTATTTTTTAAATCAGCAACCAAGTATGTTCTTTAAATAGCACTGTACCTTTATTTTTAAAAAGTATCATCTGCAGTTCATAAACACGTACATAGTGAAGACAATTCATTATCTGGGTTGTTCCATGAAATGAGTCCCTTTTTAGATATTTATTTTTTACACTAACACAACCCTTCATGCATAAAGAACACATGTTCAACTTAATAAAAAAACATGTCTTCCCATCTCAAGAGGTTAAATAATAAAAATGACGATAGTAAGTGCCTATTAAGTGTCAAATAAAGTAACAGGGTGAATGGACGCTTCTTGTGTGCAACAGTGAGGGACAATTCAATGAAAGCGTCCCAAAAAATATGAAATTGCTCAAAAAAATTCTAGCCCATCTTTGGGTAACAGGGTTGACGTGTTATGCTCAACCCACTCAAGTTTTCCACCACAAAACAGAAAATGGCCAAAAAGAGTAATCAGCTCACCTGATTTTACAGTGTGATTTGACTATTAGATGTTCAATGTTTTTTTTATTTTTTTATTGTTAAAAACTGAATAGTTTCACCTCATTAAAACAAGATTTCAGGTTATGTAAGAGGGTTGACCTTAAAAAGACAACCTGTACTTTGTTTTACCAATGAATCACATGAAATAAATGTTCAGAAATGACTGTCAACGCAACAAAATAACTGGCTTTACAGTAGCTAGGTTTCCATCCAATTAGCGACAGTTTCATGCGAATATTGTAGAATCCACATAAAGAAATGTTGTAGTGTTTTCACCAAACTGACTTGTTGAGGATAAAAATAGGTGTGTGATGAAGAGGTGCACACAAAAAAAAAATGTTGGCTTAAGTTTTCATGTACCAAATAAAATTCAAAAGTTCAATGTTTCCATCGCATTTTCAATTGTTGCATTAAATAGCAAATATGACTACTCTAGTCTTCACACGTGCGCACAAGTCAACAGCTCGCAGATACGGTGCGGGTAGTCTAGTCAACATGAGATTATTATGGATAAACGTGAGAATATTAGTCAAACATCGATCATCATGTCACCAGAATAAGACCCTATATATTTTGTGGAAAGGAGCATCAACATTACTGTGCACTTTCACAACTGAAAGGTTTCCCAAGTCGTGGTGGGAGGACCACACACACACCTTATTATCGTGACTCCAAGTTTACTTCGATATGATGATTATTATCGAAGTTTCCACCGCCATTTCTCGCATAATTCACTTTACAGACAGACACAAAAAGATCCCACTATGTCTAACGAACAAATTCTGTCAGCATTAAAAAACAAATTGTACAGAAACTTCCTGTTTCCATCGCAGCTGACGTGATTCGTATTTTTATACGGTATGACTTTACTCACATAAAAACTGTGGATTGTCACGACATTGCCCTCTTTGGGTATAGCAAGCCCCATCCCCCTCTCCCTGCCTCCCCCTTCAACTAGGCTGCTGTGGTCAGAGAGACGTCGTAAATTCCTGAGGATCTCCTCATGGACACACGGTCTAGAGAGTCTCAATTTTCATAGAGAACAAAGGAATTTCTTTCACCTCACAGAACTTGAGGTACAAACAAATTTCATGTTCCGGAGAAAGTATAAAAGATCGGTGAAGAAACCAGCTACGAACTGGTCCGTTTGTTACAACTTGGGGAAGCTTATGGGAGACGGTGTGGCCACATTACCATAACGCTGTTTACATAATAGTCTCCGATATGAGGTTTACATCTAATTGTTGTATAAGAGGAATGAGTGAGTATGATACTGTTTACACAATTGTACAATGTGATTTTGGACTGTTTAATGAAGGAAAACTCAAAAAGGGAATTGGAGAGGACCGCCCCTGAGCCCAGTTGGGGTCAGGCATCCTGGGACAGCCCTTTTCTGCAATTCCCAAATAAAAACCAACTGAGAAATTATCAGCAGACCATGTTTTTCTCCATTAGGAGAGGACGAAAGTTGTAGACCAATCTTTTAACCATACCACGTGGTTAAACTCTTAGACTATCGATACTAACAGAATAAGAACAAGTCTTTGATATTAATTACTAGTCTGCAGCTAGGAATTCGGTATCATTGAACGCGAAGAACGACAACCGCCGAAACATCCATTCTATAACAAATGAATTAATGTCACTATCCCCTCTAACCAAGAGAGAGAGAGAGGACAAAACTCTCCAACTGAAACAAACTTTTCACCAGCGATCCAGACGACACACTGAGCGTTTATATATATAATATATATATATATATATATATATATATATATATATATATATATAGCAATTGTTCCCGAATGAGTGAGCGTTCATGTGCAAAGGATTAGCATTTCAATTGTTAAACTGCCTTCTACTCAGACCCAGAAGCTCGGATATGCATATAATTGGTAGCATTGGATAGAAAAGTCTGAAGTTTCTAAAACTGTTAAAATAATGTCTGTGAGTATAACCGAACTGATATGGCAGGTGAAAACCGAGGAAAATCCATCCAGATTTTTTCTTTTAGGTCACAGGCCATTTCAATGCTAGTCTATGGGGATATACAAATAAATATCTCCCAGATTGCAGTTCCTGTGGCTTCCACTAGATGTCAACAGTCTCTAGAAAGGGTTTCAGGCTTGTTTTTTGAAAAAATGAGCAAGTAATTATAGTTTTTCAATGTCTCTCATCAGGACTCTAGTCTTGTGGCGCGCGTGAATGAGGGCGCGCACTTCTGTTATTTATCTCTGGTTTTGAACATACTAGATTCTGTCTTAAATTCTATCGTTTATTTACATATTAGGGTACCTGAGCATTGATTAGAAACGTTGTTTGACTTGTTTGGAAGAAGTTTACCGGTAACTTTTGGGATTCCTTCGTCTGCATGTTGAACGAGTAGATTACTGAATCAAACGCGCCAGTTAAACTTACTTTTTTGGGATGTAAAGAAGTACTTTATCAAACAAAACGACCATTTGTTGTGTAGCTGGTACCCGTGGGATTGCAAACAGAGGATGATCTTCAAAGTGAAGTGATTTATTTTAGCGTCATTTCTAATTTATGTGGCACCTCTGCTGGTTTGAAAAATGTTTTTAATGCTGGTGTAAGCGGGGAGCTGTCAGATAATCGCATGGTATGCTTTCGCTGTAAAGCCTTTTTGAAATCTGACAATGCAGTTGGATTAACAAGACATTAAGCTTTTAAAACGATATGAGACACTTGTATTTTCATGAATGTTTAATATTACGATTGTTAATGTTGCTATGTCATAGAGGGTGCACAGAGGGACATGTCGAAATACCGAATTTTGGCAGTTTAGCAAGTCTTTATTCATATATTTTTTTAAATGAATGTATTGAATTGCAAGAATTTCATGGAATGACCCATTCTACTTACCGTTCATCCTCCAGATCTTGACCTGCCGGTCGTCAGCCCCTGAGACGATGAGGGGCATGGTGGGATGGAAGGCGGCCCAGTTGACCCCACGATCGTGACCCTGCAGGGAGAGAGGGAAACTCACATGGCTCACAACTGGCCAAGACTTTATCTTAATAAGCACAAACTCCTGGGCCTACCAATAACATTACTGTTCATTTCAGTGACCTGCTCAGTGCTCACAACTAAAGTACCATTAATAGACAGCAATGTCTTACAGAGAGACTCAAAACAGACTAACCTCGAGCACGTGTTTGACAACGGCATCGGATGCTCCGAACAGATCGACACCAGAGATGCCTCGCACATCAGTTTCCACGGCCCCGGGAGAGAGGTTCTTCTTCCTCAGACCTGAAACCAACATGCATAGCACCACGCACAAGGGGGATCCATATACGTGTTACACAGGGGCACACAGATACAGGTCAGGGAGAAAGAACATGATACATTAATACACTCTAAAATAGATACCATCAACAAAAGGCAAAGATAGTGGTTTCTGATCATACTAACACACAAATGTAGCTGTTGAATTACTGAAAACACACACACACACACACACACACACACGCTGAAGAGCAAGGACACAACCAGTGTTCTCGGTGTGGTCCTAACTCGAGTTCAGGAGGAACACTATCACCATATTTAGCACATCAAAATCAAAATCATTGAGATGATTGTTGATTAATCAATCAACAACACAAAGAGCGTCACAGTTCTCCTATCATTGGATTACAGTTAATCTAGGGCTGACCCAAATTATTCGACTGGTTGATAGGCTGTTGGTTGAACAATTTAATTCAAAATTAAAATTAAAATAAAAGTTGAGCGGTAGACTAATTGTTTGCTACTGTCTGTCAATTCCCCCATTAATGCAGTACCAGTCAAAAGTTGACACATACGCATTCAAGGGTTCATTTAATTTTGTACTATATTGTAGAATAATAGTGAAGACATCAAAACTATAAAATAACACATGGAATCATGTAGAAACCAAAAATGTGTTAACAGATATTTTATATTTGAGATTCTTCAAAGTAGCCACTGTTTACCTAGATCACAGCTTTGTACACTCTTGGCATTCTCTCAACCTCCTTCACCTGGAATGCTTTTCCAACAGTCTTGAAGGAGTTCCCACATATGCTGAGCACTTGTTGGCTGCTTTTCCTTCCCTCTGTGGTCCAACTCATCCCAAACCATCTCAATAGGGTTGAGGTCAGGTGATTGTGGTCATCTGATGCAGCACTCCATCACTCTCCTTCTTGGTCAAATAGCCCTTACATGGAGGTGTGTTTTGGGTCAATGTCCTGTTGAAAAACAAATGATCATCCCATCTGTCTTGTGCTTAGTGGGACTGAGTATTGCTGCAGAATGCTGTGGTAGCATGCTGGTTAAGTGTGCCTTGAATTCTAAATACATCACACAGCGTCAACAGCAAAGTACCCCCACACCACCTCCTCCATGCTTCAAGGTTGGAACCACACATGCAGAGAGCATCCGTTCACCTACTCTGCATCTCACAAAGAAGCGGCGGTTGGAACCAAAAATCTCAAATTTGGACTCATCAGACCAAAGGACAGATTTCCACCGGTCTAATGTCCATTGCTCGTGTTTCTTGGCCCAAGCAAGTCTCTTATTATTGTTGTCCTTTATGAGTGGTTTCTTTGTAGCAATTCAACCATGAAGACCTGATTCCGCAGTCTCTTCTGAACAGTTGATGTTGAGCTGTGTCGCGTTACTTGAACTCCGTGAAGCATTTATTTGGGCTGCAATTTCTGAGGCTGTTAACGCTAATGAACTTGTCCTCTGAGGCAGAGGTAACTCTGGGTCTTCATTCCCTGTGGCAGTCCTCATGAGAGACAGTTTCATCATAGTGCTTGATGGTTTTTGTGCATTTGAAGAAACTTAAGGTTCTTGACATTTTCTGGATTGACTGGCCTTCATGCCTTAAAAATAATGGACTGTCGTTTCTCTTCGCTTATTTGAGCTGTTCTTGCCATAATATGGGCGTGGCTTTTTATTGTCCCCAGCACAAGGTGCACCTGTGAAATGATCATGCTGTTTAATCAGCTTCTTGATATGCCACACCTGTCAGTTGGATGGATTATCTTGGTAAAGGAGAAATGTTCACAAACAGGGATGTAAACAAATTTGTGCACAAAATGAGAGAAATAAGCTTTTTGTGCATATGCAACATTTCCGGGATCTTTTATTTCAGCTCATGAAACATGGGACCAACACTTTAAAAGTTCACATGTTTTGATTTCAGTGTAAAATGTGCCCATTTGGGGATCTGATAGTATTTCTGATTGGCTTAATGCACCACCACTAATGAGCTGTGGAGCTTTGAGAATGACAATAATTCCTCGAATTATTTGACACCCCCTCCCCCTTTTGATAACCACTCAGCATGAGTGAAAAATGTCATGCTCTGATTCAGTAGAAACGTCATAAAACTGCCTACCCGATTTCTTCTTATCCCTCGCAAAAATAGCCTACAACTGGCCCAGAATATGATATACAATGTTGCAAGGAGTTTCAGGCTGGACCCAAGTTGTTGATATAATGTTTAAAGTTCATTGCAGACAGGCCGCGCTAGCCAATGTGATTTATAGGATATTTATTTTTATCCTGAAATGTATCATGAAATGTTTGTTGGCTTTATTGGCTATTTTTCATAGTTGGCACTATAAGTTATTTGTCATTTCGATTTGGATAGCATTTTGACTAACCTCACGACAAAGACAAATGGGCATTTGAAAACCATAACTGGCACACAGATCGGTAGAAATGGTGGGAAATTGGCATTCTACACAAAAAAGTTTGCAAACTCCTCATGTAGCCTATTACCAGCAACTTCAGGAGTGTAACGGCAGAATCTGCGAAAGTCCATATGAGCGGGAGGAGGATGGTCGAGTCATTTGTGTCTTATTTTAGAAAACAGTGAGCTTAACGCATCAGATATCAGACAAGCTCAATGCATATTTAGTTGATTTTATTAAAACACATAGGGTGTCTATATATGGAAAACCACAATTGGTCTAAAGAGACAACCTTCGGTAGACCAAGACAATTTTCCAGTCGGGGCAGCCCTAAATTAATCAAATCACAAAAGAGATGACACCCAGGACTCGAGTCAGAACACACACTTAATCTAGAGAAAACAGGCTGCGTCAGTGTCTCCAGCCCAGAGAAATCACGTGGTGAACAGATAACCCAACAGGATCAAGAAGGGGATTCATGAAGGAGAACTGCACTAGGAACCCATGTGCAGGTGTGGATGTTTCCTGGGGGAGCATGGGGACAGGTGACAAGCGGAAGTGGGAAGAGGTGGATTTGATCGATGGGCTGGTGGAGGTGGTGGTTGGGGTTGTAAAGAGGTGCTCTGATGGGGCGTTGAATGTCAGGAGGGTGAGTAGTATTTGAGTCCATGCTTGGGTTAGATACTGCTACAAACAAAACATCTTACTGCTGCTGTGAGGTTTCTGTCATGCCAAGAGTTCATGCTTCCTGACCAACAAGCTTATCATTTACCAGTCAAAGTAATCTAAAGCAGGGATGTTATGGCTACTTACAGTATTACTTACTGACTGTGCCATGGAGACATTGTGCGCTGCACAGATTGAGCATTATATCGTGCAGGTTTATTAGTTATTATAAACTGGGTGGTTCGAGCCCTGAATGCTGATTGATACAGTATACCATGGCTGTCAGCCAGACCGTATACCACAGATATGACAAGACATTTATTTTTACTGCACTAATTACATTGGTAACCAGTTTATAATAGTAATAAGGCACCTCTGGGGTTTGTGGTATATGGCCAAATTACCACAGCTAAGGGCTGTGTCCAGACACTTAGTTGCGCACAAGAACCCTTTGCTGTGGTATATTGGTTGTATACCACACCCCCTGGGGCCTTATTGCTTAATTAGTACATTTGTGAGGTATGTGTTCTTCTCATCAATGAGAGCAGTTAGTAGTGAGTGGTAGCACAGAGCTGATGGCTAATACAGTTTACTTGGGGTATTTGAGGGGTGCAATTGTGATGGCCAACAGCCTGGTGACAGGATTACATGTAGTGTGTGTTGAGAATGAGGTAGGACACTTAGAGACCTAAAATGGGTCAGTGAATGGGAAAAGTGAAAGAATGACAGAAAGACAGGCAAGACACACCAAAGAAAAGTAGATATTAAAACATGCAGAAGCACAGAAACACCTCTCCCATATTCTCGCTCTCCATATTTCTCACGTCACCTAGTGTTACCTTTCTTACCTCATTTTAACCCCCTCTACAAATCTTCAGTGAAAGGTCTTTAGTTCTGTTCATAACTAGGCCCTATTCATCAGTTTTCCCTATTCTAAAACTATAATTTTCACTCTATTCAACTGTCCATCTCAACTAAGGAGAGGTGTTTCTGCAAAAAGCCCAGAGATTAATTCTCCACAAGGAGAGGAAGGAGGGGTTAAGGACGTGTCTCCGCCTTCCACTCCATACCACCCAGCCCCATCCCCAAACCTCACTGCCCACCCTCAACCCCGAGTCCCATCCCCACGCCCTCACCGGAGATATCCCACACACGCACGGTCTGGTCCAGGCTGGCCGACACCACTAGGTCCTCAGAGGGGTGGAACTGAGCACACATCACATAGTGATTATGCCCTGTCAGTACACTGCAGGACAGAAACACAGAAATTACATAAGAATTTACAATTAGAAAAACAATAGACACAAGTGTTTCCGTGAGGTGCCAACACTTGGCTCAGGCACTGACTTACCAGACACAGGTCCTGGACTGCCAGTTCCAGATACGGATTGTCTGGTCATCTGAGGCACTCAAAATCCATGGATACTCCTGGAGAAAGGAAAGGAATTAATTTCAGAATGCATTATTAGGCCTATATGGAATTCTATGCAAGAACATGAAACTATGGGATAAACATGACATTTAAAGGTTGGGTCTTCATGTAAGTGTGAATGGAATGGATGTAGGCTAGCCATTTTGAGAGTGAAAAAATATGGACTCACATGATGGAAGAAGGTGGTGCGGATGTAGTCCAGGTGCCCAAGAAGAGTGAAGAGGCAACGCCGCAGCTTGTAGTTCCACACCTGGTAAAGGGAGATCAATCGTAAATGGTGCAGTGACATCACAGTTTTCCAGTACGTTTTAGAATGTATTCTCTGCAATGAAAACATGTATGAAGGAGAATGTGAGGGTGTATGAATGACTAACCTTGATTTTGTAGTCATCTCCTCCAGACACAAACAGAGGCTGTTGCTTGTGGAAATCAATTCCTCTGACAGGTCCTTCACAATAAAATCACAATCATCATCAATAATCAAAGTCAATTACATTTATGTTAATTAAGAAATGTGAAAAACATTTTTACCATCATGCTCATCGAACTTGTCAATCAGTGTGCACATCCGATAGTCCCACAACTGGATGACTCCATTGTGAAGACTAGCAAGGATCCAGGGCCGTTTAGGGTGGAAACTCAGCCCTATGGAATAGAAATGTTTTCAGAAAGTTGGCTTATTAACGTTAGTAAGTTAGACACCAATGAACGGCAAAAGTTTAATCAAGTAAACCATCAATGATACACATGCAGATCACATGAATGAGGTTGAAAACTAGCGGAGGTATGAACTGAAAGTGTTGACTGGCTAGCTAACTTGTTAACTTAACCTTGCTAACATTAGCTGGTTAACATTAGCTGAGCTAGCATACGTTTCCTTGGTAGCAGCTAACGTTAAGTCATAAATTATATTAAAAAAAAGTGACATGACATTGCTAATCGTATCAATAACTTCGTCTTATGAATTAACCACTAAAAAAATGACAACAATTTTCATGGGCAACATCGTTAGCTAGCTAACAGGCTGCTAATGTAACGTTACCTTTCACACGGGCCGACTTCGTCTCGAATTTGGTCAACATCACAGGAACGCAATGATAACTATATATGAATCTGTCAAATTCACTCTGAAAATATAAAACTCTTATTTTTCGCAGACTGGTCTCCCAACTGCTTCTTTAGCCCATTTACTTCTACTGAATGTTTCCTGACACGTCGACCTGTGTTGGTGCAATGTCTTCCTGTTTGGGAACAATAAAGTTCATATTAATGGTGCTTTCAAGACAACTGGGAACCCGGGGGGAAAAAAAGAGGGCAAATCATGACGTCAATGATTTTCAGGTCGGAAAGTCATGAACACATTGAAAGTCGAGAGTTTTCTGAGTGCCCATTTTCTAGCTGTTTTGAATGCAGCAATTAAGATACAGCTGACGCAAAAAACTCCACCGCACAGTGATGATAGAATGGAACCGCCACAGATTAGAACATCTTTGACTACAGTCTATGGATGGGGCTGGCTGGAATCCTAATGAGTTGTACTGAATTAATTATATGTAGAATCCAGCTTTCTACCAAATTCTCCTTTATATAATCATTCAAAGACTCAATCATGGACACTCTTACTGACAGTTGTGGCTGCTTTGCATGCTGTATTCCTGCCCTTTGTGCTGTTGTCTGTGCCCAATAATGTTTGTACCATGTTTTGCACTGCTACAATGTTGTGGTGCTGCCATGTTGTGTTGCTACCGTGCTGTGTTTTCATGTGTTGATGCCATGCTATGTTGTTGTCTTGTTCAAATCAAATCTATTTGTAAAGCCCTTTTTACATTAGCCGGTGTCACAAAGTGCTATACAGAAACCCAGCCTAAAACCCCAAACAGCAAGCAATGCAGATGTAGAACCACAGTGGCTAGGAAAAACTCCCTATAAAGGCACGAACCTAGGAAGAAACCTTGAGAGGAACCAGGCTCTGAGGAGTGGCCAGTCCTCTTCTGGCTGGGCCAGGTGGAGATTATAACAGTACATGGCCAAGATGTTCAAACGTTCATAGATGACCAGCAGGGTAAAAAAAAATATAATCACAGTGGTTGTAGAGGGTGCAACAGGTCAGCACCTCAGGAATAAATCTCAGTTGGCTTTTCATAGCCGATCATTCAGAGTTAGAGACAGCAGGTGCGGTAGAGAGAGAAAGTCGAAAACAGCAGGTCCGGGACAAGGTAACACGTCCGGTGAACAGGTCAGGGTTCCATAGCCGCAGGCAGAATGGTTGAAACTGGAGCAGCAGCACTACCAGGTGGACTGGGGACAGCAAGGAGTCATCAGGCCAGGTCATCCTGAGGCATGGTCCTAGGGCTCAGGTCCTCCTTGAGAAGAGAAAGAGAGAGTGAGAATTAGAGGGAGCATACTTAAATTCACACTGAACACTGTGTAAGACAGGAGAAATAATCCAGATTTCACAGACTGACCCTAGCCCCCCGACAAAAACTATTGCAGCATAATTACTGGAGGCTGAGACAGGAGTCGTCGGGAGACTCTGTGGCCCGTCCGACTATACCCCCGGACAGGGCCAACCAGGCAGGATATAACCCCACCCATTTTGCCAAAGCATAGCACCCACACCACTAGAGGGATATCTTCAACCACCAATTTGCTACCCTGAGACAAGCTCGAATATAGTCCACGAAGATCTCCCCCACGGCACGAACCCGAGGGAGGCGCCAACCCAGACAGGAAGATCACGACAGTGTCTCAACACACTCAAGTTACGCACCCTTCCTAGGGACGGCATGGAAGAGCACAAGTAAGCAAGTGACTCAGCCCACGTAATAGGGTTAGAGGCAGAGAATCACAGTGGAGAGAGGGGAACCCTCCAGGCAGAAACAGCAAGGAGGTTCGTCGCTCCAGTGCCTTTCAGTTCATCTTCACACCCCTGAGCAAGACTACACTCAATCATAGGACCTACTGAAGAGATGAGAGGACTAATATGATCACATTTTTTGGTTCTAGTCAAGATTCTAGCAACCATGTTTAGCACTAACTGAAGTTTATTTAGTGCTTTATCCAGGTAGCCAGAAAGTAGAGCATTGCAGTAGTCTAATCAAGAAGTGACAAAAGCATGGATTAATTTTTATGCATCATTTTTAGACGGAAAGTTTCTGATTTTTGTGATGTTCCGTAGATGGAAAAAAGCTGTCCTTGAAAGTCTTGATATGTTTGTCAAAAGAGAGATCAGGGTCCAGAGTAATGCCAAGGTCCTTCACAGTTTTCTTTGAGACGACTGTACAACCATCAAGATTAATTGTCAGATCCAACAGAAGATCTCTTAGTTTCTTGGGACCTAGAACTAGTATCTATGTTTTGTTCGAGTTTAAAGTAAAACATTTGCCTTCATCCACTTCCTTATGTCTGAAACACAGGCTTCCAGGGAGGGCAATTTTGGGGATTCACCATGATTCATCGAAATGTACAGCTGTGTATCGTCCGCATAGCAGTGAAAGTTAACATTATGGTTCCGAATAACATCACCAAGAGGTAAAATATATAGTGAAAACAATAGTGGTCCTAAACGGAACCTTGAGGAACACCGAAATTTACAGTTGATTTGTCAGAGGACAAACCATCCACAGAAACAAACTGATATCTTTCCGACAGATAAGACCTAAACCAGGCCAGAACTTGTCCGTATAGACCAATTTGGGTTTTCAATCGCTCCAAAAGAATGTGGTGATCGATGGTATCAAAAGCAGCACTAAGTTCTAGGAGCAGGAGGACAGATGGAGAGCCTTGGTCTGACGCCATTAAAAGGTAATTTACCACCTTCATGAGTAAAGTCTCAGTGCAATAATGGGGTCTAAAACCAGACTGAAGCATTTCGTATACATATTTTGTCTTCAGGAAGCTAGTGAGATGCTGCGCAACAGCTTTTTCTAAAATGTTTGAGAGCAATGGGAGACTTGATATAGGCCGATAGTTTTTTATATTTTCTGTGTCAAGGTTTGGCTTTTTCAAGAGAGGCTTTTAGAGAGGTTGGTAAACATCTGGTGGATAGGGTGGATAGGGAGCCATTTATTATGTTCAACATAGGAGGGCCAAGCACAGGAAGCAGCTCTTTCAGTAGTTTAGTTGGAATAGGGTCCAGTATGCAGCTTGAAGGTTTAGAGACGATGACTATTTTCATTAATGTGTCAAGAGATATAGTATTAAAAAACTTGAGTGTCTCCCTTGATCCTAGGTCCTGGCAGTGTTGTGCAGACTCAGGACAACTGAGTTTTGGAGAAATATGCAGATTTAAAGAGGAGTCCGTAATTTGCGTCAAAGAAGTTCATGAATTTATCACTGCTGACTTGAAAGCCATCCTCTCTTGGGGAATGCTGTTTTTTAGTTAGCTTTGCGACAGTATCAAAATACATTTTGGATTGGTCTTACTTTCGTCAATTAAGTCGGAAAAATAGGATGTTTGAGCAGCAGTGAGGGCTTTCCAAGAAAATCAGAAGATTTCCAATTTGGTGTAGGGCCATTTCTGTTCCACTTTTCTGGAAGCTTGCTTCAGGGCTCTGATATTTTCTGTATACCAGGGAGCTAGTTTCTTATGACAAATGTTTTTTGTTTTTAGGGGGTGCAACTGCATCTAGGGTATTACGCAAGGTTAAATTAAGTTCCTCAGTTGGGTGGTTAACTGATGGTTGTACTCTAACGTCCTTGGGTAGGTGGAGGGAGTGGAAGGGCATCTATGAATCTTTGGGTTGTCTGAGAATTTATAACACGGCTTTTGATGATACTTGGTTGGGGTCTGAGCAGATTATTTGTTGCGATTGCAGATGTAAATAAATTGTGGCCCGATATTTATTCTACAGGACACAACTAGGTCCAGAGTATGACTGTGGCAGTGAGTAGGTCCAGAGACATGTTGGACAAAACCCACTGAGTCGATGATGGCTCCGAAATCCTTTTGGAGTGTGTCTGAGGACTTTTCCATGTGAATATTAAAGTCACCAAAAATGTGAATATTTTCTGCCATGACTACAAGGTCCAATAGGAATTCAGGGAACTCATTGAGGAACGCTGTATACAGCCCAGGAGGCCTGTAAACAGTAGCTATAAAAAGTGATTGAGTAGGTCTCTCTTAATGTAGTGTTGTCTCTCTTGTCGTGATGTGTGTTTTGTCCTATATATTTATTTTTAAATCCCAGCCTCCGTCCCCGCAAGAGGCCTTTTGCCTTCTAGTAGGCAATCATTGTAAATAATAATATGTTCTTAACGGACTTGCCTAGTTAAATAAAGGTTCAATAAAAATAAAAAAACTAAATAATGTACATTTTAAAAAGGTATCAATTGGACATGGACATCATGTGTACACAACTACCGGTTCCCAATTTCTCAACCAGAAATGGTATTGCTTTGAGATCTGAACAGAACATAAAACAAAATGAAGACTGCACTGAGTTTGTTTATTTGATAAACATTGTTAGTTTATTTCTTAATAGGCCTACATATTCCACAGAGTTGATTTATACAATATATTCAGGCTGATAATTTAATGATGACAGTGGAAAGAGACATGTAGCTAATCGGGTAGAAATAATTGGTTGAATGACACCAGTCCTGAGAGCAGAGGCTATCAGCTCCGACAGTTACATGGACTGATCATGTTCCTTTTGCTGTAACATGAGGCAGTAACTCTGACAATTCATAGGCTACCTTCATCTCATCTCCACAGCCATTACCAGATGTCAATGGTAAGCCTATACGTTCTCCGCTAATTCTATCACACTTCTCTTATCTGCTGTTCCACTAGTCTATCAGCCTGATATACAGTACCAGTCAAAAGTTGACACACCTACTCATTCAAGGATTTTCTTTATTTTTTTACTATTTTCCACATTGTATAATAGTGAAGACATCAAAACTATGAAATAACACATATGGAATCATGTAGTAACCAAATAAGTGTTAAACAAATCAAAATATATTTGATATTCTTCAAAGTAGCCTCCCTTTGCCTTGATGACAGCTTTTCACACTTTTGGCATTCTCTCGATCAGCTTCATGAGCTAGCCACCTGGAATGCATTTCAATGAACATGTGTGCCTTGTTAAAAGTTCATTTGTACAATTAAGTAGCCCTAGATGGTAAAAGACCAAATCCATATTATGGCTCAAATAAGAAAAAAGCAGCTGCGCTGTTGTAGGCACATTATTGGGGACATGAGCAGAACTCCGGAAGGGGAAAATGGAGTCCCTAAAGAAAGCAAGTACAAGATGAGTGTCAGGGGTGGAGCGGCAATATTATCATAAGGAGACATGTACTTGGAAAACGGAGAAGGAATGGAGGAAAATCAGAGAGAGAAGAGGTCTAAGAGTGAGAGAATGAGGGTGAGCTTGAGTCGGATAAAAATGGTGGGAAAAGGAAGATGGGTTGTCAAAGAGGAATGGTAGAAAGTGTAAGCAGAGGGAGCTGAAGACAGGAGGAGAAAAGGAAGTGAATGAGGGTGAAGTATCGGAGGTGGTAGGTGCAGTAAAATTATCGGAGACGGAGGTATGCACCTGGGATCAGGATGAACAAGAGTCCGTGACAGTAGGATGGAAGTTTATGGAAAAAGTGGACTCGTGCCTTTTGGCCGATCCATTTGTGGATTCACAGTGGGTGAAAAAAAAGAGTTGGGTCATGTGGAATCGGTGAGGGTAACTAGAAGTGGTCTAGTGATAATAGTTTGTGTTTCTGTTGGGCAGAGGAAGAATGCGCTCAAAGTAAAATGAATGGGGGCAAGAAAAGTGAATTGTTTCGTTCTCAAGAAACAGAACCAATGAATGGAGTGATAACTGGGGTAGCAGTAAAAATAAACATTGACCAGCTGAGGGGAAAGATTCCCGGTGTATGTGATGCTCAAGGTTTGATGTGATGCAGAGTGGTGTGAGTGGGGAAACAGAAGAGTCATTGTTCTTGAGTTTTGAAGATGAGTCTTTGCCTGATAATGTGAAGTTAGGATAAAAAGTTATCCTGTACGAGCGTATGTGCCGAATACATTAAGATGCTACAGGTGTCAAGCTTATGGGCATGTGGCAGCAGTGTGTTGGAGGGAGGGTCCAAGGTGTTTGAAATGTGCAGAAGGGCATGAGACAAAAGAATGTGTAGTATTGGGGAAAGTAGTGGAATGTGTTAATTTTAGGGGTGGCCATGGAGCTGGGGATCAGAAATGTCCCGTGCGAGTGAGGCAGGTTGAGGTTTCCAGGGTTAGAGTAGTGCAGAAGTTGTCATATGCTGAGGCAGTGAAGAAAGTTGAGGAAGATGGGTAAGGGGAGGAGTGGTGAGAGTAGTAAAGATATACCAGTACAGAGGGATAGGCCAAAAGTGAAATACATTTCAGTAAGATTGGATTTTTAGCATTTATAGCAATGGTTATTAATTGTACTGCAGGGATAGATCGGAAGTCTCCGAAAATGGAGGTTGTGGTGGCATCCCCAGAGAGGTATTTGGGTGTACGAGACTTAGAGTTACAGGATGTGTTAAGTGGCAATGTCCCGAGGTAGGAATAAATACATTTAATTAGTGGAGTAGGGGGGGTGTTCATTTTATTTTATATAATTTTGAAATTAGTGAGTAGTGTTAGATGGTAGGGTATTTGTTTAGTACTTTTTTATTTTTTAAGTAAAGTATAAGGGGGTTGAACTCCAGTCTAGTAATGCAGTAATGCAACAAATTGGATGCCAACTGCCGTTAAACCTCATAGAAGAAAAGAAATCAGCAAAGAAACAACAATCCATCATTACTTTAAGACATGGTCGGTCAATCCGTAAAATTTCAAGAACTTTGAAAAAGTTTATTCAAGTGCAGTTGCAAAACAAAATCAAGCACTATGATGAAACTGGCTCTCATGAGGACCGCCACAGGAAAGGAAGACCAAGAGTTACATCTGCTTCAGAGGATAAGTTCATTAGAGTTATCAGCCTCAGAAATTACAAATAAATTCTTCAGAGTTCAAACAACAGACATCTCAACATCAACTGTTCAGAGGAGACTGCGTGAATCAGGCCTTCATGGTCGAATTGCCGCAAAGAACCCACTACTAAAGGACACCAATTAGAAGAGACTGGCTTTGGCCAAGAAACACAAGCAATGGAAATGTGTCCTTTGGTCTGGATTCCAAATGTGAGATTTTTTGGTTCCAACCACCATGTCTTTGTGAGACGCAGAGTAGGTGAACAGATGATCTACGCATGTGTGGTTCCCACCGTGAAGTATGGAGGAGGTGGTGTTATGGTGGTTTGCTGATGACGCTGTCAGTGATTTATTTAGAATTCAAAGCAAACTTAACCAGCATGGCTACAACAGCATTATCCAACGACACGCCATCACATCTGGTTTGCGCTTAGTGGGACTATCATGTTTTTCAACAGGACAGTGACCCAACACACCTCCAGGCTGTGTAAGGGCTATTTGACAAAGAAGGAGAGTGATGAGTGCTGCATCAGATGACCTGGCCTCCACAATCACCTGACCTCAACCCAATAGAGGTTTGGGATAAATTGGACCGCAGATTGAAAGAAAAGTAGCCAACAAGTGCTCAGCATAAGACTGTTGGAAAAGCATTCCAGGTGAAACTGGTTGAGAATACCAAGTGTGCAAAGCTTATCAAAGCAAAGGGTGGCTATTTGAAGTATCTCAAATATATTTGGATTTGTTTAACACTTTTTGGTTAGTTTTGATGTCTTCACTATTATTCTACAATGTAGAAAATAGTAAAAATAAAAACCCTTGAATGAGTAGGTGTGTCCAAACTTTTGGCTGGTACTGCATGTTTACCACAAGTGAAGTAAATCCCAATGTTTGAGGTGATAAGATGACTACTCTAGATGCCAGCTGCCAATAAATTACACAACCAGAACGAACATGTCTGGTTATAGGGTATGAAAGAGTACATACCTAATGAAGTAGCACCCAATTTGACTAATGAAAATCATTAACTACAGCGGTACTCCCCAAGATTCAGTCAATGCATATGTTGGCATATGAAATATCAAGAATGTCACTCCACTCACTCCAAATGAACAGCAAACACAAGGGGTAATTCACAGTAATTTTAACTACTAATCACTGTGCCCACAGCAAAGTCATTTTTGCACATCACTTCAACTCTTGTAAAGATTCTCTGAAATTATTTGAACTGTTTTACTACTTGTCTGTCCCTTAAATAAATGCTATATATATATATTCGTATCATTTTGATCACAAGAAAAACAGCAGGGTCACATACCAGTAGTGGTACTGGTTTCGATATAATCATGCGAAACAGTATTCTCTCATCATGGCCCAAATCCAATTTCGACATTGTGGTCACGGTGTCAGAAACCTTTTTTCCATAACTTGTAGTGTATAAAAAGCTAGGAGGGTTATAACCACAGTCACAAAAGAGTCCCACTACTGGACAGACGCCCCGGGATTCAGGGGACCGTCTTAGTCCCGATGGTTACTGACCGACCTTGGCTCTAGCCCCATGCGCAAACCAGAGCACCAACCTCGCTAACCTGTTTAAAAACTTGAATAATGTCAATTATAAATATATGTCACAATTGGCCACAGGACTGGTTCTTACATCTTGTGGATGTAACAATGTTTGAACCGACATCAAGAAAACTAGAGGTCAAATCAAGTGCACAGCCATATACCGTCTCTGGTACAACATAGTAGCTTTTGGGAAGATACTATATAACTAACCAAGGTAAAGTCAGTCTCTAAAAATCAGTTAGCCGTCTTATGATTATGAAATTAGAACGAGGTAAGTTTAACTCCTCGATTTTCTTTAAATAATTCACAAATGTACACTGGTTATGCAACCAACAATATTAATCTACACGCATGTTACATTAACAGTATTAATGATGAAAATGGCAAAATGTATAACTCTAAACGAGTGGTCAGAAACAACCTAATCAACCCCTGGGGTGTTGGTGTTACTTTATTGATTGAGTGGAACTGTGATGGTGGCTCAACACCCTTTGTTGGGCACGCAGCCCCATGATGATACTGCAGCTATGAAACAACTCAATCATCACTCAGCAACTCTCACAACAGAGAATCCTACTATCCTTGCTGTAGGGTTTATAACAATAATGCAAGGCACCATTTTAACCAATAGGCCAGTTCAACCAGTTCTACCATGAGGCTAAACAATGGTGAGTGTAAAAACGGACTCATAAGTCAAGCGCTAGTCATTTGAGCTGTGTGTGTGGGTATGCTACTACCTGTACTATGAATGGAAAAGCTTACGAAAAACCAAAGCTATTAATTTAAAATCAGTGAAGTGATGGTCAGTGAGTTACCGAAGGGTGGTAACATTGGTTTGTTGTGCCACCCTTGACTGTGCCTTCTCTGTAGACACAGAAACATTTGTTGCGAGGAGAGCAGTGCAAACAGTCTCGTTCTCCTCCTTGTCTTGTGATCGATCGTCCTCTCTCATCATCCCCCCTCGCACACAGCTCCTAGCCTGTGCATCTATTGATCTGGCTGCTCTGACATCACATGATTGAGCACTGCTCTGCCGCTCCAGCCCCAGAGGCTCCTGGGAGATTCAGGGATTCCAGGTCAAAGTTCAGGCCAGGTGGCTGATGGGGGGGAAAACAGAGTGGGTTTCATTTAATTTGAATTCATTCTGTATAACACATTTAGATAGTTTATTTTACCAGATGGACCCTGTCCAAGGAGGGAAAAATACTATGCAGCTACAATAACAAAAGTTGGTAGCTGAAGGAGAGCAAGTGAGAGGAGAAACATACCGATTCACCAGCCAGCTCTTTGGGTGGTTGGCCCAGGTCTTGTAGCTGAAAATTCAGACAATAACTCATAATCAATATCCATGCATAGCAAACCATCAGTCAGTATGAATGACAACCAACAATTCATGCAGGTAAGAAACAGTCCTCTGTCTCACCTGCTGCATGAGTTCCAGAATGCTCTCAAAGCGATTTTCCCCATCCCTTCCACTTCGCTCTCCCTCCTTCTCAAACTGGCTGCAGATCTCTCCCATGACCTTGTGCTGCTGTTCGTAGCGCTGGAACTGATCTGCCGGGAGGGACTGGCGATTGCTGTTCAACCACTCAGGATACTGCATGAGGATGGAATAACAGTCAGTTATCCAGTTAGAAAGTTGTGTAAAGGGCATACAAGGGAAAGATCTATAAAAACAAGAATCAACATCTGCTAGTGTCTTGTTAACTATATACATTTTTAGGGAAAACCCAAACATATGGACAGAAAAAACACTAACCTTCTCAGTGATCTCTTTGAGAGATGGGTAGAGCACTTCCTTGGAGAGTAGATTCTGCATGATGGACTGCATAATCGGCAAGATGTTTCCATCTTCCCCGCCCCCCTGTCCACCCTCATCCAATCCCAGCCCTTCCAGAGTCTTTGCTAGATCCTCTCCAGCCAAACCTGCACTCTGAAGAATAAAAACAGAACAGTCTGAAACGCATCTAAGACCAAAGAAACAGACATTTTGCTAATGGTCCAAAGTTTCAATATTTTCAGAACAATGTCCAAGGGTGGTGACAACCAAACCTTCCATAACTTATAAAAAACATTTACAATCTAAACTACCTGTAAGTTGTCTGCATTTTTCGCCAACCCACTGAGGGTGTCTTTGAGACAGGAAGTGAATTCTTGTTGGGAGGCTACATCAGTACCTGTTCAAATGGAGGACAGTTTGAGTGAATGTTTTCCCTGCAAAACACAGCGTAAAAAATACTGAGATGAAACCCCCCCCCCCCCCCCCCCCCATCTCAAATCAATCATCAAATCAAATTCTATTTGTCAGATGTCCCGAATACAACAGCGCAAAATCCTGTGATTTTACCATGAAATCACAGGAGGTTGTGGCACCTTAATTGGGGAGGACGGGCTTGTGTTAATGGCTAGAGTGGAATGATATCAAATCCATCTAACATTGGGTGACAGGTAGCCTAGCGGTTAAGAGTGTTGGGCCAGTAACTGAAAGGTCGCTGGTTCCAATCCCCGAGCCGATTAGGTGAAAAATCTGCAGATGTGCCCTTGAACAAGGCACGTAACCCTAATTGCTCCTGTAAGTCACTCTGGATAAGAGCGTCTGCTAAATGACTAAAAGGTTACCAGGTGTTTGATGACATTTTATTCACTTTGCTCATTATTTTATAAGCCAGCCTCCAGTGCGTGAAGCGCTTACTTTCCCAACAATGCAGAGCTAAATTAGCAAAAAAAAAATAAGAAATGGTCTCATTTTATTGTGTTACTATTTACAAAGAGTATCGGTACTGAGAACAATGTGCAGGGGTACGAGGTAGTACATTGACAGGCACAAAAGAACGGAACTGAAAATATGTGGATGCTTACCAACTTTCCCTGCTGCCTCTGACAATTTGTGAAAGTGTTGCAGCAGCTCAGGTTCTTCCTGTGCTAGTTCAGTCATGGCTTTCTCCCACTCCTCCTTCGCCTGAGAGGCCATCTCCCCTTCAAACAGAGCCTCAAAGAACTGACTGTCTTCCAGTAGAGGGGGCTAGAGAGAGATGTGCATCAACAAGTAAACAAACTGTTAAATTGATCTTCCCCCATATACAGACAGAAATGGAAAGGGTTGACAGACTTGAGACACTGAAAGATAACGTCTGTACCACAATCTGAACAATAAAAACTACAGCTTCTTATATGCAAGCTCCAGGCAATTGGTGAAGTTAAGGGACATTCTAGAAACCAGGGAAAAGATTCACTCACTTTCTCCTCACTACCCTTTGCTGATGGGGGAGCCGCGGCAGCAGCAGGAACTGGGGCTGGGGGGGCTGGGTTTGTCTTTTCAAAGTCATCGAGTGCACCTTTAGTAGAGGAAAGTCAGTAAAAGCTGAAATGCAGTGGCACAGATAGAAGCATTTCACAGGAACAGGTGGAAGCATGGTCAAGGCAAGGTGAAGGGATTGAGCAGGTAGTTAGAGGTCAAAGGTAAACTCTTCAAAGTCTGGGTCAATGTGCAATTCAGTCATGCATTAGTTGATTGTCAGTATGTTAGTTATATTAGTTGATTGTCAGTAGGTCACTACTTCTACTTTAGAAACCATTACCATCTCTGATGTTAGGAGTACAACTTCACCAAACTACTTGAAACATTAAAAACGACAGATTATGATAATCTCCATTAAATTCCTGCTATCAAGATAATAGTAGTCTGGTAGGCCATAGTTAATAATACTGTAATGAATCAGCAGGGAGCAGGTCTCGAACCTTCGACCTTCTATCCCGAAGTCCAGCGGGCTATCGACTGCGCCGCAAAAGCTTGCTCAAGCGCCATGGACGATATCCGCACCTCTAAACGCAGGGTCGTTACAATACACAAAACGGCATCGGCTACTAGTATGCAATACTATTATGAATTCAAATCGGCAGGACAGTTGACAGAAACAATAACAGATAGGTCTGTAAATCTAGATCTCACTAGCTGTCATACTTGCGCTCCAACCATACAAAAATGATATACATTTCAAGAGCTGTTTAGCTTGTTAACACATTATGATGTTACATTTTTGTCAAATCGGGGTCAAAGTTGACGACGAAAATTATATTATAGCTATACATCCCCACTGAGCCATCTGCTGCAGCGTTGTAATGCTAATGGTGACCTTTTTGTAAACAGCAAACGCAGGAGATTTTGTAAGAGAATGCCTGACTTTGGTTCTGGACTTGCCAGGCAGGACCAACCACATTCCACCAACTAGGCTAAACTAGCTAACAAGGCACGTTGCTCCACTGCGCCACGTTTGACACAATTCTTTGTATGAATTAATGTATTGGCAGGATTGATACTTCACTCGGGAGTAATGTCAAATCTTACTGTCCAATAACTCGTCCAGTTCTGTGTCCTGTTCGGCTAACGTTTCCGCTGATTCTGACGCCATCTTCTCTCTCCAAACAAATGTACTGTAGACGCAGTAAAATGACGTGTGCGTATAAAATCGACGCGAATTGTGCGTCACTCTGGGATGGATTTCTACACAGATTATTTATTATATTGACCAGATACTCAAGTGGCCGCTCTAACGAGTCTTCTTCATAGATGAGATTAACGATAACTAACTGCATATATGGAGCTGATTGGGCAGATTTGTTGCTACTCAAGACCGTTTTGCATGGCTGATTGAGTTCAATGCATGGCACAACGAGTTCAATGTTGACAACTAGCATTTTTGCTAAACCTAAGTATTTTCCTAACATTAACCTCCTTCTCCTAACCTGCCATGTTAATTCTCCTAAACTGCTGCGTTAGTTCTCCTAACCTGTGTTAATGTCTAAGCCTAACCCTTTCCCAACCTTAACCTCATTCTCCTAACCTGCTGTGTTAATCTCCTAACCCTCTATGTTAGTTATCTTAACCTCCTATGTAAACATTAAGCTGACCCACTGTGCAGCTGGCTATGGCCAGTATAACCAATAATGAAGCGCTGATGTTACACCCATCTCCGTTGATCCACCCAATTATTTTTGCAACGTCCACTTTCAGACTCTCAAAGTATGCAGTTACACATGGTACTAGCAATGAGAATACATTTCTTCAAAAATGGAAGTCAGTGGCAAGATCAGGTGGGACCATTCTAGCCGATGAGAGGGCTGTGTGAACAACAGGCACAACTCCGATATCTACTGAAAAAATATATAAACGCAACATGTAAAGTGTTGGTCCCATGTTTCATGAGCTAAAATAAATGATCCCAGAGATGTTCCATAAGCACAAAAAGCTAATCATTTTTTTTCAAATGACTGATTTCCTTCTATGAACTGTTGCATGTTGAGTTTAGATTTTTGTTCAGTATATTTTGTTCTCAAAGTTGCCGGGATAGACAGTTGGCAACTCTAGTGTGAGATGTAGAAATATTCTGTCAATTTCCATAAACCATTATTGATTACAGAGGAAATTATTTATTTGTCTACATTTAAATTAAATGACAACCAGTAGCAAGTTGGAATATCCATTTCAAGGCAGTTTGAAGAAAGGTGTCCATCCAAGGAGAGGAGATTGAAATGATGTTGCTTGTTAGGGCAAGAACAAGATGTTGTATGTTAGAAGAAGTACAATATTATCATAAGGAGACATATACAGTTGAAGTCGGAAGTTTACATACACCTTAGCCAAATACATTTAAACTCAGTTTTTCACAATTCCTGACATTTAATCCTAGTAAACATTCCCTGTCTTAGGTCAGTTAGGATCACCACTTTATTTTAAGAATGTGAAATGTCAGAATAATAGTAGAGATAACGATTTATTTCAGCTTTAATTTCTTTCATCACATTCCCAGTGGGTCAGAAGTTTACATACACTCAATTAGTATTTAGTAGCATTGCCTTTGAATTGTTTAATTTGGGTCAAACATTACGGGTAGCCTTCCACAAGCTTCCCACAATAAGTTGGGTGCATTTTGGCCCATTCCTCCTGACAGAGCTGGTGTAACTGAGTCAGGTTTGTAGGCCTCCTTGCTCGCACATGCTTTTTCAGTTCTGCCCATTAATTTCCTATAGGATTGAGGTCAGGGCTTTGTGATGGCCACTCCAATACCTTGACTTTGTTGTCCTTCAGCCATTTTGCCACAACTTTGGAAGTGTGCTTGGGGTCATTGTCCATTTGGAAGACCCATTTGCGACCAAGATTTAACTTCTTGACTGATGTCTTGAGATGTTGCTTCAATATATCCACATCATTTTCCAGCCTCATGAAGCCATCTATTTGTGAAGTGCACCAGTCCCTCTTGCAGAAAAGCACCCCCACAACATGATGCTGCCACCCAAGTGCTTCATGGTTGGGATGGTGTTCCCTCGTCTTGCAAGCCTCACCCTTTTTCCTCCAAACATAACGATGGTCCTTATGGCCAAACAGTTCTATTTTTGTTTCATCAGACCAGAGGACATTTCTCTAAAAAGAACAATCTTTGTCCCCATGTGCAGTTGCAAACCGTAGAATAGCTTTTTTATGGGGGTTTTGGAGCAGTGGCTTCTTCCTTGCTGAGCGGCCTTTCAGGTTATGTCGATATAGGACTCGTTTTACTGTGGATATAGATACTTTTGTACCTGTTTCCTCCAGCATCTTCACAAGGTCCTTTGCTCTTGTTCTGGGATTGATTTGCACTTTTTGCACCAAAGTACGTTCATCTCTAGGAGACAGAACATGTCTCCTTCATGAGCGGTATGACAGCTGCGTGGTCCCATGGTGTTTATACTTGCGTACTATTGTTTGTACAGATGAATGTGGTACCTTCACGTGTTTGGAAATTGCTCCCAAGGACGGATTTCTTTTGATTTTCCCATGATGTCAAGCAAAGAGGCACTGAGTTTGAAGGTAGACCTTGAAATACATCCACAGGTACACCTCCAATTGACTCAAATTATGTATATCAGAAGCTTTTAAAGCCATGACATAATTTTCTGGAATTTCCAAGCTGTTTAAAAGCACAGTCAACTTAGTGCATGTAAACTTCTTACCCTCTGGAATTGTGATACAGTGAATTATAAGTTAAATAATCCGTCTATTGGAAAAATAACTTGTTTCATGCACAAAGTAGGTGTCCTAACCAACTTGCCAAAACCATAGCTTGTTAACAAGAAATTTGTGGAGTGGTTGAAAAACGAGTTTTAATGACTCCAACCTAAGTGTATGTAAACTTCCGACTTCAACTGTACATGTACTTGGAATACGGAGGCGGATTGGAGGGGAAAAGAGAGGCAGAGGTGTAAGATAGAGAGGGAGGGGGAAGAGGGTGAGATTGAGTCTGGTAAAAATGGTGGGAGAATTGAGATGCTTTGTCGAAGAAGAATGGTAGAAAGTGTAAGTAGAGTGAGCTGTTTGCTGAATCGAGGTCTGGAGGAAAAATGGAAGTTATGAGGTCAAATTATCGGAGGTGGCAGGTGTGGTGAAGTCCTCGGAGCCCGAGGCTTGCACCGGTGGTCAGGAAAAGATGATTCTGTGATGGTAGGAGTGACATTTTTGGAGAAAGTGGGCCTATGCCTTTTTGCTGATCCATTTGTGGTTTCAGGGTACATGGAAACGGAGTTGGGTGCTGTGAAATCGATGAAGGTAACTCGAAGTGGTCTTGTGATAAATGTTTGTGGTTCTGCTGGCCAGAAGGAGCAGGCACTTCACCCCAAATGAATTAGGACAAGAGATGTGACTTTTTTTCCTCTCAAGAAAAGGTTGCCATTGAAAAGAGTGATTACGAGGCCAGCGGTGAATGTGAAAGTGGACCAACTGAATGGAAAGATTCCCAGTGTTTGTGATGCTCGTCATTTGGTGCAACGCAGACAGGATGGTGTGAGTGGTGAAAGAGAAGAGTTATTGTCTGTTCTTTTGAGTTTTTATGTTGAGTCTCTGCACGATAAAGTGATGTTAGGATATTTCAGTTATCCCGTACGAGCGTATGTGCCCGAATACATTACATTGTCACCGGTGTCAAGCTTATGGGCATGTGGAAGCAGGCTGACCTCGGTTGTCAGGTGAACAGTGTTTCCTCCGACATATTGGTGCGGCTGGCTTCCGGGTTAAGCGGGTGGGTGTTAAGAAGTGCGGTTTGACAGGTCATGTTTCAGAGGACGACCTTCACCTCCCGAACCCATTGGGGAGTTGCAGCAATGAGACAAGATCGAAATTGGGGAGAAAAAGGGGGGTTAAATAAAAAACAATGATAAAAAGGGTGAGGGATCCTTAGAGGATTTGTGTGAGTAGTAGATCTGTATCTGTCACGACTGCTGCCGAAGTCGTTGCCTCTCCTTGTTGGGCGGTGCTCGGCGTTCGACGTCACCGGTCTTCTAGCCATCATTGATCCTTTTTTCATTTTCCATTGGTTTTGTCTTGTCTTCCCATACACCTGTTTTCAATCCCATTCATTACCTGTTGTGTATTTAACCCTCTGTTTCCCCTCATGTCTTTGTCAGAGATTGTTTTATTGTCAGTGTAGTGTGATTGTTGTATAGGTGTGCGTCGGGTCCTTGTACCCATGTTTATGTACATTTAGTGTTATGGAGCATACTCCGTGGACTTCATTAAAAGACTCCATTTTACACTCAATTTGACTCTCCTGCGCCTGACTTCCCTGCCACCTATTACATCTACGCATGACAGAATCTCTGACCAAATATATGAAGTCAGCAGGAGAGGACACTATGCCCATGGAGCTGGAGGAACGCGTTCAGGAACAAGCTAGGGAGCTTGACGTTATCAGCTCCGTCATGGATCACATTGCCATGAAAATGGCTGGGAGAGACAGGGAGTTTCTCCAGCGCCACCACCACCACAACCGGAATCTCCCGTGAACGATTTTTCCTCTCCGGAATCGAGGATCCATTTATCCCTACCTACGGGATACAACGGAGATACTGCCGGCTGCCAGGGTTTCCTCCTTAAACTGAACTTGTATCTAGCCACGGCCTCCCCAGTACCATCTGACCGTGAGAAGAGTTACGCCCTCGTCTCATGCCTCACCGGGAAAGCCCTGGAATGGGCCAGCGCTGTGTGTAGTAGGGCGGATGCGGTGCTGGACCATTTTGAGGAGTTCACCCGCCAATTCCGGATAGTATTCGATCACCCACCTGAAGGCAAAGCAGCGGGTGAGCTTCTCTATCATCTGAGGCAGGAGACGAGGAGTGCACAGGATTTTGCTTTGGAGTTTAGGACCTTGGCTGCCGGCGCTGGATGGAGCGACAGGGCCCTGATCGACCATTACCGTTGTAGTCTACGCGAGGACGTCCGTCGGGAGCTGGCCTGTAGAGACACCACCCTCACCTTCGACCAGCTGGTGGACATGTCCATCAGGCTGGACAACATGCTGGCTACTCGTGGACGTCTAGATCGGGGTCTGGTTGTTCCATCCTCCCGCACCCTCTCTCCCGAACCTATGGAATTGGGAGGGATGGTGCGCAGGGAGACCGGAGGGGGTTCCCGCTCGAGCACCATTCAAGGTCGCAGAGAGCACACTGCTGGTCGGTGCCGGGTTGGTTCCTCTGGGAATAGAGAGGGCAGGCAGGGCATTCTGGCGTCACCCCAGGTGAGTAGGCACCATTCTCATCCAGAGCCCTCTGCTGCACTAATGTTTGTCTCTGTCTCTTTTCCTGACTTTTCACTGCATTCCCAGTATAAGGCGCTAGTAGATTCGGGTGCGGCTGGGAATTTCATTAATAAAAGTCTAGCTCATAGTTTAGGGATCCCTATTGTTCCTGTGGATATGCCTTTCCCTATTCATGCCTTAGATAGTCGACCATTAGGGTCAGGGTTTATCAGGGAGGTAACCGCACCTTTGTGTATGATAACGCAGGAGGGTCACAAGGAGAAGATTAGTCTTTTCCTTATTGATTCTCCTGCGTATTCTGTGGTGCTAGGCCTACCCTGGTTAGTTTGTCATAACCCCACTGTTTCTTGGCCACAGAGGGCTCTAACAGGGTGGTCGCGAGAATGCTCAGGTAGGTGTTTAGGGGTTTCCGTTGGTGCTACTACGGTGGAAAGTCCAGACCAGGTCTCCACCGTGCGCATTCCCCCCGAATATGCCGATTTGGCTCTCGCCTTCTGTAAAAACAAGGCGACTCAATTACCACCCCATCGACTGGGGGATTGTGCGATAGATCTCCTGGTAGACGCTGCATATCCCAAGAGTCACGTGTATCCCCTGTCGCAAGCGGAGACGGAGGCTATGGAGACATATATCTCTGAATCCCTGCATCAGGGGTTCATTCAGCCATCCATTTCACCCGTCTCTTCGAGTTTCTTTTTTGTGAAAAAAAAGGATGGCGGTTTACGCCCGTGCGTTGATTATCGAGGTCTTAATAAAATCACAGTGAAATATAGTTACCCGCTACCTCTGATCAATACGATTATTGAGTTAATGCACGGGGCACGTTTTTTCACAAAATTGGATCTCAGGAGTGCGTACAATCTGGTGCGTATTAAGAAGGGTGATGAGTGGAAGACGGCATTTAGCACCACCTCAGGTCATTATGAGTACCTGGTCATGCCATATGGGTTGATGAATGCTCCATCAGTTTTCCAATCATTTGTAGATGAGATCTTCAGGGACCTGCACGGGCAGGGTGTAGTGGTGTATATCGATGATATTCTGATATACTCTGCTACACGCGCCGAGCATGTGTCCCTGGTGCGCAGGGTGCTTGGTCGCCTGTTGGAGCATGATCTATATGTCAAGTCTGAGAAATGCTTGTTTTTCCAACAATCCATCTCCTTCCTAGGGCATCGGATTTCCACTTCAGGAGTGGAGATGGAGAGCGACCGCATTACAGCCGTGCGTAATTGGCCGACTCCAACCACGGTAAAGGAGTTGCAGCGTTTTTTGGGGTTTTCCAATTACTACCGGAGGTTTATCCGGGGTTTTGGTCAGGTGGCAGCTCCCATTACCTCACTGCTAAAGGGGGGCCCGGTGCACTTGCAGTGGTCGGCTGAGGCGAACAGGGCTTTTGAGCACCTGAAGACTCTGTTTACTTCTGCGCCTGTGCTGGCTCATCCGGATCCCTCTTTGCCATTCATAGTGGAGGTGGACGCATCCGAAGCTGGGATAGGAGCAGTGCTCTCTCAGCGTTCGGGTACGCCACTGAAGCTTCGCCCCTGTGCTTTCTTTTCTAAGAAGCTCAGCCCGGCGGAGCGAAACTATGATGTGGGGAACCGGGAGCTGTTAGCTGTCGTAGAAGCTTTGAAGGTGTGGAGGCATTGGCTTGAGGGGGCTAAACACCCTTTTCTCATCTGGACTGACCACCGCAATCTGGAGTATATCCGGCAGGCAAAGAGATTGAATCCTCGCCAGGCAAGGTGGGCCATGTTTTTCACTCGTTTTGTGTTTACTCTTTCTTACAGACCAGGCTCCCAGAACGTTAAGGCAGACGCATTGTCTCGGCTGTATGACACAGAGGAGCGGTCCATGGATCCCACTCCCATACTCCCAGCTTCGTGTTTGGTGGCGCCAGTAGTGTGGGAGCTGGACGCGGACATTGAGCGGGCGTCACGTGCAGAGCCTTCTCCCCCTGAGTGTCCAGCTGGTCGTCTGTACGTTCCGTCTGCTGTACGCGACCGATTGATATATTGGGCTCACACGTCACCCTCCTCTGGTCATCCTGGGATAGGTCGGACGATGCGCTGTCTTGACGGGAGATACTGGTGGCCCACTTTAGCTAAGGACGTGAGGATTTATGTTTCTTCCTGCTCGGTGTGCGCCCAGTGCAAGGCTCCTAGACACCTGCCCAGAGGTAAGCTACAACCTCTACCCGTTCCTCAACGGCCGTGGTCACACCTGTCGGTGGATTTTTTGACCGATCTTCCACCTTCACAGGGTTACACCACGATCCTGGTCGTTGTGGATCGGTTTTCTAAGTCCTGTCGTCTCCTCCCTTTGCCCGGTCTCCCTACGGCCTTACAAACTGCAGAGGCCCTGTTTACACACGTTTTCCGGCACTATGGGGTGCCTGAGGATATAGTGTCTGATCGGGGTCCCCAGTTCACATCAAGGGTCTGGAAGGCGTTCATGGAGCGTCTGGGGATCTCGGTTAGTCTTACCTCAGGTTTTCACCCCGAGAGTAATGGGCAGGTGGAGAGAGTTAACCAGGATGTGGGTAGGTTTCTGCGGTCTTATTGCCAGGATCGGCCGGGGGAGTGGGCGACGTTCGTGCCCTGGGCAGAGATGGCTCAGAACTCGCTACGTCACTCCTCTACTAACCTTACTCCCTTTCAATGTGTATTAGGGTATCAGCCGGTTCTGGCTCCTTGGCATCAGAGCCAGACCGAGGCCCCTGCGGTGGACAATTGGTTTCGGCACGCTGAGGAGACCTGGGAGGCAGCCCACGTCCACCTTCAGCGTGCCATAAGGCGCCAGAAAATTGGCGCAGACCGTCGCCGCAGTGAGGCCCCAGTGTTCGCACCAGGGGACAGGGTCTGGCTCTCGACCCGAAACCTGCCCCTTCGCCTTCTCTGCCGGAAGCTGGGTCCGCGGTTTGTGGGGCCGTTTAAAGTCCTGAGGAGAGTGAACGAGGTATGTTATAGGTTACAACTACCCACTCATTACCGTATTAACCCCTCGTTCCATGTGTCTCTCCTCAGGCCGATGGTGGCTGGCCCGCTCCAGGAGGCTGAAGTGCGTAATGTTCCTCCGCCTCCTCTAGACATCGAGGGGGTTCCGGCGTACTCTGTTCGATCCATTTTGGATTCGAGACGTCGGGCGAGGGGCCTTCAGTACCTCGTGGACTGGGAGGGGTACGGGCCGGAGGAGAGATGCTGGGTTCCGGTGGAGGACGTGTTAGATCCTTCCATGTTATCAGAATTCCACCGTCTCCATCCGGATCGCCCTGCACCTCGCCCTCCGGGTCGTCCCCGAGGCCGGTGTCGACGCGCAGCTGGAGCCGCGCGTCAGGGGGGGGGTACTGTCACGACTGCTGCCGAAGTCGTTGCCTCTCCTTGTTCGGGCGGTGCTCGGCGTTCGACGTCACCGGTCTTCTAGCCATCATTGATCCTTTTTTCATTTTCCAAACGCTTTTTGGCGTTTTATAGCAATGGTTATCAACTGTACTGCAGGGATGAAACGTAAGTTGCAGAAAATAGAGGTTGTGGTGGCAGCTGCAGAGAAGTATTTGGGTGTGACGTTAGAAGAGTTACAGGGTGTGTTGAGTGGTGGTGTCCTGTCCTTTCAGCCTGTTGGCCTGAGGTAGGACTAGATAGGTCTAAATTATTGTGGAGTAGGGTAACGAGTGTAGTTAGCTTTTGTTTTTGGGCATTTGTGGATGAATGTTTTTTTTAAATTGCGCAAATTATAACTCCAGTTTAGTTGGTGGCGGTAATGCAACATTTATTGGATGGCAACTGCCAATAAGCCTCATCGAAGAAGAAGTTGCCAGGATGTCATGTGTCCTATTTATATCAGTACACTCGTAACAACTTAAGCATTACAAAACTTGTATTCGATTAAATAAGCCACAAGTAGCATTTTGTGATACAAAAATAAAAAGAAAGGGGGAAAAGAGAAATTGCACCACCAAATAACCCTACACCTATATACCACTATTTAATATAAAAACATAACTTTGACCCTAACTGATCCTACACCAGGCCAACGACAGAATTATTTAGTTCAACACACCTTCTGCAGTAAAATATTGTACACCCAAGTACTTCTCTGCAGCTGCCACCACAACATCTATTTTCTGTGATTTACGTTACATTTCCGCAGTACAGTTGATAAACATGTCAATGAATGCTAAGAAGCCAACGTTACTGAAGCACATATTCTATCACTCTATATTGGCTTAGGCCTACTACTCACCCTTGACCCATCATCCTCTACTCTCTCCACTGCCTCAGCATACAAAACCTGTTATACTCTGACCCTGACAACCTCAACCAGCCTCTCTCGCACTGGGCACTTCTGATCCCCAGCAACATGGGCATCCACACCTCTGATTCAGAGGGGTGAGGTCAAATGCAGATGACACGTTTTGATTGAATGCATTCAGTTGTGCAACTGACTAGTGTTGCATTCACGTGCTAGTCGGAACTCTGACATTTCCAACATGCTAGCTGGTTGTAGTTATACACGTGATGCGTTCAACTAATCAGCAAGTCTTACATTTCTGAGTTTCCTTGTTCTGACTAGGATGTTCACGCGGCATAGGTATTCCCTTTCCCTTCCCTTCCCCATCAATTGACACACAGTTTTTCCCACTGATACTACACATTCCTTTGTCTCATGCCCTCCTACACACTTCTCACATCTCAGAATCACCCTCCGACCCACTGCTGCAACATGACCATAAGCTTGGCATCTGAAACACCTTAGTGGGTTCGGCACAAAAGCTCTCTCGGGATAACTGACATGTTCTAACATGACTTTGTCAGGTGAAACTCAAAAGGACCGACAGTGTCTTTTCAGTTTCATCATGCACCAAACAGCGGGTGTCACAGACTCAGGAAATCTTCCATTTCAGTTGCTCCGCCTAAACAATTAACATCACCCCAGTTATCACTCAATTCGAAGGAGCCCTGCTCTAGAGAGCAAGGCAAGTCACAGGTCTTGTCCCAGGGCATGTGACTCTTTTGAGGAAGTGTATACTGGCTACGGCGTTCCTATGTGCAGGGATACTGGAGTAATAGATGTAGATACGTATGTATTGGGGTAAGGTGAGTAGGCATCAGGATATATGATAAACAGTAGCAGCAGCGTAAATATTGATTGTATGTGATTGTGTGTGCGTGTATGAAAAGAGAGTATAAATGTCTGCATTCTACACTATGTGTGTGTTGGAGTGTCAAATCAAATCATTTTTTATTTGTCACATGCGCCGAATACAGTGAAATGCTTACTTACAAGCCCTTAACCAACAATGCAGTTTTAAGAAGAATACCAATAAAAAATAAAAATAAAATGAACAAATAATTTAAGAGCAGCAGTAAAATAACAATAGCGAGGCTATATACAGGGGGTACCGGTACAGAGTCAATGTGCGGGGGCACTGGTTAGTCGATGTAATTGAGGTAATATGTACATGTAGGTAGAGTTATTAAAGTGACAATACATAGATATTAAACATTGAGTAGCAGCAGTGTATAAGAGAGGGGGGGGGGGGGGGGGGGGGGGGGTGCAAATAGTCTGAGTAGCCATTTGATTATGTGTTCAGGAGTCTTATGGCTTGGGGGTAGAAGCTGTTTAGAAGCCTCTTGGACCTAGACTTGGCGTTCCGGTACCGCTTGCTGTGCGGTAGCAGAGAGAACAGTCTATGACTAGGGTGGCTGGAGTCTTTGATAATTTTTAGGGCGTTCCTCTGACACCACCTGGTATAGAGGTCCTGGATGACAGGAAGCTTGGCCCCAGTGATATACTGGGCCGTATGCACTACCCTCTGTGGTGCCTTGCGGTCGGAGGCCGAGCAGTTGCTATAGCCAGGCAGTGATACAACCCGTCAGGATGCTCTCGATGGTGCAGCTGTAAAACCTTTATCATACCCTCTTCACGACTGTCTTGGTGTGCTTGGACCATGTTAGTTTGTTGGTGATGTGGACACCGAGGAACTTGAAGCTCTCAACCGGCTCCAATAATCTCCTTTGCCTTGATCACGTTGAGGGAGAGGTTGTTGTTCTTGAACCACACGGTCAGGTCTCTGACCTCCTCCCCATAGGCTGTCTCATTGTTTGGGGTATGTACGTACGGTCACTGTGGGGACGACGTCCTCGATGCACTTGTTCATAAAGCCAGTGACTGATGCGGTGTACTCCTCGATGCCATCGGAAGAATCCCGGAACATATTCCAGTCTGTGCTAGCAAAACAGTCCTGTAGTTTAGCATCTGCTTCATCTGACCACTTTTTTTATAGACCGAGTCACTGGTGCTTCCTGCTTTAGTTTTTGCTTGTAAGCAGGAATCAGGAGGATATCATTATGGTCAGATTTGCCAAAGGGAGAGCTTTGTACGCGTCTCTGTGTGTGGAGTAAAGGTGGTCTAGAATTTTTTCCCTTCTGGTTGCACATTTAACATGCTGATAGAAATTAGGTAAAACTGATTTAAGTTTCCCTGCATTAAAGTCCCCGGCCACTAGGACCGTCGCCTCTGGATGAGCGTTTTCCTGTTTGTTTATGATGGTATATAGCTCATTGAGTGCGGTTTTATGTTCTTAATGTCGTCGTTCAGCCACGGCTCTGTGAAACATAAGATATGACCGTTTTTAATGTCCCAAGTGGATGTGACACCTACTCCGGTTGCCTGCTGCACTGCTGTTTGGATTCCACCTGGCGATCTGTTCACTGTCTGCCCTGGCCTGTCTCCCCCTGTCTGGTATAGGTACCCCCACCACACTCTCCCATCTCTCCCGAGCTTTCGCTCGCCTCCAGCACACACACACTGTTGTGACGAGTGACTCTGAACTTACAATGGCTAGCCCCAAGTCATTATATTTTTTTTTCTTGTGCATTTTGCTATTTTGCTATTTGCCTCATGACTCCTGCTTGCTTTGTTGACTATGAAATTTCTTGTTTACCCAACCACGGGACAGACGATGTTTATACCAACATTCGGGACACTGACTATCTATTGGTTACACAGACTTTTGGCCTCCCATCCTATTCTACCCATCTCTCACCGGCTTTGTATTCATGTTACATGATGAAATTACTATATAATATGATCTTGTTGCCATCTAATGTACATTCAGATGTCATAAATCAGCACTGCAGAGCTCTCCCTGTCCTCTGCAGTGCCTTGATTGCATTACTGCTGGTCAGGATTTGGCCAGGATTGTTCCGGTTTTGGCCACTAGATGCCCCCATTGTGCTTTTTGACCCTTTTGTTTTCCCTTGTTTCCAGTTATTATTTGCACCTGTGCCTCGTTTCCCTTGAATGTATTTAAACCCTTAGTTCTTTGCTCTGTGTTTGAATGTTAGCACCCAGCAATGCTGTGAACATTTGTTGCTCCAGTTGGACTGTCTTGTGGCACTCTGTTTTTGTTCTCGGTTATTTATTTTTGATTATCTTTTGAGGCTTTCTCCTGCTGTACCTACCACCTTGTGGATTTACCTTTTGACTTGAGGATTACCTTTTTCTCTTGGAATTACTTTTGATGTTGTGGATTTATATTTTTGCCTGCAGAACTTTCCTTTTTCTTTATTAAAACACCATCTCAAGTACTGCTGTGTCTGCCTCATCTTCTGGGTTCTGCCGACTATTAGTGGCTCAGTTTTCTAAGTGACTGTTTCTCACACTGGAGACCCGAGTTTGTAACCGGGTCTTGACACTGCTGATTATATCTGGAAATGTGCATGTATACCCTGGCTCATCTACTGTTGCTAGCCCCAATTCTGACTTGTGCTCTGATGTCTGCTTCACTGATTTCTGCTCTCGTAAAAGCCTGGGTTTTCTGCACGTTAAACACTAGAAGCTTATTACCTAAACTGGATCAAATCCAGATGTGTTGGTCATTGCTGAAATGTGGTTAAGGAAGAGTGTTTTGAATACTGATGTTATTAACATTTCTTGTTATAACCTTTGTCGGCAAGACAGATCTTGCAAAGGTGGGGGAGTGGCAATCTTCACCAAGGATCACCTTCAGTGCTCTGTCTCCACCAAGTCTGTCCCCAAACAATTTGATTTTCTGGTTCTAAGCATTAAACTTTAAAATAGCACCCAGCAACAGTCAAAAGAGCTATCGTCCATCAGCACCGGCCTGTGCCCTACCTGCTCTAAGCTCTCTCCTGGCCCCTTACACTAAGTCTGAAATTGTCCTGCTAGGTGACCTAAACTGGGACATACTTAAACCACCCGACCAGTCCTAAAGCAATGGGACGCCCTAAATATTTTTCTGATTATTACCAATCCCACAAGATATGACTCCAAAACACTCAGAAAAGGCTACTGTCCTCGATGTTACCCTCACAAATAATCCTGATAGCTATCAGTCTGTTTTCTGTAATGACCTTAGTGATCACTGTTTTACAGTCTGTGTTCGTAATGGCTGCTCAGTGAAACGACCTGTCCTGATTTGTCATAAACGCTTAAACTTTAATGAGCAAGCCTTCATGAACTGGTCTCTGTAAAATGGTATAGAATCAGCTTGATCCCTGTCGAAGACGATTGGACCTTATTTTTGATATTTTCAGTGGTATTGTTAAAAAACACGCCCCCATAAATAAAATTAGAATTAAAAACAGGTTCAGCCCCTGGTTCGACCATTATCTTGCAGATTTATTCCACCTCAAGAATTGCATTTGCCGAAAGGATCGGCACACGCATACTCACGCTGACTGGCTCTCATTCAGGCAAATGAGAAATAAGTGCACTCAGACCATCCAGAAGGCCAAAGTTTAAGGAGCAGTTCTCTCTCTTTGGGTCTAACCCCAAGAAGTTCTGGAAAAAGGTTAACGACCTGGAGAAAAAACCCTCTTCACAGCAGCCCATGTCCCTTAATGTTGATGATGTGGTTGTTACTGACAAGAAGCACATGGCTGATCTCTTTAATCACCACTTCATTAAGTCAGGATTCCTATTTGACTCAGCCATGCCTCCTTGCTCATCCAATATTTCCTGATCTCCTACCCCTTCTAATGCGACTAGCACCGACGCTTCTCCCTCAAATTCCCCTGCCCCGCTACAAAGTTTCTCCCTGCAGGCGGTCACTGAGTCAGAGGTGCTAAAGCAGCTCCTGAAACTTGACCCCAAAAAAACATCTGGGGCAGATGGTTTAGACCTTTTCTTCTTTAAGGTTGCTGCCCCTATCGTCGCCAAGCCTATCTCTGACCTTTTTAACCTGTCTATCCTTTCTGGGGAGTTTCCCATTGCTTTTGAGGGCAGCCATAGTTCATAGTTCATACTTCATCCTGTTATAGGCATACTTCTATTTTGCTCTGTTTATCAAAAGTGTTGGAAAAACTTGTCAGGCTAAAGATAAATCTAGACTTGGTTTCCTCTATCGTAATCGCTCCTCTTTCACCCCAGCTGCCAAACTAACCCTGATTCAGATGACCATCCTACCCATGCTAGATTATGGAGACATCAATTATAGATCGGCAGGTAAGGGTGCTCTCGAGCGGCTAGATGTTATTTACTCTTCGACCATCAGATTTGCCACCAATGTTCCTTACATGACACATCACTGCACTCTACACTCCTCTGTAAACTGGTCATCTCTGCATACCTGTCGCAAGACCCACTGGTTGATGCTTATTTATAAACCCTCTTAGGCCTCACTCCCCCCTATCTGAGATAACTACTGCAGCCCTCATCCTCCACGTACAACACCCATTCTGCCAGTCACATTCTGTTAATGGTCCTCAAAGCACACACATCCCTGGGTGCTCGTCTTTTCAGATTGCTGCAGCTAGCGATTGGAACGAGCTGCAACAACACTCAATCTGGACAGTTTTATCTCAATCTCTTCATTCAAAGACTCAATATGGATACTTTTACTGACAGTTGTGGCTGCTGTAGTTGTAGTTGTGGGTGATATATTGTTGTCTCTACCTTCTTGCCCTTTGTGCTGTTGTCTGTACCCAATAATGTTTGTACCATGTTTTGTGCTGCTACCATGTTGTGTTGCTACCATGTTGTTGTCATGTTGTGTTGCTACCATGCTGTGTTGTCATGTCTTGCTGCCTTGCTATGTTGTTGTCTTAGGTGTCTCTTAATGTAGTGTTGTGTTGTCTCTCTAGTCGTGGTGTGTGTTTTGTCCTATATTTATTTATATATTTTTAAATCCCAGCTCCCGTCCCCGCAGGAGGCCTTTTGCCTTTTGGTACGCCGTCATTGTAAATAATAATTTGTTCTTAACTGTCTTGCCTAGTTAAATGAAGGTTAAATAAAAAACTTTTTTTTTTAAATGCTACTACCAGGTGTTCTTGTGGGATCAAGGACATGAATGGAGGGTAGGCTAAACACTTTCCCTTTGAATATTCAGAATGTTAGGCTGCATGTCCGTAGTTACACGCACACACAGTGGTGCCTGTGCCTGTGCGTGTGTGTGTGTGTGTGTGTGTGAGAGTGAGAGAGAGTGAGAGTGAGTGAGAGAGAGTGAGAGAGAGAGAGTGAGAGTGAGAGAGAGAGAGAGTGAGAGTGAGAGTGAGAGTGAGAGTGAGTGAGAGTGAGTGAGAGTGAGTGAGAGTGAGTGAGAGAGAGAGAGAGAGAGAGAGAGAGAGAGAGAGAGAGAGAGAGAGAGAGAGAGAGAGAGAGAGAGAGAGAGAGAGAGAGAGAGAGAGAGAGAGAGAGAGAGAGAGAGAGAGAGAGAGAGAGAGAGAGAGAGAGAGAGAGAGAGAGAGAGAGAGGAGAGAGAGAGAGAGAGAGAGAGAGAGAGAGAGAGAGAGAGAGAGAGAGAGAGAGAGAGAGAGAGAGAGAGAGAGAGAGAGAGAGAGAGAGAGAGAGAGAGAGAGAGATACCTACCTAGTCAGTTGCACAACTGAACAGTGGTGGAAAAAGTGCTCAATTGTCATACTTGAGTAAAAGTAAAGATGCCTTAATAGAAAATGACTCAAGTAAAAGTGAAAGTCAACCAGTAAAATACTACTTGAGTAAAAATCTAAAAGTATTTGGTTTAAAATATACTTAAGTATCAAAAGTAAATGGAATTTATAAAATATACTTAAGAATCAAAAGTAAAAGTCAAAGTATGAATAATTTTAAATTCCTATTTTGTATTTATTTTATTGATGGATAGCAAAGGGGCACACTCCAACACTGAGACCAAATTTACAAATCTAGCATTTGTGTTTAGTGAGTCTACCAGATCAGAGGCAGTAGGAATGACCAGGGATGTTCTCTTGATAAGTGTGTGAATTTGACCATTTTCCTGTCAAAATGTAACGAGTACTTTTGGGTGTCAGGGAAAATGTATTGAGTAAAAAGTACAGTATTTTATTTATGAATGTAGTGAAGTAAAAGTATGTTTCCAAAACCTCTGAATCGTGTGTGTGTGTGTGTGTGTGTGTGTGTACTGTTACATGTGTGTGTGTGTGTGTGTGTGTTTGACTGCTTGTCGCGCTGAAGCGCAACACTTTTTGTGCAGCTTTGTGCAACTTCGTATGCCTTCAATCTTTGACCCAGGTCCGGAAACGGATGTTTCTGAGTCACTTAAATCACATTATAAGTAAATAAATAGTGGTTTCCAGGGGAACGGCCTCTGTTTCTTAGCAACATAATACAAATAATGTGAGCAAAAAAAAAAAGAATAGTAGTACATGCAAAATAATGTATTATCTTGGTAGCCTAGCCAATGATGACATCATTCTGTAGCCCTCACCACTCTATCTTATCCCATAGCAGGACGTTGCTGCTTTAAATTGGAACCATCACGCCAAATTAAACAATAATAACCAAATGACAATCAATTAAATTAATTAAACTGTAATTATTTCATTGACATTATTTCATTAATTTATATCAGGTTGTTAATATAAAGATTATTCATCTAAATGGAGGAGGGTGGTATCGGATGACTCGCAGTAGAAAGATGTGGAAATAACGCTTGAGACATTTCATACCTAATTTGGTTGCAATGGGCGGGAATCTGGGGGGAGGGTTTTTTCGCACTATGACTGTGTTAAATTCAGGACTAGGAAGGCTACCAGTGTAAATTCGTATTCGATTAGATATCCTGAGAGAGAACGAAACATTTTGCAGTCCCAAAACTAACGATAAGGTAATACCTTTTTGTTTCAGAGTTATATTTGAGATTGTGTAATAGAATACTGGTCTATCCGAGAGTTAGCGTAGTTTTTATACATGTTTTCTACAGCATGTTCTACAAACAGTTGCAACTTGGCCTACCTGCATGCTTTTCTATAGTTTTAACAGTCCATTGAATATAATTATTTTCACCGTGAGCGCTGGAAATAAAACATCACTTTTGCACGGGATCAAGTAAATTGTTTATTATTAGCAGTATTTAGGACACAAGATAGGATAGTCAAGAAAATAACTGCTGCGGTGTTGTAAAACTTGTTTGCCATGGAAATGTTTTTGTTTTCTATGAATGACTTGATGGTGGATACACTCGTTTTTTTGTAACACTGGGAAACTCCAGTGCGCGGCACAATTTGCACTTCACGCATCACCTCGGACTGTGGTTGTCAATGCCCAACCAGAATAACGGGAGGATAACGGTAGGCAACAGCTGCCAGAATAACGGGGAAGTTGTAAACCGATTTTAGCTGACTCTTTTGAAGGAGGGCTCTGATATACACTACATGACCAAAAGTATGTAGACACATGCTCGTCGAACATCTCATTCCAAAATCACGGACATTAATATGGAGTTGGTCCCCCTTAGCTGCTATAAGAGCCTCCACTCTTCTGGGAAGGTTTTCCACTAGATGTTGGAACATTGCTGTGGGGACTTGCTTCCATTCAGCCATGAGCATTAGTGAGGTCGAGCACTGATGTTGGGCGATTAGGCCTGGCTCGCACTAGGTGTTCCAATACATCCCAAAGGTGTTCGATGGAGTTGAGGTCGGGGCTCTGGGCAGGCCAGTCAAGTTCTTCCAGACCGATCTCGACAAACATTTCTGTATGGACCTCGCTTTGTGCACGGGGCATTTTCATGCTGAAACAGGAAAGGGCCTACACCAAACTGTTACCATAAATTTGGAAGCACAGAATCATCTAGAATGTCATTGTATGCTGTAGCGTTAAGATTTCCCTTCACTAGAACTAAGGGGCCTAGATCAAACCATGGAAAAACGGCCCCAGACCATTATTCCTCCACCAAACTTTACAGTTGGCACTATGCATTGGGGCACATAGCGTTCTCCTTGCATCCGCCAAACCCAGATTCGTCCAGACCATGTGTGATTAATCACTCCAGAGAACACATTTCCACTGCTCCAGAGTCCAATGGTGGCGAGCTTTACACCACTCCAGCCGACACTTGTCATTGCGCATGATGATGTTAAGCTTGTGTGAGGCTGCTTGGCCATGGAAACCCATTTCATGATGCTCTCGAAGTTCTTGTGGTGACGTTGCCTTCGTAGGAAGTTTGGAACTAGTGAGTGTTGCAATCGAGGACAGACAATTTTTATGCGCTTACGCGCTTCAGCAGTCCAGTTCTGGGAGCTTGTGTGGCCTATCACTTCGCGGCTGAGCCGTTGTTGCTCCTTGAAGTTTCCACTTCACAATAACAGCACTTAGTTGACTGGGGAAGGTCTAGCAGAGCAGAAATTTGACCAACTGATTTGTTGGAAAGGTGGCATCCTATGATAGTGCCACGTTGAAAGTCACTGAGCTCTTCAGTAGGCCATTCTACTGCCAATGTTTGTCTATGGAGATTGCAAGGCTGTGAGCTCGATTTGATAAACCTGTGCTGAGCACTTGTTGGCAGCTTTTCCTTCACTCTGGGGTCCAACTGATCCCAAACCATCCCAATTGGGTTGAGGTCGGGTGATTGTGGAGGCCAGGTAATATGATGCCGCACTCCATCACTCTCCTTATTGGTCAAATAGCCCTGACACAGCCTGGAGGTGTGTTTGGTCATTGTCCTGTTGGAAAAACAAATGTTAGTCCCACTAAGCACAAACCAGATGAGATGGCATATCACCACAGAATGCTGTGGTAGCCATGCTATTTAAGTGTGCCTTGAATTCTAAATAAATCACTGACGGTGTCACCATGAAAGCACCTCTTCCTCCATGCTTCATGGTGGGAACTACACCAAAAATCTCAAATTTAAACTCATCAGACCAAAGGACAGATTTCCACCGGTCTAATGTCCATTGCTCATATTTCTTGGCCCAAGCAAGTTTCTTATTATTGGTGTCATTTAGTAGTGGTTTCTTTGCAGCAATTTGACCATGAAGGCCTGATTCACGCAGTCTCCTCTGAACAGTTGATGTTGAGATGTGTTTGTTACTTGAACTCTGTGAAGCATGTATTTGGGCTGCAATTTCTGAGGCTGGTAACTCCAATGAACTTATCCTCTGGGTCTTTCTTTCCTGTGGTGGTCCTCGTGAGAGCCAGTTTCATCATAGCGCTTGATGGTTTTTGCAACTGCCGCTATGACTGACCTTCATGTCTTAAAGTAATGATGGACTAACGTTTCTCTTTGCAAATTTGAGCTGTTCTTGCCATGTTATGTACTTGGTCTTTTACCAAATAAGGCTGTCTTCTGTGAACCAACCCTACCTTGTCACAACACAGTTGATTGGCTTGAACACATTAAGAAGGAAACAAATTCCACAAATGAACTTTTAACAAGGCCCACCTGTTAATTTAAATGCATTCCAGGTGACTACTTCATGAAGCTGGTTGAGAAAATGCCAAGAATGTGCAAAGCTGTCATCAAGGCAAAGGGTGGCTACTTTGAAAAATCTCAAATATAAAATATTTGAGATTTGTTATAAACTTTTTTTGTTTTGTTTACTACATGATTCCATATGGGTTATTTCATAGTTTTGATGTCTTCGCTATTATTGTACAATGTAGAAAATAGTAAAAATAAAGAAACTCTGGAATGAGTAGGTGTCCAAACTTTTGACTAGTACTGTACTTTTGTGTGTATGCATACAGTTGAAGTCGTAAGTTTACATACACTTAGGTTGGAGACATTAAAACTATTTTTTCAACCACGCCAAAACTATAGTTTGTGTAAAGTTGGTTAGGACATCTACTTTGTGCATGACACAAGTTATTTTTCCAACAATTGTTTACAGGCAGATTATTTCACTTATAATTCACTATCACAATTCCAGTGGGTCAGAAGTTGACATACACTAAGTTGACTGTGCCTTTAAAAAGCTTTGGAAAATTCCATAAAATGATGTCATGGCTTTAGAAGCTTTTGATAGGCTAATTGACATAATTTGAGTCAATTGGAGGTGTACCTGTGGATGTATTTCAAGGCCATTATACCTCTTTGCTTAACATCATGGGAAAATCAAAAGAAATCCGCCAAGACCTCAGGAAAAAAATTGTAGACCTCCACAAGTCTGGTTCATCATTGGGAGCAATTTCCAAATGCCTGAAGGTACCACGTTCATCTGTACAAACAATAGTACGCAAGTATAAACACCATGGGACCATGCAGTTGTTATACCGCACAGGAGGAAGACTCGTTCTGTCTCCTAGAGATGAACGTACTTTGGTGCGAAAAGTGCAAATCAATCCCAGAACAACAGCAAAGGACCTTGTGAAGATGCTGGAGGAAATGGGTACAAAAGTATCTATATCCACAGTAAAACGAGTCCTATATTGACATAACCTGAAAGGCCGCTCGGCAAGGAAAAAGCCACTGCTCCAAAACCGCCATAAAAAAAAAACAGACTACGGTTTGCAACTGCACATGGGGACAAAGATCGTACTTTTTGGAGAAATGTCCTCTGGTCTGAAGAAACAGAAATAGAACTGTTTGGCCATAATGACCATCGTTATGTTTGGAGGTAAAAGGGGGAGGCTTGCAAGCCGAGGGAACACCATCCCAACCGTGAAGCACGGGGGTGGCAGCATCATGTTGTGGGGTGCTTTGCTGCAGGAGGGACTGGTGCACTTCACAAAATAAATGGCATCATGAGGCAGGAAAATGATGTGGATATATTGAAACAACATCTCAAGACATCAGTCAGGAAGTTAAAGCTTGGTCGCAAATGGGTCTTCCAAATGGACAATGACCTCAAGCTTACTTCCAAAGTTGTGACAAATGGCTTAAGGACAACAAAGTCAAGGTATTGGAGTGGCGATCACAAAGCCCTGACCTCAATACTATAGAACATTTGTGGGCAGAAAAGAGAGTGCGAGCAAGGAGGCCTACAAACCTGACTCAGTTACACCATCTCTGTTAGGAGGAATGGGCCAAAATTCACTCAACTTATTGTGGGAAGCTTGTGGAAGGCTACCCGAAACAACATTTGACCCAAGTTAAACAATTTAAAGGCAATGCTACCAAATACTAATTGTGTATGTAAACTTCTGACCCACTGAGAATGTGATGAAAGAAATAAAAGCTGAAATAATTCATTCTCTCTACTATTAATTCTGACATTTCACATTCTTAAAATAAAGTGGTGATCCTAACTGACCTAAAACAGGGATTATTTTACTAGGATTGAGTGTCAGGGATTGTGAAACACCTTAGCCAAATACATTTAAACTCAGTTTATGTAAACTTCCGACTTCAACTGTACATATACATACATTTATTAGTGTATTTTGTGTGAATATAGTCTACTATTGATCAGAACACGTGGAAGCAAATATTTCCCCTTATTATTGCAGCTGAACTATGGAGCATGATGAAACATGTGAACATCTCCAGCCTGGGAGCCCATAGCTCTTTAACTGAATTATGGGTGAAATCGAGTTAACCATGTTGTCATAACAACGCTCGTGACCCTGGCTGCAAACAAACACTGAGTCTCCTCACCCTCAAGTGTGTGTGTGTGTGTGTGTGTGTGTGTGAGAGGGAGGGAGGGAGATAATTTGACTAATATCCTGTTTTCTCTCCTGCCCAGGCTGTGTGGGACTGTGAGTGTATCTCTAAAGGGAAGTCCCTCTGTTTGGATGATAACCTAGTCTTTTTCATGCCACCATTTATAAGGTGGCTTCCATGTAGGGACTTTATGGTCTTTTACCAATTTTCCTAACACTCAAGTAATGGAAGGGAGGGGATGGATTTTCCATTACTGCCTTCCATGTGGTTTTTCGTGTGTGTGTGTGTGTGTGTGTGTGTGTGTGTGTGTGTGTGTGTGTGTGAGAGAGGTAGAAGGGACTTGGCACCTTTGACCCAGTTTGCAGTTCGGCAGCAGTCTGCACATCTGGGATAAATCAACGAGTTGGAAAATCTTACGGGGAAGAGAAATGGAGAACAAGGGAGGGGCAGAGAGGGAGAGAGGTGACTCACTGCTCTGCTATTCCTCATCATGTTTAAAATGTGTCCTTCTGAGGTTAAGGCACAGGGCTTTCCCCATTTTTCCTTTTTTTTCTCCTCGTACTTCAGCTAGCCTTTTCTGCCTGACTGTTTTGGTCACTCTCACTTTGAGTTTGTCCATTTTTCCAATCTTAATTCATCTGTCTGTTTCCTCTCTTTCTCTCTTTTTCTCTCTCCATATCCCTCCCCCTACTCTCTGTCCCCTGCTGTTTGAACAACTTATTTTATTAATGTAAACGTGTGTCTCTGTTTGAGTCCTTCAACAGTATGTAAACTGGGAACATGGACTCACTTACTTGTGGGGGATAGTGGGAGGGAGCAGCCCTGAGTGTCTCTGGATGTTGGGACTGTTAGTGGATGAGGCTGATGACAGATTGGCTGAGAGGTCGGGTAGAGGTCTCAGCACCACATCTGTCTGAAAGGGGGGGGGGGGGGGGGGTGAAGGAATGTCCAGTGACACGGACTCACTGACTCACAGAACAGGAATCCCTCAGCTGATAAAGCACTCTCACAGAGTATAAAACTGAAGAGAATCCATACTTTTGATTCTCCTTGTACAAGGTATCAAAATAGGATTTTTATTTTTAACTTTCATGTTGAGATGGAGATAATGACACATTGCTACTGTTGCCCTCATGAGTCCAAATATGATATCTCATCAAGAATGTACATTGAAAATCATAATGGAATCAATACTTGCTTTGAGATTTTTTTAAAAATATGAATGCATGCTGTCAATTTGTTCTTTGTTACTGACAGCTGCTCTCTATTCTGTGTCTCCTTATAGATCCTTCTGCCACAGATGCACCAAGAACTGTAGGCCTAGGGTATTTCACAAACACCTACATCTCTGACCAATTCAGCCCTTCAGTCTAACCCATCCTAGTTGTCAAGCATCTTCCATATCTCATCATGCCGATAGTGGTGGTGCACTCCAACCCCCTGTTCTGGGTGCGTTTGTGTGCTCTGGTCTTCTCCTGTGTGGCTTTTGCTGTGACCATCCATGGGGCTGAGCTCAAGCACGGTACAGGGGACTGGTGTGTGTTCTGCTGGGCCTTCAGCTTCGCTGGGACTCTGCTGGTGTTGCTGGTAGAGCTGTTTGGCCTGCAGACCCGTGCCCCCGTCTCCTGGAAAAACTTCCCCATCACCTTCGCCTGCTATGCCTCCCTGCTCTGCCTCTCTGCCTCCATCATCTTCCCCCTCTATTTCCTCAAGGGCCAGACCTCCCGCAACGAGACTCATAACTACCGCATCGTGGCCACCGTCTTCTCCTGCCTGGCCACCATCGCTTACATGAGTGAGGTGAGCATCAGCAAAGCCCGGCCAGGTGAGGTAGCAGGTTACATGGCCACCGCCCCGGGTCTGCTGAAAGTGTGTGAAACCTTCGTGGCCTGCGTCATCTTTGTCTTCATCAGCGACCCGGTGTCCTACAACTCTCATGCTGCACTGAGGTGGTGCCTGGCCGTCTACTGCATCTGTTTCATCCTGTCGGCGGCCATCATTGTGCTGTGTATCTGCGAGTGCACTGGCTGCCTGCCTTTCCCCTTCGCCCGCTTCCTGTCTGCCTACGCCCTACTGGCTGTCATCATGTACCTCTCCGCTACCATCGTCTGGCCCATTTTTACATTTGACAAGGAGCACGGGGGCACTTCCTCCAGGCCCGCTTTCTGTGGTAACAGTCAAGGGCTGTGTTCATGGGACAAGAAGATGGCTGTGGCTGTGCTCACTGCAGTCAACTTTGTGCTCTACCTGGCAGACCTGATCTACTCTGCCCGACTGGTGTTTATTACTGTGTGAGCAAAAGGCATAGAGGGGAAGAACGAGAAGAGGTAGTTGATTTTTAAGTAGGATGGAAAGAGAGGTTGAGGAGTAGAAATGAAGAGGTGAAGAAAGAGGGAGAAACAAAGAAACTGCTTACTGTATTTTGTGTCATTTATATATCAATGTTAAGCCATTAGTCACCTCCACACATAGAGAAAGACTCAATTATTTCTTATTTCATGCATAAGGAAAAGTCCTTACACAACGATTTTATGGACCCAAGAACTATGATCAGATGGAACAGATGTTTTCTAAGTTTGAGCTCTGATTATCTGACACATAAATGTAGTATTCCAAAGACAGGATGGATCTGCTGAGTATGTTGACATTACTATAGATCATGTAAAGTCTTACAACTTTCAATGGTCTTTTAATAAGCATGACTTTTTACATGATGGAAAACTGTAGGTAGATTTTACAGAACAACTCACACCTTCCTAGTTTGTTTAAGATGAGTTACGAAGGGATAGAAGTAATTCAATCAAACCCCGAAGTAATTCCTAGAAGATTGGTACACTGCTCCAAATGCTTTCAAGACATGAAGTAGAACAAATTGTTTGAATTAATGTAAAGATATACTCTGTTAGTGTAGGTTTTTTGCTAATTTTACATTCCTGTTTTTACCCTTTTTTTTATTTGTCTATTTTCATATTCTGCCAAGCTACATGTCAGGAGTATATTGTATGTTGAAATAATATATGCAGACGGTAACTGAATTAAAACTCACTGTGTAATGAACAATTACTGTTTGACACTTATGTGTTTGTTATAACCTGTTCTCTGTAGGCTATGACGTCTCCAAAAAACAACATCTCAGAATAAAAACAAAACGTTGTTAGGAAAATGTATTATTCTTAATCTGGCCCATTGCTTTGCACTTCTGTAACAGTCTGCTCTTGTGGATGAGAATGTCCACTTTGTCAGAGAGGGAGACATCCATTTGCTGCATCGTCCTCACTACTTCCTGCTGTTACTAAACATGACGTTTTTTCCCCCGCTGTGCTTGTTGAGACTGTGCGTACCACATCAGTGTTATGGGAACATACAATCTGGTGTTCAGTAAAAGCAATGTGATACATTTATATTAGGGTTTGTCAACTGGGGGCCCACGGGTCATTTTATTTAGCCCCCAAGTTGTTTTATTTAAATGATTTGACATAAAGGACTAAAAACACCAGCAAATCAACTTCAACTGTTTTTTTTAATTTTGGGAATCTGTTTCAAAATTATTTCCACACACAACAGAGCGAGTAATGTGATTGTATACACAGCTAAGTTTCAAATTATTATGTTTGAGTCAAATGTTTTCTGTTTGGGCTTCTTGCAGTCAATTTGCAGTCTACAGTCTGGCTGAATGTAGTTGATAGTCCCTGAATTATAGCCAATGTATATCTGTCTTTGTCCTTGTTAATTGAACAAAATAAACTAATACTTTGGTGTTCTCAATCTCTCTCTCTCTCTCTCTCTCTCGATCTCTCTCAAATGTGCACACACACACACACACACCCCAAACCGCTGTGGGAGGTGTGGTTATGGGTTGCTGCTTTGTTTACAGTATGTAGGTTTATAAAAGGGATGCCACAGGCGGCTCCAGAGAAGCTTATACAATCTCCCCCTGTCTCTGTGGTAGAGAATGGCACAAACAGGTCCTCTGGATAGAGAGCAATTGTGCTGCTCAATTTGTGTGGAGATACTGAAGGAGCCAGTAGCTCTTCCCTGTGGACACCGCTACTGTATGGGCTGTATCAGGGCCTGCTGGGGTGAAGATGACTCCTCTTACATCTTCAGCTGTCCTCAGTGCAGACAGACCTTCACTCCAAGACCAATTCTGAAGAGAAACATCATTTTGGCTGAGATGGTGGAGAAACTGAATACAGGAGGACTCCAAGCTGTACCCTCTGGTCAACGCTGCCGGTATGCTGAAGCTGGAGATGTGGCGTGTGATATCTGCCTCGGTGGTCAGATCAAAGCCACCAGTTCCTGCTTGGTGTGTCTGGCCTCTTACTGTGCAGCTCACCTCCACACTCACAACGAATCTCCTGCCCTTAAGAAGCACACCCTGGTTGAAGCCACCATGCCACTGCAGGGGCGGATCTGCTCTCATCACGATAGACTACTGGAGATCTACTGTCGTACTGATCAGCAGTGTGTCTGTCTGCTGTGTGTGATGGATGAACACAAGAGCCATGCTACCGTCTCAGCTGTAGCAGAAAGCACCAAGAAACAGGTAAGGACTGAAAAACAATATTGTCCTTCAAACTCAGTTGTTTAACCATGACAGAATATGTATATTTCTGAAAGTATGTTATGTGCATTAAGAATACTTATGCCCATTCCTATGACTGGTAACTATAAGGAAGTGGTATGTTTGGTGCCTTCTATACTGGGAGTGATGGATATCATTTGAACAATGTGAACATTTCCCTGATAATGATCAGAGTTGAGGCCATAAAATCTAAAGGTTAGAGGTACATTTATATCAATAGAACTTCCTTTCCCAAATTCAAATGTTAACTCTGTATCTGACACCTGCCTATATGTAACCAGGGGTCTGAGGAAGTTATTCTATCCTGAATAAGGTGTGTCAGGTGCCTGTCATCGGTTCGGTCAGTTGCTTTGAATGTGGCACCATACACTGTTTCCACATGCAAAACCTCTTCATCTCTTTTGACTATCTGACTGAGATGATATGCCAATGTGTAACATGATTCTCTTAAGGGAAGGCTACATTTTCCCTTCATCCATAGCCTAGCTGTTACAGGTTATAGAATGTGTAGGTCATTTTATGACTCAATGTGTCCATTTTGAGTAGGCTTTTTTTCATTTGAGGAATGTAGAATGTAAAAAGGAAAAAATAGTGTATGTTGAGTGTTATGGAGACTAAACAACCTCACAGCTTTCATCAGCTAAATATTCAATTTGACAAAGTGAACGACCATAAGACCAATAGCCTGCTTATATGAGCCCCAAATATTTACTAAGATAGGCTTGTGGGTGTGTCCTTGTCCCTGCAGAGGCAGCTGGGGAAGTCGAGGAAGAAATGCAAACTGAGAATGAAAGCCAAAGAAAAGGAACTGCTGGATCTGAGACAGGCTCTGCAATCGCTGAAGGTGATGCACTGTGGCGATCCGTAGAGCAATGGCAGCCATGGACAAGTCCGAAGCGACTTTCAAGTATTAATAAGCTAATATTTTAGTGGATGGGGGAGGTTTTGGGAGTTTGTTCATACTAGGCTAAATGTTATATCTTGACCACACTCTGTCTCCCACTAGCACTCTGCACAGACAGCAGTGGAGGACAGCCAGAAGATCTTTACTGAGCTGATCTGCTCCATAGAGAGAAGGTGCTGTGAGGTGAGAGAGCTGATCAGAGCCCAGGAGAAGACTGCAGTGAGTCAGACTGAAGGGCTCATACTGAGACTGGAGCAGGAGGTGGCTGAGCTGAGGAAGAAAGACTGTGAGCTGGAGCAGCTTTCACACACAGAGGATCATATCTATTTTCTACAGGTAGCATCACTGCTGCTCTGGCTTCGGTATAATTAAGGTGTCCAGTGTTTTTATTTACAGTGGGGCAAAAAATTATTTAGTCAGCCACCAATTGTGCAAGTTCTCCCACTTAAAAAGATGAGAGAGGCCTGTAATTTTCATCATAGGTACACTTCAACTATGACAGACAGACAAATGAGGGACATTTTCAAATTTGGGGCTGTTGCTGGGCAACACAGACTTTCAACTCCCTCTAAAGATGTTCTATGGGGTTGAGATCTGGAGACTGGCTAGGCCACTCCAGGTCCTTGAAATGCTTCTTACGAAGCCACTCCTTCGTTGCCCGGGCGGTGTGTTTGGGATCATTGTCATGCTGAAAGACCCAGCCACGTTTCATCTTCAATGGCCTTGCTGATGGAAGGAGGTTTTCACTCAAAATCTCACGATACATGGCCCCATTCATTCTTTCCTTTATACGGATCAGTCGTCCTGGTCCCGTTGCAGAAAAACAGCCCCAAAGCATGATGTTTCCACCCCCATGCTTCACAGTAGGTATGGTGTTCTTTGGATGCAACTGAGCATTCTTTGTCCTCCAAACACGACAAGTTGGGTTTTTACCAAAAAAGTTATATTTTGGTTTGATCTGACCATATGACATTCTCCCAATCTTCTTCTGGATCATCCAGATGCTCTCTAGCAAACTTCAGACAGGCCTGGACATGTACTGGCTTAAGCAGGGGGACACGTCTGGCACTGCAGGATTTGAGTCCCTGGCGGCATAGTGTTACTGATGATAGGCTTTGTTACTATGGTCCCAGCTCTCTGCAGGTCATTCACTAGGTCCCCCCGTGTGGTTCTGGGATTTTTGCTCACCGTTCTTGTGATCATTTTGACCCCACGGGGTGAGATCTTGCGTGGAGCCCCAGATCGAGGGAGATTATCAGTGGTCTTGTATGTCTTCCATTTCCTAATAATTGCTCCCACAGTTGATTTCTTCAAACCAAGCTGCTTACCTATTGCAGATTCAGTCTTCCCAGCCTGGTGCAGGTCTACAATTCTGTTTCTGGTGTCCTTTGACAGCTCTTTGGTCTTGGCCATAGTGGAGTTTGGAGTGTTTGAGGTTGTGGACAGGTGTCTTTCATACTGATAACAAGTTCAAACAGGTGCCATTAATACAGGTAACAAGTGGAGGACAGAGGAGCCTCTTAAAGAAGAAGTTACAGGTCTGTGAGAACCAGAAATCTTGCTTGTTTGTAGGTGACCAAATAGTTATTTTCCACCATCATTTGCAAATAAATTCATAAAAAATCCTACAATGTGATTTTCTGGATTTTCTTTTCTCATTTTGTCTGTCACAGTTGAAGTGTACCTATGATGAAAATTACAGGCCTCTCATCTTTTTAACTGGGAGAACTTGCACAATTGGTGGCTGACTAAATACTTTTTTGCCCCACTGAACATGATCAAATACAAATCTTAGAATCAACTATTGAAGACCACCAGAACCCACTGGATTCTCCAATTAAATTGAATGAACTACAGGACAAAATACAAAACCTCCAACTTTAAAAGGCTTGTGGTGTTGATGGTATCCTCAATGAAATTACAAAATATACAGACCACAAAATCTAAACCACAAAAGTGGAGATACATTTGACCGCAATATATACTGTGGGATATGCGTCAACATCAACCTTGGGAAATTCCTCTGTATTATCATTAACAGCAGACTCGTACATTTACTCAGGGAAAACAATGTACTGAGCAAATGTCAAATTGGCTTTATAGCAAATTACCATACGACAGACCACATATTCACCCTGCACACCCTAATTGACAAACAAACAAACCAAAACAAAGGCAAAGTCTTCTCATGCTTTGTTGATTTCAAAAAAGCTTTTGACTCAATATGGCATGAGGGTCTGCTATACAAATTGATGGAAAGTGGTGTCGGGGAAACAACATACAACGTTATAAAATCCATGTACACAAACAACAAGTGTGCGGTTAAAATTGGCCCAGGGGGTGAGACAGAGATGCAGCTTCCTCCCTCTTCAACATATATATATCAACAAATTGGCAAAGGCACTAGAAAAGTCTGCAGCAACTGGCCTCACCCTACTAAAATCTGAATTCAAATGTCTACTGTTTGCTAATGATCTGGTGCTTCTGTCCCCAAACATGGAGGGCCTGCAGCAGCACCTAGATCTTCTGCACAGATTCTGTCAGACCTGGGCCCCCTACAGGCCTCTCTCATTTTTTTAAGTGGGAGAACTTGCACAATTGGTGGCTGACTAAATACTTTTTTTGCCCCACTGTATTTGTATCTTGTAATCCGTCCCACACTTTGTCTTCCACTCTCCTGGGTTCTAGAACTGCCAGTCAATCTCTAAATCGACTGAACTCACAGACACACCCAGAATCACAGTGGTTCCTTTGGTGGATTTCGGTCAAGTTCGAGCCTCGGTATCAGCACTCCAGAAGAGATTGGAGGACCTGTTGAAAGGGGAATGGCCCAAAATATCCAGGGCAGGTGAGACTGGACACTTTACTGTAACTCACTCTATATTGCATTAAAGCTGTTTTAAAAGTACAGATTTTTTTTTCTCTATGGAACATTAGTACTCTTCACTGTCTAATTCGTATTCCTCTGTAGCGGGCACAGTGAAACTCCTGCAGTGTCCAGAGCCCCGGATCAGACCAGAGTTCTTATACTGTAAGTCGGTTTCAACTCCATTAATAGCCAGAGCGCTGCATCTGCTCTTAGCTCAGGGCTAAATCTGCATCGTGGCGGTGCTCTACGGATTCCATTCATCTTCTTGTTACCTTTCCTTTCTTATAGTGTAGTACACTAACTCCTCCTTTCATACCCTTCATCTTCTTTCCTTGTAGATTCCTGTCAGCTCACACTGGACCCCCGGACAGCCCACAGGGACCTGAGTGTGTCTGAGGAGAACAAGGTGGTGACAGTGAGGGCCAGGGACCACTCCTGCCTGGAGCACCCAGAGAGGTTTGATCACTGGAGCCAGGTGCTGTGTACTGAGGCCCTGTCAGGACGCTGCTACTGGGAAGCCGAGTGGAGCGGGAGTGGCATCAACATGGCTGTGGCGTACAAAGAGATGACCAGGAGAGGAGAGGGCAACGACTCCCACTTTGGACGCAATGACAAGTCCTGGAGTTTGTTCTGTTCCAGAAAAGGTTGTACCATCTGGCACAATAACGTGGCCACTAGAATACCCACTTCAACCTCCTCTAGGATAGGAGTGTACCTGGATCACAGGGCAGGAAGTCTGTGTTTCTACAGCGTCTCTGACACAATGACCCTGCTCCATAGAGTCCAAACCACATTCACTCAGCCCCTCTATCTTGGCTTTGAGTTTATGTGTTTCGGAGTCTTCGTTAAATTGTGCCAGATGGAGTGAAAGCGAAACAGCTGAGAGAAAGGCAGTAGCATGTGTGAAAATTTGTTTAATGGTGAAGTTAATAATTGATAGTCTCAAATGTCGCTCACACCAGTTTGTATTTGTTTATTACTGAAGAGTTAAAGTATAGTTTAGTAGTTTAGTTACTGTAGAGTTTTTATCATTTGTATTTTGCTGGCAAAACAAAGTACAATAATTTCAATGCAAATTCTGCAAATACCTTCTTGTGAAATTAAAAGAAACGTCTATCCTGTTCCCCCATTCTCTAATCTGACTGTCATCACATCCCCATTATGTTGATTCCAAATTGTCTAATTAAGGGCAATATCAATAGCACTGACATTTGTGTTTTTAAAACACATTTATTGTGGTATGTTTTTATCAAAAGTGTCACAAGTAACCTCCGTGGCAACAGCACAGCAGTGCGCAAAAGTCCAGTCTGTTGCGAAATTGTCACGCCCTGACCTTGGAGATCCTTTTTATGTCTCTATTTTGGTTTGGTCAGGGCTTGAGTTGGGGTGGGCATTTCTATGTGTTGTGTTTCTATGATTTTCTATCTCTATGTTTTGGCCTGGTATGGTTCTCAATCAGGGACAGCTGTCTATCGTTGTCTCTGATTGGGAACCATACTTAGGTGTCTTTTTTCCCCACCTGTCTTGGTGGGAAGTTAACTTTGTTTGATGGCACATAGCATGAAGCTTCACGGTTTGTTTGTGTATTGTTTAGTCGGTGTCATTTTGAGTTAATAAAGAGAAAATGTACGCTCACGACGCTGCACCTTGGTCCAGTTCCTTCAACAGCCATGACAGAAATAGACATGAACAAATGTCATACTGTCTCTCACGCACACACTCACGAACAGGGCCGGAAGTTCCTTTTTCTTTGTTATACAGTAACCACACCTCCTGTAACTGCTGGTTGAACCAGGAAGTACAACATAATTCCTACATTTTCACTATCAAAAGAAATCAATACGGTTCTCTCCCTCTCCCTCTTTGAAATCTCACAGGCAGAGGAACTCATCTACCAAGATCAACTTCTCTGTCCAGTGTGTCTAGATGTGCTAGGAAATCAAGTGGCTATCCCCTGTGGACACAGTTACTGCATGCCCAGCTAACAACAAACACTGGAGAATGGAGAACGTTCCCTTAAGAGTCTCATTAGGTCCTTAACTAACGTTTTCATAGGATGTGCAAGGTATTTTTCCAAGAGATCATTCCCTTAATGTCAAATAGAACTCACCCAGAACGTGGTTACCATGTTCTCAGAACTTAAGATATTGTTATAGACATGTTTAATGGGAACGTTTCATGAACATTCATGCCCAGTTTTCTGAGGGTTAAGAGAGTATTCCATCAACATCCACAGAACATGGTTGCCATGTTCTTAGAACGTAAGATATTAATGTTCTAGACACGTTTCATGAACATGTATGTGTCTGCCCAAAACAGCTATACACATCACTGTTGCTGAGCCAATCAAGGCCCTGATTAGTGAACCATTGATAACTTTTTTTCTGTTGGTAAGGATATTCACACACAGTGCTTTTAACTTACATATTTGGCATACATGATTACATTGTGCAGGTTCATTCATACATGAATTATTATTAAACATGTACTCACCTGGGATTTGAACTCACATCCTCTTAGTTCACAGTACTCCGATCTCAACACCACCATGTCCATGTCAGGTATCAGTTCATCTGACTATTCGCTCATCATTGATTTCATTGACTTATTTCAGCAATTAAAGTGCTTTCTGTATACAGATGGATCTTTATTTGATCACTCTTTGGTTGATGTGAATTTTCCTCCACAGAAGGAAATGCAAACTTGTTATGTACTCAAGGTTTAAAAAGGCTTCTGAAGTTTGTAATTTTAACAAAAAAATATCAGACTTGATTAGCCCAAATGTAAAATGTGTCAACCCCTACAAAAAATATCCATTAATTATAATTCACATAATAATTCTCACTACCTGTAGCTGCAGGATTATTTTCCCGCTGTAGCACTCTGGCTCAAATTAACATCCTACATCTGTAGTTATCTAATGTTTGTGGGGCATATTAACCTGTTTTAATAATACTCAATCACTATGATCAATACATATTTTCTTGAGTGTACTTTTAACAGAGCTGAGATTTAATTTAAAGTGCTTTCATCCTATTGCTTACACCTATCAAGTTGTTTCAGATCTACCCAAGTACTGCTCAGGGAGGAGGGGTTAGGGTTTCTTCTGGACAGGGCCTACAATGCCTTGAGAAAGTTTTCATTCATTTTGTTGTTGCAGCCTGAATTCAAAATGATTAAATATACTTTTTTCTCACCCATCTTCACACAAAACCCCCTAATGACAAAGTCAAAAAACATGTTTTTAGAAATGTTTGCAAACGTATTGAAAATGAAATACAGAAATATCTAATGTATGTAAGAATTCACACCCCTGAGTCAATACTTTATAGAACCACCACTGGCAGCGATTATAAACTCTGCAAAAAAAGAACATAAACATAAACTGAACAAGTTCCACAGACATGTGACTAACTAAAATTGAATAATGTGTCCCAGAACAAAGGGGGGGTCAAAATAAAAAATAACAGTCAATATCTGGTGTGGCCACCAGCTGCATTAAGCATTGCAGTGCATCTCCTCCTCATGGACTGCACCAGATATGCCAGTTCTTGCTGTGAGATGTTACCCCACTCTTCCACAAAGGCACCTGCAAGTTCCCAGACATTTCTGGGGGCATGGCTCTAGCCCTCACCCTCTGATCCACCAGGTCCCAGATGTGCTCAATGGGATTGAGATCCGGGCTCTTCGCTGGCCATGGCAGAACACTGACATTCCTGTCTTGCAGGAAATTACGGACAGAACGAGCAGTATGGCTGGTGGCATTGTCATGCTGGAGGGTCATGTCAGGATGAGCCACATGAGGGAGGAGGATGTCTTCCCTGTAACGCACAGCGTTGAGATTGCCTGCAATGACAACAACCTCAGTCCGATGATACTGTGACACACCGTCCCAGCCCATGACGGACCCTCCACCTCAGAGAAGAGCACTTTTGCCAGTCCTCTCTGGTCCAGTGACGGTGGGTTTGTGCCCATAGTTGCCGGTGATGTCTGGTGAGGACCTGCCTTACAACAGGCCTACAAGCCCTCAGTCCAGCCTCTCTCAGCCTACTGCGGACAGTCTGAGCACTGATGGAGGGATTGTGCGTTCCTGGTTTAACTCGGACAGTCGTTGTTGCCATGCTGTACCTGTCCCGCAAGTGTGATGTTCGGATGTACCAATCCTGTGCAGGTGTTGTTATACGTGCTCTGCCACTGTGAGGATGATCAGCTGTCCGTCCTGTCTCCCTGTAGCGCTGTCTTAGGCATCTCACAGTACAGACATAGCAATTTATTGCCCTGGCGACATCTGCAGTCCTCATGCCTCCTTGCAGCATGCCTGAGGCACGTTCACACAGATGAGTAGGGACCCTGGGCATCTTTCTTTTGGTGTTTTTCAGAGTCAGTAGAAATGCCTCTTTAGTGTCCTAAGTTTTCATAACTTTGACTTTAATTGTCTACTGTCTGTAAGCTGTTAGTGTCTTAACGACCATTCCACAGGTGAATGTTCATTAATTGCTTATGGTTCATTGAACAAGCATAGGAAACGGTGTTTAAACCCTTTACAATGAAGATCTGTGAAGTTATTTGGATTTTTACGAATTATCATTGAAAGACAGGGTCCTGAAAAAGGGACGTTTCTTTTTTTGCTGAGTTTAGCTGGGAATCTAAGAGCTTTCCACACCTGGATTGGGCAATAGTTGCCCATTATTCTTTTCAAAATTATTCAAGCTCTGTCAAATTGGTTGTTGATCATTGCTAGACAACCATTTTCAGCTCATGCCATAGATTTTCAAGTAGATTTAAGTCAAAACTGTAATTTAAGAACATTTTCTTCTTGGTAAGCAACGTCAGTGTAGATTTTGCCTTGTGTTTTAGGTTATTGTTCTGCTGAAAGGTGAATTCATCTCCCAGTGTCTGGTGGAAAGCAGACTGAACCAGGTTTTCCTCTAGGATTTTGCCTGTGCTTAGCTCCCTTTCATTTCTTTTTTATCCTGAAAAACTTTTACAAGCTTACCCATATCATGATGCAGTCACCACAATGCTTGAAAATGCATGTAGAGTGGTACTCAGTAATGTGTTGTATTGGATTTACCCCAAACATAACACTTGTAGTGTTGCTGAAGTACCTTGATGCAAACAGGATGCATGTTTTGAGATATTTTGTATTCTGTTCAGGCTTCCTTCTTTTCAATTTGTCAGTTGTGGTGTAACTACAATGTTGTTGCTTCATCCTCAGTTTTCTCTTATCACAGACATTAAACTATGTGACTGTACTTTTTTAAAGTAACCTTTGGCCTCATGGTGAAATCCTTGAGCGGTTTCCTTGCTCAAGTTAGGAACAACGCCTGTATCTTTGTAGTGACTAGGTGTATTGATACACCATCCAAAGTATAATTAATCATTTCACCATGCTCAAATGGATATTCAATGTCTGCTTAATTTTTTTTACCCATCTACCAATAGGTGCCCTTCTTTGCGAGGCATTGGAAAACCTCCCTTTTCTTTGTGGTTATATCTGTGTTTGAAATTCACTGTCCGACTGAGGGACCTTACAGATACGTGTGAGGTACAGAGATGAGGTAGTCATTCAAAAATTATTTTAAACACTGTTATTGCACACATAGTGAGTCCATGCAACTTATGTGAGTCGTTAAGCACATTTTTACTCCTGAATTTATTTAGGCTTGTCATAACAAAGGGGTTGACTACTTATTGACTGAAGATATTTCTGCTTTTAATTTCTTATGAATTTGATCTAAATTGAATCAATTTCAAATTCAGGCTGTAACACAACAAAATGTGGAAGAAGTCAAGGGGCAATAATAACAAAGACGCATTAATGATATTTTTTTAAGTGTTGTAACGAAATGTCCATATTACAATCAAAATGTCTGATAAATGCTATTCAAAATGGCAATAACGACATGAACATATATTGTTAAGAATGTGAGAGCACTAATGAAAAACGTCCTAACAATAAGGGATATCTCTAAGCACATTCCTTAGACCGAGGTAAAGTTGGTTATATATCCACACATTCGGACATTCAACAGACATTCGCCAAAAGCCATTTCAAAATGTAAAAATAAATAACTAAATTCACCGTTTGTCACAGAATCATCAAACTAATTATGATTTATTTTATAAATGTCTAGCATACTTTACAACCTTTATTTTGAGGAAAAATTCCAGTTTTGACTTGATAGAAATACATAACTTCTATAAAATGCCATTTAAAGTGGTAAAAATCAACAACATTTTCTCTGATTATGACATAATCATCAAACTAGGTATGATTTGTTCTATAAATGTCTAGTATACTAGTATACTTTTACAGCCTTTGCTTTGAGTAGAAATTCCAGTTTTGATTTGATAGAAATACATAAAATCTCAAATTGTATTTAAAGATTAAGAAATGGCGAATGTCTGTTGAATGTCTGTTGAATGTCTGTTGAATGTACGAATGTGTGAATATAAAACTAACTTTACCTCTGTATTCTTTAGAGATATCCTTTATTGGGAGATTAGTTAGGGTGTTTGTCATTGGTGCTCTCAAAATCGTATTAATATATGTTAATGTCATCATTGCAGTTTGGAATAGCCTTTATCAGACATTTCTATTGTTTATGTGGAAATGTAGTTTTTTCCAAGAACACTTGGAAATATGATTTATGCATCTTTGTTCATTACCATAATGTCGAAAGATTTCTCCTCTTTCATAGGTTTCTGGAACTTTGGCTACCAGCTTTGTGCCTCTGAGAAACAGATGCTTTTCAGGTATGATGTGGTGTTTCTAGATGAAGAGATCAATGCTGCCTTTGCAGTTTGTCTAAAATGTTGATCTCTTTCTCCTCAATTAACTCACAAATAATGGGAGCACTTCCACAAGGAAAAATTTAAGTGTGGACACAACACAGTTGACATCTTTCTTAGATTTCCGGCTTTAAGATAGCCTACAGCATGAATTCCGTTAGCATGAGACAAGACCTTAAAAAAATTATATAACATGCCGGTAGAGAGATGTTTCTGAACGTAATATACGGTTTACTTGAAAAAGTAACTTTAATAATATTACCATTTTTAAATACAGTAACTTGTCCTAGTACTCTGTTACTCATAAAAGTAATACAACTAAGTATTAGTAACTAAGTAATATATTACCCCCAATATTGGTCCCAAGTGAATTCTTTGCAATTTGTCTATTTTTTCACATAAAAACTTGGAGATGGACCTATGTATTGTGTATTGTTTTGGTATAACTGACATCATCATTGCTTAAATGGCAAGTGTGAGAAAGTACAGACATGCTACTGCAAAGTTATGATATTCTGAGAATATGGAAACCATGTTCTGGGTATGTTTCTATCAGAAGCAACACTACCAGCAACACTACCAGCCTCCAATTGGCTCATTCATCCCTCCTCCTTTCCCCTGTAACTATTCCCCAGGCCGTTGCTATAAATTAGAATGTGTTCTCAGTCAACTTACATGTTAAAATAATGGTTAAATAAAATAGAAATACCACCTGGGCCATGCTTCAGTTACAAATTAGGAATGTTAAAGATATAAATGCAATGACGAGAGCTGAAGTGAAAACATATCAAAGACATGTTTGTTCTACATGGTATACTGTATGTGGTGTGGATTTCAAAAATGTTATCTTTGAGATTCTCAGTTATCTAGAATTCTATCAATTCCCATCTTTCAATGAGAAACAAATTTTAATTAGATCAGATAGGTTTGTTGTAACTGTTGCCAAATAATGACTTTAACATATAATGCTAAGAATACGATGAGTCCCTAAGTGGGTCTCTAACTGAGCCCACCAGCACCAATGACAAACACCCTAACCACTGTACCAATAAGGGATATCACTATGTGTTTTAACAGAGCTGAGATTTAATTTAAAGTGCATTCACCCTATTGCTTATACCTATCAAGTTGTTTCAGATCTACACAAGTGCCGCCTAGGAAGTAGGGGGTAGGGTATCTTCTGGACAGGGCCCAACTATACAGGCCCAATAAAAGTACACTCAAGAAAAACTTGTATTAATCATAGTGATTCAGGAGTATTATTAAAACAGGTTAATATGTCCCACCAACAGCCCTTAATTATATTGTTGAAATAAGTAAATCAAATGATTGATGAGAGAACAGTCCTATTAACTGATAACTAACAGACATGGTGGCGTAGGAGGGAGATCTGAATGTTGTGAACGAAGAGGTGTTGTTTTCAAATCCCAGATGAGGACACATTGAATCATTATTACTGTTTAAATGAACATGCACAACATAATCATTTATATCAAAGTGAGTCAAATACGTAAGTTGAGAACGCTGTATGTAAAAATCACTGTGTGATTATGCCTAATCTTGCCAACAGACAAATGGAGCTGTGGGTGGTTCAGTGTTTCACCAATTATGGGCATGGCAACAGTAACAAGGCGTAATGTGTAATTTAATTTATTTTTTCTTTTTTTGGGGGGGGGGGGGGTCTCTTTGGACATTCAGGCGACATCCTGACAACTGATACACAGAAATGCTCTTGCAACGTACCCATGAAACATGTCTAGGACTTTAATATCTTACATTCTGAGAACTTGGCAACCAAAGTTCTGTGTATGTTTGATGTGAAAATTATTAAATATTCTCCAATCCTCAGAAAACTGGACAGAACGTGTCTAGAACATTATTGTTGTATATTCTGAGAACATTGTAACTATGTTCTAGATAAGTTATGTTTGACTTTAAGGGAATGTTCTAACTTTAATACCAAAACATGCAACAAAAAGTCATTGCTAACATTGAGAGAATAACGAAAAACTGGACATTCAAACATTACGGGTAACGTTACCCCTAGAGATATTAGCTGGGTGGTCTATATTGAAGGCTGCTGGGACCAGGCTGAACAAAGCTGAGGAGAATACAGCTGCCCTCAGTGCAGCGCGAAACTCCCTTTTCCAAAAGACCAGAACTGGAAAGGAATACCATTTTGGCAGAGATGGTTAGGAAAGTTAAGGTCTTAGGAGTCCAAACTCCTCCTCCTGTTCAAAGCTATGCTGGGCCTGAAGATGCTGCTGCTATGCTGGGCCTGAAGTCTTGTCTGGTGTGTCTGGCTGTATTTTGTGAGACTCACCTTCAGCGCCATTTGGAATCACCCTCTCTAAAGAAGCATTCACTGGTTGACGCCACCAGGCAACTACAGGATAATATCTGCTCTCATCTACTGTCGTACTGATCAGCAGTTTGTCTGTATGCTTTGTGTGATGGATGAACACAGGAGCCATGCTACCGTCTCAGCTTCAGCACAGACAGAGACAGACAGAGACAGACAGAGACAGACAGAGACAGACAGAGACAGACAGAGACAGACAGAGACAGACAGAGACAGAGACAGACAGAGACAGACAGAGACAGACAGAGACAGACAGAGACAGACAGACACAGACAGACACAGACAGACACAGACAGACAGACGGGGCTTGTCATAGCATTCACACACCCCATATAGGGCCCATTGGTTATGACAGGGAGACAGGGAAGTGCTGTATTTTTTAAAGGGTGTGTTCTTTTTGTGTGCAAAAGGAAATATTGTCATCAAATGCATGGTCTTAATTTGGAGACTGGAGAATAATGCATCAAACATACACGTTTATGCCTGTCTGTAACACTAAAGCTATCAATAGAGGGAGACAAATGACTGCAGTGTTTTTGGGAAATTCACAAGACAACAATCAAATCATTATTTTCAATAAATATGTGGAAATGTATATTTTCAAACAATGCCTGGAAAGCTGACATGAAATGTCTAGTTCCCTTTCAGTCGGTCACTCGGTATAAAATACTATGGGGAATCAACGACCAATCATATTCACCTGAAGAAAACTGAAATCACGCCCAATGGGCAAATGGATGCCTAGCCCGCCCTCGAAGCCCCAGTATTATGCCCAGGAAGTGGGTCTTCGAGGGCAGGCTAGGCATCCATTCCCTAAATTCTTTGCTCTTCACCTCGCCTGAAGGAAGAACGTGTCACGCAATTTGCTAACTTTTCAACATTTGTACTTAGGTGTTTGTTAGTGGGGAGAGGGTACTTGTCCCCCTAGATGTTGTGAGTTTTGGGTCTTGGTATCGTTTTTTGTGTTTGCTAAAATTGAACTACTTTTTGCTCTGCTTGTGTAACCAGTGCTTCCTTGCTTGAGTAAGACGGCCAGTCGTAAGAGTAAGTTCAAAAAGGCTAACCAGCAGAGTTTGGACCTCCGACTATGCCCTAGGACAAGGGTACTCAACTCTTACCCTACGAGGCCCAGAGCCTGCTGGTTTTCTGTTTTACCTGATAACACACCTGGTGTCCCATGTCTATATCAGTCCCTGATTAGAGGGGAACAATGAAAAAATGCAGTTGAACTGGCTTCAAGGTCCAGAGTTGAGTTTGAGGGCACTAAGGCATGTAAAGATACTCATGAGTGCTGTCTGGGGTGGAAACACACACAGGAGGCTTTGGCTCAGACCAGTTTGTGTGACCATTGTTTTCGGCTGGGCTCAACTTCCATTGGGTGTCGGGCTGACTTTGTGGAAAAGATTGGGGCTGCTGGCGAAGGGTCTTCGGGTTAAGCAACCTCAAGAATGGGGTTGTCGGAGGTCAGGAGAGAGCAGCAGCGGTGGTCGGAGTTGATAGGGGTGTCATCACAGGCAAGTGAGGCTCCATCCAGTGTGAATAGGATTACATCAGTCCGGGGCAGCCTAAAGCCCAGCTTTGGATTCAGTGGGGGAGAGTGACCATTGGTTGTTAATGCGCCTTTGATGGAGCTGTGTCGTAGGGCGGAAACCATCTGGGGGTGGATTGTACATCTTCTCCCCCAGGTTGGGGGAAGGTATTTACTTCCTGTCCATGCAGCGGTGAAGCATTGCTTACCCCTGTTTAAATATTTCTCTCATGACCTAAAGGCAACCTCAGATTCCCCTCATTCAGCCAGGCTGGTGCTACCAGGTTATGGGGAGTTCATGAATGTAGGGGGTATGGAGGAGGCGAGGATCGTTTGCACATCGCCAATTGATGGAAAGCTGGTGAGTTACTTAGTTCCAGAGTCTAACAATGGGGCTATTCCTAGCACGGTGCTTCTGAATAAACAATGCCGTTTATCAGCAGATCAGCTGGTTGCAGTTCCTGAGAGGAACAGGCAGATGTATTTGGATGAGTCGGTTTCGTCAACAAGGTTGTTTGGCTCAGCTATGGAGTCCTTACAGGCCCGTTTCGAGGAGGTACAAACTGGTTCTTCCACAGCACGGGGAAAGAGCAGATCTCATGACCCTAGCTGCAGGCCGAGGGAAGAGTTATGTTCTCGGGGCCCACCTCCCCAAGAATTTACTGTAGCAACAGTGCTCCCAAGTGGCTCGGTCAATGGGGGCAACTTACTGGTTTCCGAAGTTCCCGAATCCGGTGTGGTCTGGGTATCAGAATGGCTGTACCACGTAAGCACATTGTTTCTACCCAAGCTTCCTCAGTGTTCAGGGGTATCGAGAGTGAGGTATCGTCCAGGTGTGGACATAATAAACACAGATCCTTCCCTAAAAAACTTTTAAAAATTATGACAAATAAATTGAATATCCCAGTCCTCAGGGTGGCGCTCTGCCCCTTAAGGACATAATGTATGGGAGACTGGGAGCATGTTCCGTCCAGTGGCGGGCATATGCAGTTTCACCATGGGTGACTAAGGGGTACCACCTGGACAGTGACTAAGGGGTACCACCTGCCGTTTGCTGTGCGTCCTCCTCCTTTCGTGGCGGTCCTAGCACCTGTCGTCTTCAAAAGCAGGCTATTCGGGTGGTTCCAGTGTCAGAAGTATAGAGCGGTTGGTGCAGCCGGTACTTCTTAGTTCCCAAGAGCGATGGAAAGTTGTGTCCCATCCTGGACTTGCGTGTTTTAAATAAGCACCTCAAGGTCCGCAAGTTTAGGATTGACAGCCCTACCCCGGGGTCTCGTACTCTGGTGGTGCGGTTCCTGAAAGGCGTGCGCCGGCTCAGGCCAGTTTCTAAGCCTTTGGCACCTTCCATGGAGGGAAGCCTCTATTTGAACCATTGGAGTCTGTGGACCTGAAGGTCCTTTCCTACAAGACTGCCCTGTTGGAAGGTGAACCTTCGCCCCAGTCTGAGGTCCTGAGCGCTCTAGAGCAGGTTTTCATCAAGGATCTCTCTGTACTTTGATCTGTTCATCTTTGCCTCGATCTTGACTAGTCTCCCAGACCCTGCTGCTGAAAAACATCCCCACAGCATGATGCTGCCACCACCATGCTTCTCCGTACGGATGGTGTCTGGTTTCCTCCAGACACTTGGCCTTCAGGCCAAAGAGTTCAATCTTGGTTTCATCGGACCAGAGAATCTGGTTTCTCATGGTCTGAGTCTTTTGGTGCCTTTTGGCAAACTCCAAGCAGGCTGTCATGTGCCTTTTACTGAGGATTGGCTTCCATACGGCCGCTCTACCATAAAGGCCTGATTGGTGTAGTGATGCAGAGATGGGTAGTCCTTCTGGAAGATTTTCCCATCTCCTCAGAGGAATTTCAATGCTGCAGTCTTTTTTTGGTACCCTTCCCCAGATCGGTGCCTGTCTCTGAGCTCTACCGACAATTCCTTCGACCTCATGGCTTTATTTTTGCTCTGACATGCACTGTCATCTGTGGACCTTATATAGACAGGTGTTTGCCTTTCCAAATCATGTCCAATCAATTGAATTTACCACAGACTCCAATCAAGTTGTAGAAACATCCTAAGGATGATCAATGGAAACAGGATGCACCAATTTCAAGTCTCATAGCAAAGGGTCTGAATACTTATGTTAAAACCTGTTTTCACTTTGTCATTATGGGGTATTCTGTGTAGATTGCAGAGGAATTTAATCCATTTTAGAATAAGGCTGTAATGTAACAAATGTGAAAAGTCAAGGGGTCTGAATACTTTCTGAAGGCACTGTATATGGATAGGACCAAGGATATCCCAGTTCGTGACCAATTTTTGGTCTGTTTCGCTAATCCAGCTCAAGGTAGGGTGATTTTCTAAGCAGTGTCTTTCTCATTGGATTGCGGAGGCTATCTCAATGGAACATGACGGCAAAAGACAAGGGTTGGTGTACATGCTCCCTCCACTAGGGGTGTGGTGGCTGCTTGGGCGTTGTTCAGGTGCATGATGATTGGTGATATCTGTGCTGCAGCAAGTTGGGTTTCCCAACATAACTTTGAGGATTTATCGCTTGGATGTAACTGATCCCAGTGTGCCTCACATGGTTCTCATGGCTGGGTCCAGGAGTGGGTATTAGGCAGCGCACAGGTTGCGCATTTATCCTGGTTACCACAGTTTCCTCTGGGTTTGAGTCTTTGGCTGCCATGGTTGCGCACGAGTACACAGTCTCCAGGTTACTGCAGGTTACTCTCTGCGTCTCCCACCAGCACTCTGCACAGGCAACAATGGAGGACAGTGAGAGGATCTTTACTGAGCTGATACACTCCATAGAGAGAAGGTGCTGTGAGGTGTGAGAGCTGATCAGAGCCCAGGAGAAGACTGCAGTGAGTCAGCCTGAAGGACTCACACAGAGACTGGAGCAGGCAGCTGAGCTGAGGAAGAAACACTGAACTGGAGCACCTTTCACACACAGAGGATCACATTCCTCCAGGTATTATCAAGTATTACATGTAAAAAGGTTTTTTTAAACACAATGATTGCATGTTGACGGATTTCTAATTTGTATCATTTTGTATCCTCTCACTGTTCCCTCTGTAGATATGGCCGTCTCTATACGCCCCTCCTGAAACTCTATCGCTCTGAACTAACAGAGAGACAGGAAGACATCCTGAAAGAGAATTGGCTTCAGATTTTAAGAGCAGGTGTGACACTGATATGTCTGATATTCCACACCACTACATAAATAGAACTTGGCAGTGGTACATAACCTATTTCATAAAACTGGGGGAAAAATGATATTGCTCTTCAATCGTTTCTCTAAAATGGATTGGTGCATAATTGTTGATAGCCCTTTGTTGATCAGGGGTGTGGGCATGGGTGGGCCTGGGTTGACACAGGCCCGCCCCCTGGGGAGCCAGGCCCTGCCAGGTCCACCCAATCAGATTGAGCCCTTTGTTGTTATTAATTGAAAACTTTCCCAATCTGCAGTCAATACAATGGAGATTATGTACACCCCAGAGCCCCTCTCAGAGAAATACTTCACAAATATATCTAAAATCAATTATCTATTTCATTCAATTGTGCATCCATGTCTTTCTTCACTGTCACCAGGAGACACTGTTGCTAAAAAAACAGCTAAAATGAAAGTATAAATGTATGTTATTACACAAAATGTAAGGTCTATTCTACACTAATCACATGTCGTAAGTACCTCTGTTCTGTTTCCTCCCTCTCCTCTCTCCATAGATTTCTGTCAGCTCACATTGGATCCAAACACAGCATTCTACAATCTCCACCTGACTGAAAGAGACCAGAAAGTGACAATGAAGGAGCCCAAACCGTGCCTCAACCACACAGAGAGGTTTCACAGTATCCAGGTGCTGTGTAGAGAGGCTGCTGTTACTGGGAGGTAGAGTGGAGCGGGAAGAGGCCCTACATACCAGTCTTATACAAGGACATCAGGAGGACAGGCTTTGGTCCAGAAGCCCAGTTTGGCCTCATAATGAGAAGTCCTGGAATTTACTCTGCGTCAAATAAGAATGTAGTTTCCTACATAACAACATAAAGACTAAACTATCTGACCCCGAGTCCTCTAGGATAAGAGTGTACCTGGATCACAGGGCAGGAGATCTGTCCTTCTACAGCGTCTCTGACACAATGAGCCTCCATAGAGTCCAGACTGCATTCACTCAGCCACTCTAGCCTAGCTTTAGGCTGTATGCATACATGGGCCTAATGAAACTGACTTATCTTCAGTGATAATAGATGTTACCCTCAGGAGGAGAGAGATCGGCTATTCAAGCACACACAAAACCATATCCACAAACAGACCAATAACACACATTTACTTGTATAATTTATATTGAAAACTGGTTAAAAACATTAGTCTCCCTTATATAAACGGTAAAATGTATCTGTAATCATACTTACAACTGTGCCCTTACCATTTAATCCCCATTCAGTATTGTCATATTTGAGCAATACATCATAAACCAAGTGCATAGAAAAAGGTGTGATATGGGTAGCAATAAAGCGCTTCATACTATAACAACTGAACCAGACAGGACAGTACTGAGCTTGTCATCCTGGTTGGCTGTCCGTCTGGAACGATCTGATGTCTTCTCCTATGAACTCATTCACTGTAGTCAAAAAAGACACAGCAGCCAGTCAGAAGTTTAGACATTCATTTATGCTGTATATCAATCCATCAAACATGTTATATTATATGTATTGTTATTATTGTAACAATGGAGATCAATACCAATTAGAACTTCGTACTGTACATGCAAACTTCTCACCTTCCTCTAATGTAATGTGGTGAATAGATGATGAGCTGGCAAATTCCAGGGGGGTCGTCTGCATTTTAGACCCAGCCTGAGCCTCCCTTTCCCGAGGTCCCCTGCCCTGGTGGTCCCATACCTCATTGTGGGAGTATGGTGGTGGGTAGAAGTCCTGATACTGGCTGGAGTTGGAAGGAGGCGAGGGGCAGACCTCCTGAGGGTAGGGGTAGTGGGGGTAGGGTGAGGTAGTCATGGGGGGAAGAGAGGAGGAGGAGATGGGGCTGCCTGCGGGGAAGGGACTCAGAGAGGAGGAGTGGGAGGGAGAGGGGGAGGAGGACAGGTATGGGGAGTCCAGCCATGTGGAGGGAGAGGGAGGTTGGGAGACTCTGGGGTACAGGGGAGGCAGTAGCTCGGTGAAGCCCAGCTCCAAGTTCTCAAAGCTGGGGCGTCTTTCTGACAGAGAACCTCTACTGTCACCCACAGCTTCAGGCTTGTGGCAGTACTCCTCCTGGTAGCCATGGCCTTGGTAGGGGGGAGAGTAGGCTGAAGGGTAGGGGGGCAGGTGCAAAGCTAGCCCTCTCTCCTTGGGCGTGGGATCATTCCTCAGGTGCAGACCCCTGTCCACCCTGCTGGGCCCCCCCATGGAGCAGAGTGTCACCCCCTCCAGGGGCAAGACAGAGGGATGCGAGGGCAGAGGGTCGTCCTCTTTAAACATGACTGAGGGCGAGAGAGAGAGCGTGAGAGTGAGAAAGGGAGAGAAAATAAGTGGTAATAAGCCCCTAACCTCGTAGATAAATCAGGATAAATTGTTCAAAATGAACCAAAAACAACAAAGATAGTTCCAGTCTAAGCTGAGAGACTGATGGATGAAGTGAAGGGAGACTCACCCGGCAGGTACTTGAAACAATGAGTGCTGCTCCTTTTCCTCTTCCCGTTGGAGACATAAAGGCACACAGATACTGGGCGGTTCACAGACAGGTCACCATAGGCTGGAATTTGCACACACAGCAAGCACTGTGGGATGACAATATGAACAATGTACATTACAGTTTTAATACATGTGCGCTGAAACACAAATAGACCCAGAAACATACTATTTACCTCACTACTGTTGTCACGGTCAACATGTGCCTCCTCTTCCCACTGCAGCTTTCCATCTGGTAAATATGGATATTAATTATACCTAATTTCATGGATGGTGCACATTGAAGAAAAGAAGAACACGCACACACAAATGTTATGTTATCCTATCTTTGTGGGAACCTAAGATTCATTTTCATTAAAAATCCTACATTCCCTAACTTCTAACTTCCCCTATCCCGAACCCCTTACCTGTCCCTCTTTCCATAAAAAGCACTCTGGACATGGGCAGGAAGTTAGATCCACCCAACAGTAGCTCCTCCCCTCCTTCCACAGAGCACGATATGACACTGACTGACTCCACCACTGGCAGCTCCTGAGCAGAGCGCTGGGCTGAGGAGAGAGACAGAGAAACACAGCGAGACACAGCGAGACACAGAGAGACACAGAGAGACACAGAGAGACACAGCGAGACACAGCGAGACACAGAGAGAGAGGACAGAATACAGATGATTCACTAGGATATTCAGAAACCTATTCAAAAAAAGTTTTGCATTGTCACAATGTGTTGTTTTACAGGGTCAGCCACAGCACCCCTAGAACAAATAAGGATTAGGTGCCTTGCTCAAAGGGACATCGACTGATTTTTCACCTTGTTGACTCAGGTATTCAAACCAGCAACCCTTCAGTTACTGGCCCAACGCTCTAACCGTTAGGCTACCTGCCATACTCACAGCACTCAATAGGCACGGAGGTAACCTGCAGGGCCAGCATCCGTCCAGGCGGGGCCACGGGAAGGCCAAGGGGGAGGTGGGTACGGAACACTAGGCGCACACGCGTGTTTTTCCTCCCTACATCTGTCTCTCCTTTCCTCAGCTCGATGTCCGAGTTCCTCAGCTTCAGAATGCCAGCGCAGTCAATGCTGAAACAGAGATAGGCTGTTATACTCAGCACACAGACAGACACTCACACAGTGCAAAATAGCATGTAAAAGTGCATCCTAGTATTTACACACATACAGGAAAGCTATTCTTTCTGCCTACTCAGTTACCCCCATACAAAGCCGTTGATATCTATGAGCTTTATCTCTCTGGTAGATACTCACAGGGCAGTCATGTTGGTCTCTGGGTTGAGGGGGATGTCCAGTATTTTGGTGCCAGCCTGTACACTCTCCTGACTGGCAGTACCCACCATCTTACCTGTTACCCTGAGGATCAAAAGAAGCATCTTAACAATAAAAACAAAAACACATCAAAACACTGATGTAGCACATACTATCATAGATTGATTGGTGTATTGTTGCACGGTAACCTACCTGTGTATCTGATAGAAAGGATGAGGCCGGATGGACCTGTCATCAGCTGTTCCCACAAACACCTGCAGAGACAGGGGCTGTCTCTCTGTGTACCCAGTCAGCTGGGAGAGACAGAAAGGAGAGCTGTTGTTTAGATATATACTCTATATGTTAGTCTGGGATTGAAGCCATAAACAAATCAAGCTTTCTTTAATTTAATCTATTTATTATACCGTAACAACCGGATGTCCCCCTGGTGATGCCTTGACGGCTCCTCTGCTTCCTTCTGTCTCGTAGTGGGCTCGGTGGTGTGGGCGGGGCTGCACGTCGATACGCAACTCATATTGGTCAAACTGAGTTGGCAGTGGCCAATCAAGTGGCGGTAGAGCATTGGATCTGTAAGAACAATGGACCTGTCAGATGTGTGGGCGGAGCGGGCTATCCTGGCCATCCAAACAATAATAATGGCAAGTCAACACAGTGTTGAGGGATACTGTATAAACATAGTGTGTAACCTGAACATAGGGCTGTGGGCGCTGGCTCTGGTCCTCCCCCAGCCCAGAGCAGGGGGCACAGACAGGTAGTCCATGCCCATGGATGCAACCTCTCTCCTTTGCTGCAGTGGCTCTGGCAGTGGGCAGTGGGAGCTATGGGCTGGACCCTGCTCCTGCTCCACATCCCTGGGGGAGACCTGGAGGACACAAACAATGGATTTCTGGTTGAGCATCAAGACAAACCTCTATGGAACCTAAGTTCTAAGAACCACCAGCCAGCCACCTTACCTGCTCCAGTGACGTCTTCCTAGTTTTCTGTGGAATGCTCAGCTCAAAGCTGCTGTTGTGAGCTTGTGACTGAGAGGTGGAGTCTTCTCCCTCCAGGGTACAGGAGTGGTCCTCAGAGTAGCTGCTCCTGCGGGACGTGCAGGGGGAGGCCAGAGGGGAGTTCCTGCGCTTCTTACCCCCCGGTGAGGTGGGCCGGGAGGAGGGTGACAGGCAGAAATGGGAGGTGACCTCATTGAGCTCCTCCTCCTCCACCAGCAGTGAATCACAGCTGGACGCAGGACTGAGCCAGCCGCGAGAGGAGGGGCTGGAGGCAGGGCTTGGGCTCAGGGACCCAGCGCCGGTGCTGCCTTCGCGGTAGCAGAATGGGTCCATTAGGGGAAGGTAGAGGCGCTCCCTGTCCCATCCACCTCCTGTGTCCCAGAAGTTACTTCCTGCTGGGGCAGTGTCATCCTCTGGGGAGATAGTGGTGATCTGGATGCTAGGGCACTCCAACACATGGGACTCTGACACCTGGGAGAGAGATGGGAGAGAGAGAGAGAGAGAGAGATGGGAGAGAGAGAGAGAGATGGGAGAGAGAGATGGGAGAGAGATGGGAGAGAGATGGGAGAGAGAGATGGGAGAGAGAGAGAGAGAGAGAGATGGGAGAGAGAGAGAGAGAGACAGATAAGTTAGAACATTAACAATAGAGAAATGCTACGCCACCCCCACGGCCGTTAGTTTCTTCTCCGCAATGAGTGGGGATCTGAGTACCTCCCCCAAAAATTCTAGAATGCAAACACATTCTAACCGTTCTGATTGGTCCCATAAACCGATGGGTTGGGCCAGATTCAGAACATACATGGGTAAAGTGGCATTTAGGAAATTTGCCGAGGGCGCAGCGCTCAATGGCACTGCGTCACTACAGACCCGAGTTCGATCCCAGGCAGTGTCACAACGGCCGTGACCAGGAGTCCCATAGCGCGGCGCACAATTGGCCCAGCGTTGTCCAGGTTAGGGGAGGATTTGGCCGGGGGGGCTTTACTTGGCTCATCGCACTCTAGCGACTCCTTGTGGAGGGCCGGGCGCCTGCAGGCTGAATTCGGTCGTCAGGTGAACGGTGTTTCCTCCGACACATTGGTGCAGCTGGCTTCCGGGTTGAGAGGGCAGGTGTTAAGAAGCGCGGATTGGCAGGTCATGTTTCAGAGGACGCATGACTCAACCTTCGCCTCTCCCGAGCCCGTTTTGGAGTTGCAGCGATAAGACAAGATCGTAATTGAATATCACAAAATCATTAAACTAAAATATCACTAAAATAAATAAACATTCGTAATTGGCTTTTATACTCTGATTGGTTACTGATGATCCAATCGCTGATGACTTTCTTTTGTACAACACCCTTCAATTTCACCACAAATGACTTCAATGATGACAGTCTCAGACTGAAGCGGAAGAATTGTTGGAGTCGTCAGGCAACCATACTGTAGGGAACTGTATGGCTTTTAGCATCATTTATGACATACATTTACGAGTCACTGTCCCACTCTCACTGACCAGGAGAGTAACTGGACATCTCCGATTCGCTCACCTGTACAGATCTCGCTGGAAGGCTCTCATAGGTCCCACTGAACTCCCTCACCAAGGCACGTCTGGGGGGCGGGGAATGCATCCCAGCCCTTTGACTGGCTGAAGAATACGTTGGGGTAGGGATGCCGATTGGCTGGCCTACGTGAGTGGTATCCAGGTGGCTCTCTGTGACCAAACAAAAATGTTGGAGAGGGATGTTAGTAGTCTCCCAGTTACAGGTTGACATGGTAAGCTTTAGCCTATTGAGTTCACCGTAAAGAGATGGTACAGATCTAGAATACATTAAAGTTTCAGAGTAACCAGTTATGTCCACTAACTATAAAAAACATACCCTAACTCTATTGCTTCAGAAATAATGTAGAGGGGGCTTAAGGTTGTTTATAAAATAGGTAAGTAAATGTTCCATATTTGTGTTTTTACATCAAACATTTCCCTGCTGTGGTGCAATAGACAGTACAGGACAGTTAGGTTCACTGTAGAGCACTGTGTGCATCACTTTCCAGTATGGATCATTGGTCAGCCTAGTGCATCAGTTATAAGGTACAATATACACTGTGGTAACATCCCTAGGTTGGGGTGTGGTATATGTGTTGTATGCCAGTGTGGGCAGGAAATAAATGCTTTAGTGGGTGAGAGGGGTGTGTATCAAAAGCTGAAAGGGGAAAGGAGTGAGGGGGAGAGGAGAGGGAGAACGGGGGGAGAGGAGAGGGAGAACAGAGGGAGAGTAGAGGGATAGTAAATGGAGAGCAGAGGGAGAGTAGAGGGAGAGGAGAGGAGAGGGAGAGGGAGAACGGAGGGAGAGTAGAGGGAGAACGGAGGGAGAGGAGAGGCAGAACGGAGGGAGAGGAGAGGGAGAACAGAAAGAGAGTAGAGGGATAGTAGATGGAGAGGAGAGGAGAGGAGAGGAGAGTGGAGGGAGGTGTGTATGTGGTGCATGCTCAGTAAACAGAGATTGCGGTTCCATCCAGATGGCAGCTGTTAACTCCACTCACACGCACAGCTGATTAAAACCACATTGAGTTCTGCTCTTACACACACACACACACACACACACACACACACACACACACACACACACACACACACACACACACACACACACACACACACACACACACACACACACACACACAGCACACATAGTAGGCTACAGAACACAAGAACTCCATGCACATGAACACATCCCCCAGACACAGATAAGCACGTGTGCACATACAGTACATCCAGACCGGGGCTCTCCAACCCTGTTCCTGGAGAACTACTGTCCTGTAGTTTTTCAATCCAACCCCAATCTAGCGTGTCTAGTTCTAATAATTAGCTGGTAGATCAACCAAATCAGGTTAGTTACAACTGGGGTTGGAGTGAAAACCTACAGGAGGGTAGCTCTCAAAGAACAGGGTTGGAGAGCCCTGATCAGACACATAACTCATCTATACCTGGGTAGAGAGAGAGAGAACATTAGGCCAAATAATTGTACAAATAAATGATAAACGTACTTAGAACAAGTCAACTAAATCATTCACATTATATACACCACACACAGAGGAATGTCTCTACGTTGTGGATGAGTTGCCTACATTGGGGACCATTGAACGGCCTTCAATCTTCATTTCCTTATCTGTCAATCTCTCTCTCGGTCAATCTCTCCCACATTCACAAACATTCACACACACTATTCAAGAAAGGGTTCTAACCAGTATTGCTCGACTCTAGGAGCGACAGGGCGCTCTCTGTCCTCTCCCCCACGATAGTGTGCTCCTGGTCCGCGTTGCACAGCGGGGATGGGCCCCGGAGTTGGCGCGTCGGGTCCTCCTCAAAAACCAACTTGAACTCGAACTCCCCCTCCTCCCAACCAGAACCCGGCGCAGCCCCCATCCCCACAGCAAGCGAAAAAAAAGTATGCGAAACGGATGAAGAGAACTCCCAGTTGAACAGATAGTGTGATCTGCTGTGTTATTTCATAATGATAATTTCCTTGGTCCTGTTCATTCGAAGTTTTGGAGAAGACAGATTTAAATAAATATATCGAGTTCTTTGAAGTCCGTTAGCCATAGGACCGGTATCTATCTATTCCATCACAGGCTATCTATCAGTCTTTAATTCTAATGCTCTGTCGCCATCCTTTCTTCTATCCGACCAGAAAAAAAAGTGTATCAAATATTTTGTCGTCCTTTACCCTTAATTGCCTTTGGGTGAGTTGCCCAGCCCAGTTTGGACAGTTACTCGATCTCAATTGGACATTTCGTTTGTCAGTCAATGAGACCCTCTCACCCTCCCCTCTCCCCTGTTCCCCCTGCCTGTGTCCATGAGCCGGGATGTTTCTTTTCACATGCTGTGCTTAGTTTACGTTTAAAAAAAAACTTTTTCCCAGTTCTTAACATAACTAATATGTTAAGTAGGCTATAGCCTATAGATTATTGCCTACATTTCCTCTGACAGTTTGACAGTACATCCTTGTATTTCCAGAAGTTTTCTGTTTTCGCTCCCTCCCTCAAACACTAAACTTTTTAAAGGTATCAACTCGAGTGTAAAAAAGTAATGAAGTGACCCTCTTGAGCCAGATGTTTGGCTGGTGGGCTGTTCCTCCTTGCTGTGGCCTCACTGTATGTCCCTGTGCTCTCTGTCATAAAAAGGACCATGATTCTTCGCTGTCATTCAGAGAGCATAAGGAGGCCAGGCTGTTTCCTGTGGTGTTTACATGATTTACCCCCTCTGTCTTGTCATCCTCCTTTCCTACTCCCATTACCCATCTCAGCCCTTTTCTTTTCCCTCCCCCATGTTACTCCCCTTGCTCTCCCAGGCTCACCCCCCCTCCCTCTCTCCCGCCCTCCCTCTCCCTCCCTTGCAAGATCTGTTTCTCATTATCCTCTGTAGTCTGTACTCTGTCTGAGACGGGAGACGAAAAACTTAAATAAACATGCTCTCTCCCTCCCTCAATCCCTCTCTTTCCCTAGCCCCCCCCCCCCCCCCCCCCCCCCCCCCTGCGCCCCCCTGCCTCTCTCTCACCCCTTCCTCCAGTTCTCACAATCATCATGTTATACTGGAGCTGGATGCTTTTTTCTCTCACTTTCTATCTTTCATACTCTTGGAGATGTGGGTATCTTCTATCCAAATGAAGATGATTATATTTGGTAAATGTTTATGCGCAATCAAGATTGACTAAAGACTGCTCATTATTTAGGGTAAAATATAGTTTATATTGTGGGGGATTGGGATTTATTCTATAGGATTGTAGAATTATCTCGCCTTCATAAGGTCTTGGCAAGAGATCAAAATCGTTTTTTGGAGTTTATATAACCAGTAGGGTTTTATTTGGGAGGCATATGAGTGTTACAAATGAAAAGGATGCTAATGTGGGTCAAATCCTCAGGCTGGCTTTCAGTTGCTGTTGGATGTCAACGGTTGAATGTCAAATTAATTGACAGAGGAAGGAGGATATAACAATGTGGATATCTTGCCACCATGTGGTAGAAAGGTGGAACAGTCTTTCCACAGTCTGTATTCTTTTGCCCGTCTTAATATTTTATTTTTATTGGCCAGTCTGAGATATGGCTTTTTCTTTGCAACTCTGCCTAGAAGGCCAGCATCCCGGAGTCGCTTCTTCTGTTGACGTTGAGACTGGAGTTTTGCGGGTACTATTTAATGAAGCTGCCAGTTGAGGACTTGTGAGGAATCTGTTTCTCAAACTAGACACTCTAATGTACTTGTCCTCTTGCTCAGTTCTGCACCGAGGTCTCCCACTCCTCTTTCTATTCTGGTTAGAGCCAGTATGCTCTGTTCTGAGAAGGGAGTAGGCCATAGCGTGGTACGAGATCTTCAGTTCTTGGCAATTTCTTTCATGGAATAGCCTTCATTTCTCAGAACAAGAATAGACTGATGAGTTTCAGAAGATGGTTCTTTGTTTCTGGCCATTTTGAGCCTGTAATCAAACACACAAATGCTGATGCTCCAGATACACAACTAGTCTAAAGAAGGCCAGTTGTATTGCTTCTTTAATCAGACAACAGTTTTCAGTTGTGCTAACATAATTGCAAAAGGGGTTTCTAATGATCAATTAGCCTTTTATAATGATAAACTTGGATTAGCTAACACAACATCCCATTGGAACACAGGAGTGATGGTTGCTGATAATGGGCCTCTGTATGGCTATGTAGATATTCCATTCAAAAGCAGCCGTTTCCAACTACAATAGTCATTTACAACATTAACAAAGTCTACACTGTCCTCTGATCAATTTGATGTTATTTTAATGGACACATTTAAAAATATATATATATATTAAACAAGGACATTTCTAAGTGACCCCAAACTTTTAAACAGTAGTATTTACAGTGCCTTGCGAAAGTATTCGGCCCCCTTGAACTTTGCGACCTTTTGCCACATTTCAGGCTTCAAACATAAAGATATAAAACTGTATTTTTTTGTGAAGAATCAACAACAAGTGGGACACAATCATGAAGTGGAACGACATTTATTGGATATTTCAAACTTTAACAAATCAAAAACTGAAAAATTGGGCGTGCAAAATTATTCAGCCCCCTTAAGTTAATACTTTGTAGCGCCACCTTTTGCTGCGATTACAGCTGTAAGTCGCTTGGGGTATGTCTCTATCAGTTTTGCACATCGAGAGACTGACATTTTTTCCCATTCCTCCTTGCAAAACAGCTCGAGCTCAGTGAGGTTGGATGGAGAGCATTTGTGAACAGCAGTTTTCAGTTCTTTCCACAGATTCTTGATTGGATTCAGGTCTGGACTTTGACTTGGCCATTCTAACACCTGGATATGTTTATTTTTAAACCATTCCATTGTAGATTTTGCTTTATGTTTTGGATCATTGTCTTGTTGGAAGACAAATCTCCGTCCCAGTCTCAGGTCTTTTGCAGACTCCATCAGGTTTTCTTCCAGAATGGTCCTGTATTTGGCTCCATCCATCTTCCCATCAATTTTATCCATCTTCCCTGTCCCTGCTGAAGAAAAGCAGGCCCAAACCATGATGCTGCCACCACCATGTTTGACAGTGGGGATGGTGTGTTCAGAGTGATGAGATGTGTTGCTTTTACGCCAAACATAACGTTTTGCATTGTTGCCAAAAAGTTCAATTTTGGTTTCATCTGACCAGAGCACCTTCTTCCACATGTTTGGTGTGTCTCCCAGGTGGCTTGTGGCAAACTTTAAACAACACTTTTTATGGATATCTTTAAGAAATGGCTTTCTTCTTGCCACTCTTCCATAAAGGCCAGATTTGTGCAATATACGACTGATTGTTGTCCTATGGACAGAGTCTCCCACCTCAGCTGTAGATCTCTGCAGTTCATCCAGAGTGATCATGGGCCTCTTGGCTGCATCTCTGATCAGTCTTCTCCTTGTATGAGCTGAAAGTTTAGAGGGACGGCCAGGTCTTGGTAGATTTGCAGTGGTCTGATACTCCTTCCATTTCAATATTATCGCTTGCACAGTACTCCTTGGGATGTTTAAAGCTTGGGAAATCTTTTTGTATCCAAATCCGGCTTTAAACTTCTTCACAACAGTATCTCGGACCTGCCTGGTGTTTTCCTTGTTCTTCATGATGCTCTCTGCGCTTTTAACGGACCTCTGAGACTATCACAGTGCAGGTGCATTTATACGGAGACTTGATTACACACAGGTGGATTGTATTTATCATCATTAGTCATTTAGGTCAACATTGGATCATTCAGAGATCCTCACTGAACTTCTGGAGAGAGTTTGCTGCACTGAAAGTAAAGGGGCTGAATAACTTTGCACGCCCAATTTTTCAGTTTTTGATCTGTTAAAAAAGTTAGAAATATCCAATAAATGCCGTTCCACTTCATGATTGTGTCCCACTTGTTGTTGATTCTTCACAAAAAAATACAGTTTTATATCTTTATGTTTGAAGCCTGAAATGTGGCAAAAGGTCGCAAAGTTCAAGGGGGCCGAATACTTTCGCAAGGCACTGTATATGTATATATATAGTGGCAGACCAGGGGGTTGTGTCAAAACATTTGCACAGATCAGACACAGAGTAGGATTAGCTCAGTTTCAAAGGTGTTTATTAAAATAATAGTTCAAAAGAAAAGAATAGGTCTCCCCCATGAGACCCTCTCCGGGATACCATCTTCTGGGCTCCGGGTCTTGCTGTGTCCTGTGGGGATCAAAATCTGAACTCACTCCTGTTACCTCTGCAACCGTCCCCAACTATACAGGTGTCCTTTCTTGCTCTTTCCCTTACATAGACTGACCAGGTGAATCCTGGTGAAAGCTATGATCCCTTACTGAAGTCTCTTAAATCCACATCAATCACTGTAGATGAAAGGGAGGAGACAAGCTAAAGAAGGATTTTTAATCCTTGAGACAATTGAGACATAGTGTGCCATTTAGAGGGTAAATGGGCAAGACAAAAAATATAAGTGCCTTAGAAGAGGGTATGTCATGAGTGAGGATGTTGAATCAACGTGGAAAACTGATTGGATTTGCAAAAGTAATCGACTTTAGGGCATTTCGTATTTTTAACCTAAATCCAATGACATGGTGACATTTTTTGTTGACTTCACGTTAGTTGACAACTCAACTAAATGTAAATCAAATCTAGACATTGAACTGATGTCTGTGCCCAGTTGGCAGACACAATGCGTGCCTGACTACCTCTAAAGGAAGATCACAATCAGATCACAATGTGTCTTTTAATCTTCTACACCTGTCGGATAATGTGGGTACAATCAGAATATTGTCAAGATCAGGACAAAGGGGGGAAGGTTAGCACCAGGAAAAACACCGCTGTGGAGGGTGTGTGTGTGAAAGAGAGTGAGAGGTTGGAGACTAAAGGAAGGACACACCTCTCTCGCCCTTCAGAGCATGTTACAGCTTGTGGGGCAGCACATTTATTAGACACAGTAACAGGGAAAGACAGGGGAAACAAGCAGTTGTAAAGAAAAAAATAGAATGAGAGAGGGAGTTGGATACAAGCTGTCAGAAAAGAGAGATAAACAAAGAGTATAGATAAACACAAAACTATTGCCACCATATGGTTACACACCCTACTCAGATCCATTGCTCTTCATCACCTTCTTCGCCATCCTCTGAAGTCTTGATTGTGTAGTAAGGTGAGTGGATGCAAATATCCTGAATTTTTCCCTGGGATATACTCGATTCTCATTTTCAGTCTCTCTCTCTCTGTCTTTCTCTCTCTCTCTCTTTCTCTTTCGTTCTCTCTCTCTCTCTCTCTCATAATCATTCCTAATCTCATAATAATTCCTAATTCATTTCCAATTATCTTATTTTCCAATTCCATCCTCTTCCCTCTATCTATCTTCTTTCCCTCTCATATCCATGTGTTGATGAGTGAATCCTGTCTCTGTGTGGTTCAGTGTGTTACTTGCTGTTGACGTAACTCTGCCTTGATTCTTATGTTGACACATAAGGTCAGCTTTTGAAATCCACTTCAAACAGTGTAGATAAAGGGGAGGAGACCGACTAAAGAAGAATTTTTAATTCTTGCGATAATTGAGACAGGGATTGTGTATGTGTGCCATTCAGAGGGTGAATGAGCAAGACAACAGATTAGGTGTTCCAGATGTTTTCTACACTCAGTGTATAATACAATGCACTTTCCACTGCTGTTCACTTTTTTTATTTGTCAAAATAACTGCACAAGTGGAAACTTGTTGCCCTGTTCATAGCCTGATTGACAAAATGTCCACTTCTGTGAACCATTATTTGGTGTCCTTCCTCTTCATAACTTTACAGAAATATATTTTTTGGGGGGTAGAAATAGAAATTACACCACGGAGGAAGACAAGCATAATGCCTGTGATGATAAGAGGAAATTATTGTGGCAATGTAGAGTACAGAGAGCGATACAGAGAGATACAGAGAGAGACACAGAGAGAGAGAGCAGGAGGGAGGAAATCAAGAGAAGTCTATGACTATCGAAGTGGAGTCTTTTAAAGGAGCAGCGTTAATATTTGGCATGTTTTAGCATGCCATCTCTGTGTTGTGACAATATACTGTTGGCCAGGAGGGCTAATGTGAATATTTGCTTGCCTGTGTCAGTGGCAAAATGTTTTATGTGTGCTGCAAACACATTGTCTACCGCAAAGATACAACAGTGAGTGAGGGTTGAGCGACATGTAGCCCCAACCTCAAATAGAATTATATCCCAAAGCTATTTCTATCAGTGTAAACATGATCTTGGATGCCCATGCTTCACTCACGTCAATGAGGTGAGATTTGGAAGGATGGACTCGTGAAACTAGTGTAAACCATATGCAAAACAATTCACCCAAGGCTGTAGTGGCACCTCAGAACCCAAGGCTGTAGTGGCACCTCAGCACTTCGATACAGTGCCTTAGACCACTGCGCCACTCGGGAGGCCCACAGAAAGCCCTTTCCTGTTGCACATGGTGATCTTAGGCTTGTGTGCGACTGCTCGGCCGTGGAAATCCATTTCATGAAGCTCCCGACGAACAGTTATTGTGCTGACGTTGCTTCCAGAGGCAGTTTGGAATTCGGTAGTAAGTGTTGCAACCCGAGGACAGACAATTTTTACGCGTCACGCACTTCAGCACTCAGTGATCCTGTTCTGTGAGCTTGTGTGGCCCACCACTTCGCGGTTGAGCCATTGTTGCTCCTAAATGTTTGCACTTCACAATAACAGCACTTACAGTTGACCGGGCAGCTCTAGCAAGGCAGAAATTTAACAAACTGACTTGTTGGAAAGATGGCATCCTATTACGGTGCCACGTTGAAAGTCACTGAGCTCTTCAGTAAGGCCATTCTACTGCCAATGTTTGTCTATGGCGATTGCTCAATTTTATACACCTGTCAGCAATGGGTGTGTCTGAAATTCAGTAATTTGAAGGGGTGTCCACATAGTTTTGCACATAGAGTGTACTTCCCAAACATATGTCTCTTTCTCTCTACCCTCGTTTACATCTTGTGCTATCGTGAGTTTTGTGAGATCTGATCAATATGATCCGATCACTATCTGATCAAGGTTTATCGCGTCTACACGTTGTATTAAAATGTGTCTCTTATCCTTCCACCGTGTCAGCACTAAGTTGGTGCCTCCCTGTATGGAAACTATTTGACAGATATTCTTTAAAAATAATCGGAGTTTATTTAAGACAATGATACCATAAATCATTGGTGCTACCTGTGTCAATGATTTTAGAGTGATGATTATAATGATGATTTAAATGGTTTCACCATCCAGGTCTGTTTGATATCCAGACACAATGTGTGCCTGATCACAATCAGATCACAATTTTATTGTCTACACCTGTCTAGAAATGTAGCCTGGGCACAATCAGAATGTAGAAATGATCAAGACAAAGGGCACATGTTAGCAACAGGTATAAACAGGGCTATTGTTTCACCCTTTACCTCAGAGCAAATAACCGTACAAATGGCCAATGACATTGATTTCCTCCTTTTTTCTGACTCGTCCAGCTCCTTCCTTCTTTAATCACACAGAATTGAAGATGACAGACAGCACCTTGAGCCCTCAACTAAAACCTTTACATCAAAACAATATGTTCTTACCTTAGCTTCAATAAGTAAAATGTCTACTGATAACTGTGTTTTATGTAGGTCATACTCTTTGTCAATGACCCAAGCTCTGTGCTACTTTTCAACTTGAAGGTTGATAACACACAGTAGCCATTAGAGTCCATGGATAACTCTGTCTTTCTCCCTCTCTCCCGCAGAGCTGATAACCCTCACTATGGCTAAGGATGGCAGTTCCCTCCTCCATTATCTCAACAAGTCCACTTCCACCTCTATCCTCTTCACCAAAGACACTGTTGAGGATTCCAGCATCGTGAGTAATGACGCCACCACAGCCATAGGAGCCCTCATCTTGGGCCTGGTCTTCCTCCTCGGCGTCCCAGGAAACCTCTTCATCATTTGGAGCATCCTGGCCCGTGCCCGCCAACGCTCCGTTACCACCCTCCTCATCCTCAACCTCGCGTGCGCCGATGGCTTTCTCATGTGCCTTACCATCTTCTTCCTAATTTATCTGGCCAGGCAGAACTGGGACTTTGGCGACCTCATGTGCAAAGGACTGTTTTACCTGTGCAACACTAACATGTACGCCTCCATCTTCCTCATCACGCTGATGAGCCTGCACAGGCTAGTTGCAGTGGTGTGGCCCCATCGAGTGGCGGCCCTGGCCAGCAAGAAGATGGTGGTGCGGGCAATAGCTGTGCTCTGGGCCCTAGTGTTCTCAATTTCTATCCCTGCTCTGGTGTTCAGGCAGGTGAGGTATGATCATGATGAACAGAACAACACCCGCCTGGTGTGTGCCTCAAATCACTCCCGGTCTCGATATGTAAGTTTAAGAGATAAGTGAATATTAAGTTAATAATGAAGTTAGATACATTATATATTTTTTCTGGTTTAAGTATATAGTTATTCAGGATTAGGAAGAGGTTTACATGTTGATACAGGTACAGTCATTATATGACTACTAAAATCACAGGAGCCTCCCTTTCTTCCTGACATCATAAATCCTAACTAATCTTACATTTAGCTTGATCTTGGTATGACAGACCCATTCGTGTTCAAATAAGCCTGGTATTGTACCATGTCATTACATGTGTGCAGTTTATCATTACATAATTTCTCATGTTCAGGTGGTGTACCAGTACACCTTTGAGACAGTAGTGGGATTCCTGGTTCCGTACGGGGTTATAGTGAACAGCTACGTCTGCATCCTGAGACGCCTCAGACAGACCAAGTTCCGTCGTAAGGTCCGCAGTGAGAAACTCATCCTGGCCATCGTTGTGATGTTTGGCATCTTCTGGTTGCCATATCACCTCATTAACATAATACAGGTCTGTGTGATCATACGGTATTGTTTATCTTGCAATTTCACTCAGAGTGTGGAGTGTAGCATAGAAAGTTATACTATTTTACAGTGAATGACTGTACTTTTTTTTCTCTCCTAGGTGGTGGCTGAACAGTTTGATGACAGCTCACCAACAAAAAAGAGGTATGTGCCAACCAACCCAACATCTTTCCCCTCCATTTAGCTAAAGTTAAATTTAACATAAGCACCAACACCCATACAATAAGAAAAGGACTGGAACTGCAACATGAACTCTATCCCTCTCTCTGCAGACTAGATATGGTATGGCAGCCCAGTCGTGCCGTGACCTCCGCTCTGGCCTTCATCAGCAGCTGTGCTAACCCTATACTCTACACCTTTGCTGGAAAATCCTACATCAAAGAGGACGGCATTGCCTTCATGGCTCGGCTCTTTGAGGGGACATCTCTGGACACTGGGATAAAGAAGGGAATTGGACTAAAAGATGCGTTGTCTTTCAGCAGCACTGGGGGCAATGCTGTGAAGAACGAAAAACAGACACTTGTGTAGAGTTGCACTGCAGATGCTATCCACTCATCATGACGATGCACTGCTGCACACAGACTGCTTCGAAACCTTTACCTGTCCAAATGGGACCATCTGAAAGAATCCCTACAATATTCAGTGCACCTTGTGTTAGACAAGTTTCTCAGTAGACCCAAATTCACTGCCACTAATCTTTGTAAATGCGTTTTGTAAATGTGCCCCCCCCCAAAAATTAAAATACTTTTAATATACACTGCTTGTACTGCTTGAATGTTTGTTGCATCCCATGTTGTAAATACCACTTATAATACTGTGGAATATTGTGATTAAAATAAGTGTGGAAAATGATTAATAATTTAAGTTCTGAATATGTAAACTCAACTTCAGGTTATAATTACCTAACCAAACAAATCCAATTTTAAGGGTCACATACACGTGATTAGCAGATTTATTGCAGGTGTAGCGAAATGCTTGTTCTTCGTCAGTGCAGTAATATCTAACAAATTACACAACATATACCCAATACACACAAATCTAAGTAGGAATGAATTAAGACTATATACATGTATGGATGGATGAGTGATGTCAGAGCGGAAAGGACTAAGATACAGTAGAATAGAATACAGTAGAGAGAGAGGTGCATATGAGATGAGTAATGCAAGATATGTAAACATTAAGTGACTAAGATACCGTGACTTATATGTAAACTTCATTAAGGGACCAATATACTGTAGAAGTATAGAAAACGGTATCAGATGAGTAATGCCAGATATGTAAACATTAAAGTGACTAGTGTTCCATTCCTTAAAGTGGCCAGAGATTTATAGTCTATGCCTATAGGTAGCAGCCTCTAATGTGCTAGTGGCCATGACATGAGCTGGAACCAAGAGTCTGAAAAACAGCTTTGATGCACCTGTACTGACCTCGCCTTCTGAATGTTAGCGGGGTGAACAGGCAGTGGCTCGGGTGGTTGAGGTCCTTGATATTTTTGGCCTTCCTGTGACATTGGATGCTGTACAGTAGGTGTCCTGGAGGGCGGGTAGTGTGCCCCCGGTAATGCGTTGGGTAGACCGTACCACCCTCTGGAGAGCATTGGTTGCAGGTGGTGCAGTTGCCATACCAGGCTGTGATACAGCCCGACAGGATGCTTTCAATTGTGCATCTGTAAAAGTTTAAGGGTTTTAGGTGACAAGAAAACTTTCTTTAGCCTCCTGAGGTTGAAGAGGCTCTGTTGCGCCTTCACCACACTGTCTGTGTGGGTGGTCCATCTCAGTTTGTCTGTGGGTGGTCCATCTCAGTGATGTGTACGCCAAGGAACTTGAAGCTTTCCACCTTCTCTGCGGTCTCGTCGATGTAGCTAGGAGGGTGCACCCACGATCATCTCAATTGTTTTGTTGATGTTGAGTGAGGTTGTTTTCCAGGCACCACACTCCCAGAAACCTCACCTCCTCCCTGTAGGCTGTCTCATCATCGTTGGTAATCAAGCCTAATACTGTTGTGTCATCTGCAAACTTGATGATTGAGTTGGAGGCATGCTTGGCCACACAGTCATGGGTGAACAGGGAGTACAGGAGGGGGCTGAACATGCACCCTTGTGGGGCCCCAGTGTTGAGGATCAGCAGAGTGGAGGTGATGTTTCCTACCTTCACCACCCGAATGAGACCTGTCAGGAAGTCCAGGATCCAGTTGCACAGGGTGGGGTTCAGACCCAGGGTTTTGAGCTTAATGATGAGCTTGCAGGGTACTATGGTGTTGGATGCCGAGCTATAGTCAATAAACAGCATTCTTACATAGGTATTCCTCTTGTCCAGATGGGATAGGGCAGTGTGCAGAGTGATGGTGATTGCATCGTCTATGGATCTATTGGGGCGGTAAGCAAATTGAAGTCAGTCTAGAGTGGCAGGTAAGGTAGAGGTGATATGATCCTTAACTAGTCTCAAAGCACTTCATGATGACAGAGGTGAGTGCTAAGTAGCAATAGTCATTAAGTTCAGTTACCTTTGCCTTCTTGGGTACAGGAACAATGGTGGCCATCTTGAACAAAACTGAGCTCCCTCCTTTTATCTCTGGAACCGTCCCCAACTATGCGGGATCAACCTTTCCTCCCCCAGTCCCTTCTCCCATGTGCTGCCCTTCCCTTCCGGCAGCTTTATGGGACTTGTCCAGCTGGTGATCAATCAGCCCTTGATTACTCAGCCCCAATTAGTCCTTGCCAGAGAGCCCGGCGAGACCTGGCACATCCAGAAGAGGGAGCCATCGCCTTGTGATGTAGACTCCGTCTGTCACCAGGCCTTGACGAGTCTTCCCCTGGTGGCTGACCTGCTGTACGCCACACTTCCCGCAATACGTTGGGTGAATTTTGGCCCATTCCTCCTGACAAAGCTGGTGTAACTGAGTCGGGTTTGTAGGCCTCCTTGCTCGCACATGCTTTTTCAGTTCTGCCCACAAATGTTCTATGGGATTGAGGTCAGGACTTGATTTGACTTTGTTGTCCTTAACCCATTTTGCCACAACTTTGGAAGTATGCTTGGGGTCATTGTCCATTTTGAAACCTCATTTGCGACCAAGCTTTAACTTCCTGAGTGGTGTCTTGAGATGTTGATTCAATATGTCCACAGAATTTTCTTGCCTCATGATGCCATCGATTTTGTGAAGTGCACCAGTCCCTCCTGCAGCAAAGCACCCCCACAACATGATGCTGCCACCCTCGTGCATCACGGTTGGGATGGTGTTCTTCGGCTTGCAAGCCTCCCCCTTTTTCCTCCAAACATAATGATGGTCATTATGGTCAAACAGTTCTATTTTTGTTTCATCAGACCAGAGGACGCTTCTCCAAAAAGTACGATCTTTGTCCCCATGTGCAGTTGCAAACGTAGTCTGGCTTTTTTATGGCGGTTGTGGACCAGTGACTTCTTCTTTGCTGAGCGGCCTTTCAGGTTATGTCAATATAGGACTTGTTTTATAGTGGATATAGATACTTTTGTACCTGTTTCCTCCAGCATCTTCACAATGTCCTCTTTTGTTCTGGGATTGATTTGCACTTTTCGCACCAAAGTACATTGGTCTCTTGGAGACAGAATGCGTCTCCTTCCTGAGCGGTATGACGGCTGCGTGGTCCCATGGTGCTTATACTTGCGTACTATTGTTTGTACAGATGAACGTGGTACCTTCAGGCATTTGGAAATTGCTCCCAAGGATGAACCAGACTTGTGGAGGTCTACAATTTATTTTCTGAGGTCTTGGCTTATTTCTTTTGATTTTCCCATGATGAGGCACTGAGTTTGAAGGTAGGTGTTGGAATACGTTCACAGGTACACCTCCAATTGACTCAAATGATGTCAATTAGCCTATCAGAAGCTTCTAAAGCCATGACATCATTTTCTGGAATTTTCCAAGCTGTTTAATGGCACAGTCAACTTAGTGTATGTAAACTTTTGATCCACTGGAATTGTGATATAGTGAATTATAAATGAAATAATCTGTCTGTAAACAATTGTTGGAAAAATGACCTGTGTCATGCACAAAGTAGATGTCCTAACCGACTTGCCAAAAGTATAGTTTGTTAACAAGAAATTTGTGGAGTTGTTGAAAAACAAGTTTTAATGACTCCAACCTAAGTGTATGTAAACTTCCGACTTCAACTGTATGTAATTGCAATGTTTCAATTTTAGCTGTGATCTTTTGTCTACCTCAGAGATGATCCTGAAGTTGATATTTGACAGGAAGCTGTTGCCTTTCCAGACAGCCTTAGCCTGAGGAAGACAGGTATTACTCTGTTTATCAACCTCAGACTCAGTGGGGAGAACAGTTGAGATGTCCACCTCTCTGTCATGGATGCTGGCCCCATCTTCAGATGTTCTTTAGCGCCCAATGTACTATTTCTGCATTACTGAATCAGAAAACTGAGAGAAGTTGTCCATGACTTTATGGACCATAACCTTTGTAAACAGATTCACAGCATTGTCGTATATCTGTGAAGAGCTGTCGGAGACTGCATATCTTCCAGAAGAAATGCAGTTCTGAAAGTTAAATCAGTAAGGCTGGTCTGAATGGATCATCACTTTTAATTCATCTAGTAAACTCATAATTCACATCGCTTCCTATCTCACTCATCAGCATTATAGGTATTTACCCTGAACAAAAATATATACTCAACATACAAAAAAATGTAAGATTTTACTGAGTTACAGTTATTTGTAAATCAGTCAATTTAAATAAATTAATTAGACCCTAATCTATGGATTTCACATGACTGGGAATGCTGATATGCACCTGTTGGTCACAGATACCTTAAAAAAAAGTAGGGAGTGGGTCAGAAAACCAGTCAGTATCTGGTGTGACCACAATTTGCCTCATGGGGCACGACACGTCTCCTTTGCATAGAGTTGATCAGGCTGTTGATTGTGGCCTGTGGAATGTTGTCCCAATGGCTGTGCAAAGTTGCTCAATATTGGCAGGCACTCGAACATGCTGTTGTACACGTCGATCCATAGCATCCCAAACGTGCTCAATAGGTGACATATCTGGGGAGTATGCAGGACATGGAAGAACTTGCACATTTTCAGCTTCCAGGAATTGTGTACAGATGCTTTCGACATAGGGCAGTGCATTATCATGCTGAAACATGAGGTGATGGCGGCGGATGAATGGCACGACAATGGGCCTCAGAATCTCGTAACGGTATCTCTGTGCGTTAAAATTGCCATTGATAAAATGCAATTGTATTCGTTGTCTGTAGCTTATACCTGCCTATACCATAACCCCACTGTCACCTTGGGGGCCACTGTGTTTTTGGGAACCTTCAATGCTGCAGAAATGTTTTGGTACCCTTCCCCAGATCTGTGCCTCGACACAAACCTGTCTCTGAGCTCTATGGACAATTCTTTTAACTTAATGGCTTGGTTTTTGCTCTGGCAACTGTGGGACCTTCTTTAGACAGGTGTGCAGTACTTAACTTGAGCCGGATCCTGTCGGAACAGGATCCTGCACCTCTCAGATTTGACTTTGTTTGTTCCAGCACCTATTTGCCCAGATCCGGTACCCCTCGCAGCATGATTTATTCATAATTTCATTGTTCGCACTGTAGACATTCTAATAAAAGCAATAAGCATTAAATCAAGTTGTCTCCTCGTCTCCCGGGTGGCGCAGTAGTTAAGGGCGCTGTACTGCAGCGCCAGCTGTGCCACCAGAGACTTTGGGTTCGCGCCCAGGCTCTGTCGTAACCGGCCGCGACCTGGAGGTCCGTGGGACGACGCACAATTGGCCTAGCTTCGTCCGAGTTAGGGAGGGTTTGGCCGGTAGGGAAATCCTTGTCTTATCGCGCACCAGCGACTCCTGTGGCGAGCCGGGCGCAGTGCACGCTAACCAGGTTGCCAGGTGCACGGTGTTTCCTCCGACACATTGGTGCGGCTGGCTTCCGGGTTGGATGGCGCTGTGTTAAGAAGCATGACTTTCAACCTTCGTCTCTCCTGAGCCCGTACGGGAGTTGTAGCGATGAGAAAAGATAGTAGCTACTAAACAATTGGATACCACGAAATTGGGGAGAAAAAGGGGTAAAATTAAATAAAAAAAAATTAATAAAAAAAAATAGTCTCCTCGTTATTTCTCCTGCCCCCCATCATGTAAAAGTGCGGTGATCCTTCTATGTAATCATCCTATCCTGTACATAGAGGTTATTGGGAGGGACAGTGGGGTAAGTAACTGATCTTGACACAGGTCCTGGTAGTGGTGGTCAGCTAGTCCCTACGTAGTCACGTCACGTAGCCTAGTCTAGTCATCTCCCTACTGAATTTGAATCATGGGAAAGCCAAATAAAAAATTGATAAAAAAAAGGCAATCGAGTTTGACATTTTTGAAGTCCAAAAATCCAGAGAAAGATGGTGAATTCGAACCCAGTACGGGCCAGAGAACTGTCAGTGCGTGAGAGGAGTGAGGGGCAAACTGTTCCTGATGGCAATGCTAATATACAGTGTCAAGTAAAAGTATGTGAACCCTTGGAAATACCTGGATTTCTGCATAAAATGGTCATCAAATTTGATCTGATCTTCACAACAATAAGCAAACATAGTGTGCTTAAACTAATAACACACAAATTACTGTATTTTTATTATCCTACAGTGTAGGTTGTCCAGATAATTCCAAAGGATTCACATACTTTTTCATGCCACTGTACCTGTTGCAAGACCCACTGGTTGATGCTTATTTATAAAACCCTCTTAAGCCTCACTCCCCCCTATCTGAGATATTCTGCCAGTCACATTCTGTTAAAGGTCCCCAAAGCACACACATCCCTGGGTCGCTCGTCTCTCTTCATTTAGCTGCAGCTAGCGACTGGAACGAGCTGCAACAAACACTCAAACTGGACAGTTTTATCTCAATCTCTTCATTCAAAGACTCAATCATAGACACTCTTACTGACAGTTGTGGCTGCTTTGCGTGATGTATTGTTGTCTCTACCTTCTTGCCCTTTGTGCTCTTGTCTGTGCCCAATAAAGTTTGCACCATGTTTTGTGCTGCTACCATGTTGTACTGCTGCCATGTTGTGTTGCTACCATGCTGTGTTGCCGTGTGTTGCTGCCATGCCATGTTGTTGTCTTAGGTCTCTCTTTATATTGTGTTGTCTCTTGTCATGATGTGTATTTTGTCCTATATTTTTAATTGTATTTATTTTGTTAATCACAGCCCCTGGTCCCCACAGGAGGCCTTTTGACTTTTGGTAGGTGTCATTGTAAATAATAATTTATTCTTAATTAACTGACATGCCTAGTTAAATAAATAAAGTAAACAAATTATCCCACCAGTTCACTCTACTAGCTAGTATTTTTTTTAGCAAGAAGTTGACTCTCGAGAGTTAAATGGACTTGACATGGGTAAAGTCATTGTGGGAGTTTGTAATCTGAATATGTGCTTCATATTATCACATAGGCAGGAGGCCTACAAATTCTTATATGTGGGTTCTGCTGTAGCCTACATAGATTTATTTTATGTTATATTCCAATATTGCGAAATTTGTCGTGAAATATGAAATACGGGTCTTGTGAGCCCCACAGCTGAGTATGTGTGCATATGGTGGGTGTTCTGCAGTGTCGCATAAAAATGTTGCTGTACATTGATGTCTATAAAATTAGGCTATAAGAAATTCTGACTTGTGTAAGCCCCACGCTATACTCAAGTATGTGGGTTTACTGCAGTGACGTCTAAAATGCTTTGAATTAATTAGCACTTTGCAGAGTGCTGTACGTTTCACCTCCATAGATAGTAGGCTACTTGGCTGCTACGTTGTGCTTGACACTTTTTCTCAAAGTGTTATGGTACCTCAGAGACCACCCGGATAACCCCCCCCCATTTTTTAATTAAAAAAAAAAATAAACCTGTTTTCACTGTGTCATTATGGGGTATTGCATGTAGATTGATGAGGAACATTTTTTATTTAATCAATTTTAGAATAAGATAACAAAATGTGGAAAAAGTCAATGGGTCTGAATAATTTCCTGAATGCACTGTATTCGTTAAGGACTGGGGAGTTTTTCAGGATAAAAAAGAAGCAGAACGGAGAGGCACAGTCAGAATCCTTGAGGAAAACCTGGTTCAGTCTACTTTCCACCAGACATTGGGAGATGAGTTCACCTTTCAGCAGTACAATAACCTAAAACACAAGGCCAAATCTCCACTGGAGTTGCTTACCAAGAAGACAGTGAACGTTCCTGAGTGGCCGAGTTACAATTTTGACCAGAAAATGGTTGTCTAGCAATAATTAACAACCAATTTGACAGAGCTTGAAGAATTTTTCAAAGAATAATGGGCAAATGTCTCACAATCCAGGTGTAGAAAGCTCTTAGAGACTTAACCAGAAAGACAACCAGCTCTAATTGCTGCCAAAGATGATTCTAACATGTATTGATTGACTCGGGGGGTTGAAGTGTTTAATTTTTAATAAATCTTTCACAAATGTAAAAAAAAAATGCCTTCCACTTTCACATGAAAGTTTTGTGTATAGATCGTTGACAAAAAAACAATTAAATACATTTGAATCCTACTTTGTAACACAACAAAATGTGGAAAAAGTAAGAGGGTGTGAATACTTTCTGAAGGCACAGTATACATAGTGGCTGTAGAATTAACACATTTCAGAGAGGGGTCTGGAGAAGCACTCAATGGCTTAGTTGAGTCTTTCTGGGTAAGTAAGAGATTTGCACACCTGGATTGTACAATATATGCACATTATAATTTTTACAATTCTTCAAGATCTGTCAAATTGGTTGTTGATCATCACTGGACAGCCATGTTCAAGTCTTGCAATAGATTTTTAATCCGATTTAAGTCAAAACTGTAACTAGGTCACTCAGGAACATTCAATGTAATCTTGGTAAACAGACTAACATCGCTGCTCTACCAGGGGTCGAGTCGGAGAACAGGGAGGGGGCGGTTAGGTCAGGTAGAGCACTAGAGCACTAGAGCAGCGGCGGTGTCTGAGGACAGGGCAGCTAGTGGATGCTCTGCGACTTCTGGGAATTGTGATTGATAGATAAGACTGAATGACTTTTATATGGCTATAGGGGGGGGTCTGGTGACGCCATAGTAGCGATAAATTGTGCCGTAATTAGGCTATTGATTTAGCTTATAAAATAGATGGGCTATTAGTTTGAAATTACAACAGGATCATTTCAAGAGCCAACCATTATAAAGGTACATCTAATACCTTAACCCTCAGCTGAGGGTCCGCTCATACAATTTAGCGATTTCCCCCCCTTAATTTTAGGATCAAAAGAATCGTGCTGTGTTTTGTATTTGTTAATTTTCCCGTTTGTGCTTGGAATGGCACGGTTACTATGGGAAAGTCACATGTCATAATGCACATGTAAACGTTTTGTCGGCCAATTTTGAATGTGTAGGTTACTATATTAACCATTATTCCTTTTAAACTTTTACGTCATTAAAAGAAGTGCCATTTGGCGGCCAATCGGGCTTGTGCCACCAGTGGATTCAAATGAGAACCCTAACAATTATTTAGCCCACATGGCTCCAGTTCCATTTGCAGAAACTTAAACATAGGGTGACAGTGAGCAAAATAACCATAGATGGGAAGTTAATGGTTTATTAAAAGGTATACATTTTACTAGGGTTGCAGTCCTCAGATCAAAATTGCATTGAATCAAATCCAATGATTTATCGACCATAGGACGGGGTGCCGCAATTGCAAAATACCACGGGTATGACGCTAAAATGTGTAACTGGATTATAAACGCAATAAGGAACCTCATGGGTTAGGTAAAACGCTTCAGGTCGGTCACGTGTGCTAGCAATGCAGAGGTCACGCCGAATTGGAACTCCCTAAACCAGCAGCAAGACATCCTCTACACTCCTCCCCCTCGTGGGGGCTATTTGAATGCTCATGGAAATTGGGGGCCGCTAGAACATTCTCTATTACAAGCAGCACTCGCCTAGCCCTCATGTGGTGGCTAGAAACCGACCGCTAGTCAGCCAATCCAGTAATGGTGAGACGCTATAGTGATGATTTTATTTTTATTTTATTTTAAAGAGGTATTAACAGTATATTAATTAAGAGGTATTAACTGCCAATGACATTCCATAAATTATAAACAGTCAACATTCACTGCATTTATTGAACACTTTGAACCAAAAGTAACATTTTGTACAATTTTGAACCAGTTCGATAGTGCCGCAGACAAAACGCATCTGGTTAGCAACTGTAGAGTACATACGTAGTCATTAGATGTACATAAATTTGACCTCAAACTAGTTAACAGATCTGAAGATCCAGGGGTTGAATGGAAGCGGTGATCAGTCCTACAATGGCAGTTCACATTACCTAGAGATGGACAGATGGGAAACCGTTAGTACAACACAGAATGAAGAGATTCTACAACAACTCCTTAAATTTACTCAGCGCATGTGTATAATCACTAGGATTCAGGTGAAACACGGATCATGCAACAAACTCATCATAGTAAGGTTACTGAAAGGCTAGATTCAGGAGCAGAAAAGCTTATAGTTACCCGATTTTCCAGCACAGCAAGGATTGAGCTTAGATTCTCTAAAGTGACATACAAACAAAAGTCAGTTACCTATAGTCATTGACAGAAGTGTTAAATGTTGACATTGTCAACCCAGTCAGTGCAGTGAAATTATAATCACGAGGTTCAGCTGAAACACGGACTCACATGCAAATCATCATTTTGGGTTTGACGATACAACATTTGCAAGTGGTCACAGGTAAATAACGTTAGCGATGTAATAATGGACCCAGGTAGCAAGCAAAATGACTAGTCCTCGGAACCAAAGCCCCCCCCCCCCCCAAAAAAAAATTACGTTTAGAGATACTGCCATGGTTCATCATGGAACCAGTTCGATAGTGCCTCAGACTAAACACATCTGGCTTGCGGCTGTACAGTACATGCCCAACATCTGCTTACTGTCTATATAAGGGCCTACGGCATTCGAATTCGTGGTTAAAAAGAAATGTAAATAGTTAGGCCCAATTCTCAGACAGGTAAAAAGTTAAGAAAATACTTGATGTTTACCGTAGCCAAGGCCTTTGAATGGTCGGTTTATTGAACCAACTTACATTTTTAAAAATCGGATAAAACTAAAAATGTATCAAGATATATTAGGCTGGCCTAAAGCTAGCCTAGCAAGTTAGCCACCAAAATGACTTACCGGCCAATTGCAAGCAAATAACCCAAAACTTGAGTCAAATATTACCTAATAAAAAAATTGTTATAAAAAAATAACTAACTGACTATCAAAATGAATCAATTGGTAGCTTATGGCGAAATCGTCCACATGTGCTGATGTCCACTTGTCCTCCAACCGCAGTAGGTGAGAAAGACTGATTGAGGGGACTGGGGGCGGATTTATATGTTTTACAAAACCACGTGTTGTTGTGGGAAACACGCATGTTGCTTCCGGGTGTGGTATCTCCCCCTAAGACATGTCTTTGTTTCAGTTCCGCGTGGAACGAATCAACGCTGAACACTTTAAACCGCGAAAGATCATTCCAAGATGTAATATAGAAATTGTCATGGTTCGCTATAATTTTCCCCTTCGATCTGGATATCTGAGAATACAACAAGTCACACTTTCTCGTGTGCAGTGCTTGACTTGGGCAGGAACTCACCGGATGCTTGAGCTCATATGTGCCTCTTTAAGAGCATTAGCTCAAAAGCTTTATGGAGCTCCTGAACCTTAATGTAAACAATACCGACACCTAAAAAGAGTACCGGCACCTAGTTCAGTCCAAATCAATAATTTGGGATCAAACTATTATGTTGTTATAATACAAACAAAATGTTATCATAACAAACATTTGTTCCATTATTCTGATATTGATTTATAAAGGCCAATTGACTGACAAACCAATAACTGGCTGATAACTGATCTGGTATATCCATATTTTCGAAACATGCATATGTCTGACACTATTGCCATTTAGTTGAAAGTGTTGCTGGAAACACTGCGTTTAAAAAAAATCTCCGCTTGTAAGCATAATACAAGATAGTGATTGTATAATTGGATTGAAAGGACAGTAAGTTATTTTCCTTACCTCACAAAAATGGAGGAGGGCTCTGTTCAGTATGGCATGTGACATATCTACTGGACACCGTTGGACAAATTCTTCTGCGTACACTTTAAAAAAAATAATATTTAACTAGGCAAGTCAGTTAAAGAACAAATCTTATTTTCAATGGCGGTGTAGGAACAGGGGTTAACTCAGGGGTTAACTGCCTTGTTCAGGGGCAGAAAAACAGATTTTAACCTTGTCAGCTCGGGAATTCGATCTTCCGGTTACTAGATCAACGCTCTAACCACTAGGCTACCTGCAGCGCCGTGCCAATTTGACTTAGTGTACTGTGAACAATCAACACAGGAAAGCAGAATTCCAACCCTGGAACTGGAAATTGTGTGATATGAGAGTGTTAATAGGTATGTATAAATCAGACATTTTTATTTTATTTAACTAGGCAAGTCAGTTACAACGATGGCCTAACGTTACCACTGATCTTCAATAGCGTAACGTTACTTGGCTACTTGTAACTGAGTGTTTGTTACATTGAACGTATACTATTAGCTAGTTAAAGAAATCGTTATCAAACATGCATTCTGTGGTTCCAGTTTCATGTCATGTGTGCGGTAACTGTAGAGGAACCGCGTCAGTTTTGCTAAGGACATTTCGTTCACATTTGAAAACCCTTGTAAATATAGCCAGCTACCTTGTTTTGTAACTGAGCAAAGTGCGCATGCGCGTCAATGACGTTTCTTTGAACACTTATCTGTATTGTTTGGTGAGCTAAGATTCTTATGCCTAGAGTAATTGCTGGTTGTTAATACAGGTTCAGAGTTTTATTCATGTTCTCATCCAAATTTCTAGCATCGTCTATGTTTTGGACTGTGAAAAATAAAATACAAATTAGTAACAGCAGCTTCCCTAATCTAATCTTGTGGTTGTCAAACCTGTTCCATGTATTTGATCTATTCCAGAGTTAGCATACCTGATTGAACTTGTCAACTAATTATCAAGCCCTTGACTAGGTGAATTAGGTGAGCTACTTCAGGGCTACAACAAAATTGTGAAACATCTAGGGGTCCCCAAGGAGACGTTTGAGAACCACTAATATAATCAATCTTGTACTTATCCTGGCTTGTAATATTGTAATATGCTCTCTGCCTTTTATTTTCATCAGGAGGAGGATCTGGGTTTGTGGGAAGAGAGCTGACTCGTTTACTCAAGAACAAAGGTCATGAAGTCACAATAATATCCCGACAGCCAGGTCTGGGAAAGATCACATGGGTATGATTATGACCTCATTTTATAGCACTGTCATGGGCAGAGCACGCACTGAAATAATTGTAATTAATTTTCCTTTAGTATTATAATACAAGTATTCCTCACTCCTACAGAGTAACCATTCTTCATATTAGCAACCATAAGTGATCTTTGTATGCACGAATGACTGACTATAAGTCACTTTGGATAAAAGCATCTGCTAAATGGCATTTATTATTGAAGTTATTATCTATTGGAATCTTTCAGGTTGACACCCAAACATAACATATGGTGTCATCTAATAAACAATTATTAAAAAGCTATCTCATGCCCTGTTTGCAGGGTGAATTGGAGTCTGGTGGCCTCCCACCATGTGAGGCTGCTGTCAATCTGTCTGGGGAGAATCTTATGAACCCACTGCGATGGTGAGCAATGGAGCCCTCATTTTAAGCCTTTTCCAAAAATGAAAGCAATTGTCTGAGGAGGGTGCTGGACCATCAGATTTAATTTGTCACGTGGCAAATGCAACTGTTGTAGACTGACGTGAAATGCTTGCTTACTAGCCATTCCCAACTATACAGAGTAAAATACATGAGGAATAGAATACACAACCATGAAGATGTATACAGAGAGTATGAATAGCAGATCAATGTGCGAGAGGGATTTGAGGTAGATATGTAAATAAAGGCAGGATAAAGTGATTAGGTATCAGGATAGATAATAATAAGAGTAAGAATAAAGAACAGAGTAGCAGCTGCATATGATGAGTGTGTTGTGTCGGTGCGTATATATAGTCTTGTGACTGTGCATAGTCATTGCAAGATAGGGTCAACGTAGAGTCCTTCTAACCATTCAATTAACTATTTAGCAGTCTTATGGCTGTTTAGCTGTCTTGTGGCTTGGGGGTAGAAGCTGTCTCGGAGCCTGTTGGTCCGAGAGCCGATGCTCCGGAACCATTTGCCGGACGGTAGCAGAGTGAACAGTCTTTGGCTTGGGTGCCTGAAGTCTTTGGCAATTTTTCGTGCTTTCCTCTGACACCACCTGATAAAGAGGTCCTGGATTTCAGGGAGCTCGGCCCCAGTGATGTACTGGGCCGTCTGCACCACCCTCTGTAGTGCTTTGCGGTCGAGGGCGGTGCATTTGCCATACAAAGTGGTGATGTAGCGAGTCAATATGCTCTCTGGTGCAACTGTAGAACTTGAGGATCTGAGGCCCTATCTGACATAAAAAGAAAAGGGGACAGTTTGATGAAAACGTTTTAAATACAGGTTAATATCCATCATGGACTGGACTCTTTCCATACCACTCTTTGCCTCCCTCTCTCTCTTTTCTTTTTATGTTTGTCCCTCTCAACCCCACCCCCCCATTGGTTCTCCCTCCTCCATGTTGGTACAGGTGGAATGAGGGTTATAGGAAGGATCTGTTCTCCAGTCGGGTTGACACAACCACAATTCTGTCTCAAGCCATTGCTGGGTCCCCCAATCCCCCTCATGCTTGGGTCCTTGTCACAGGTGTAGGTAAGTATCCTAGGTTCCTTGCATAAAGTTTCAGTGACACTTAAAGCATCCTTAGATAGTCACAAACAATATTACAATATTTTTACCACAATTGTTGGTTGGTTTTTGTCTCTTCCCCACAGCATGTTATAAACCCAGTCTAACAGCTCAGTACACAGAAGACAGTGAGTGGACGCCATTTGACCTCCTGTCGAGACTGGTGAAGGAATGGGAGTCGGCGGGGCGTCTTCCTGAAAACATTGCACAGAATACCAGACAAGTAGTAATCAGACCAGGTGAGTACTATACATTTATTATCAGAGTGTGTGTATGTGTGTTAGATACAACTGGACAATGTTAATATGAATACGGTCCATTGAATGAGATAGCAGTCTTGTGATTTCACCACTGATACCCCTGCTCTACTGCCTTCCTCCAACAGGGGTAGTACTGGGCCGTGATGGTGGGGCCATGAAGCAGATGATGACTCCTTTCTGGCTAGGCCTTGGAGGCACGTTGGGGTCTGGCAGACAACCATTCCCCTGGATCCATGTCTCTGACCTGGCTGGAATCATCGCTCATGCCCTGGTGCCCTCTCCCGACACCCCCTCCTCTGCTGTCCCTCAAGTGTTTAACGGTGTCGCCCCAGCACTGAACACCAATTACGAGTTCACCAAAGAGCTGGGCCGGGTTCTGAGGAGACCCACTGTCTTCCCTGTGCCTGGATTTGTCATTGATGCCCTAATGGGTTCAGAGAGAGCCATAGTGCTAACCCAGGGTCAGAAAGTAGAACCCAAGAGGACTCTGGAGTCAGGCTTTCAGTACCAGTACCCAGACCTGAGCTCTGCCCTGAAGGAGATTGTTGGGAGCTAGATGTGAAACAGGAGATGTCAAGAGACTGAATGAGATTAGATTTTGTAACGTGAGAGAACTTCACTGATGTGAGCTTTTTTCCTGAATAAATATGAGATGGACCCTGTCTTTCAAAAAAAGTGTCCAGTGTCCACTGCAAGAAAGGATTATGTACATATATAAAATCTTCTACACGTTAGTCAATATTACATTCTCAGCCTAGAGGTTTCTGTGACCTCAGAATGTAATGAGTAACATGATTTGAGCACTTGAACTTCACTGTTTATTAACTCTTATTTACAATGTAAATATGTTATTCCCCATTACAGGAAACAACATGCAATTTATGGACCGTGGTGAGCGGAGGGTGGGGTTCTGACCAAAGTATGATGAATGTGTTTGGCACTTATTCACTTAAACACAGGATTTAACAAATCATACACTTATTGCCGTGTCCTTGACAGTTATATACTGAACAATGTTCACATTAACAATCTTCACCACATACCCTTTTAGAAGGAGAGTTGCGCTTGAATCAAATGTTGGTGTTTCATGTCATGTCAGTTATCCTCAGTATGATGATGTCAACCTGTTTTTGATCAGTCTATGAAGGGAAGAGTTGATTTCACAGCACCAGGAAGAATGACCTTAGAAACACCCTCCATCTCGTTCATTCATAATGGCACTGACTGGTCAGTCTAAATTACTTGAGTCATCCTCTGGCTGAATGATTGGCAGTTGATCTCCCCAATCACTACTCCGGGCACAGCGATATACGTCTCTGTGTGGAAAAGATACCATCAGTCATGTATGCAGTTTAACTTGGACAGTGGAAGTGTAATGATGCTAGTTGGAGGATTCAACGTACCTGCCATGTCGATGGGCTGTCACCACAACCCGTTTAATCTCTCCACTAGAGCAGCAGACCTGACAGTGAACATGTCTCGGCCTGCGCAGCACTGGTGCTGTGAGCCTGGCCCAGTCCAGCCCCTCTCCACCTGCCCAGTCTGTTCTTGACAGAACCAGGTAGCTGAACCTCTCGGTCAGTCGGTCTGGAACCTGTGAAAGAAATAACAGGACTAAGAATAGGACAGGCCAGATTATCTTGCATTCATTGTTGACACCATTGTTGACACATGGTCAAGTATGCCAACAACCAGAAAATACAGTCAGATCCTTCAGAATGATCTCTTACCCCAGGAAAAGGGAGTGGGCTGTAGGCTTGAGAGAAGTTGCAGGGTACTACGGGCAGTTGGAACAGCTTGGGACAAGGTGATTCATGAGGACACTCAAAACAAAGCAGACAAAAAACCACATAGGTGAAATAAACTGCCGAATGAGACAATGTATTTTAAGGTGGTTCATGTATAATAACATACTGGGGCGAACACAGATGGTCTTCTAGGGTCATGGGCTGTTCTTTCTTGTTTCTGGGATTAGAGTAATAAAGGCATCATTATACTTTCAATGACTCATGTATTTAGATATTAAAAGCAGTTGATTATAGTATATGTTTGAGAGAGTGAGACCTTAAGTAGTATGTCTCTGGCATCCATAAGTATCTGGTGGCCCTCTTTGGTCCCATTTTCTACCAGCACCTACAACAAAAGCAGAGTTCAAAGAAATGAGGTTGGGGTGATTCAAGGTAATATTACTTATTGTACAATGGATGGGGTTTGAGGGAACATTTTCACCAACCAGATAAGAGCTGGTCTTTCTCCACAAAGTGAGTATGGCATCTTCCCTCTCCTTTTGACTGGCCAATTCTGACAGAGAAAAGGCCCCCACCACCAGATCAAATTGCACCTGAAAGTATAACACCGCATCATCACTAATGCCATCACATTGTTAGTCTTGCACATAACTAGACACATTGAAGGTAACTAGACTAACCTTAGGGGAGACAGGAAGGAACTGACGGAAGTATACTTGTTTGATGACAGGCTCATCTTTTTCGCTGCTGCCTGCTCAACAAAGAACAGCATAATGATTATGTAATTCTCTGTCTCGCTCCCTGTACATTGACATGAATGACTGGAGGTGCATACTTTACCTCTGAGAAGGCGATCTGCTATAGTGTTCATTGCCCCAGAATTGTCGACACACACCATCTCCTTCAACGTATCACCCCAAAATGAGTGTGATGCCCTGGGAAAAAAGGAAGGAGAATCTTAAATGTGAAGTCTCACTACACAGACAGACAACTGAAATTATGTTATTGTTCTGATCCTCACCAGACAGCTGTTCCTAATCCTGAACCAAAGTCCAGGAGAGAATGAGGGGAGAAGGAGGGATCTCTTTTCTTTATCTGGAAAGAGTGATGAAAAAAAGTGAAGAGGTCCCACTGTTGGCAAGAGGGGATCAGACTGTATATAAAGCATGTTAGTATGTGGCAAGACTGATTACTTTACCTCATTTAGAACTCTTTTCACTGCAGCGTAGCCACCTGCCAGCTTAGCAACCATGTACACCACACCCAACTCTTCATCATACCTAGGACAGAGACAGAAGAGCAGAGTGAGACAGAAAGACTAATTTACATGCTACTTTAAGCTTACCATGCAGAGATGTACATAGTTGAGGAAAACACACATAGCTACCTCATAGGGGACCAGTGGTATGTTGTCTTCCTGAGATCGGAGAGCACTTTCTTTGTGATTTGGGTCTTCAGTAGTTGAAGATCTACATCTTAAATAAAAACAGACGTTAATTTCACATTACCACATGTTCTCCATCTTGTGTCCAATTGAGCAAGACACTTTCCTGGAAGTTGTTCATCCAGTTCACCTTTCCCTCACACCCAACATTCCATATCGCCAATCTCTGCCCCTCTCTTTCTTTTAACATCCATTTGTATTAAGTCTGTCACCTCCACCCTTCTCTTTTGTCTTCTCCCACAGATTCTTCTCCAGGGCCATGGCTCTTTCCCTTAGTGTTACATCCTCAGGTGCTCTTTTCCTGCTCCACAGGAAGTTGGTGAGACTGCGTGCTTTGTCAACCAACCCACTCACTTCTGTGCCTGCAAGTTGGGAGGATAAAAGACTAGAATAACACTGTCTCTAAATGGTAATAGATTAACACTGTCACTAAATGGTAACACTGTCTCGTGATATTTTATTACTCTAAATAAATACCATGGCAAGAAGTAACACTATTGAGATATGGATGTCAAATATCCTCTACCATGAATGATAGCTTGTGCTGCTTTCTGGAGTTCATCTGGCAGGCGCAGTGTCTTCAGATTTGTCACCCCTGGGTGTTTCCTGTGGGGAGCACCTTTTAGGAAGTCTGCATGGGATTGGGGATGCACTTCTGCACTTAGTGCCTGTGGGTAAAGATAAATTATTCGAGACATAACTGACATTAACATCCTCAATATTATTATTCCCAACCTCTATGAATAAGGATGGTCAGTCTTCAATTAGACTTTAAGGTCACAAAAAATTAAGGATGTAACATAGAAGAATAGGCCACATTTAAGAGAATGGATCAACGACAGGGCGAGAAGAGCAAAAACAATACATACTCTGTACATTATCCTCACAGCAACCACCCTTTGATAAAGGACACGCGCACCATAAACTCGAAAAGCCATATCTTCGTTTTAACAATCCCAAATGTCTACATGGAATAATAACTATACTAAATAGCTAGCTATTGGCTACCTGGCTGACACAACATGCGAAGCGATCACGTGTACGTTTACCAAATACTTCCGCCTAGGAAACCGCTAAGGCGGAACCTTTATTGCCGAGCTAATCCACAACATATCTCAACAGAGGCGCTAGCTGGTTGGGTGATTTCCCGCGTTGATCACTTTCTAGTCTGCATCTGTCTAAATTCTTTAGTGTTCTTAGATACAAAAAAACGTTCTTATTAGGCAAGTAACATAAACATTGTACAACATGAGACGCACAAGAAGCTCCAGGAACACATCTCAAGGTGTAGCATCAGCAAATGGAGTGTCTCCGTCCAAGACAGGTTAGTGCTTGCTGGCAGGCTAACGTTAGCTTTGTTGTTAGCTGGCTAGCTAGCTACGCTTCGGTTGCGTGTAATTTTGCTTACCTAACGTTAATTAGACACTAACAAAGTACTGACAGGAGCTGATAACTATTCTGCTTTTTTAAAAACTTGTTGAAAAGTTTGCTTGACTCAGTCTGTTGTGACATTGATTGGCTATAAAGCTGTATAGCTCTCTGTTTGACTGAAACATAGCTATGCAAAAACGTGTATGTCTAGTCTACAGCATCTGTTGCGTTGTTGAAATTAATATCTCTGTGACTGTTCTCTCCTCAGTGTGGCAGTGGAAGGGGGATGAGGGTCAGTGGGAGCCATACCCACCATCAGCATGTGCCCAGCTAGACTCAGCCCTCAGCTCTGGAGACGCCACGGTCTCACTGACGTTTGGCTCTGGGGCAGCATATGACGTAGACTTGAAGAAGATGGTCCAGGTCAACACAGTAACCAAGTACAAGAGGAAAATACGTTCTCACACACTGAAACCAGGTTAGTTGTCAATGTTGTTATTACATGTGTCTATGTATGTGTGTTACCTACAACAAATCAACACATGCTATCCCCCTGTAGAGAGTTTAAATGGAGGAGATGCAGTGGATTTAACCCAACAAGATGCGAGTCCAGTCCAGATTAAAGTGGAGGAAATGGAGGAGCAGCCAATCGCCAAGAAGAAGCGGGGTGAGGGAAGGAGCCAGAAGAAAAGTAAAGTGATGCCCATGGATGAAACAGAGAGCAAAGGTTCTAGCATTTCCTTCCATTTTTATAATTTAAATGTGTTGTCTGAAGTGCTTTCAATGCTATAAATACCCATTGTTTTAGGACATGGACATCTATTTTTGTTCATGTGTGATACAGTAATGTAAGGGGTTGTGTCAATTACTGTATACTGATGGCTCTATGTAATGTGTTCATGTTCTCTTAATAATTGTGGTTAATGTCAGATGTCTTTTTGATGTGTTGTGTATTAACGGTGCTGTTTATGTTGTGCAGAGATTGTGAAGACTGTGGTCATGAAAGGAAAGGCTCCAGTTGATTCAGAATGCAAAGCCAAAGCCGGCAAGGTACAGTACACTGGGATTTTTTTAGACTGGCAACTGAAATGTTCTCTTATGATGCTCACCCCTCGTCTAGGTGACAAAACCACGGCATCTGTGAGCTTTTCTAAGACAAGCTTTGGTCACAGTTCTCAATGTGGTGTTTCTGTTTGAAAGTGTTTTAGTCACATGCCTCTGACACAATCTACCATGTATGCACAAAATCTAGAAAAATTGACTAGGGTCTGGTTTCAATGATGGGACACTTTTTGCAACTTTCAATACGGGAAAAAAATATGTTCCGTGCGGGTCCTCCTCAGACAGCTTCCTATTTCGCAACAAAGCATCCTTCACTCATGCTGCCAAACATACCCTTGTAAAACTGACCATCCTACCAATCCTCGACTTTGGCGATGTCATTTACAAAATAGCCTCCAATACCATACTCAACAAATTGGATGCAGTCTATCACAGTGCCTTCTGTTTTGTCACCAAAGCCCCATATACTACCCACCGTTGCAACCTGTACACTCTCGTTGGCTGGCCCTTGCTTCATACTCGTCGCCAAACCCACTGGCTCCATGTCATCTACAAGACCCTGCTAGGTAAAGTCCCCCCTTATCTCAGCTCACTGGTCACAATAGCATCACCCACCTGTAGCACGCGCTCCAGCAGGTATATCTCTCTGGTCACCCCCAAAACCAATTATTTCTTTGGCCGCCTCTCCTTCCAGTTCTCTGCTGCCAATGACTGGAACGAACTACAAAAATCTCTGAAACTGGAAACACTTATCTCTCTCACTAGCTTTAAGCATCAGCTGTCAGAGCAGCTCACAGATTACTGCACCTGTACATAGCCCACCTATAATTTAGCCCAAACAACTATCTCTTTCCCTACTGTATTTTATTTATTTATTTATTTATTTTGCTCCTTTGCACCCCATAATTTTTATTTCTACTTTGCACATTCTTCCACAGCAAATCTACCATTCCAGTGTTTTACTTGCTATATTGTGTTTACTTTGCCACCATGCCTTTTTTTTTTGCCTTTACCTCCCTTATCTCACCTCATTTGCTCACATCGTATATAGACTTGTTTATACTGTATTATTGACTGTATGTTTGTTTTACTCCATGTGTAACTCTGTGTCGTTGTATGTGTCGAACTGCTTTGCTTTATCTTGGCCAGGTCGCAATTGTAAATGAGAACTTGTTCTCAACTTGCCTACCTGGTTAAATAAAGGTGAAATAAATAAAAATGTTCAAGTGGATAGAGTAGTGATGTAGGCAGTGACGTAGTTCTTCTATGCCTAAACAGTCCATAATTGAAACCAGTCTCTAGTCACTGTTGCCTAGGGTTGGATATTCCAGACTTCCCTTCTCACCAATTGTAAACCCTCTCTTTTCCTCACAGGCCCATGTCTACAGTGAAGGAGATGACGTATATGATGTAATGTTAAACCAGGTAAAAACATAACGACATAGTAACTACATAAGTGTATTTGCTAAATGATTTGTAAGGGAGATGTTTTGTTTGTTGTTTCACAGACAAATCTTGAGTTCAACAACAACAAATTCTTCCTGATCCAGCTACTTCAGGATGACAGTGTTAAGGCCTACAGCGTGTGGTTTAGATGGGGACGAGGTGGGTTCATGTCTTTGTTTTCCCAAATGTTTTGTGATATTGGGAAGTAGTGTTTTCTAACACATGGTGCCATCTCTATTTAGTTGGTAAGGTTGGACAGAACAATCTAGTTTCCTGTGGTGGAGATCTTCTTCAAGCCAAAGAAGTCTTCAAGAAAAAGTGAGTGGGCTGGGGGTGTTGTGTGTGTGTGTGTGTGTATGTGTATATGATGGGAGTTGAGTGATATTGGGTGTTTGAATGATTGGGGAAAAAAGCTACATTTTTGAACTAAGTGAATATTGCTAAGAGGATAATGTATAAATTTGTGTTTTGATGTAGGTTTCTGGATAAGACCAAGAACGAGTGGGCACACCGGACAGACTTTGAGAAAGTGGCAGGAAAATATGACATGGTGTTTATGGACTACAGTACCAATGGAAAGGCAAGGAATAAATCATCTCAGACTTTCCTCATATCGTCAATGTTTTATCTCTCAATCAAATCAAATGTTATTGGTCACATACACATGGTTAGCAGATGTTAATGCAAGTGTAGCGAAATGCTTGTGCTTCTAGTTCCGACCGTGCAGTAATATCTAACAAGTAATCTAACAATTTCTCAAAAACTACCTTATACACACAAGTGTGAAATCATCTACATATCCCCCTGCTCTGCATTCATTAATTCTCCATTCCATATCTTCTCTCCCACCCCTCTGACCTTAATGGTCCACTGTTCTCCAGCTTTAGGCAGGTGAATCTGTGCCTAACCAGTGTTCCTCCTTTTCCAGGAAGAGCCCCAGCCCCTGCTTGCATCACTGTCCCAGAAAAAGCCCTCCAAGCTGGATGTGAAGGTCCAGTCCCTTCTCGAACTGATCTGTGACATCAAGGCCATGGAGGAATGTGTGCTGGAGATGAAGTTTGACACCCGAAAAGCTCCTCTCGGTGAGTATGTGTAACTGTCAAAATAACTGACAAAGTAAATGTGACATTGTTTTTGTAACTTTTCATTGTGGTTGTTTTCCCCGGTAGGTAAGCTTACAACAGAGCAGATCCGTGCAGGTTACTCAGCACTGAAGAAGATTGAGGAGTGTGTGAAGAGAAAGGGAAGCAGCCGCGAGCTACTGGAGGCATGCAACCAGTTCTACACACGCATCCCCCATGACTTTGGGTCAGTAATGAATGTTCTGTATTTCAAGCTGCTCTATCCACTGGCATGTGTCCATTCATGGTAAATAACAATTTTATTATATTTTTCCCAGGTTGCGAACTCCCCCAATAATCCGCTCAGAAGAGGAGCTGAAGGAAAAAATTGCTTTATTAGAAGTGAGCATGACTTATTTGAGTACTATATTTTCTATTACCTGCAGATCATACCATTCAATAACATGTTCTTACAAATTGAAATTGCTGGATGTTGGTTTGGTATGGAATCACGCCGTCTGCAGCCTGTTTGACAGTGTGTTGTCTATCTCCAGGCACTGAGTGACATCCAGATAGCAGTGAAGATGGTCCAGTCCAGTGCCTACGGTGATGAGCATCCTTTGGACAGACAGTACAACGCCCTCCAGTGCCAGCTACAGCCACTGTCCTCTTGTAGCCAAGAGTATCAGGTGAGCACCTGTGCTTTGGTTGAGTTTACTCAAAGTATGTTCATGTGTAGTTTAGAGGTCTGTTACAGCTGGGTTGGAACAAAAGCCTGCATATATTGATCAGGTAGGGTGTCTCTTCCTTCCACTGCTCAATTGTTGTTCTCTCTCTGAAGGTGATTGAGAGATATCTTCAGACAACCCATGCTCCCACTCACTCTGACTTCACCATGACTGTTCTGGACATCTTCTCTGTGGACAGGGAGGGGGAGAAGAATGGCATCCTCTCACAACTACACAACAGGTGCCTAATATTTTATTGTCTGCTTACACAGGCTGTCCAATGCCACTTTGAAAGGGATTTTAAAATAAAGATGGTACCCGTGGTGAATGGTTGTCCTTCGGGGTGTGTTCTGCATTGTTATTGTGTGTGTCTCCCTCAGGACGCTGCTGTGGCATGGCTCTCGTCTGTCTAACTGGGTTGGAATCCTCAGCCAGGGCCTCAGAGTGGCCCCTCCAGAGGCTCCTGTCACTGGATACATGGTGAGATTGTGTGAGTGAGAGACTGTGAGAGAGAATATGACTGAAATGAAATGGCACATGTTCACCTGCTGCATAACAGGGCGATGACAATTGTTTCTTTCTCCTAGTTTGGGAAAGGTATTTACTTTGCTGACATGTCATCGAAAAGTGCCAACTACTGCTTTGCCAATCAACGCAACAAAACTGGACTCCTACTGTTGAGCGAGGTATGAGATTTGTAGTTCTATTTTTTTTCCTCTACACAAATGCGTTGTTTCCAATTTGAGAATAACCCTTCTGGAAATGATCATATGAAGCGTTTGTTTCCATACACCTGCTATTTTTCATTTGATTTATTAGGATCCCATTAGCCGATGGCGACAGCTAGTCTTACTGGGATCCAACACATAACGGAAAAAAACATTACAATTTACATGCATGTAAAAAAAAAAAAATGTTTATATGTATGTATATGTGTGTGATGCAATATGATGTGTGTACTCCCTTGGTAACAAGTCGTCTGTTTATTCGTTGTCTTGGTAACAGGTTGCCCTGGGTGACAGTAACGAGCTGTTAGCAGCTGACTATGAGGCTGCCAAACTACCTGCAGGGAAACACAGCACCAAGGGCCTTGGACAGACAAGCCCAGACCCCAGTAACGCTGTCACATTGTGAGTTTCTCTCCCTTTCACTCACTGTAAATGTTTGGTTGGTTTACTCTAACACAGATGAGTAATAAAAAACAGACATATCTAATAGTTTTACTTGAACCTGAATCAAGATTTCCGTCTTACATGTTGTATATGACTCGCTTGAGTCTTCCATTGTTCACTATTGTCTCCTCTCTCTCTCTTTCCCTGTTCTGTGGTTCTCTCAGGAATGGAGTGACAGTCCCAATGGGGCCTGGAATGAAGACTGGGGTGGGAGCAGGTGGCGGCTACTCCCTCCTCTACAACGAGTTCATTGTCTATAACCCTGCCCAAACCCACATGAGGTATTTACTAAGAGTTCAGTTTAACTATTCCTCGCTGTGGTGAGACAGGGATATACTGTAAAGACGTGTGTAGCAAAAAGAGACATTAACACATGAAGTAAACTGTCGCATATTAGTAATTTGGGGGGGGGGGGGGGGTGCTTATATTTGTCCTGTTACACACAAGTGTGTAATGGAAATGCCGTAAGGGCACAGCAACATATTTTTTTGTTTTTCTTTCGATTACTGACCCAATGCTTCAACCTCGAGGCTATCTGCCGCCCTTAAGCTTAAGCGGTGGTTATGAAAAAGGAAGAGTAGACCCAGAGAGATTCTGATTAAAAAAAATTCACAACTCATGAAACGATCCCTAAGGGGTTTTAATGTCTGTGGTGTTGAGGCTGTATTACTCCCAATAGCTTTATTTCAAAGCCTTGCATTGTATGATGTCCATAAGAGGGCAGCAACAATTAACATGGGTTAAATTCATACATCTGTTGCATTCCAAGCATTTTTTGAAATAGTGGATGATGTGAGTGTTTTGAAGTGATACAGCTTGTTTAGACATCAGCACAGATTTTGTTTTATGTTGTCAAATGTCACCCTGAGTGTTTCTTTCTAATGTAAAACAAAATAATAAAAATGCATGAATTGAAGGTTGTTTTATATATAAGCTATTGCTATAACTATCACCACAAAACAGATTTTTATTGATAACAAAAATATGAAAAGTAAGTCTGTAAGAGCGAGAGATATCACTCATCAAATATGTATGTCCAGGGGTTTCCATGTAAAACTAAATAAAGACTGTTTTCATTGTGAACAGGGGTTTTGCATGTGTGCTTGGAGTAGAGCTGGGACGATAAACCAAAAATGATCAGCACCAACCATACTGATCACTTATCCAGGGCCAGATTAACAAGTCATAGGCCTTACGCTTAGTTTTTTTAACTCAGTCGTGGTCTCAACTTACTGTTGAGAGTTAAAATGGTACGATACACGGTGCAATTTCAAAATATGAAATGCTTACTTTCAAGCCCTTAATTAACCAACAATGCAGTTCAAGAAATGGAGTTAAGAAAATACTTACTAAATAAACTAAAGTAACACAATACAATAAGGCTATATACAGAGGGGCAGTGTTTCTCTGTCAGTCAATAGCTAGGTTTCCAATTGGTGACAGATTTTCATGTGAATATACTAAAATACGCATAAAAACAATATACACATTTTCCCACCAGAGATGTTACATTCTATTTGACTTGTTGCGGATAAAAGGATGTGCGTGATGACGTAGTGCTCGTAAAAATATATTTTGCTTTTAAATTCCCATTTACCGAAACAAAAACAAAAAACTGGTATCGCATTTTCACTCTACTGATGGTTTTGTCACAAAACATGTATATAGAATGTGCCCGCTCTGGTATTGTCATGTGCGATCTGGCCAACAGCTCACATATAGAGCCTTCAGAAAATATTTACACCCCTTGACTTTTTCCACATTTTGTTGTGTTACAGCCTGAATTTAACATGGATTAAATAGACTTCTTTTTTTGTCACTGGCCCACACACAATACCAGTGTTACAGTCACTGGCCCACACACAATACCAGTGTTACAGTCACTGGCCCACACACAATACCAGTGTTACAGTCACTGGCCCACACACAATACCAGTGTTACAGTCACTGGCCCACACACAATACCAGTGTTACAGTCACTGGCCCACACACAATACCAGTGTTACAGTCACTGGCCCACACACAATACCAGTGTTACAGTCACTGGCCCACACACACTACCAGTGTTACAGTCACTGGCCCACACACAATACCAGTGTTACAGTCACTGGCCCACACACAATACCAGTGTTACAGTCACTGGCCCACACACAATACCAGTGTTACAGTCACTGGCCCACACACAATACCAGTGTTACAGTCACTGGCCCACACACAATACCAGTGTTACAGTCACTGGCCCACACACACTACCAGTGTTACAGTCACTGGCCCACACACACTACCAGTGTTACAGTCACTGGCCCACACACAATACCAGTGTTACAGTCACTGGCCCACACACACTACCAGTGTTACAGTCACTGGCCCACACACACTACCAGTGTTACAGTCACTGGCCCACACACAATACCAGTGTTACAGTCACTGGCCCACACACAATACCATAATGTTGAAGTGGAATAATGTTTTTAAATAAAAAAAAATGTAAAAAAATGAAAGCTGAAATGTCTTGTGTCAATAAGTATTCAGCCCCTTTGTTATGGGAAGCCTAAATAAGTTCAGGTGTAAAAATTAGCTTAAGTCACATAATAAGTTGCACGGACTCACTCTGTGTGCAATTAGTGTTTAACCACATAAATGTAAAGTCCCCATATTTGGGGACTCTATTAGATTTTTTAAAATTAAATTCAGTCTGGTATGAGAACAGTAGCCCCTATCTGCAAAAGCAGGGTGTCTGTGGAAAGCTGAGTATCTTGGCTATTGATCTGTGCCTTAAAATCTTTGGTGTAACTTATTACCATATATGGGCATACAAAAATATAATGCATGCTGAGGTGATGACAATTCAAGATGACTGCTACATAGATTCCGGTTAGCGTTGTGTAGCATAAAGGAAATAAACACGGAATACGTTGATACACACCGAAAGCCGGGACTCCACAGATCATGAGGATGTTTTATTTGTCTGCCAGTGACCTACCGTTATTGATCACCAGCCCCAAGAGTCCAAATGTTTTATTTTACACATTTTTTTTCACCAAACAGTAAACATCAAATTTTATTGGTCACATACACATGGGTAGAAGATGTTAATGCGAGTGTAGCGAAATGCTTGTCATCTTACAAAGTAAGCTTCGATTTGGTTTGTGTTTGCGCTAAAGATACATGGGTGGTATCAAATTAATCCTTAGGTTGGTAGGAACAAATCTAGCATATTGCCAATGTTATCTGATGATGTATGACTAAATGGCAACATCGAATGTCCACTGAGTGACTATCTTTGCGCATCAAAAATATGACGTTGCCCGTTTTACACGCTGAAGGCATCCATTACACGGGATTGACTACTATGGCACCTTGACGGTCTTGTAGCCAGCGAGATGAGCTTCCAGGGATATGCAGTTGACCTGGGTGGGACAAAGTAAGGCCTAGAATATTTGATGCGTAATGCGAGCTATTGCTACCTGGCTCAGAGACGAGACACACTGAGTATGCCACATTCGATTGTAAACCGATGAATTGCTTTAATTTCAACACTTTAGCATAAAAGATGGCTTCTCAGGGTGTAAAAAACTAAGAATATTGAACAGGAAGCTAAAAAGGAGGCAGCTATGAATGAGCATACCGGCATAGAAGCTTTGGTCGGACTCGGATCGGGGAGCGATTTGGACAACGAGATTTAGACTCGGCCAACGACGATAGTTTTCTAGAAGGATTGGATCCACTTTTAGATCTGTAAGTAAATTTTTTTCATGACTTTTATTTAACTAATTTTACTATGTATTTAGTTTACCTCGGCCTATGTAACAAGTCATTTCAATGTAATATAATTCCTAAATTTCATCCTTGTAATTTTGGGGAGACCACTAAACTCTCATGGCCATGTTTACTTGTGGTTCTCACCTCTGCCTTTGTCTCCAAAGTGTTATTGTTTGCATTGTGTGTGTTTCACACCTATGAGACACTGTACAGATAAAGTTAAGGCTTGGTGTTTTTACTTTACAGTAATGTCCTTTTTGTAAATTTAGTCAATTGCAATTCTGTGTGTCTTACAACAATATATCCCATAATTTAATTCACCGCAGAGGATTTGGATGATGATGACGTTTGGGAGCCACCCCTCCCCAGCAAGCGCCCCCGGTCAAGGTCTTCACTCCCCACTGCTATGTCAATCACCCCATCTGATGGTTCTACATCCACTTTTCATAGACCTCTTGAAAAGAAAATAGGGGCTTGTGGCACCATTCGTCCTAACATAATCGGTTTCCCCAGGACCAAAGTAAACAACATGACAAAGACAGCGGAGAGGGGGACCATATGTTGTATCAGGACGAACAAGCTGCTTTTTGTGAAAGTAGGGAAGTAACCATGCTCACCACACAGCATAAGGCATTCAATAGCGACCATGTCTCAAGGAGGGTGAAAAAGGAGAATGTCCCCATTCCTGATTCTGTGAAGGACTACAATGCCAGCATGGGGGGTGTTGACCTACAGTTGAAGTCAGAAGTTTACATACACTTAGGTTGGAGTCATTAACTTGTTTTTCAACCACTAACAAATTATAGTTTTGGCAAGTCGGTTAGGACATCTACATTGCATAACACAAGTAATTTTTCCACCAATTGTTTACAGACAGATTATTTAACTTATATTTCACTGTATCACAATTCCAGTGGGTCAGTTTTCAACCATTTCTACAAATTCATTGTTTATATATGATCAAATATTGTCACCTCCGTTCTCATCCACACAACCTAATGAAACCATTCTGAAAATGTGGTATGGTATTTATTAAAGGAGAGAAAAGAGAAATAACATGTTTGACACAGCTGGGGAACAAAGGACAAAAAACTAGTTTCATGTGAACTTAAAATTAAACTTCATTTATATATATTTCAAGTAACTATTGCATACTACCTTATAGCTGATTTACATTGAGGTCCTTCTCTTAGGTTTTTAAAGGCATGTACATACAGTTGAAGTCGGAAGTTTACATACACTTAGGTTGGAGTCATTAAAACTCGTTTTTCAACCACTCCACAAATTTCTTGTTAACAAACTATAGTTTTGGCAAGTCGGTTAGGACATCTACTTTGTACATGACACAAGTCATTTTTCTAACAATTGTTTACAGAGAGATTATTTCACTGTACCACAATTTCTGTGGGTCAGAAGTTTACATACACTAAATTGACTGTGCCTTTAAACAGCTTGGAAAATTCCACGAAATGGCATGGCTTTAGAAGCTTCTGATAGGCTAATTGACGTAATTTGAGTCAATTGGAGGTGTACCTGTGGATGTATTTCAAGGCCTACCTTCAAACTCAGTGCCTCTTTGCTTGACATCATGGGAAAATCAAAAGAAATCAGCCAAGACCTCAGAAAACAATTGTAGACCTCCACAAGTCTGGTTCATCCTTGGGAGTGATTTCCAAACGCCTCAAGGTACCACGTTCATCTGTACAAACAATAGTACGCAAGTATAAACACCATGGGACCACGTACCCATCATACCGCTCAGGAAAGAGACGCGTTCTGTCTCCTAGAGATGAACGTACTTTGGTGCGAAAAGTGCAAATCACTCCCAGAACAACAGCAAAGGACCTTGTGAAGATGCTGGAGGAAACAGGTGCAAAAGTATCTATATCCACAGTAAAACAAGTCCTATATTGACATAACCTGAAAGGCCGCTCAGCAAGGAAGAAGCCACTGCTCCAAAACCACCATTAAAAAAAGACACTATGGTTTGCAACTGCACATGGGGACAAAGATCGTACTTTTTGGAGAAATATCCTCTGGTCTGATGAAACAAAAATATAACTATTTGGCCATAATGACTATCATTATGTTTGGAGGAAAAGGGGGAGGCTTGCAAGCTGAAGAATACCATCCCAACTGTGATGCACGGGGGTGGCAGTATCATGTTATGGGAGTGCTTTACTGCAGGAGGGACTAGTGCACTTCACAAAATAGATGGCATCATGAGGAAAGAAAATGATGTGGATATATTGAAGCAACACCACAAGACATCAGCCAGGAAGTTAAAGCATGTTCGCAAATGGGTCTTCCAAATGCACAATGACCCCAAGCATACTTCCAAAGTTGTGGCAAAATACCTTAAGGACAACAAAGTCAAGGTATTGGAGTGGCCATTACAAGCCCTGACCTCAATCCTATAGAAAATCTGTGGGCAGAACTTAGTGTGTGCGAGCAAGGAGGCCTACAAACTTGAATCAGTTACACCAGCTCTGTCTGGAGGAATGGGCCAAAACTCACCCAGCTTATTGTGGGGAGGTTGTGGAAGGCTACCCGTAACATTTGACCCAAGTTAAACTATTTAAAGGCAATGCTACCAAATACTAATCGAGTGTATGTAAACTTCTGACCAACTGGGAATGTGATGAAAAAAATAAAAGCTGAAGTAAATCATTCTCTTTACTATTAATTCTGACATTTCACATTCTTAAAATAAAGTGGTGATCCTAACTGACCTAAAACAGGGAATTTTTACTAAGGATTAAATGTCATGGATTGTGGAAAACAGTTTAAATGTATTTGGCTAAGGTGTATGTAAACTTCCGACTTCAACTGTATCAAGACAAGGAAGTGGTATACTTTTTTTACCACTTTGTGGACATTGCTACAGTAAATGCGTTCATTCTCCACAAGCAGATGACCAAAGCAAAAGGTCAAACCCCTTTCTCCCAGTTGGCCTTCACCAGCCACTCTATTCATACCCCTTGACCTATTTCACATTTTGTTGTGTTGCAGCCTGAATTCAAAATTGATTACATCATTTTTTCTCAGGCATTGACACACAATATGCTCTATTGACAAAGTGAAAACATGTTAAACATTTTTGCATATGTATTGAAAATGAAATACAGAAATATCACATTTACATTTTTTTTAACCTTTATTTAACTAGGCAAGTTTAAGAACTAATTCTTATTTACAATGACGGCCTACACCGGCCAAACCCGGACGATGCTGGGTCAATTGTGTGCCGCCCTATGGGACTCCCAACCACGGCCGGTTGTGATACAGCCTGGATTTAAACCAGGGTGTCTGTAGTAACGCCTCAAGATGCAGTGCCTTAGACCGCTGCGCCACTCGGGTGTTGGAAATGGCTGAATTGGGGGCCCAAAGCAACCTCACAAGACCCCCCCCCCCCCCCCCCCCCCCCCTCATTTAACTGTTGAAAGCACGGAAGGAATGAAGCAACAATAGAGAGAGAAAGAGGAGGTTGGCTAATAACATTGGAGTAACCCTGGATTGTAAACTGTCCTGGTCAAAACACATTGAAACAACAGTAGCTAAGATGGGGAGAAGTCTGTCCATAATAAAGTGCCGCTCTGCCTTCTTAACAACACTATCAACAAGGCAGGTCCTACAGGCCCTAATTTTGTCACACCTGGACTACTGTTCAGTAGTGTGGTCTGGTGCCACAAAGAGGGACTTGGGAAAATATCAGTTGGCTCAGAACAGGGAAGCACGGCTAGCCCTTAAAAGTACACAGAGCTAACATTAATGACATGCATGTCAATCTCTCATGGCTCAAAGTGGAGATTGACTTCATCATTACTTGTTTTTGTAAGAGGTGTTGATAAGCTGAAGGTACCGAGCTGTCTGTTTAAAATAATAGCACACAGCTCGGACACCCATGTATACCCCACAAGACATGCCACCAGAGGTCTCTTCACAGTCCTCAAGTCCAGAACAGACTATGGGAGGCGCACAGTACTACATAGAGCCATGACTACATGGAACTCTATTCCACATCAGGTAACTGATGCAAGCAATTAGATTTAAAAAGCAGGTAAAAATACACCTTATGGAACAACGGGGACTGTGAAGAGACACACACAAAGGTACAGACACATGCATATGCACACATTGTGATATTGCTGTATGGTGGTATTGAACATTTTGTGTTGTGGATGTGTGGTGGTGTAGGGATGTTGTATGATGCACTGTTTTATCTTTAGCTCATTCAGTACAAACAGTTCACTGTTTTATATTTTGTTTTATATGAAATGTGGGTGCTTTGGTGTGTTTGGACCCCAGGAATATGGGGATCCCTAATAAATACAAATGAATACAAACAAGGTATATACAGTGCCTTGGGAAAGTATTCAGACCCCTTGATTTTTTCCCACATTTTGTTATGTTACAGCCTTATTTTAAAATGGATTAAATTAAATAAAAATCTCATCAATCTACAAACAATACCCCATAATGACGAAGCAAAAATTAAAATTAAAAACTAACACATTTACATAAGTATTCATACACTTTACTCAGTACTTTGTTGAAGAACCTTTGACAGTGATTATTGCCTCGAGTCTTCCTGGGTATGACGCTACAAGCTTGGTACACCTATATTTGGGGAGTGACTCACATTATTTTCTGCAGATCCTCTCAAGCTCCGTCGGGTTGGGTTGGAAGCGTCGCTGCACAGCTATTTTCAGGTCTCTCCAGAGATGTTTGATCGGGTTCAAGTTCGGGGCTTTGGCTGGGCCACTCAAGGACATTCAGGAACTTGTCCCGAAGCCACTCCTGCGTTGTCTTGGCTGTGTGCTTAATGTCGTGAACCGTCGCCCCAGTCTGAGGTCCTGTGTGTTCTGGAGCAGGATCAAGGATCTCTCTGTACTTTGCTCCGTTCATCTTTCCTTTGATCCTGACTAGTCTCCCAGTCCCTACCACTGAAAAGCATCCCCAAAGCATGATGCTGCCACCACCAGGCTTCATTGCAGGGATGGTGCCAGGTTTCCTCCAGACGTGAAGCTTGGCATTCAGGCCAGAGTTCAATCTTGGTTTCATCAGACCAGAGAATCTTTAGGTGCCTATTGGCAAACTCCAAGCGGGCTGTATTGTGCCTTTTACTGAGGAGTGGCTTCCATCTGGCCACTCTACCATAAAGGCCTGATTGGTGGAGTGTTGCACAGATGGTTGTCCTTCTGGAAGGTTCTCCCATCTCCACAGACGAACTCTGGGGCTCTGTCAGAGTGACCATCAGGTTATTGGTCACCTCCCTGACCAAGGCCCTTCTCCCCCAAATGCTCAGTTTGGTTCCAAACTTCTTCCATTTAAGAATGATGGAGGCCACGGTGTTCTTGGGGACCTTCAATGCTGCAGACACTTTTTGGTACTCTTCCCCAGATCTGTGCCTCGACACAATCCTGTCTCGGAGCTTTACCAACAATTCCTTCCACCTCATGGCTTGGTTTTTGCACTGACATATACTTTCAACTGTGGGACCTTTTTATAGACGTGTGTGTGCCTTTCCAAATCATGTCCAATCAATTGAATTTACCACAGGTGGACTCCCAAGTTGTAGAAACATCTCAAGGATGATCAATGGAAACAGGATGCACCTGAACTCAATTTCAAGTCTCATAGAAAAGGGTCTGAATACTTACGTAAATAAGGTATCTGTTTTTTTTTATTTGCACAAACAAAATACTGTTTTATCTTTGTCATTATGGGGTATTGTGTGTAGATTGATGAGGGAAAAATGAAATGTATCAATTTTAGAATAAGGCTGTAACGTAACAATGTTGAAAAAGCGAAGGGGTCTGAATACTTTCCGAATGCACTGTATATACAATGCGTGTGTAGCCTACATGATGTTATTAATATGGACTAAAGAGCAAGTTTATTTTATTTGTCAAACGGCAGCTAAGCATCTGTCATCATGTCACCAGAATAAGAACCATTGTATTTATTGGAAAGGAGCATAAAGCTCATCACCTTGCACTTTCACCACCCTGTAAAGTTCATCAGAATTTATTTCACCTGTTGCCTAATAAACTGCATGGTTTCCCAAGTCGTAGTGGGAGAATAACACAACATGTCATCGCATGACTTCAAGTCTACATCGATATGATGGTTATTATATCAATATTTGTGCTTAAAAGAGTTTCCACTGCCATTTCGCGCATTATTAATTTTACCGACACAAAAAGATCCCACCTTGTCTAGCATATTTAGTTTAGTCAACATTTGGAAAGTTTACCAACAAATTTGCTGTTTCCATCAGGCCTGTCATAAAATGTTTTATGTGACATGTATTTTTCTCGCATAAAAATATTGGATGGAAACCTGTTTACTGACAGTCATTCAATAAGCCATGTCAGCTAACACTTTTTAGACAAGTTAGCTGGCTAGACTATCTAATCTTGTAATAATCATGGCTGAATACCCATCGACTGTGCATGCAGGGCACATGCCCAGGGGCACTGACCTCCTGGGGGCCTCCTTTGATTTTGTTATTCACTCTCACTGAGATATCATTAACATGGCATAAGTCATGGCAAAATGTGTAGAATTGCAGGTAATTAGCTTTAAAACTGCAAAAATGACTCTCCGCCCCATGGCAAAATGTGTAGCGGGGCAACTAAAGTGTTTTACACATGTGGGCCCCCTACTTCCTCTCTTCCCCCATCTGATGATTAGCAGAGTGGCAGAAGGATGTCTATATTCATTGAGAGCGGGCTCCTGAGTCCTCCTGTGTTTGGTGGTTGTAGTAAAAAATATGTATATTTTACCTATATATACTGTATGTATTTCCTTTTTTTTGTGCCTCTTGGGCCCCCTACAAGCCTGGACCCAAAGGCTCAAGAAATGTGATGTTTGAAATTAAATAAGTTTGCTAATATGGATGATTGTTAATGGGACAATTGATGACTACAACCATCAAAGTAGTAGTAGTAGTTTTAAAGGATACAAAAAAAGAATGGCGCACATTGTTATAAACATATCGTTCTATTTATCGTCATCGCATCAATTCATGCAATTTATCGCGATATGGATTTTTGTCCATATTGCCCAGCTCTAGTTTGGAGTGCTACGGACTATAGCTACATATGTGTGTCATTGTAGGTTTCTGCCAGGTGTTGACTATTTGCTGGAGCCTCCCATTATGATGAGCAGATAGAGGAAGATGTTAATGATGTCCAGGTACAGGATCAGGGCAGCAAACACATACTCCTCTGGATCTAGAGCGTACTTCTGCCTGCCCATCACCAGCTGGCAGTCAATCGCCAAGAACTGAGGGAGAGACACAGAAAGGGAAAAGGTGACAGAGGAAAGAAAGCGTTTAGGGTGCAATGGATGGAGGCATTCATTCTGGCTATAAGGCTGGATAAACAGAAATGGCCTAAAAGGAGAAGTAACATTGAGTTCTGTACCAGTGAGAAGAGCAGGGCTCCCAGAGATCCGTAGACTATCTGCAGCACATTGGAGTAGAAGAAACAGCAGAAGAAGCTGAACATGAGAAGGTCCACTGCCAGCACCAGCAGGATGCCATTACAAATTGTGAAGTCCACTCGAGTCTGCAGACCAAAGAGAGGATAGTGAGTAAGGCTAGATAGGCTTGGTTACTGATCAGCCTGACCACATTAAACACACATGGTAGGTACTACAGTAGTGGTCCAATTAAGCATAACATCATGTTTTTTGTTATTTGAAAAGACTGAGTCTGACCTGGGCTGAGAAGATGATGATGGTGAAGGAGATTGCCACTGTTGCTCCCATGGCGATGACTACAGCAGTGGTATTGTGAAATGAGGCCACAGTGCCGACCAAGTAAGATAGGGTGAGAGTGACCACTGACTAAAGGTAGTACATTACACAGTTAGAATAACACTCACCCAACCACAAATCACACTGTATCTTTGTCTTATGTGTTTAAGACAGTTGTTCTCATTAGTCATGCAACTAGGTTCTAGGAGAATGGCTTTGGCATTAACTAACAGGGAACTGTGAATACAGGAAGAAGCATTTATAACCATCACAGGTAAGTTCTCTTTTTCAATAATGTTTGGGAACATCTAAAGAACAATTGCGTAGTTTATATACAGTATATCAGACAACAGATGAACCTTGAGCTCAATTCAATCTAACCCACACTTCAGTATTAACTCATTGACTGCATTAGCCAGTATGTCAGTCACTGCTCTACCTAGCTGCGAAAGGGGTTGTGTTTGTCTGTGTGTGACCTACCAGTCCCACCAGGTTCCAGGGATGCCTTCTGCTGAAGGAATTGGAGAAGCTAAGGGAGATGGCCACCACAGCAAACAGGATGTATGAGCTGAGGTAGATCCAGATGTTGCTCTGCACCGCCGCCCTCACCACACTGGAGAACGTGAACACACACACGATGCTGAAGGTCACCAGCAACTGCAGGGTTACGACACTGAACACCTGCACAGGTAGAAAGACAGGGTTACCGTTAGCCACTTTGCTTGCCAGGTATACTGGGGAGGTCACCATGAAACCTGGGGGTCAAAGACTAAGGGCTCTATTCAATCCGTAGCGCTGAAGTTCCGCATTGTAGCCCGATTTACATTTAAAGACAATGTTCCCACGGTAGCAGACTGCATTTGTGTTAAACACTGTATATGTCGACTAAATTGGAAATTACCTTTACATTTCAAGCACGCTATAGCTCTGAACTTTGGCGATATGGATTGAATAAAGCCCCAAATCTCTGAGACTCATCAGTACAGACCTTTCTGATAAACGCCTTCCTTATGGTCTTGTCATCAAAAGATGACACCAATAGGGCGGCGTCTGCCTCTGGTGAAGACGATCCTTTGTGAGTGACAGAACAACAGTCCCATGTTGTTATTGGACACAACACTGGAATACTGTAGTGACCAGACTTTGCAGACTTTTCAGTGGTTATGTAACACAAGTGAATTTAGCGGACATAAATTATTCAATCAGAAATGTTCAATGTTATAGTAATTGGCAGTAATATGAGGAAAGACATGAATAATCCATCCGCATGATCGATTCCCTCTTTCCTTGCTATAGCAGGACAGATATATACCTGGCTCTCCCAAAGGGTTACACTCTCCAGGGGGGAGAGTTCCCATGTCTACCCCTGCCTGTGGTGGATACAGGACTGGGGGGTAGGCGGATGGAGGATACATGGCTGGAGCTGCAGAGTATGGGGGTGGTATGTATGGTGGCATGGGGTCCACTTGAGTTTCCCCATGGGGGTAAGGGGGTGGCAGGTTAGAGTTCAGGGCATCCTGAGACTCTGTGGGCATGGAGTAATTCTGAGCATCTGTCATTCTGGCAGAGTGTAGTCTGAAAAGGAGGAGTGGTTAGAAGACACTGATGTTGAAAGGAAAGTACAGAGGACGTTGATATCAAAAGGTTAGTAAGAAAATAGAGGTGCAAAACTTAATTTTGAAAGTAAAAATGTGTTGCAGGCATATTGCCTCATTGGGGGGGGGGGGGGGGGGGGGGGTTTCCACACAAGGAGAAACCTGGGTTGAGTAAACCATGGTTTCTCCTTGTGTGGAAATATATAGTAGAAGAAATATAACAGCCATGTATCGGAAAAATCATGCAACAATAACATCCTTGCATTTACGACCAATCGAACATACTGTGCATGTTACTACCAGATATTTTTTTTGTATTAGTGTACTCACTGACACAGGTGGTTTTGTCTATGTGTGTGAATGCAGTTCTTAGTAGCAGAAACAAGAAGAAGGTCAAACCACTGTGACAGAGTTCAGCGATGAACACATCAAAATGACAACTGGAAAGCTAAGCCCAAAAAGCAATCACTTTTACTGTATCAGTTATACAAAATTAGATCAAATGTTTGTGTTGTCCAATTCATCATCAGATATACAGTACCAGTCAAAGTTTGGACACCTACTCATTCAAAAGTGTTTCTTAATTTGTACTATTTTCTACATTGTAGAATAATAGTGAAGACATCAAAACTATGAAATAGCACATATGGAACCATGCAGTAACCAAAAATAGTCTTAAACAAATCAAAATATATTTTAGACTCTTCAAAGTAGCCACCCTTTGCCTTGATGACAGCTTTGCACACTCTTGGCATTCTCTCAACCAGCTTCATGAGGAATGCTTTTCCAGCAGTCTTGAAGGAGTTCCCACATACGCTGAGCACTTGTTGGCTGCTTTTCCTTTACTCTGCGGTCCAACTCATCTCAATTTGGTTGCGGTCAGGAATTTATGGAGGCCAGGTCATCTGATGCAGCACTCCATCACTCTCCAAAAACAAATGATAGTCCCACTAAACACAAACCAGATGGGATGGTGTATCACTGCAGAATGCTGTGATAGCCATGCTGTTTAAGTGTACCTTGAATTCTAAATAAATCACTGATAGTGTCACCAGCAAAGCACCATCACAACATCTCCTCCCTGCTTCACGATGGGAACCACACATGCGGAGATCATCCGTTTACCTACTCTGCGTCTGACAAAGACATTGCGGTTGGAACCAAAAATTTCACATTTGGACTCATCAGACCAAAGGACAGATTTCCACCGGTCTAATGTCCATTGCTCGTGTTTCTTGTCCCAAGCAAGTCTCGTAGTGGTTTCTTCAGCAATTCGACCATGAAGGCCTGATTCACAGTCTCCTCTGATCAGTTGATGTTGAGATGTGTTTGTTACTTGAACTCTGTGAGGTTCAATCTGAGGTGGTTAATTCCCCATTTCTGAGGCTGCTTAACTCTAATGAACTTACCCTCTGCAGAAGAGGTAACTCTGGGCCTTGCTTTCCTGTGGCAGTCCTCATGAGACAGTTTCATCATAAAGCTTGGTTTTTGCGACTGCACTTGAAGAAACTTTCAAAGTTCTTGAAATTTTCCGCATTGACTGACCATCATGTCTTAAAGTAATGATGGACTTTCATTTCTCTTTGCTTATTTGAGCTGTTCTTGACATAATATGGACTTGTTTTTTTACCAAATAGGGCTATCTTCTGTATACACCCCTACCTTGTCACAACACAACTGATTGGCTCAAACGCATTAAGGAAAGAGATTCCACAAATTAACATTTAACAAGGCACCTGTTAATTGAAATGCATTCCAGGTGACTACCTCATGAACCTGGTTGAGAGAATGCCAAGAGTGTGCAAAGCTGTCAAGGCAAAGGGTTGCTACTTTGAAGAATCTCAAATATAAAATATATTTTGATTTGTTTAACGTTTTTTGGGTTTCAACATGATTCCATGTGTATTTCATAGTTTTGATTTCTTCACTATTTTTCTAAAATGTAGAAAATAGTACAAATAAAAACCCTGGAATGAGTAGGTGTGTCCAAACTTTTGACTGGTACTGTATCTTACATGTTTTTATCCAAACTGACACATACTATAGGTCATCCACAACAGCCTGAGATCTTTGACATCCCCAAAATTCTGTCATCTGGTTCAGTCAATGAATTGGCTGTTTACAAAGGCAGCCCAATTCTGACTTTTCTTCCCCCCAGTAATTGGTCTTTTAACTAATCACATCATATTTGTTTCCAATTCAATTTGGTAGACAAAACAGGAGATGACTTACCTCCTTTACACCTGGGTTTCACTTGAACTTCAATGACCGTACTGTCCTTCCTGTTGATCTAGCCTACACACAGACTGTCAATTGCTGCTAGGCTCAGACAGACTCTGGAACATCTACCTTTAGCAGCCTGTGCCCATTTGTGTTATTTCCTGAACCTAACTGTCACTGACAGCGATGGTGATTAGAGGAACTAAGGCCGCGTTTACACAAGCAGCCCAATTGTTTTGACCGATCACATATTTTTCAGATCTGATTGGCCAAAATACCAATTAGTGAAAAAAAGATCAGAATTGGGCTGCCTGTGTAAACCCAGCGTGTGACAGAACAAACCAACATACATTTTCAGATCTGTAGCTTGGGGAAATGGAAAACCACAAAGTTTCTCCACTGTTCTTTTCCACAAATGTAGTCAGAAGGGGATGTACTTTAATCGTTAAGAGGCCTAACAACAGGAAATGCAATAATGTAATCTGGTGCTCGTAAAGGTTTGAGTAACCATCTTTGGTAAATCTAAAGAATGCAACCAGTTAGGAATATACATAATTGTGAAACTGACTCCCAAATTTCACATGGTCGAGAGAAAAAAAAATGTAGGATAGTCATTTACAATGAATAACTTAACTGTAGAAATGAGTGTCACACCATTACCTCTTTAGCAATGACCATTGCAGACATTCCACAAAACACTTATGAACACTACAGTACTCACATATGCAAACAAGGACAATGACAAAACATGGCTCACACAAGTATATTTATTGTAAAAAAATACATATAAAAACAACTTTGAGACATACAAAAGATTGGAGCTTAGAAACAGTATAATGAACAGACAAAGACCAAGCCATTTTGAATTGCAATACATATGTACACTTTAATAAATAAACGGATTGTTCTGTTATACCAGAGAAGGCAGATTGTCCATATCTTGGGATGCAGATATCACCATGGTGACCTTAAAAACATTATCATTGAATATATCAATTATCGTCCTTGGAGAAAAGCTATGCTGCCGAGTAATAACATATGTAAAAATGGAGGTATTGCACCACACAGCTAAAAGGGAAGAGTAGTAAAGTAAAGGAACATTTGGGGCTTCAGATTGTCCATATTTTCACTGACAACCCCTCCCTCCGCTCCCTCAGAAGTACACATCATTATTCATCATCACCACAAATATTGTAACATTTATGTCTAATGATCAATTTCTCTCTTTTTCACACATCCCCTACCACTGTTTCATGTACACAGACATGCATACATACTTTTGGCGGAATAGTTCTTATTTTTTGGGAACGAAAGAGTAACATGCACCGGGCTGCCATCTAGGGTCAGGAAAGGTCGTAGCACCTCACTTCAGAATGCAAGATGTGGGGCAAGAACTCGGGGATATCATCCAATAGGAATGCTGAACAGGGCTGATCCTCATGCTGGTAGCATCACTGTAGCATCACCACTGATCCCCAGAGTACACTACACCAGAGGAGCCTGGACAGACAAATCTCACCAGGCAAAGGCAACCAAAACACAGGCAAATGTATCTGCTTAGCACATTTAGTAGTAATAATAATAACTGGAATAATAGAATGTCTATAAATCCTCTTATGGGGAAAGGGGGGTGGGGTAATATAAGAATCACCCCATCAGCTGTTCTTTGCTTCCAGCGACAGGAATCATGGAATAGGCAAGGCAGCCTTATGGAGTAATCATGCCATTAAATACATCATCCCTCCCATTCAGACATGAATGCAGGGAGCCAGATAGCCAGACTAGCACACAGGGCCTGGTCCAACAATCCGAACAACACCCTAGAGAGGCAGGGGGACATGAAGACCCACAAACACCACCACATGCCTTCATCACAACAGGCGAGGTGGGTCTCACAGAGGGAGGGCATGTCAAAGTAGCAGAATGTTTTAATCACACAGATAGTTTTAATCATTGTGATACTTTGTTCCTAAAAGTATCGCTTTCACCCAGGGCATTAAGCACACACACCTCTCATGTATACAGCCAGTGAGAGGACTGCAGTTCACTTCTGCGGTCCAGTCAGGCGGTGTACACACACACAAACAAACAACCGTATGGAACTATCAACAACCTGCTACCGCTGCAGTAAAGGACCTAATACAGTGGTGTCAGCACCAACCAAACAAACTGACCTAAACTGACCAAACTATCAATCAACTCACACCCACCATCCTTCTCCTGAAATGTGTCATGGTGACAACAGAAAAACACCTACAATCACTATAACAACCCCACCCACAAAATAAAGCCCTGCGTTCCAACATATGGCTTTTACAAACAATACATTGCAATATTTACGCATAATCAACTCATTTATTTTTTTCCGGAGCTGGGCTGTTGTTTTTTGAACAGAAACATTTATCCACTGTAACGTGAATCTCTGCACAATATTGTTTTGCAGCATCAGGAAAGATAACATTACCTTTTCATATGGATAGTCCACATTAGGGTAAGAAGAATGCAGGGAGCACAGAAACACATTTTCCTTTCCTTGAGTTCCAAAGGTCTTTCAGGGTACTGCCAACCTGGTATGATAATATATCCCCTCCAGCAGTTTTGGCTATAGTTTCGGCTACATTGACAGAGGAAAGGTGCCATCTATTCCAGGGGTGATTATAGTGGTCTGCGTTGAGTTCAAATGGACTAAACCAGGTCCAAGATGGTAAAGTGGTTGTTGGTCGCATCCTTGTGGGGTTGTGTTGTTATTAGGAGGCTTGCCTCTGGTATTAATCATTGTCGTAGTATATTTTCTGCAATTGTAGATACATTGCAGTCTCCTGTGGGGTAAAAATCTAAAGTACGTCAGAAACATTTGGATTGTGTAATCCTTCATATAAAAATCTCTTCATATTCAAGTACATAATCATGTCCACACTAACTTCTACCCAGTTGGGTAATGTGACATCATGAGGATGGAACAAATGTGGTTATGAACATGTACATACCTGAGTCAGGTGTGTCACTGAGCAGGACATGTGACCCATGAGTCAATCAAAAGGGTGTTCAGGACAGCAGGTCTTCACCTTCGCCCAGGAGTCAATACAGCTGGACAGAGAAACAAATGTCTATTTTCCCTTTTGATTATCACATATTCACTTATTTGTCAGGGACCATGCATAATATGTCTATTACAACAGAGTTTTAGATACATAACTAACTTCCATCTGTGGTCCCGGGGTGGGACTTAACTATGACCATGGTGCAGCTGACTCACTGTGAGACAGCCTGATTAGAAACACTTGTTGTGGTTAGGGGTGTGAACGTTTAAAGAACATTGGGATCATTGGCGTTTAAAAATCCCTAAGGCCTAGGGAAAGTTGAATAATATTTATAAAACCAGGGCTGAAGAGGCAAACTTTAGGCTACTTTGGTGAATGTGAGATACAGATTACCAAGACATATGGAGTTCTTTCTGCCTGGCCCTCCTCTCTCTTCCTCACGCTGGCTCGCCTGCTTGTTCTCTTTGTTAATGATGCGAATGGGTGTTCAGTTTGAGTTTTTTTGTGTGTAGAATAACATAGCCTGGCGCAACAATTTAAGGCACTGCATCGTAGTGCTTGAGGCATCACTGCAGACCTGGGTTCGATCTCAGGCTGTGTCACAGCCGGCTGTGACCGGGAGACCCATGAGGCGGCATACAATTGGCCCAGCATCTTCCGGGATAGGAGAGGGTTTGGCCAACCGGGATTTCCTTGTCCCATCGCGCTCTAGCGACTCCTTGTGGCGGGCTGGGCTCCTGCAAGCTGACTTCGGTCGCCAGCTGGACGGTGTTTCCTCTGACACATTGGTGCGGCTGGCTTTCGGGTTAAGCGAGCAGTGCGTCAAGAAGCAACGCGGCTTGGCAGGGTCCTGTTTTCGGAGGACGCACGGCTCTCGACCTTCACCTCTCCCGAGTCCATAAGGGAGTTGCAGCGATGGGGCAAGACTAACTACCAATTGGATATCACAAAATTGGGTAGAAAAAGGGGTAAAAAGAACAAACTAAAATCAAATAAAACAATATGGTCCTAGCCTATTCATTGATAATAGGGCCTTGCTTTACAGAAGTTGCAAGACATGTGCAAGCCAAGAAATTGCGAGATACAGCTTTTGATTACCGATAGATAGGCCGAGTGAACGGTTTGGATAGTCTGTCTGGTAGCCGACCTGCCTATAACCGTGCCCCTCCCCTCTCTATCCGTTCCTTCGCTAACTCGCTATGAAATATGGAAGTGTTTGTGTTCTCGAAAGTACAGGAACTAATCAGTCTCCTCTGTTCCAAAAATACAAAATCTTAGGAGTCAATTGTGTGTGGAATTGAATCGTGACACTCAGAAATGGGAGTTGACACCGGGAGTCGACATGCAAGGAGTAGAGGAATCTATTATTTTGGAGTTGACTATCCAGCACTACGTCATCGTCGTCAACAGTTGGAAAAATAGCAGAGAAAGGCACGCGATAGCAGCGAAGTCCTGTATGGCAATACTTTCAGAAGTTAAATGAGAAGGTGGTGAAATACAAACTTATAAGAATTGTAGTCCAGGTGCAATGCTTAACCATCTGAATGAGACGCACCATGAGACCCAAACTGTAGCGGGCAGGAGCTCAGGCCCCCAACAACAGACATAAGACAGCTTCACACGAAGGAAGAGTGATCAGGGATGAAGTAGCCATGACTGCAGTAAAAGGAGCTGCATTGCCCCCCAGAGGTCATATGCAGGACAATATTGTGCCTTTTGAATTCGCATGCAATTTCATACATTTTTTCATATCTTTTTAACAAAGAAAAAAATTGTATTTTAAACGTAAAGAAATCTTTCCCCATTTGTCACAGGCCTAGTTGTGGTTACACGCCTAGAGGTTCACACCTCAAGAGACTTCCTGGTCTTAAAGAGGTGAATGACTTACAATAAGGTTAGGTCTTTCAGGGAAAAAATGAATGAGGTTATTAGATGCTCATTGTTTGCTGCTAGCACAAGAGTTCTTCAGTGGAGCTTTTAGTGATATACTTTTGGTCATTTAGTGTTTATTTTCTATATCAACTTTATTTAACCAAGTAGGCCAGTTGAGAACAAGTTCTCATTTACAACTGCGACCTGGCCAAGATAAAGCAAAGCAGTGCGACAAAAAACACCAACACAGATTTACACATGGGATAAACAAAAGTACAGTCAACAACAATAGAAAAATCTATATACAGTGTGCAAATGGGAGTAAGGAGGTAAGGCCTAGGCAATAAATAGGCCATAGTAGCGAAGTAATTACAATTTAGCAAATTAACACTGGAGTGATAGATGTGCAGATGATGATGTACAAGTAGAAATACTGGTGTGCAAAAGAGCAAAAAAGTCATTAAAAACAATATGGAGATGAGGTAGATAGTTGGATGGGCTATTTACAGATGGGCTGTTTACAGCTGCAGCGATCGGTGAGCTGCTCAGATAGCTGATGCTTAAAGTTAGTGAGGGAGATATATGTCTCCAACTTCAGCGATTTTTGCAATTTGTTCCAGTCATTGGCAGCAGAGAACTGGAAGGAAAGGCGGCCAAAGTAGGTGTTGGCTTTGGGGATGACCATTGTGATATACCTGCTGGAGCGCGTGCTACGGCTGGGTGTTGTTATGGTGACCAGTGAGCTGAGAAAAGGCGGACCTTTACCTAGCAAAGACTTAGATGACCTGGAGCCAGTGGGTCTGACAACGAATATGTAGCGAGGGCCGGCCGACGAGAGCATACAGGTCCCAGTGGTGGGTGGTATATGGGGCTTTGGTGTCAAAACAGATGGCACTGTGATAGACTGCATCCAAGAGTAGAGTGTTGGAGGCTATTTTGTAAATGACATCGACGAAGTCAGGGATCGGTAAGATTGTCAGTTTTACGAGGGATGTTTGGCATCGTGAGTGAAGGAGTCTTTGTTGCGAAATAGGAAGCTGATTCTAGATTTAATTTTGGATTGAAGATGCTTAATATGAGTCTGGAAGGAGAGTTTACAGTCTAGCCTGACACCTAGGTATTTGTAGTTGTCCACATATTCTAAGTCAGAACCGTCCAGAGTAGTGATGTTAATCGGGCAGGCGGGTGCGGGCAGCGATCGGTTGAAGAACATGCATTTAGTTTAACTAGCGTTTAAGAGCAGTTGGAGACCACGGAAGGAGTGTTGTAAGGCGTTGAAGCTCGTTTGGAGGTTTGTTAACACAGTGTACAAAAAAGGGCCAGATGTACACAGAATGGTGTCATCTGCGTAGAGGTGGATCAAGGAATCACCCGTAGCAAAAGAGCGACATCATTGATATATACAGAGAAAAGAGTCGGCCCGAGAATTGAACCCCGTGGTACCCCCATAAAGACTGCCAGAGGTCCGGACAACAGGCCCTCCGATTTGACACGCGGAACTCTATCCGAGAAGTAGTTGGTGAACCAGGCGAGGCAGTCATTTGAGAAACCAGGGCTGTTGAGTCTGCCAATAAGAATATGGTGATTGACAGAGTCGAAAGCCTTGGCCAGGTCGATGAAGACGGCTGCACAGTACCGTCTCTTATCGATGGCGGTTATGATATCGTTTAGTACCGTCAGCGTGGCTGAGGTGCACCCGTGACCAGCTCAGAAACCGGATTGCACAGCGGAGAAGGTAAGGTGGGATTCAAAATGGTCAATGATCTGTTTGTTAACTTGGCTTTCAAAGCCTTTGGAAAAGCAGGGCAGGATGGATATAGGTCTGTAACCGTTTGGGTCTAGAGTGTCACCCCCTTTGAAGAGGGGGATGACCGCGGGAGCTTTCCAATCTTTAGGAATCTCAGACGATATAAAAGGGAGGTTGAAAAGACTAGTAATAGGGGTTGCAACAATGGCGGCGGATAATTTTAGAAAGAGAGGGTCCAGATTGTCTAGCCCAGCTGATTTGTACAAGTCCAGGTTTTGCAGCTCTTTCAGAACATCTGCTATCTGGATTTGGGTAAAGGAGAAGCTGGGGAGGCTTGGGTAAGTAGCTGCGGGTGGGTGCGGAGCTGCTGGCCGGGGTTGGGGTAGCCAGGAGGAAAGCTTGGCCAGCCGTAGAGAAATTCTTATTGATATTCTTGACTATCGTGGATTTATCGGTGGTGACAGTGTTTCCTAGCCTCAGTGCAGTGGGTAGCTAGGAGGAGGTGCTCTTATTCTCCATGGACTTTACACTGTCCCAGATCTTTTGGGAGTTAGAGCTGCAGGATGTAAATTTCTGTTTGAAAAAGCTAGCCTTTGCTTTCCTAACAGACTATGTGTATTGGTTCCTGACTTCTCTAAAAAGTTGCATATCGCGGGGACTATTCAATGCTTGTGCAGTACGCCAAAGGATGTTTCTGTGCTGGTCGAGGGCAGTCAGGTCTGGAGTGAACCAAGGGCTATATCTGTTCTTAGTTCAACATTTTTTGAAAGGGGCATGCTTATTTAAGATGGTGAGGAAATTACTTTTAAAGAACATATGGACGGACACCTGCTCGTCAAAAATCTGGGGCAGGAAGTGTTCTCCTGGAATCTGCCAAACCCAGATTCATCCTTCAGACTGCTAGATGGTGAAGCGTGATTCATCACACCAGAGAACGCGTTTCCACTGCTCCAGAGTCCAATGGTGGCGAACATTACACCTCTCCAGGCGAAGATTGGCATTGTGCGTGGTGATCTTAGGCTTGTGTGCAGCTGCTCAGACATGTAAACCAATTTCATGAAGTTCCCGACAAACAGTTATTGTGCTGACGTTGCTTTCAGAGGCAGTTCGGAACTCGGTAGTGAGTGTTGCAACCGAGGACAGACGATTTTTACGCACTATGCGCTTCGGCATTTGTCGGCCCTGTTCACAGCTGTGCCTTTGTTGCTCCTAGATGTTTCCACTTCACAATAACAGCACTTAAATTTAACTGGAGCAGCTCTAGCAGGGAAGAAATTTGACGAACTGACTTGTTGGAAAGGTGGCATCCTATGACGGTGCCACGTTGAAAGTCACTGAGTTCCTCAGTAAGGCCATTCTATTGCCAATTCACGAGTCATGACCACAGTCAAATTCCAAGTGACCGTTCATGACCGCAGTCAAATTCCAAGTGACCGCTGAGTAACAATAACTAGGCTACTCCAAAACTGTTCTCTGTAAATAATGATGCTGATGGTCGTTAGTAGCCAACCAAACTTGTTAATGGCCCTCAAGTCACAAATGGCCTGGTACTCAGCACTCCATTGTCCCTGTAATCACTCTGACATCAATGCAAATACAATTGAAAATCAATTCAACCACTTCATGATTGAATTTGAATATCACCTGTCACGCAGCTGAGAGCCAGCTCCTCAGCTTTTTGATGTGTGTAATAAAATAGTGCATGCATTTTTTTGCGACTTTTTCACATCATCAAAATTCGCATCATGCAGCCCATATATGTTTGATTTTTCAAAAACATTCTAAGGTTTGGATTACAACTAAAGTTGCCAAATAACTCTATATTAAGCATATAGGACATGTTAAAAAGTATCACACTGCAATTGATTGCGGAAAATATCCTTTCTATTTCATGCAGCTATGTTCAATTGTATTATTTTAAATTGTATTCTTCTTACTATAAAAATAATATAATATGAAATAATGGCATGGGAATTATAAGAAAATCATGTCTTCTAAATGAAATGCCAGATCAGTAATCATGTTCTTCTGAAATACATTTTCTTCATAGGTTCTTAAGACCTGCCTAAAATAAATCATGGATTTAATTTGATGGTGTGTATTAAATGGAATTATTAAACTTTTTAAAAATGTAGATGTTCCAAGGGTCTGCATCAGTGGCTTAATGCGTGTAAGCCCATAGATGCTTTAAAGTGTTTGTTAATTAACCGTCAATTATGAGACCGGCGGTGATTTGCATGACAGTTACCAGCTCACAAATTGTCATAACTGCTACAGTCCTAAATGAGATTTCAAAAGAATACAACTCATGATTGTATCACATGCTTCCCATGCATGTGATGCTTCCCATGCATCACAGTTGCATAATTGCTTCCTGGTAGATAGAATAGAAAAGTATCAATGAATTATCAGATCTGTGCTCTTGTGTGTGAGAAATGTCACCCCTTTCCCTACTGGGCAAAGTGTATGCCTGCATCCCAAAATGACACACTATTCCCTATATAGTGAAATACTTTCGAGGCCCTGCTCAAAATAAGTGCACTATATAGGGACTAGGGTTCCATTTGAGACAGATATATTGTGTGTATTAAATCCTCAGTGTAATTACCTCTTGTGGTAGACACAAAGGCAGGCCAGCCGGGCGATGGTCTCTCCCTGCTGCAGCTCGTCCAGACAGATGGAGCACTCACCGCTGTCCTTACTCAGCACGTCCACTGAGACCACCACACACATCACAGAAATGACAGTTAGACAAAGCACATCCGCTGAGACCACAGTTTGTGTAATAGACTGTAATAACACCATAATAACACCACTCATGACCCAACGTGAGTATTACATTTAGCATGCAATGTCAACCCTTTCTCTGGGTGAATGTAAAGACAGTAGGGCTGGGAATTGCCAGGGACCTCACGATACAATATTATCACGATACTTAGTTGCCGATACTAGGGTTGAATGGCAGGAACCCGGTTACCGGGATTTACCATCCAAAACCAGTAAATTATAATGAATAATTTATATGAACACCATGGCACGAAATGGAACTGTTAAATGATATGCAATATCTAAATCTGGTTTCTCTACGGCCTCTGCATGTTGAATCAACACTCAGGGTGGGGACATACAGCCCATCTCAGTATGGAGAGCAGTTCACAATGCATGTAGACCTACAGTATCATCTCATGAAAAAAAATTGCATCAATATCTGCAGTAATATAAAGACCGAATGCGTGTCTAATTTACACATCTCCATCTGAATTTCGGGGGTCACCTTGTTTTTAACTGTAAGATAATATTTTTTTTGCAGCTGCAGAGTTTTAAAACAGCCTATCACTCGAATATCGTTGCTTGAAATAAGTGCACGCGGGAGTACTCTCACAGTCTTTCTTTCTCTCTCTCTACATCAACTCCATTCAAATTGCTTCCAAAATACATAATTCTGTTCTAGATTGATATACATGTCCTAGCCTATCTCTTTCAGGCAATATATTCAATGCAGTTTTAGCTTATATTTAGCAAATTAATGATGGGTTATGCAAAATATGCTTCTTACATATAGCCTATGTCTCTTGAGCAAAACACAAGCACCTGTGCTCCACTACCCTCTCTCCTTAAAAAACACTCCGTAGCTCTTGGAGTCCCAGGCAGGAAAAACTAGACCAGAATAGCTTGCTGGACATAATTATTTTTAGCATTTCTTATACCAATAGACAATTTGAAGAGAGACGCAAACTATTTTTTTGCTGAATGTTAAATACTGCAGAACACGAGATGGTGGTAAGCTATAGCAGTTATTTATTCAGACTCATAACCATTCAGTCTTCATGAAGAGAAGTGAAAGCCTTCTGCATCTAATTGTAGTCCTACATTATTCAAGGATGTCTTTAGAATGATTACGATAAGGACAACAAAACGTATTTAATTTAACTGTTGAACGCGAGGAAAGAATGAAGCAACAATAGAGAAAATGGTAGGCTAATAGCATTAGGTCTAAATATTATAAAAGGTATAAATGCGTCAGCCTACTAATTATACAAATAGGCCCTATTATATTTCAAAATTAAAATCAAATTCGCCAACCTATACTTTGTAGGCTGCATGTGCTGCACCAGAATCGCATGTTCTCTTCTGCTTTATAATGGTTTGAACAATGTGCGCAATACAGTATATTTGAACAATGTGCGCAATACAGTATAATACAGTACAGTAATACAGTTCACACTCAGAAAGATGAGCCTACAGGAGTTAGTTTAATTTATTTACCCAAGAGCACATATAGCTAGCTACATCTATGGGCTTTTATGTTTTAATGTCGTGCGTAATGTGCAGTAGCCTATATCATATATGTATTGCATAACGGCCCAATCATTTGGGCTTTTTTGGGCTTGGGCTCATTAAATGTCATAAATGTATGGCTCGTAAAATGTATTTAATATATGTCTCATCAGGCTCAGCTAGCATCAGGTTTGAATGTTCATGCTGATCAAATCTCTAATCAAATCCAGACATTTATATGCTTCTTTGAATGACACTTACGGCTTTGGCGGGAAATACTGGGCTATCCGGGTGAAAAGTGATTTATTCTCGTGATGGAACATTTGTAAAAAACCTGGAAAATATTTAACCCTAGCTGATACGATATGTATTGCAATTCTCCCGTTTCTATATGTATTGCGAGTCGATACTGCGATTTTATTTGATGTTCCAAACATATTAGGGTAGCTTAGCGGTTAAGAGAGTTGGGTCAGTGACTGAAAGGTCGCTGGTTTAATCCCTGAGCTGGCAAGGTGGAAATATCTGCTGTTCTGCATGGCAGTTACCCCCAACAACAACTTTTCCTCGGGTGCAGATGACTTGGACTTCGATTAAGGCAGCCCCCCGCAACTCTCCGATTCTGGGGGGGTTGGGTTCAATGCGTAAGACACATTCCAGTTGAATGCATTCAGTTGTACTGACTAGGTATCCCCCTTCTTTTATTACTCACTATATATTTGCTGAAGAGAGATACTTACTGTTGTAAGGGAGAGGGGGAGATGTGAGACAGCTCAACAGGTGATCCTCAATTCTGCCACCCGGGAAAGGCTTGGAGCAGAACGGACAGCGGATATCTGGGGAGGAGACGACAACATGCTCATGTTTAACAACAACACATTAGAAAAACAAAAGAGGGGAGTTGATCAAATCAACTAGTCAACTAATGAAATCAACTTGTCCATCATGCATGCCATTGGTCTTCAGTAGATGTTGACATTTGCGTGATCAGCGTGTCATGACGAATGATTAAGGTCAACTGACCCGTGATTAGTTTTCTAGTCATCATCATTCTAACAGACCAGGCAATCACGCATAAGAAGAGGAGTCCAGCCTCGGGGATGGGACGACGTGGGGGAGAGCGTTCCCAGTTGGCCTACATTCCTCTCTGGCCCTCCTGTCAGCCATGCCCAAGTGAGGACTTTGACCCATTTCCTAGACTTGCTCTGAGCTGTGTTTGTGTGTTATGGCGCGTGGGAAAATAAATCCAACGTTGTGTTTGGGCAGGGGTCTCACTCATATACAACCACATCTGTCCATCTGTCTAATGAATAACACAACATAGGTCTACACTGAGACTCTCTCTCAGTCTGGGACGGGTCATATTGGAAACGTCCCTAGCTATCGTAAGTCAATGGATTTTGTTGAGAGTGATGCATGGGCTATTGTTAGAGAGCTCATTGATGAATCTCGAATGAATTCATGGGTGTGCTACATTCTGAAATTGTCAAAGCAGTCAGTTTGTAGTACTACTGTATTAGCTAGCTAATCTATTAACAGCAGCCTGATTGTTACAACTTAAAACAATGGGTTCTGCTGTAATAAGTCAAGTAGCTTGTAAGCACGAGAGAAGATCATACCTCCAAGAATGCAGGTTCAGTAGTAAGCCTGGACAATTTGTGTCACCGTAAAACTGATTGTTGAGCCCTAGCCTAATAGAGAATGGAGTATTTTTGTTGCCACTAACTTCATCATGGCTCTTTGGCTCTTTGGCCAAAGCATATAGGGAAATTAAATGGGGGTTTGAGGGTTTTTGGATAAACACAGAAAGAAAGTTAAATACAGGCTTAGGAGATCTTATACATTTTGTTCTATGATATTTTGTTCAATCAGCTAACGGCACTTTTTGTGAATTTTTAAGCATTTATGTAATCAAAACAAGCACATAAAGGCTTCATAATGGTCATGTTAACTGACTGATATTATCTCATAGAACAAAATGTATAAGACCTCCTAGCCTGTGTTAACCTCAGACCTTATTTTAGGTGTTTATCTAATCAAATCCAGCTTTATTTATACAGCACATTTCAGACATAGAATGCAACGCAATGTGTTTTACAGGAAAAAAATATATAACAAAACAATGAAAATAAAAGCTGAAATATATACTACACAACATAAAAAACTAAATGACACAAACTGAACAACTAAAAAGCACATTCAGGAAAATCCAAGCTAAAAAATATGTGTTTTAAGAGCTCTTTTAAATATGTCCACAGTTTCAGCCACCCTGACCGCAGGTTATTCCAGAGGCTGGAGGCATAATAAGGCGTAAAAAGCTATTTTGGTCACAATCCTAACGTGTGATTCAGAATTTAGTTCAGAATCTAAAATAACACCTAGGTTTTTTACCTGGTGTTGTATCTTTATTGCCTGTGAATTAAAATGTGCGGCTAGATTCTCTCTCGGTGCTTTGGCTCCAACAATAAGTACCTCAGTCTTGTCTTGATTTGGCTGGAGGTAGTTGTGAGCCACCCAGGTATTTAAATCACTAATACAGTCTAATTTATTTATGAAGCTAAAATCATCTGGTGACACAGGAATGTAAAGTTTTATAACGTCTGCGTAGCAGTGAAAATCAATGCTGTGCTTTCTGATAATGCTGCCAAGGGGTAACATATATAAACTGAACAGTACACCAGACCCAAAATCCCCAACCCCCATTTATTTCCCCTACAAGAATGGCTGGACGAACCAGATATAACTAATTTCAAGTTTTTTGGACCACAAGCTGGCAAAGCTCTATACCAATGGGGCATTTCACTGTGTTTTTGTTCACACTGTGTGTGTGATAATGTATGGTTGTCAAATCTGCGAGAGAAAATAGGAACAGCAACTTAAACAATACACACACAAAAACACAACATGGGTGGTCTCGTATAAACTTACTGCCATGTCGGTTGTTGACACGGTAGAGGCCAATCCAAGCCTCCGACACTGGGCGCTGATGGATGCCTCTCATCCGTGCGGATCTTGCGCTGACGTTGCGCCCAGAAGAGTGTCGATTACCGGGTAAACGTTCAGAGAAAGTGCGGTGAGGCACTTGGCCTGTCTCCTCTCCAGGCAGATGTTCCCCGTTTACAGCATCCGCAGGACTGCTATTGCAGTCTTCCTCTCGTTTGCATTCGCTGTTGTCTTCTGCTGGTGATGATGGGCTGATGGACGGGTGGCTCTTGTGGTCGACGGGGCTTCCACCGGTGCTCGCCTGTTGCCCCATGTCCGAATCGCTGCCCTCCTCTGATCGGCTACGGTTGGTCTCTGAATCGTCAAAACTCCCCAAAAAGTCTACCATAATACTGGTGGGCCTATTGCACCGGGGTCGTCGATAGGAATCCCGAGTGATGCCATCTTTCCCGAAAGTCGAAGGCACTGGGTCCTCTTGTAAACGACTAGCTCTTGTCCCCATCTCTTTCGTTGAGAGCAGTTAGCAAGCCAGCTAACTCACCTATTTAACGTTAGATAAACTAGCCTTCTCAGTACCTTTACGGACCACAAAACAGGAGATTTTAGATAGAGTTATTCTCGAAAATTTTATTAAATTTTTTTCCCACGATCTCTTAAATGATATTTGTTCTATAAATAGAGTATTGTCTACCGGTTGATATCCCTCAGCTGGCAGCAGCGGAAGTGAATTCAGTTTCTTCTTCGGTATCATGGCGTTTTCACATTTTGTTTGTGCATGCCGCCACCTACTGTGCGGAAGTGTGTGTTCAATCACGTTGCATTTTGTGAACACATAAAAAGGTTGAAAATGAAAAATTGCACCACCAACTAACCCTACACCTACATACCACTATTTCATTAAAATAAAAATCCCCACCCTATTCCACTACTTTGACCCTTACTGATCCTACACCAGGCCAACGGCATGAGAGGATGGCACTCTTTAGTTCAACACACCTTGCAACTCTTCTGCCGTAAAACCTTGTGCACCCAAGTACATCGCTGCAGCTGCCACCACAACATCTATTTTTTGTGATTTGCGTTCCATTTCTGCGGTACAGTTGATAACCATGGCAATGAATGCTAAGAAGCCAACGTTACTGAAGCGAAAATTCTATCACTCTGTATTGGCTTAAGGCCTACTACTCACCCTTGACCCATCATCCTCTACTCTCTCCACTGCCTCAGCATACAACATCTGTTCTACTCTGACCCTGACAACCTAAACCTGTCTCCCTCGCACTGGTCACTTCTGATCCCCAGCAACATGGTCACCTCCACAATTGACCGTTTTTTCCACCGATACTACACATTTGTCCCATGCACTCCTGCATACTTCTCACATCTCAGAATCTCCCACCTACACACTGCTGTAACATGACCCTCAGCTTGGCATCTGAAACGCTATAGTGGGTTCAGCACCAAAGCTCTCACTGGATAACTGACATATCCTAACAGGAATATATCAGGTAAAGACTCTGCTTCAAAACTCGAAAGGGCAGTGTCTTCTCAGTTTCACCACACTCGCCACCGGGTCTAAGTCGCACCAAACGGCCAGTATCACAATAGAGACAGCAGAATATGGTTTGTACTTGGCGCCATTTTTCCTCAACACACATCTTCCCTCTGCACTCAGCTCTTCTCCTTCTTCCTCGCTGTCCATAACCACGTCTATCAGTTCACCACGCTCATGCCGCATCTTCATTCGCTATACTGCTTGCAGAACAAATACTGATGGCCTTTCTCCAATACCCACCTTCTGTTCCTTAGCCCAATTTACTAGTCTATCTATCTCTGGCCTCTCCATGCTCCTAAACGTGCCACAGTCATCAAAACCTATAAATCTCTACTGAATAAAAATATAAACACAACATGTAAAGTGTTGGTCCCATGTTTCATGAGCTGAAATAAAAGATCCCAGAAATGTTCCATATGCACAAACAGCATGACCAACCGCAGACCATTTCTAACCACGCTAGCCCAGGACCTCCACATCTAGCTTCTTAATCTGTGGGATATTCCGAGACCAGCCACTTGGACAGCTGATGAAACGGTAGGTTTGCACAACCAAAGAATTTCTGCACAAACTGTCAGAAACCGTCTCGGGGCAGCTCATCTGCATACTCATTTACCTCACCAGGGTCTTGACCTGACTGAGGTTCTGTCACGCCCTGACCTTAGAGAGCCGTTTTATTTCTCTATTTGGTTAGGTCAGGGTGTGATTTGGGGTGGGCATTCTATGTTGTCTATTTCTTTGTTTTTGTCCGAGTATGGTTCCCAATCAGAGGCAGCTGTCTATTGTTGTCTCTGATTGGGGATCATACTTAGGCAGCCCTTTTGCCCACTTTCTGTTGTGGGATCTTGTTTTTGTTAGCTGCTGGTTTAGCGCTACATTACTTTACACATCGTTTATCTTTCTTGTTTTGTTGGGTTGTTCATTTAATAACTTCAAAATGTACCCCTACCACACTGCACCTTGGTCTCATTACGACGACAGCCATAACAGGTTCGGCATCGTAACCGACTTCAGTGGGCAAATGCTCTCCTTCGATGGCCATTGGCACGCTAGAGATGTGTGCTCTTCATGGATGTTTCAACTGTACCGGGCAGATGATGTCATCTGGGCAAGTTTGCTGATGTTAACGTTGTGAACAGCGTGCCCCATGGTAGTGGTGGGGTTATGGTATGGGCAGGCATAAGTTACGGACAACGAAAACAATTGCATTTTAGCAATGTTAATTTTAATGCAGAGATACCGCGACGAGATCCTGAGGCCCATTGTCATGCCATTCATTCGCCATCACCTCATGTTTCAGCATGATAATGCACAGCCCCATGTCGCAAGGATCTGTACACAATTCCTGGAAGCTGAAAATTTCCCATTTCTTCCATGGCCTGCATACTCACCAGACATGTGACCCATTGAGCATGTTAGGGATGCTCTGGATCAACATGTGTGACAGTGTGTTCCAGTTCCCGCCAATATCCAGCAACAGCCATTGAAGAGGAGTGGGACAACATTCCACAGGCCACAATCAACAGCCTGATCAACTCTATGCAAAGGAGATGTGTTGCACTGCATGAGTCAAATGGTGGTCACACCATACTGACTGGTTTTATGATCCATGCCCCTACCTATTTTTTAAAGTATCTGTGACCAATTTCAATGTACTGTTTAGCCTTGTGTGGACTTCAGTTTAATTTGTGCTTCTAGAATACACCATTAGAATAATTTCAAGCACACCCTTCCTTCTTCACTACCTTTAATTATCACTGGTCTGATGACTGGACAGTAAATGTTATACTCTCTCCCCCTCTTTTTCTCTTCACACCCCTCTCAACTCATGCCCCCCTCTCTAAATCTATCTCTCTCTCTCTCTCTCTCTCTCTCTCTCTCTCTAAATCTGTAATAAATTGACTAAGACTGACAGCTATGTTTATTAACCAAGAGTAATATACTATACTATATACTATTGATCATACCATTTATTTGGAAAGATTGACATCTCACCTGACCAGATTTTGAAGAAAGTCCCATAATCTCAATTGGTTGTCCTAATCTCTGGACAGTCATTAGAACCAGAACTGGATAGATTTGGTAGGAAACATACAGGGGTGGATTTAGAAATTTGGGGGTCCATTGCATATACTGTTGAAGGGCCCCTACAAAAGGGACATTTTCACACAGACAGAACCTGGTGATTGATTATTAATATGCCATTATTACAAATATTTATTTCATGTACATTTAGAAATTATAAAATGTATAAGCCATATAATGTTGAATTCTTTTATAAACATTGAAACCCCTGAAACATAGCAAAGTCCGACCTTGGAAACATCGGCGGGCAAACTCTATCACATTCTTTTGTCATTTTTTAAAAACATTTATTAGGAGGGTTGGGAAACTCAACTCTCTTATAGTAACCTATTATATGTTATAACTTGCACCCTCTATTGACTAGCTTCACAGATTATTTATCCAGGGTTGGATCTCAATTCTGACTTCCTTTCCACTTCTGCTTTAATAATCTACACTGATTTGAAATAACTGAACAGTTGAAACCAAAATCCCAGTATCCACCATATTGCGGTTTCACCTTTCTTGTGTTTTCAGATCTGTGCAAGTGAAGTGAAGGAGACAAGGAGATGAAGCCACTTTACTAACATATTAAGATGCACCCAGGTTTGTATAAACTATGCTTTGTACAAAATTATGTTCTGTACTGCACGAGGCAGTTCCTCATTTTACTGCCATACATCTAGCATTTCCAAGCATTTTTGTAGTCGTTTCTATGGGACCTGGGTGAGTAGATGTTGCCTAGAAGGGATACAGATTTTGTCTAAATTGTACTTTTCATAGCAGGGTTAGGGGAAATTACGCAGCAGGTTAGGATAATTAATGAAGCAGGTTAGGAGAATTATGTCAATATTGGGGAAAAGGGTTAGGTAAAATGCAAATAAAGAATAAACTTTTGGCGTCAAAAGCTGTATCCCATCAACACATGACCCGTTTAGAATTGATTTAAAGCGCATCCAACAATTTTTATAACTAGCTCCTTGTTCTATCTATACGATTTTTATAACTAGCTCCTTGTTCTATGTGTAAGATTTTTATAACTAGCTCTTTGTTCTATGTGTAAGATTTTTATAACTAGCTCTTTGTTCCATCTGTAGCGCATTAAACAGTGCGTCCACAACAAATATCTACACATATGCAAGAGGCACTTCTCATTCGGTACAAAACTTGCATTTAATATCTTTTTGAAATTTCTCTGGATTTTGTAGAACCCCATGCAACTGGACACAGACATTTTATGAGATACACTTTTTCCCGAATGGAACGAAGTAAGTATTCCCAAGAGCAGGTAAATTGAGCGTCAGTTGTTTAGCAACAAAACTGATGTGTGTGCAACTATGGGGTAAAACAGATGGGGTCAGCTTAGATTGTAGACAACATATCAACTATATTTAGTCTCCAAATGTCTATTGAAAACATAAATACATTTTCACAATGACCACTTGTTGTCTCTCAAATACATCATTACAGTTGTTGATTAGCTAGCTAACGAATTTGATCCATATTAGTGTTGACATGAAATCAGTCACAACATCTCAAAACAACTTTTTTGGTGTGTTTGGACCATGATAGTTTGTTGGTGATGTGGACATCAAGGAACTTTTAACTCTCGACACGATCCACTACAGCCCCATTGATGTGAATGGGGGCGTGTTCGGCCTTCCTTTCCTGTAGTCCACGTCTCCTTTGTCTTGCTCACGTTGTTGGAGAGGTTGTTGTCCTGACACCACACTGCCAGGTCTCTGACCTCTGGCTGTTGCATTGTTGTCAGTAATCAGGCCTACCACCGTTGTGTTGTTAGTAAACTTAATGATGGTGTTGGAGTTGTGCTTGGCCATACAGTCGTAGGTGAACAGGGAGTACAGACGGGGACTAAGCACGCACCCCTGAGGGGCCACCATGTTAAGGATCAGCATGGCAGATGTGTTGTTGCCTACACTTACCACCTGGGGGCGGCCAGTCAGGAAGTCCAGGATCCAGTTGCAGAGGGAGGTGACCCAAGTCCCAGGGTCCTTAGCTTAGTGATGAGCTTTTTGGGCTCTATGGAGTTGAACGCTGAGCTGTAGTCAATTAACAGCATTCTCACATACTGTAGGTGTTCCTTTGGTGGGAAAGTGTGGAGTGCTTTTGAGATTGTGTTGTCTTTGGATCTGTTGGGGCGGTATGTGAATTGGAGTGGGTCTAGGGTTTCCGGGCTGATAGTGTTGATGTGAGCCATGATCAGCCTTTCAAAGCACTTCATGGCTACAGACGTGAGTGCTACCAGGCGGTAGTCATTTAGGCAGGTTACCATCGCTTTCTTGGGCTATGGGACTATGGTGGTCTGCATAGACTATGGTCTGCTTGAAACATGTAGGTATTACAGTCTCTGTCAGGGAGAGGTTGAAAATGTCAGTGAATGCACTTACCAGTTGGTCCGTGCATGCTCATGCCCCGCGGCCTTGTGAATGTTGACCTGTTTAAAGGTCTTGCTCACATCGGCTATGGACAGCGTGATCACAATATAATAGCCATATCTAGGAAAACCAAAGTTCCAAAGGCTGGGCCTAATATAGTGTATAAGAGGTCATACAATAAGCTTTGTAGTGATTTATATGTTGATGATGTAAAGAATATTTGCTGGTCTGTGCTGTGTAATGAGGAGCAACCAGACGCTGCACTTGACACATTTATGAAATAGCTTATTCCAGTTACTAATAAGCACGCACCCATTAAGAAAATGACTGTAAAAACTGTTAAATCCCCTTGGATTGATGAGGAATTGAAAAACTGTGTGGTTGAGAGGGATGAGGCAAAAAGGTCTGGCAGCCCAACTAACTGGCTTATTAAGAAATCATGTGACTAAGCTAAATAAAACTAAAAATAAACAATACTATGAAACAAAGATAAAATATATAAAGAATGATAGTAAATGTCACGACTTCCGCCGAGGTCGGTCCCTCTCCTTGTTCGGGCGGCGTTCGGCGGTTGACGGCCGTCTAGCCATCGCCGATCCACCTTTCATTTTCCATTTGTTTTGTCTTGTTTTCCCGCACACCTGGTTTGCATTCCCTCATTACTCGTCTTGCATATAACCCTCTGTTTTCCCCCATGTCTGTGTGTGTAATTGTATTATGTAAATGTATGTGTACTCCAGGCTGGTTTTGTAAACCGTGTGTGTTTAGTTTTCTGAGTGCCGTGTTTTGTTCACCTCAATAAAGGGCTCCGTTTGCTATCAATTTCTGCTCTCCTGCGCCTGACTTCCCGGCAGCCAGTTACGCACACAAGTATAAAGCTTTAGAGCACCTTAAATGACATTTTGGGGAAAAAAGCCAACTCGGCTCCATCATTCATTGAATCAGATGGCTCATTTATCACAAAACCCACTGATCTTGCCAACTACTTTAATTACTTTTTCCTTGGCAAGATAAACAAACGGAGGGATGTCATGCCAGCAACAAACGCTGGCACTACACATCCAAGTATATCCGACCAAATTATGAAAGACAACAATTGTACTTTTGAATTCCGTAAAGTCAGTGTGGAAGAGGTGAAAAAATGATTGTTGTCTATCAAAAATGACAAGCCAAAGGGCTCTGACAATCTGGATGGAAAATGACTGAGGATAATAGCAGACGATATTCCCGCTCTTATTTGCCACATCTTCAATTTAAGCCTACTAGAAAGTGTGTGCCCTCAGGCCTAGAGGGAAGCTGAAGTCATTCCGCTACCCAAGAATAGTAAAGCCCCCCTTACTGGCTCAAATAGCCGACCAATCAGCCTGTTACCAACCCTTGGTGAACTTCGGGGAAATTAATTGTGTTTGACCATATACAATGCTATTTCACAGTAAACAAATTGACAACAGACTTTCTCACATATAGGGAAGGACACTCAACAAACACAGCACATACACAACTGACTGATGATTGTCTGAGAGAAATTGATGATAAAATGATTGTGAGGGCTGTTAGACTTCAGTGCAGCTTTTGACATTATCGATCATAGTTTGCTGCAGGAAAAACTGATGTGTTATGGCTTTACACACCCTGCTATAATGTCAATAAAGAGTTACTTGTCAAATAGAACACAGGGGGTGTTCTTAACGGAAGCATCTCAAACATAATCCATGTAGAATCATGAATTCTTCAAGGTAGCTGTTCAGGCCCATTGAAAAAGGCAATCTTTACTAACGACATGCCACAGGCTTTGAGTAAGGCCACTGTGTCTATGTATGCGGATGACTCAATGCCATACACGTCAGCTACTACAGCACGTGTCTATGTATGCGGATGACTCAATGCAATACACGTCAGCTACTAAAAGACTGCAACACTTAATAACAAAGAGCTGCAGTTAGTTTCGGAATGGGTAGCAAGGAATAAGTTAGTTGTAAAGGTCTTTTTCCTCCTCTGATGAGGAGTAGTAGGAAGGATCGGAGGACCAATGCGCAGCAAGTGTCCATATTTTTAATAAAGAAATTGAACACTGAACAAAAACAACAAAGTGCACAAATGAAACAGTTCTGTCTGGTGCAGAATACAAACACTCAACAGAAAATAATCACCCACACCACACAGGTGGGAAAAGGCTACCTAAGTATGATTCTCAATCAGAGACAACTAACGACACCTGCCTCTGATTGAGAACCATACCAGGCCACAAAAACACCACATAGAAAAAGGAACATAGACAACCCACCCAACTCACGCCCTGACCATACTAAAACAAAGACATAACAAAAGAACTAAGGTCAGAATGTGACATTAGTCCTAAATATTTGGAACAAATCACTCACTAAACCCTACATCTCAACTACATCTCGTAATGAATAATGTGGAAATTGAGCAAGTTCAGGTGACTAAACAGCTTGGAGTTACCCTGGATTGTAAACTGTCATGGTCAAAACACATTGAAACAACAGTAGCTAAGATGGGGAGAAGTCTGTCCATAATAAAGCGTTGCTCTGCCTTAACAACACTATCAACAAGACAGGTCCTACAGGCCCTAATTTTGTCACACCTGGACTACTGTTCAGTAGTGTGGTCTGGTGCCACAAAGAGGGACTTGGTAAAATATCAGTTGGCTCAGAACAGGGCAGTACGGCTGGCCATTAAAAGTACACAGAGCTAACATTAATGACATGCATGTCAATCTCTCATGGCTCAAAGTGGAAGAGAGATTGACTTCCTCATTACTTGTTTTTGTAAGAGGTGAAGCTGAAGGTACCAACCTGTATGTTTAAAATATTAGCACACAGCTCGGACACCCATGCATACCCCACAAGACATCCCACCAGAGATACGCACTATACACACACGTACACATGGATTTTGCATTGTAGATATGTGATCGTGTAGAGTATGGATAGAGTATGGGCCTGAAAGCACACACATAGCGTGTTGTGAATTCTGTAATTAATGTATTGTAATGTTTTTTAAATTGTATAACTGCCTTAATTTTGCCGGACCCCAGGAAGAGTAGCTGCTGCCTTGCCTTGGTGCTCTCAGGATTCAATCTTAGTCCTGCATTGACACTTTGCCTGTTTGATTGTTCGTCTGAGGGCATTGCGTGATTTCTTAATATCGTCTGGATTAGTGTCCCGCTCCTTGAAAGCGGCAGCTCTAGCCTTTAGCTCGGTGCGGATGTTGCCTGTATACATGGCTTCTGTTTGGGATATGTACATGCGGTCACTGTGGGGACGACGTCATCAATGCACTTATTGATGATGCCGGTGACTGAGGTGGTATACTCCTCAATGCCATTGGATGAATCCCGGAACATATTCCAGTCTTTAAGAGCAAAACAGTCCTGTAGCGTAGCATCTGCGTCATCTGACCACTTCCGTATTGAGTGAGTCACTGAGACTTCCTGCTTTAGTTTTTGCTTGTAAGCAGGAATTAGGAGGATATAATTAGGCAAAACGGATTTAAGTTTGCCTGCATTAAAGTCCCTGGCCACTAGGAGCGCCGCTTCTAGATGATAATTTTCTTGCTCGCTTGCCTTATACAGGTTCTTGAGTGCAGTCTTAGTGCCAGCATCGGTTTGTGGTTGTAAATAGACGGCTACGAAAAATATAGATGAAAACACTCTTAGTAGATAATGTGGTCTACAGCTTATCATGAGGTACTCTACCTCAGGCGAGCAATACCTCGAGACTTCCTTAATATTGGACATCACGCACCAGCTGTTATTGACAAATATAGTGGCAAGAAAAAGTATGTGAACCCTGGAATTACCTGGATTTCTGCATAAATTAGTCATAAAATTTGATCTGAGCTTCATCTTAGTCACATCAATAGACAAATACAATGTGCTTAAACTAACAACACACAAATTATTGTATTTTCTTGTCTATATTGAATACAGAATTTAAACGTTCACAGTGTAGGTTAGAAAAAGTATGTGAACCCCTAGTCTAATTACTTTCCAAAAGCTAATTGGAGTCAGGAGTCAGCTAACCTGGAGTCCAATCAATGAGACGAGATTGGAGATGTTGGTTAGAGCTGCCCTGCCCTATTAAAAACACTCACAAAATTTGAGTTTGCTATTCACAAGAAGCATTGCCTGATGAACCATGCCTCGAACAAAAGAGAGCTCAGAAGACCTAAGATTAAGAATTGTTGACTTGCATAAAGCTGGAAAGGGTTACAAAAGTATCTCTAAAAGCCTTGATGTTTATCAGTCCACGGAAAGACAAATTGTCTATAAATGGATAAAGTTCAGCACTGTTGCTACTCTCCCTAGGAGTGGCCGTCACCACGGAAGAAGCCACTGCTGTCCAAAAAAACATTGCTGCACGTCTGCAAAAGAGCAATTGAATGTTCCACAGCGCTTCTGGCAAAATATTCTGTGGGCAGATTACACTAAAGTTGAGTTTTTGGAAGGAACACACAACACTATGTGTGGAGAAAAAAAGGCAGAGCACACCAACATTAAAACCTTATCCCAACTGTAAAGTATGGTGGAGGGAGCATCATGGTTTGGGGCTGCCTCAGGGCCTGGACAGCTTGCTATCACTGACGGAAAAATGAATTCCAAAGTTTATCAAGACATTTTGCAGGAGAATGTAGGCCTATCTGTCCGCCAATTGAAGCTCAACAGAAGTTAGTTGATGCAACAGGACAATGACCCAAAACACAGAAGTAAATCAACAGAATTGCTTCAACATTTCCTAGTGACAATAGTCCTTGCAGTGCTTCTGTAGTGAAGTCTTGGAGCCCCAAAAACTTATCGGCCGCAGATGTAACGATGTCCAGGTTCTTCGACTTCTTAGACACGTGTGCTGTACAATTAATCACTGTGGCTATAAATGCCACAAAATCCACTTCACAATGAGTGTATCCAGATCACTCGATTGACTTTAAACACTAGCAACTGGTTGCAATGCATCCACTACGATATCTTCAACACTGTTGTCTCTTGCCCCTTCGACTCTCTTCACAGCCACATACAGTGCCTTGCGAAAGTATTCGGCCCCCTTGAACTTTGCGACCTTTTGCCACAGTTCAGGCTTCAAACATAAAGATATAAAACTGTATTTTTTTGTGAAGAATCAACAACAAGTGGGACACAATGATGAAGTGGAACGACATTTATTGGATATTTCAAACTTTTTTAACAAATCAAAAACTGAAAAATTGGGCGTGCAAAATTATTCAGCCCCTTTACTTTCAGTGCAGCAAACTCTCTCCAGAAGTTCAGTGAGGATCTCTGAATGATCCAGTGTTGACCTAAATGACTAATGATGACACTTTTTTGGTAACTACATGATTCCATATGTGTTTTTTCATATTTTCACATGACTTCTGAGGTGGACAATTTTGCCAGATCCAGTGCCTGGTTCTTCTGTTCTTCATCAACACAATTAACCAAAACAAGGTAGATTCTAGTCACCTTGATTGAATCCAACTGCTTTCTTCACAGTCCTCGATATTACAAATGGATTTCCCAAATTAATCTCCTTGTCCCAAAAACGCAGTCCAATAAGAAATGCATTATTGGACCGGTCCTTGTCTTCTTCTACAATTTTTGCTCGTTTTGTTCCATTCTTTGATTTCCCATTGGAAACAACAGCCTGTGGTCTATCTTGGTTTAGTTAAAAAAAAATACTTCTTATAACGATCAGTATTGGAAACGTGGATGTGGGTACACAGACCTGGGAGCAACTGCGGCCCCTTTTGATGAGTTCAGATTTTTTGTGGCCCCCACCCCCATCAAAGTTGCCCATCCCTGTCCTATGCGGAGGCAACCAAAATAGTTTTGAAAGCAAACTACTGTGTTGAAGATATGGGCTGCAATCCAAACTCAAAGTAGACCGACTTGGCCCTAAACCCTCAGGCCTTGAATGACGTTTTACATTGTCACATCCGAATGTACCTTAAATGTCCCTTGCCCAAGCGAGGGAGAGTGATGATCGGAGAGGCAACGTCCTTGGTGAAAATCTTGAATTTGAGGCTAAAAACAACCGACCTGAAGCTATTAATGTACTTAGCAAGCTAACCTAACTAGCCTGCACTCATGTCAGGGAGTTACAGTTACACATAGCTGGCTAGCTAGTTTCAGTTAGCTCATTTATTCCAATAAATGTCAGAATTCCAAAAAACATGTCTATGAAGCTAGCTATGTTTTATAGGCTCCTCAGTATGAGACTAAGCCAATTTGCAAACGCTACAATCAATTTAATCAAACTTTTTTTTTTAGCAAGCTAGCATCATAATTTTATCTGACATGACTAAAAATGCAGCCATGTTGATTAAATATGACACTTTGCGGCCACCGGAGTATGACACGTGACTACAGTTTACATTGAATTGTGTGTCAGATCAACCATCAATTGGATAAAACAATTCCTAAGAAGACCCACTTCTATCTGGAATTTTATTCCTCATCATGTCTTCTCTACTTTTGGTGGCCTTAACTTCATGTTGTTTTGCAATTATAATATTGACAAAGTTCCAGTGAAACTTTCTGCTTTTCATCGGCAGGTTTTCTTGTCATGGTCCTTAATTTATAAACACAATTTTTCTCCACACAGATATTATATATGGAATAATCGGGATATATGGTATAAAAATACCTCTCTGTTTTTAGAATATTGGTTCCGAAATAATATCCTATTGGTGAGCCAACTGGTAAATGCAGAGGGTCTTTTACTCAGTTATAAAGAATTCTTATCACTTTACAAGGTCCCTGTAACACCTAAAGATTTTGCAATTGTTTTAGATGCCATTCCCTCAGGTGTTGCTATGTTATTCAGGAACATGTCAAGACCTGACCCTCAGAGCCTACCTTCTGTTGACCCTGTTGACTCATCAGTAGGAAAGATTTGTTTCTCTTTTGGTCCATTCAACAACAGAGCGATACGATCCTTGTTTCAGCAGGATGTTGTATCATGCCTTATTGGAATGGATTTATTGATAATATCTGTTGGAAAAAAGTTTGGATGTTGCCACACACATTCCTACTTGTTAACAAAATTAAGGAAGTTTCCTTTAAAATTATTCATAAATATTATCCTGCCAACCACTATATGAAGAAGTTTAAGGAAAACATCAACTCAAATTGCTCCTTTTGTAATGACCACCCAGAAACAGTTTTGCATCTTTTTTGGCATTGTATGCATGTAAGAAAACTGTGGCAAGACATCAGTAGGTTTATAATTGAACACATTTATGAAGATTTTACACTATTCTGGAGAGATGTACTGTTTGGATTCTTTACATACAATAGAAATAAGCGGAATCATTTTTATGTAATTAATTTCATTATTCTTTTGGCCAAATTTCATATACACAAATGTAAATTTACAAACAGAAAACCACATTTTCGTAGCCTACAAAAAGAAATTGAACTGTATTTTAAGACGGTTAAATGCTCTACTAACAAAAAAGCTGTTCGATTTGTAAGTATATGCATGTCCCTTAAGGTCCTTGTGTAATTGTAATGTGATATTGTACCCCCTAGCTTGATTGTCTATTGTCTGTAATCTATGTATGCTTGTGTTCCCTCATGTGCTTTATGTATTGATTTGTTATTAATAAAAATTACACAAAAAAAAGAAAAAAAAAGTGTGTCAGATCAACCCCACAAGTGATCAAAGTTCTTTACCTGCTCCCTCGAGCTAAATTGAGGGCCAAGGGGGTAACGTTGGTGAATTGGACCTCCATTTAAAATGGCAATCAAACTGCATCCGGTTGCGACAGGGATTCCCCTGAGGGAAACTGGCTAGTACGAGAGCAGAGGGGGAGAAAACAACCTGTATGGACTGTAGACAAGGTCGCTTTTGTGTCAAACAAGAGAAACGGATACGCTGTGGGTTAAAAAGGTGGATTTTGGAGCATTCATTGCAACTGTTCTTTACTGTATGGCACAAATTACGAAGAAGTTGGACATCATTGTGGCTGCAGCTGAAAAGTATCTAGTACTTCAGGAGTTCACAGCGGAAGATATCCAAGGGGTATTGGCAATGGAAGATGTCCCCCATTTTTTGTGTGTTTTTGTTGGTAGTTTGTATGGATATTTCCCCCAACCCAAGAATGTTCCCATTTTTGGGATCTTTTTGTTTTCATCCCGCACATTAGGTGGCAGCAATACACATTTTTGGGTGTACTCTGCCAATAAACCTTAAAGAAGAAGTAATGGAAGCGAACATAGTTATTATTACATATGTGACGTAACACACTTTAGCTAGTGTTACAGCCTAAAAAGAAAAGTTCAACAACTGGTAAAGAATCAAGCCAACTGCTAGTTTAATAAACCGAAGAACAACTATTCAGCACAGCCTACATTTCAGCAACCACAGCAACTTCTTTTATGATCGAAAAAGGCTTTCAACGCGTATATTGCTTGAAGATCACAGATAAACAACCAGTAGGCAGTTGTAATGGTAAGCGTCGAATCATGTTGAAACGGTTTTGATTATACGTTTAAGTGATGTTTTGATCTGTGGTGTCCATTTTTAAACTTACCATAAATTGCTCCTGTATAATAGAGATAGTTAACATTTGTTTTGACAGGATCGGAAAGGGCGATGCCATTGTGGATTTGGAGTGTGAGGGAGAAGTCATAGTTAGCCCATCATAGCCCAATAATGCACTAAAGAAGCCTAAAGTTACTCCGTATCATCAAAGGACATTAAATGTCCCGTTTATAGACGAAATGCCTCTGGAAGACAAACCCGCTAAATACTCAATCTAAACATGAATCGATTCTCAATTGCCTTACGGTTCTATGAACATAAACCCCTCGACTTTCCTAGCACATTTAAAACCATTTCACAAACGCAAAATACACACGGTTTATTTATATGATTTTATTAAGCGTCATACACCTACCAGTGCCCAGCCCACATGGGTTTACAATTTTCCTTGTACTAAAACAAAATAACATTTTACAAATTATAATAATCATGGCAGGTACAGCTACACTACACAAAAAAATACATTGTTTAATTTTTTTTGCAGCCGTCAGTATTTTTCAGTGTCGACAGTCTTCCGTTTACACACAGGTGTTCAGAGACGCAGATAGCTAATTAGCACAGGTAGTCCACTCTGTCTTCCGTCATTGGGGGCTATTCTATGGGTGCTGAACCCAGTTGTTTCTTTTTAAAAACAAAATTGTTATGTCAGAGCTTCAGTAGTTGCTTTTCAACTCCATCCTAAATCGTTTGAGTTTAATCATCTACTTATCGTGGGTCTTCTTAAGAGCCCCGAGGCCTTCTCTAAAAGGTAACGCAAATTACGGTACGGTTTTGGAAACCGTATAATGTATTTTTCATATCAGGGTATTTTACGACATCATTTAGGGTTTCCGCACAGACATATCTCCATGTTGCTACGCGTGTTAACGGAAAACCGAGGCAGCCATCTAGCGTGCTCGGAACATCTGTGTGTAAGCATTCAGACCCCTTGCCTTATTCTAAAATGGATTAAAGTTTTTATTTATCATCAATCTACACACAATACCCCATAATGACAAAGAAAAAATTGGTTTCTAGAAAACGTATAAAAAACTGAAATCACATTTACATAGGTATTCAGACCATTTACTCAGTACTTTGTTGAAGCATCTTTGGCAGCGATTACAGCCTCGATTCTTCCTGGGTATGACGCTACAAGCTTGGCACACCTGTATTTGGGGAGCTTCCCATTCTTCTCTGCAGATCCTCTCAATCTGTATCAGCTTGGATGGGTACTGTCGCTGCACAGCTATTTTCAGGTCACTCCAGACATGTTCGATCAGGTTCAAGTCCGGGCTCTGGCTGGGCCTCTCAAGGACATTCCAAGACATGTCCCGAAGCCACTCCTGCATTCTCTTGGCTGTTTCCTTAAAGTTGTTCTCCTGATGGAAGGTGAACCTTTGCCCCAGTCCGAGGTCCTAAGCGCTCTGGAGTAGTCTTTTAATTTTTTTTATTTAAAAAAAAAAATTTAATCTGTTCATCTTCCCCTTGATCCTGACTAGTCTCCCAGTCCCTGCCCCTGAAAAACATCCCCACAGCATGATGCTGCCACTACCATGCTACACTGTAGGGATGGTGCCAGGTTTCCTCCAGATGTGACGCTTGGCATTCAGGCCAAAGAGTTCAATCTTGATTTCATCAGACCTGATAATCTTGTTTCTCATGGTCTGAGAGTCCTTTAGGTGCCTTTTGGCAAACTCCAAGTGGGCAGTCATGTGCCTTTTTTTTTACTGAGGAGTGGCTTCCATCTGACCACTAACATAGATGGCTGATTGGTGCTGCAGAGATGATTGTCCTTCTGGAAAATTCTCACATCTCCACAGAGGAATTCTGGAACTCTGTCAGAGTGACCATCGGGTTCTTGGTCACCTCCCTGATCAAGGCCCTACTCCCCCGATTGCTCAGTTTGGCCGGCGGCTAGCTCTAGGAAGAGTCTTGGTGATTCCAAGACTTCCATTTAATAATGATGGAGGCCACTGTGGGGACTTTCAATGCTGCAGATTTCTTTTGATACCTTTCGCCAGATTTGTGCTTCAACACAATCCTGTCTCGGAGCTCTACGAACAATTCCTTCAGCCTCATGGCTTGGTTTTTTTCTCTGACATGCACTGTCAATTGTGGGACCTTTTATATAGACAGGTGTGTTCCTTTCCAAATCATGTCTGATCAATTGAATTTACCCCAGGTGGACTCCAAACATTTCAAGCATAATCAATTGAAACCAGATGCACCGGAGCTCAATTTCGAGTCTCATAGCAAAGGGTCTGAATACTTAAGGTATTTCTGTTTATTTTTAATACATTTGCAAAACAATTTTAAAAACGTTTTTCGCTTTGTCGTTAATGGGGTAGTGTGTGTAGATTGAGGAAAACAATTTAAATAATTTAAAAATAAGGCTGTAACAAAATGTGGATAATGTCAAGGGGTCTGAATACTTTCTGAATGCACTGTAAGTGGGGAGGGAGTGTAGTTGATCAACTGGAGGCACACAGAGCATATGGATCTCTGCAAAACTGCTACAGTAAGTGTGTATTTTTATTTTAAAGATTTTTTCTCACTGTTATGAATGTGAAAGATAAGGGGCATATCATCATATGTTTCGAAAACTGCTTTGCAAGCTATGATTAACGCGTTTTTCTAAACAAATGAAACTTAGCGTCGGAATTGTAGTTCACACTGAGCCAACCGTGGGCAAGTTTTTTTTTTTGAGAGAGAGAGTTCAATTATGGTGAAACTGAGTGGCCTACATATTGATACGAACAACCCAACACCTAGCGACCTCTTCAAGGGGTTCATTGTTGCTGGACCTGGGTTCGAGTCCTGGTCGGGGCTACCCTGCGAATTCACTACACTGGTGTCGGAAGTGGGAGGGTGCCCGTTAGGCCATCGGAGAGGCGTGCACACGAGGGACTTGGTATAGTATTGAAACGCGGCGACATTCTTTCCCAAAGGAAGAGAGTATAATGTAGTGACCAACCCAACACCTAGCAATCTCGTCAAGACCTCTTGGCATAACGGTTAAGGTGTTGGCTTGACAATTGTCGGATCTGGGCTCGAGACCCGGTTTGGGCTGCCCCCAAATTCGCTACAATAGGTTTTCTTTAATACAAGAACCATAACCATTGACCAATCATTCTGTGTATTTTTCTAAATCCTCTGAATTAATCCACAATGAGCAGCCTAGTGTAGAAAGAGGGCAGTGCTGTTATGTTATATCCCCCCCCTCAATATTTATATATTTTTTTTAATGATATTGATGGCATCTTTAATTGCAGGAAAAGTAGAAGGCTGAAAACACATCAGGATCAAAGGAGAATCTCACCTCTTCTGAAAAACACTCTAAAACCAAATCGGTAAGCATTTTGGTCTAATTTGTTGCTGTACTCTTTATTCATCAATATGGAATCTCAACTCAGAATGTACTTAACTGTAAAACATGTGTCCCTTTCTTTGTTTCAGGATAACCTATCTACACAGTGATCTGTCAGCCAGCAGTGACAGTCTCTCAGACAAGACCTCAAAGGTGAGGCTGGTGTTACACAATGTAACTTGCCTCCAATTTGTTTTGCATGCAACTAGGTTGCATTTGGATCGCTTCATATAACACCCCCAGCAAATAATAAGCAGCTTTTAATTTCTTTTTTATGTCTTTATCTGTCAGAACAAACTGGTTGGAGCCATGAACAAGCTGAATCCTTTTAAATCAACTCCCAAAGTAAGACATCATAGCTGTTGTACTAGCCAATGAGATTACACTAATAAGATCCCTCCAGAAAAAAATTGATTTCACTTGTAGAAAATCAATGATTTCGCATGAAATTCATGTGGTTTTTCCATAGGTTGTGCATATTTTCTTTCACTATCATATGACAGTTTGAACTATGAAGATAGAGTAATTACATTTATAACGATGCTTGAGACTGATAGTTTGAGCTGAATATGGTGGCAACATCTACAGCCCGAGAACAAACATACTGAACAAAATATAAATGCAACATGCAACAATTTCTATGATTTTACTGAGTTACAGTTTATATAAGGAAATTAGTCAATTTAAATAAATAAATTAGGCCCTAATCCATAGATTTCACATGACTGGGGATACAGATATGCATCTGGTGGTCACAAAAATGTGTCAACTAACTTTCTGTCCTGAATACAAAGTCTTATGTTTGGGGCAAATTAAATACAATACATTACTGAGTACCGCTCTCCATATTTTCAAGCATAATGGTGGCTGCATCATGTTACTGGTATGCTTGTAATTGTTAAGGGCAGGGGAGTTTTTCAGGATAAACAAAGAAATGGAATGGAGCTAAGCAAAATCCTAGAGGAAACCTGGTTGTCTGCTTTCCACCAGACACTGGGAGATACATTTACTTTTCAGCAGGATAATAACCTAAAACACAAGGCCAAATCTACAGTGGAGTTGCTTACCAAGAAGACAGTGAATGTTTGAGTGGCAGAGTTAGTTTTGACATAAATCTGCTTGAAAAACTATGGCAAGACTTAAATGATTGTCTAGCAATAATCAACCAATTTAACAGAACTTGAAGAACTTTGAAAAGAATAACGGGCAAATATTGTACAATCCAGGTGTGCAAGGCTCTTAGAGACTTACCCAGAAAGATTCACAGCTGTAATCACTGCCAAAGGTGACTCTAACATGTATTTACTCAGGGGTGTGAATACTTATGTCAATTATATTTCTTTTTCATTTTCAATAAATTAGCTAACATTTCTAAAAACATGTTTTCACTTTGTCATGATGCGTTTTTGTGTGTGTATATAAAAAAAATATTTATTTTAATCCATTTTGAATTCAGGCTGTAACACAACAAAATGTGGAGTAAGTCAAGGGTTATGAATACTTTCTGAAGGCACTGTATATAAGGAACCAGGATCAGATGTTGAAGAGCCACCTGCCACCACAGAAAAGCTTCCCAGCCACAGACATTCCTATGCAAGGCCCTGTTCACCTGTTACTGTTCCTGTTTCATTATGTAATTCAAGTCGTATTGCATGTTATTTCTGTCAGAATTACCAATGGAGCCATATCAAAAATGAATCCATTCTGCTCTTTAACTACAGTAAATATTACAATGAATTTAACTGTTGGTGGTGGTGCTTGTATCAATGATTATGATTTTTGTGAAATGTTCGTTAGGATTATGATGGCGTGATGTTTTCAACGTCGTGATAGTGCCGGTTTGTGTCGGTGGTTTTGAGTTCAGTGCAAGTGGTGATGCTGCAGAGATGTTAATCAATATGGTGAGAAGGATGATCCCTTTAAAATAACAGTCTTTCCTTGTTCAGAAGGACAATGAAGATGCAAAGTTACTCAGGGACAAGGAAAGGCAGGAAGAGGAAAAGCAAAAAACTGTGAGTTTGTTACATTTATACCACACACACTTGTTCTACTATCCTAGCGGAGACTTAAAATTGATTTCCATTCTAAATCTTATTTACCCTAAACCTAACCACTAACCATAATTCTAAACATAACTGAAAATAGCCTTTGTGATTGTGGGGACATTGGAAATGTTCTTTGTTTTACTATCCTTGTGGGAAGGATAGAAGATCAAGACCATACACACAATCAAAGTTGCTTCTCTCTTTCGAAAGTCCCCTCTCTTCCTTGTCTCCACCTTTTCCTAAAGTTCCCACCAGCCTTTGCTTCTCTAACTCCTACAAAGTCACAGGAACAGAACAGTGATTGACTGTGGGTGTCCTTGTCAGGTCAAAAGCAATCTGATCCAGAGAGAGAGGAAGGAGAGAACTGAAACACAGCCGGCAGTTCCTCCCAGACCCACTGAAGAGGTAGGCAAACTGCTCCTCCTTACTGTATGTCAAATGTTTTATATATCTCTACTGAGGTTGTTTGTCACCTCTCCACAGGAGCTGAAGGATACAGCCTTACATGACAGACTGAAGAAGAGAGAGACGAACGACAATCAGGTATGGTTTACACCAGTCATGTTCATTTTTGGATGTGTGTTATCTATAGTGGGGTCTGAATTTAATTTGAGGGTCAAAGATCATACTTCCAAGACTTGCTAACCTCTCACCATTAACATGGGGAGGTTAGCATGTCTTGGGGGTATGATCTTTGATCCTCTTGTTCCCTAATAATTATTCACGATTCATTCAGGATTATCCATAATCATTGAAGCATCCACATTAGGGCTGTCCCGGACCAAAAAATAAATACTTAGTCGCCTGAAAGTCATCTGTTCGATTCGCCAATTTTTTTATTTTTATGAGTATTTTCACCTATATAGACACTATGTGTTTTAATAAAATCAACTATATGCATTGAGCTTGTCTAATGCTTTTTAAATGAAATAAAACACAAATGACTCGGGAGCCAGACATCTAGCTAGATAAGCTGAAGAAAAACATAAATTTGACCAAACCATTGTCATCCCTCTCTTGCTGGCTTTTGCAGATTCTGCCATTACTCTCCTGAAGTTGCCGGTAATAGGCTAAATGAGGAGTCGGCAACCTTTCTCATGTAGCATGCCAATTTATCTTACTATTTCTACCTATCTGTGTGCCAGTTGTGGTTTTCATAAGCACATTTTTGTGGAACAGTTTTGTTTTATAATAACGTCTTCATATCTCAGTCATTGTCATGTGATTAATCAAAATTCTATCCAAATTTGAATAAAAATGATAAAAACCTAAAGTGACTCCTATTGCCATTGCCAACTATGTAAAAAAACGTGCCTACATAAAGACAACAAATAAAAACATTGCAGCCTGCAAGTAGAAAATATTCTGATTTAAAAAATAAATAACCTATAAATCACATTGGCTACGCATGGCCTGTCTGCAACCAACTTGAAACATTGTATTAAGTTTGGTCTGGCCCAATGCTTGCCTAACGAACTTGCAACATTGTATAAAATATTCTGGGCGCTCAGTTTCTGTGCCAGTGAGCTCAGGACAAACACAGCTGTAGGCTATTTACGCAAGGGATATGAAGCAGTGCTTGACTTGGGCAGGAGCTCACTAGAGCTGAGTACCGACACCTCAAATGCTCTACTGCTTGAGCTTCTGTTCCTCTTATAGAATATTATCTCAAAAGTATTGTGGAGCTCCTGTACTTAAACAGTACCAGCACCAAAAATGAGAACCGGAACCTATTTGTCTAAGTCAAGAAGTTATCAGATAGGTCTGTTTGATGACGTTTCCACTGGATCGGAGCATGACATTTTTTCCTTTCACGCTGAGTGGTTATCGAAAGGGAAAGAGCTGGAAAGATTTTAAAAATACATTGAACTATTGTCATTCTCAATGGATGTAAAAACATACTTTGTTTGCTTGCTATTTAGGTGAAGAAAACATTACTTTGAGAAGCTCTACAGCCAATCAGAAATACTATCAGATCCCCAAATGGGCACATTCCTATTCCTACATTTGCGAGCAGGCCAGGTAGCCTACAGGCCTACTTCTAAGGGTAGTCAAACTCCAAGCGGGCTGTCATGTGCCTTTTACTGAGGAGTGGCTTCCGTCTGGCCACTACCATAAAGGCCTGAAAGGTGGAGTGCTGCAGGGATGGTTGTCCTTCTGAAAGGTTCTCCCGTCTCCACAGAGGAACTCTGTCAGTGACCATTGAGTTCTTGGTCACCTCTCTGACCAAGGCTCTTCTCCCACGATTGCTCAGTTTGACCAGGTAGCCAACTCTAGGTAGAGTTTCTGTGGTTCCAAACTTCTTCCATTTAAGAAAGATGGCGGAAATTGTGTTTTTGGTGACCTTCAATGCTGTAGACATTTTTTGATACTCTTCCCCAGATCTGTGCCTCGACAATATCCTCTCTCTGAGCTCTACAGACAATTCCTTCGACCTCATGGCTTGGTTTTTGCGCTGACATGAACTGTCAATGGTGGGACTTTTTATTTAGACAGGTGTGTGCCTTTCCAAATGATGTCCAATCAATTAAATTTACCACAGGTGGACACCAAGTTGTAGAAACATGAAGCATGATCAATGGGAACAGGATGCACCTGAGCTCAAGTTCGAGTCTCATAGGCAAAGAGTCTGAATACGTACAGTACCAGTCAATGGTTTTTCTTTGTTTTTACTATTTTCTATATTGTAGAATAATAGTGAAGACATCAAACTATGAAATAATACATATGGAATCATGTAGTAAACAAGTGTTAAACAAATCTACATTTTATATTTGAGATTCTTCAAAGTAGCCACCCTTTGCGTTGATGACAGCTTTGCACACTCCTAGGTCAGTTAGGATCACTTTATTTTAAGAATGTGAAATGTCAGAATAATAGTTGAGATTTATTTAAGCTTTTATTTATTTATTCACATTCCCAGTGGGTCAGAAGTTTACATACACTCAATTAGTATTTGATAGCATTGCCTTTCAATTGTTTAACTTGGGTCAAATGTTTCGGTGTAGGCTTCCACAAGCTTCCCACAATAAGTTCCTCCTGACAGAGCTGGTGTAACTGAGTCAGGTTTGTAAGCCTCCTTGCTCGCACATGCTTTTTCAGTTCTGCGCACAAATGTTCTATAGGATTGAAGTCAGGGCTTTGTGATGGTCACTCCAATACCTTAACTTTGTTGTCCTAAAGCCGTTTTTCCACAACTTTGGAAGTATGCTTGGGGTCGTTGTCCATTTGGAAGACCCATTTGCGACCAAGCTTTAACTTCCTGACTGATGTCTTGAGATGTTGCTTCAATATATCAACATGATTTTCCTTCCTCATGATGCCATCTATTTTGTGAAGTGCACCAGTCCCTACTGCAGCAAAAGGACCCCCACAACATGATGCTGCCACCCCCGTGCTTCACGGTTGGGATGGTATTCTTTGGCTTGCAAGCCTCCCCCTTTTCCCTCCAAACATAACGATGGTCATTATGACCAAACAGTTCTATTTTTGTTTCATCAGACCAGAGGACATTTCTCAAAAAAGTACAATCTTTGTCTCCATGTCCAGTTGCAAACCGTAGTCTGGCTTTTTTATGGCGGATTTGAAGTAGTGGATTTTCTTTGCTGAGTGGCCTTTCAGGTTATGTCGACACAGTACTCGTTTGACTGTGGATATAGATACATCTGTACCTGTTACTTTCAGCATCTTCACAAGGTCCTTTGCTGTTCTGGGATTGATTTGCACTTTTCGCACCAAATTACGTTCATATCTAGGAGACAAAACGCGTCTCCTTCCTGAGTGGTATGACAGCTGTGTGTTCCCATGGTGTTTATACTTGCGTACTATTTTTTGTACAGATGAACGTGGTACCTTCAGGTGTTTGGAAATTGCTCCTAAGGATGAACCAGACTTGTGGAGGTCTACAATTATTTCTGAGGTCTTGGCTGATTTCTTTAGATTTTCCCATGATGTCAAGCAAAGAGGCACTGAGTTTGAAGGTAGGCCTTGAAATACATCCACAGGTACACCTCCAATTGACTCAAATGATGTGAATTAGCCCATCAGAAGCTTCTAAAGCCATGACCTCATTTTCTGAAATTGTCCAAGCTGTTTAAAGGCACAGTCAACTTAGTGTATGTAAACTTCTGACCCACTGGAATTGATACAGTGAAATAATCTGTCTGTAAACAATTTTTGGAAAAATGACTTGTCATGCACAAAGTAGATGTCCTAACTGACTTGCCAAAACTATTGTTTGTCAACAAGAGATGTTTGGAGTGGTTGAAAAATGAGTTTTAATGACTCCAACCTTAGTGTGTGTATATATATATATATATATATATATATATATATATATATATATATATATATCAGCAACAAAAAAAAAACTCCTCTCACTGTCAACTGTTTTATTTTCAGCAAACTTAACATGTATAAATATTTGTATGAACATAAGATTCAACAACTGAGACACAAACTGAACAAGTTCCACAGACATGTAACTAACAGAAATGGAATAATGTGTCCCTGAGCAAAGGGGTGGTCAAAATCAAATTAAGTCAGTATCTGGTGTGGCCACCAGCTGCATTAAGTACTGCAGTGCATCTCCTCCTCATGGACTACACCAGATTTGCCAGTTCTTGCCGTGAGATGTTTCCCCACTCTTCCACCAAGGCACCTGCAAGTTCCCGGACATTTCTGGGGTGAAGGGCCCTAGCCTTCACCCTCCGATCCATCAGGTCCCAGACGTGCGCAATGGGATTGAGATCCGGACTTTTCGCTGGCCATGGCAGAACACTGACATTCCTATCTTGCAGGAAATCATACACAGAGCGAGCAGTATGGCTGGTGGCATTGTCATGCTAGAGGGTCATCTCAGGATGAGCCTCTTTTAGTGTCATAAGTTTTCATAACTGTGACTTTAATTGCCTACTGTCTGTAAACTGTTAGTGTCTTAACGACTGTTCCACAGGTGCATGTTCATGTTTATGGTTCAAGCATAGGAAACAGTGCTTAAACCCTTTACAATGAAGATCTGTGAAGTTATTTGGATTTTTACGAAGTATCTTTGAAAGACCTTGTCCTGAAAAAGGAACATTTCTTTTTTTGGTGTGTGTATATGTACATACAGTGGGGCAAAAAAAGTATTTAGTCAGCCACCAATTGTGCAAGTTCTCCCACTTAAAACGATGAGAGAGGCTTGTAATTTTAATCATAGGTACACTTCAACTATGAGAGACAAAAAAATCCAGAAAAATCACATTGTAGGATTTTTAATGAATTTATTAGCAAATTATGGTGGAAAATAAGTATTTGGTCACCTACAAACAAGCAAGATTTCTGTTTCTCACAGACCTGTAACTTCTTCTTTAAGAGGCTCCTCTGTCCTCCACTCGTTACCTGTATTAATGGCACCTGTTTGAACTTGTTATCAGTATAAAAGACACCTGTCCACAACCTCAAACAGTCACACTCCAAACTCCACTATGGCCAAGACCAAAGAGCTCTCAAAGGACACCAGAAACAAAATTGTAGACCTGCACCAGGCTGGGAAGACTGAATCTGCAATAGGTAAGCAGCTTGGTTTGAAGAAATCAACTGTGGGAAGAATTATTAGGAAATGGAAGACATACAAGACCACTGATAATCTCCCTCGATCTGGGGCTCCACACAAGATCTCACCCCGTGGGGTCAAAATGATCACAAGAACGGTGAGCAAAAATCCCAGAACCACACGGGGGGACCTTGTGAATGACCTGCAGAGAGCTGGGACCAAAGTAACAAAGCCTACCATCAGTAATTCACTACGCCGCCAGGGACTCAAATCCTGCAGTGCCAGACGTGTCCCCTGCTTAAGCCAGTACATGTCCAGGCCCGTCTTAAGTTTGCTAGAGAGCATTTGGATGATCCAGAAGAAGATTGGGAGAATGTCATCTGGTCAGATCAAACCAAAATATAACTTTTTGGTAGAAACTCAACTCGTCGTGTTTGGAGGACAAAGAATGCTGAGTTGCATCCAAAGAACACCATACCTACTAAGAGGCATGGGGGTGGAAACATCATGCTTTGGGCTGTTTTTCTGCAAAGGGACAAGGACGACTGATCCGTGTAAAGGAAAGAATGAATGGGGCCATGTATCGTGAGATTTTGAGTGAACCTCTTTCCATTTCAAGGTCCTGGAGTGGCCTAGCCAGTCTCCAGCTCTCAACCCCATAGACCATTTTTGGAGGGAGTTGAAAGTCTGTGTTGCCCAGCAACAGCCCCAAAACATCACTGCTCTAGAGGAGATCTGCATGGAGGAATGGGCCAAAATACCAGCAACAGTGTGTGAAAACCTTGTGAAGACTTACAGTAAACGTTTGACCTCTGTCATTGCCAACAAAGGGTATATAACAAAGTATTGAGAAACTTTTGTTATTGACCAAATACTTTATTTTCCACCATAATTTGCAAATAAATTCATTAAAAATCCTACAATGTGATTTTCTGGATTTTTTTTTCTTCTCATTTTGTCTGTCATAGTTGAAGTGTACCTATGATGAAAATTACAGGCCTCATCTTTTTAAGTGGGAGAACTTGCACAATTGGTGGCTGACTAAATACTTTTTTGCCCCACTGTACGTATGTGTATGTATATACACTACTCAAAAAAATAAAGGGAACACTTAAACAATACAATGTAACTCCAAGTCAATCACACTTCTGTGAACAATACATTTCACATGCTGTTGTGCAAATGGAATAGACAACAGGTGGAAATTATAGGCAATTAGCAAGACACCCCCAATAAAGGAGTGCTTCTGCAGGTGGTGACCACAGACCACTTCTCAGTTACTATTCTTCCTGGCTGATGTTTTGGTCACTTTTGAATGCTGGCGGTGCTTTCACTCTAGTGGTTTCATGAGACGGAGTCTACAACCCACACAAGTGGCTCAGGTAGTGCAGCTCATCCAGGATGGCACATCAATGCGAGCTGTGGCAAGAAAGTTTGCTGTGTTTGTCACCGTAGTGTCCAGAATATGAAGGCGCTACCAGGAGACAGGCCAGTACATCAGGAGACGTGGAGGAGGCCGTAGGAGTGCAACAACCCAGCAGCAGGACCGCTACCTCCGCCTTTGTGCAAGGAGGAGCACTGCCAGAGCCCTGCAAAATGACCTCCAGCAGGCCACAAATGTGCATGTGTCTGCTCAAACGGTCAGAAACAGACTCCATGAGGGTGGTATGAGGGCCCGATGTCCACAGGTAGGGGTTGTGCTTACAGCCCAACACCGTGCAGGACGTTTGGCATTTGCCAGAGAACACCAAGATTGGCAAATTCGCCACTGGCGCCCTGTGCTCTTCACAAATGAAAGCGGGTTCACACTGAGCACATGTGACAGATGTGACAGAATCTGGAGACGCCCTGGAGAACGTTCTGCTGCCTGCAACATCCTCCAGCATGACCGGTTTGGCGGTGGGTCAGTCATGGTGTGGGGTGGCATTTCTTTGGGGGGCCGCACAGCCCTCCATGTGCTCGCCAGAGGTAGCCTGACTGCCATTAGGTACCGAGATGAGATCCTCAGACCCCTTGTGAGACCATATGCTGGTGCGGTTGGCCCTGGGTTCCTCCTAATGCAAGACAATGCTAGACCTCATGTGGCTAGAGTGTGTCAGCAGTTCCTGCAAGAAGAAGGCATTGATGCTATGGACTGGTCCGCCCGTTCCCCAGACCTGAATCCAATTGAGCACATCTGGGACATCATGTCTCGCTCCATCCACCAACGCCACGTTGCACCACAGACTGTCCAGGAGTTGGCGGATGCTTTAGTCCAGGTCTGGGAGGAGATCCCTCAGGAGACCATCCGCCACCTCATCAGGAGCATGCCCAGGCATTGTAGGGAGGTCATACAGGCACGTGGAGGCCACACACACTACTGAGCCTAATTTTGACTTGTATTAAGGACATTACATCAAAGTTGGATCAGCCTGTAGATCAGCCTGTAGTGTGACTCCAAATCCAGACCTCCATGGGTTGATAAATTTGATTTCCATTGATAATTTTTGTGTAATTTTGTTGTCAGCACATTCAACTATGTAAAGAAAATAATATTTAATTCATTCAGATCCAGGATGTGTTATTTTAGTGTTCCTTTTATTTTTTTGAGCTGTGTGTGTGTGTGTGTGTGTGTGTGTGTACAGTGCCTTGCGAAAGTATTCGGCCCCCTTGAACTTTGCGACCTTTTGCCACATTTCAGGCTTCAAACATAGAGATATAAAACTGTATTTTGTTTGTGAAGAATCAACAACAAGTGGGACACAATCATGAAGTGGAACGACATTTATTGGATATTTCAAACTTTTTTAACATATCAAAAACTTTTTCAGTTTTGGGCGTGCAAAATTATTCAGCCCCTTTACTTTCAGTGAAGCAAACTCTCCCCAGAAGTTCAGTGAGGATCTCTGAATGATCCAATGTTGACCTAAATGACTAATGATGATAAATACAATCCACCTGTGTGTAATCAAGTCTCCGTATAAATGCACCTGCACTGTGATAGTCTCAGAGGTCCGTTAAAAGCGCAGAGAGCATCATGAAGAATAAGGAACACACCAGGCAGGTCCGAGATACTGTTGTGAAGAAGTTTAAAGCCGGATTTGGATACAAAAAGATTTCCCAAGCTTTAAACATCCCAAGGAGCACTGTGCAAGCGATAATATTGAAATGGAAGGAGTATCAGACCACTGCAAATCTACCAAGACCTGGCCGTCCCTCTAAACTTTCAGCTCATACAAGGAGAAGACTGATCAGAGATGCAGCCAAGAGGCCCATGATCACTCTGGATGAACTGCAGAGATCTACAGCTGAGGTGGGAGACTCTGTCCATAGGACAACAATCAGTTGTATATTGCACAAATCTGGCCTTTATGGAAGAGTGGCAAGAAGAAAGCCATTTCTTAAAGATATCCATAAAAAGTGTAGTTTAAAGTTTGCCACAAGCCACCTGGGAGACACCAAACATGTGGAAGAAGGTGCTCTGGTCAGATGAAACCAAAATTGAACTTTTTGGCAACAATGCAAAACGTTATGTTTGGTGTAAAAGCAACACAGCTCATCACCCTGAACACACCATCACCACTGTCAAACATGGTGGTGGCAGCATCATGGTTTGGGCCTGCTTTTCATCAGCAGGGACAGGGAAGATGGTTAAAATTGATGGGAAGATGGATGGAGCCAAATACAGGACCATTCTGGAAGAAAACCTGATGGAGTCTGCAAAAGACCTGAGACTGGGACGGAGATTTGTCTTCCAACAAGACAATGATCCAAAACATAAAGCAAAATCTACACTGGAATGGTTCAAAAATAAACATATCCAGTTGTTAGAATGGCCAAGTCAAAGTCCAGACCTGAATCCAATCGAGAATCTGTGGAAAGAACTGAAAACTGCTGTTCACAAATGCTCTCCATCCAACCTCACTGAGCTCGAGCTGTTTTGCAAGGAGGAATGGGAAAAAATGTCAGTCTCTCGGTGTGCAAAACTGATAGAGACATACCCCAAGCAACTTACAGCTGTAATCGCAGCAAAGGGTGGCGCTACAAAGTATTAACTTAAGGGGGCTGAATAATTTTGCACGCCAATTTTTCAGTTTTTGATTTGTTAAAAAAGTTTGAAATATCCAATAAATGTCGTTCCACTTCATGATTGTGTCCCACTTCTTCACAAAAAAATACAGTTTTATATCTTTGTTTGAAGCCTGAAATGTGGCAAAAGGTCGCAAAGTTCAAGGGGGCCGAATACTTTTGCAAGGCACTGTGTATATATATATATATACGCGCTACTGCTTGACAAAATAAAATCTTGGTCGACCAAACAATCGACCCGTTGACTAATTGGGGTCATCCCTAATTCACATTAATATATTTAGAAACATATATTATATCCTTATTTACAATAAAAATGACTCCAATGACACACTACATTATATACCATTAATTTCTATTGGGCACTAAATCTGAAACCCAACTAAAATAAACTGCAAATGCATCCAAGCATGATGTTGTCATTGCATTCTAGGACCAAATGCTAAACTTTTGACACTTCAATTCTAAGATTATTTAGGGGTGTCAATTTTGACCCCTACCCTTTTTGAGAAAAAACAAGTATTACTTGTTAACAAAGTCTTCCTCTGAGCAATTGTTTTAGTATAAAATATAATGGAGCATACAATATAGCTCAGTATTTGAATTGTTTATTTTATACAGTTATTACTGCTCATCTTTATCAAGGATGTCAATCATTTCTGACCCCTCTGTATATGTAGTGTACCGGTATCTCTGTTTAATTAATGCACAATTCAGATGGTGACTATATTCGTCCTTCTGACTATTTCAGGCTAACCGTAATATGATGCAGAGTGAGAGGAAAGGGAAAACTGCTGAAACTCCAGTGGTTCCTCCTAGACCCACAGAAGAGGTAGGCTTGGATGATTGACTGGTCAGGATTTATAATCATATCTAAATTATCTGTATCTATCAGTTATCCTGTGTCATGGTGGCTCAAATAGGAGGATTTTGTCTTATGTTTCCAGGAGATAAACAGACCAGCCAGACGTGGTCAGCAAAATACAAAAAAAGACAATCTGGTAAGCGCATGCACATACGCTCGCACACACACGCAAACACATGCACACTCCTTATCTGTAATTTATTTTCTAGGACCAATGTGATGATGAATGCCTTAAAGAGGGTGAATCTCTCTTCCTGGTGGTAAAAGAGGGAGAGGACAAGGATGAAGAAGAGGCCGTGGTTAAACTTACAGATAGCACATCAGTAAGTTTGTTTTCATCTTATATTCTACATCCCCCTAGACCTCGACCTGTATCCACAAAGCTTCTCGGAGTAGGAGCGCTGATCTAGGATTAGTTTGGGCTTTTAGACCGTAATGACATATTGACAGGTGGGGTCCTGATCCTAGATAAGCACTCATACTCTGATACGCTTTAGGAATATGGGCACAGTACTCTATCCTTGCTGTGTTCATGCAAATATCAGGGTTTCACTTCAATTCAGTTAAGATTATTCCATGATTAAATGCTGGTGTTTTCCAGATTTTCTCACCATGTTTCTAACAGACACTGAGTTTTTTTTAAATGTTTTTTTTATTTTACCTTTTATTAAACTAGGCAAGTCAGTTAAGAACATTCTTATTTTCAATGACGGCCTAGGAACAGTGGGTTTAACTGCCTTGTTCAGGGTCAGAACGACAGATTTGTACCTTGTCAGCTCAGGGATTTGAACTTGCAACCTTTCGGTTACTAGTCCAACGCTCTAACCACTAGCATATCCTAACCACTAGGTGAACCAAATTAACACTTCCCTTTACTTGCCCTTTGCGTTAATGTATTGATTTGCATTCTATTGTTCTTAGGCCAATATGCGAGAACCCACGAGACACAATCCTTTCATGCCACGTGGTGCTGGAGGCAAGGTAACGTTCAAACCTCCTATTTTCATGCACACACATCTGTTGATCTCCCATTGTGTACATTGTAGTTCCCTTCCTCCAGGTGTTAACTATGGTTTACAATATGCATATTATGGTTCCATTGTGGGATAACTGTTATAGTCCTCTAGTGTAAAAGTTGTTATATTTGATTATTGTCTGTTTCAGGGTAAAACCAAGAAGCGTGAACCCCAGCAGGGAGTTTCAGTCAGTGACTCAACAGAGGTAGCTCTGCACCCTGACACTCCTACTAACACTGTTCTGCCAGATACCCGTGCTGTTTTAATGGATATCTACTGTACAACTGTCACTCCTGAGGTTTTGTTTGTGTATGCGATTGCTTGACTGCCACAGTTAACAGACTGTAAAGTGGCCCAGGATTGCAAAATGGCTGTCACATGAGGTCTATTAGATGACTAGCTCTTTTTTTTTTCTTGGTCACTGGAAGGATTTTCCCACACGGTATTCTCTGACTCCCAACTAAGATTTAAAAAAATATATATATCTTCTGTTCTCTTTATCTCTACCTACCAAAAACCCAGCCACACCACCTCACCCCTTACTTTGCATTGTGAATTTATTAGATTGCTATTTGCCTGAACTTGTTCCCCTGCTTCCTGTTTCTTTGAACCCTGGAAGATTTTAGATGCTCAACTTCTGCAAAACAGCAGAGAAAGGAACTGAAATCCAAAATCGCAACTTGAAATCTGAAACTGACCACATATTTTCTCAGTTCTGGCCTGTGAATCTGATCTCTGATTAATTGTCTCTATATCTTGGTTGCTACACTGGCAGCAAAAACATTGGTTTGCCAAGAAATGTTCTACTTTTCTTTAGTGTGTAGAATGTATACATAACAGCATGTCATTTATCACCCCTGCCCTCTCAGAACAAAGGTGGAAATAAATCATTATTCGACCAATTGGAGGTATTCCGTATTAATCCAGCGGAGCCAGAGCAGCAGGTTGGTTTCTGTAAACAATGTTAATAATATCAATCTGTGCTCTTAAATACCCACAGATTTACTTTTCACTCTTGGTTTCCTCTAACTGCCATGGAGTTGTGCAATTGATTTTAAATAGATTTTTGATTGAAAAGTATGATTTTCTGAAGCTGATTTAGGAAAATGTGTGTCTCAGCAGAATATGGATGGCCTGATGGAGTGGTGGAGCACAGTGGAGCGTGAGTCCGAAACATGCACACATACACACAATACTAGCGTAGGGGTATTCCTTAAACTTGATCCAAATGAAGCCCTTTCTCTTTTGCTGCAGAGTGGGAAGACATGCCTCAAGAGCATGACATGACTGAGAAAGAGGAGGCCAAGTAAGTGATTCCTTATGTTGGGTGTTACCTTATGTGCGTGCACCTGTATAGAACAGCCATGTTATAAAGCTGGTAAATCATACTATAGTAAGTAAGCATGGAAAATACTAATTCATCTGAACTTGTTTTCCAGGGTGTTTGCAGTGACAGCTGAGAAGGTGCAGAAAGGTATCCGTGTGTTCAACAAGCTGTTCTCAGAGCGTGCAGAGAGCCTGTGGCAGCACGTCATTGACCTTAACAACATTGCAGACGCCCTCGACTGTTTCAACAAGAAGACTAAGATCGCCCAAATCACTGGTGGTTCCACCAGCGCGGTAGGAGGCGTATGTACCATTGTAGGCCTCGCCCTGGCCCCCGTCACCTTCGGAACCTCTCTGATTGTCACGGCGGTGGGGCTGGGCGTGGCCACGGCGGGTGGCCTCACCACGGCTGGAGCCGGAATCTCCAACACGGTCAACAACTCCATGGACCGCAAGAAGGTGGAGGCCATCGTGACGGACTACCAGGAGAAGATAACCGACATCAACAAGTGCATGCTGTTCATCAAGCAGGGGATTGAGAGTCTGCGCAGGTTCGACCTGCTGAAGATGAAGAAGCATGCGTACAACCGCGACTTCCCGGGCCTCAACAACATCTACGAGGATGGTGCCATGGCCGGGAAGGCCATCCTCATTAACGCCAATGAGATGATGCGTGTGGTGCAGATAGCCAACGTGGCGGGCAGCACCGCTGCAAGAGCTGTCCAGATTGCTAGCATGGCCACCGGAGTGCTCACCGGCCTCTTTGTGGGCATGGACATCTACTTTGTGGCTAAGGACTCCAAGGAGCTGAAGAAGGGAGCCAAGTCAGAGTTTGCAGCCAAGATCAGGGAGGTGGCGACCCAGCTGCATGATGGACTGGTGGAGCTCAATGGCATACGGGTTGAGCTGCAGTCCTCAGATCCAGGCAACACCAATGAGACCAACATCCAAAACACAGATAATACCAATTACAGCAAAAAAACAGACATCTCTGATGACGATATTAACAACTATTAAACCTCTATCAACAAAAGCAATGTTGATAACAGCAATACTTCAGATAACAGCCATAAGACCAGAAAAATCCTAAACTGTATTTCCAACCCATCTCTACAACGACACATCCTGTCAGCATTAACACTACTAGTAGCAACGTTGAGGCTCTGATTCCCGTGTCTCTCTTTCATAGCACAAGCACCCATGCCTGAAACATTTTTTTTAGACTGCAAAAATGGAACCAGATGATATCTCCAGTCATCACTGGCTTGGGTTAAGAACTGTTATTAAAACTTACCTCTGTAATATCTAGCAAAATAGTATATTGTATGACGAGCTCATGTCCACATTTTCCCTTGTCTTGCCCCAAAGAGTTGTATTGTAGTTGTGCGCATTGTGCCTATCTCGACAATATTATCTACAGGACTTTATGAAAAGTAAGGGTTGAAAGTTAAATCAGTTTGTTCATGGGGGCAGGAAACAGTTCACAGATGGAAATATGTTTGTTTTTTAATATTACAAATACATTCTCATACACATTATGGAAGGGATCGTTGTGTCTATATTTTCTAGTACAGACTAGTGTAAAAAGCTAAATGTAATATTTTAAAGTTCAGGCAAATATTTTGATGGTTTCGATTTTTGATAGATACACACACACAATCTTTGTACATACCTATGGTACTATACATACAGTACCAGTCAAAAGTTTGGACACACCTACTCATTCAAGGGTTTTTCTTTATTTTTATTATTATAGAATAATAGTGAAGACATCAAAACTATGAAATAACACATATGAAATCATTTAGTAACCAAAAAAGTGTTTAAATATATTTTTATTTGTTTAAGCATACAGTGCCTTCGGAAAGTATTCAGACCACTTTACTTTTTCCACATTTTGTTACATTACAGCCTTATTCTAAAATTGATTTGTTTTTCCCCTTAATCTACACACAATACCCCATAATGACAAAGCAAAAAAAGTTTTTTAGAACATTTTGCTAATTTATTAAAAATATAAAACATTGCAAGTATTCAGACCCTTTACTCAGTACTTTGTTGAAGCACCTTCAGCAGCAATTACAGCCTTGAGTCTTCTTGGGTGTGACGCTACAAGCTTGGCACACCTGTATTGGGGAGTTGCAGATCCTCTCAAGCTCTGTCAGGTTGGATGGGGAGCATGGCTGCACAGCTATTTTAGGTCTCTCCAGAGACGTTCGATCAAGTTCAAGTCCGAGCTCTGGCGGGGCCACTCAAGGACATTCAGAGACTTGTCCCGAAGCCAATCCTGCATTGTCTTGGCTGTGTGCTTAGGGTCATTGTCCTTTTGGAAGGTGAACCTTTGCCCCAGTCTGAGGTCCTGAGTGTTCTGGAACAGTGTTTCATTAAGGATCTCTCTGTACTTTGCGCCGTACATCTTTGCCTTGATCCTGACTAGTCTCCCAGTCCCTGCTGCTGAAAAACATTCCCACAGCATGATGCTGCCACCACCATGCTTCACCGTAGGTACGGTGCCAGGTGTCTTCCAGACGTGATGCTTGGCATTCAGGCCAAAGAGTTCAATCTTGGTTTCAGCAGACCAGAGAATCTTGTTTCTCATAGTCTGAGAGTCTTTAGGTGCCTTTAGGCAAACTACAAGCGGGATGTCATGTGCCTTTTACTGAGTGGTGGCTTCCATCTGGCCACTCTTCCATAAAAGCCTGATTTGGTGGAGTGCTGCAGAGATGGTTGTCCTTCTGGAAGGTTCTCCTATCTCCACAGAGGAACTCTAGAGCACTGTCGGAGTGACCATCGGGTTCTTGGTCACCTCCCTGACCAAGGTCCTTCTCCCCCGATTGCTCCGTTTGGCAGGGCAGCCAGCTGTAGGAAGAGTCTTGGTGGTTCCATTTAAGAAAGATGGAGGCAACTGTTTAGAAAGCACTTTCGCTACACCTGCCATAACATCTGCTAAATATGTGTATGTGAACAATACAATTTGATTTCTTGGGGACCTTCAATGCTGCAGAATATTTTTGGTATCCTTCACCAGATCTGTGCCTCAACACAATCCTGTCTCGGAGCTCTACGGACAATTCCTTCGACCTCGTGGCTTGGTTTTTGCTCTGACATGCACCGTCTATGGTGGGACCTTATATAGGCAGGTGTGTGCCTTTCCAAATTATGTCAAATCAATTGAATTTAACACAGGTGTACTCCAAGTTGTAGAAACATGTCAAGTATGATCAATGGAAACACCATTCACCTGAGCTTAATTTTGATTCTCATAGCAAAGGGTCTGAATACTTATGTAAACAAGGTATTTGATTTTTGTTTTTAATAAATTAGCAAAAATGTATAAACCTGTTTTCACTTTGTCATTATGGGGTATTCTGTGTAGATTTCTGAGGAATTTGTTTTATTGAATACATTTTCGAATAAGGCTGTAACGTAACAAAATTTGGAAAAAGTCAAGGGGTCTGAATACTTTCCGAAGGCACTGTGGGGTAGGGGTTTTGTCACGATTTTATTCCAAAGAAAACATTGCTTATTGCATTGCTTCATTTTTAGGTCTGTTCGGGGGAATATTAATTTATATTGAAACATTCAGGTTTTTAATTAAGTCTAACTTTTATTTAATTAAGTCTAATTAAGTCTAACTTTTTTATTTTAGGTTAGGAATGAATGTTCTATTACTGAGTAGTGCCTTACTCATTTATATTAAGTCGAATATAAATGAGGTCTCACTTTAGGATTATTCTATTTTCCTGTCTTAGATTGGAAAGGTCTCAGCTGCTATGCAATTCAGTCCCTGTGTCTCCCCTGTCTCCTTCACTTGTGTGTGGTACTGATGCTGGATAAGTGATCTCTCCCTCTTTCTCTTTTACTCACTGACAAACTGGAGATGCCTCTTACAAAGGGCAGGGTCAGAGATTATTTTTCATTGGTCAATTTTAGTAACAATTTTTGTTTTGCAATGTAGTATTTATCTAAAGAGTATATATGAAATGTAATAAGTTGCTAATAAACGTACATATTATACAGTTGAATCTGTTTAATTTTAAGGAACAGGGTTGCAGACGTTTCCCTCGTTCTGCCTCTGCTGCTGTGTCATGCCTTAGATACTGTATTTGTTCAACAAGTGGCCAAGCTCATTTATCAAATTGTCCTCTATAGCAATGTTTTATGTAGCAAGGTGGAAGGCCGTGTGTATATCTGTGTTGGACTTGAAAGGCAAAGATTGTAAAAAAAGATAAGCCATTGATTTAGTGGCTGCAGGGAAAGACGGACATGTATGGTTAGAGTCAGAAGTTTACATACAGCTAAGCCAAATACATTTAAACTCAGTTTCTCACAATTCCTGACAATTAATCCTCGTAAAAATTCACCATCTTAGGTCTGTTAGGATCACCACTTTTATTTTAAGAATGTTAACTGTCAGCATAATAGTAGAGAATTATGTATTTCAGCTTTTATTTCAATCATCACATTCCCAGTGGGTCAGAAGTTTACATACTTGAGTGTATTTGGTAGAATTGCCTTTAAATTGTTTAACTTGGGTCAAATGTTTCAGGTACCCTTCCACAAGCTTCCCACAATAAGTTGGGTGAATTTTGGCCCATTCCTCCTGACAGAGCTTGTGTAACTGAGACCTGTTTGTAGGCCTCCTTGCTCGCACACGCTTTTTCAGTTCTGCCCACAAATGTTCGATAGGATTAAAGTCTGGGCTTTGTAATGGCCACTCCAATACCTTGACTCTGTTGTCCTTAAGCCATTTTGTCACAACTCTGGAAGTATGCTTGGGGTCATTGTCCATTTGGAAGACCCAGTTGTGACTATGCTTTAACTTCCTGACTGAAGTCTTGATGTTGCTTCAATATATCCACATAATTTTCCTGCCTCATGATGCCATCTATTTTGTGAAGTGCACCAGTCCCTACTGCAGCAAAAGGACCACCACAACATGATGCTGCCACCCCCGTGCTTCACGGTTGGGATGGTGTTCTTCAGCTTGCAAGCCTCCCCCTTTTTCCTCCAAAACATACGTTGGTCATTATGACCAAACAGTTCTATTTTTGTTTCATCAGACCAGAGGACATTTCTCCAAAAAGTACGGTCTTTGTCCCCATGTGCCATTGCAAACCGTAGTCTGGCTTTTTTATGGCGGTTTTGGAGCAGTGGCTTCTTCCTTGCTGAGCGTCCTTTCAGGTTATGTCGATATAGGACTCGTTTTACTGTGGATATAGATACTTTTGTACCTGTTTCTTCCAGCATCTTCACAAGGTCCTTTGCTGCTGTTCGGGGATTGATTTGCACTTTTCGCACCAAAGGACATTCATCTCTAGGAGACAGAACGCGTCTCTTTCCTGAGCGGTAGGACGGCTGTGTGGTCCCATGGTATTTATACTTGCGTACTATTGTTTGAACAGATGAACGTGGTACCTTTAGGCATTTGGAAATTGCTCCCAAAGATAAAGCAGACTTGTGGAGGTCTACCATTTTTTTTTTTGAGGTCTTGGCTGATTTCTTTTGATTTTCCCATGATGTCAAGCAAAGAGGCACTGAGTTTGAAGGTAGGCCTTGAAATACATTCAAAGGTACACCTCCAATTGAATCAAGTGATGTCAATTAGCCTATCAGAAGCTTCTAAAATCATGACAATTTTCTGGAATTTTCCAAGCTCTTTAAAGGCACAGTCAACTTAGTGTATGTAAACTTCTGACTTCAACTGTAAGTCAAAGAAAACAACCACCTATCTCTTTGTTTTGCTTCTACAAATCTAAGTTAAGGCCAGACCTATGTTTAACAGAACATTTGATCAGAACCACAGTACAGTTTCTACGGCAGCATCCTCATCACGACTGACACTGACCTGGACACTATTGGACACATCTTGACTTTCTCCACATTTTGTTGTTACGGCCTGAATTTTAAATGGATGAAATTGAGATTTTGTTTCACTGGCCTACACACACTACCCCATAATGAGTCAATAACTATTCAACCCCTTTGTTATGACAAGACTAAATACGTTTAGGAGTAAAAATGTGCTTAAGTTTCATAGACTCTTTATGCAATAAGGGTTTAATATGATTTTTGTAATGACTACTCTCATCTCTGTTCCACACACATACAATTATCTGTAAGGTCCCTCAGTCGAGCAGTGAATTTCAAACACCGATTCAACTACATAGACCAGGGAGGTTTTCCAATGCCTCGCAAAGAAGGGCTCCTATTGGTATATGGGTTAAAAGAAAATGAATGCAGACATTGGATATCCCTTTGAGCATGGTGACGTTATTAATTACACTTTGGATGGTGCATCAATACACCCAGTCACTGCAAAGATACAGGCGTCCTTCCTAACTCTGTAAAAAGGACAAACAGAAATATCTATTTTACATAAGTATTCACACCCCAGTGTAAATCAGACACAGCAGTTTTCACTACATCTTTTTGGGGGATCTGTGCGAACAGTGTTAATGGTGATGACAGCTATTCTGTGGCTGTCTGTGAGGGATTTCTGTCCCTCACTCTCTGTTTCAATACTCTTTACAGGAGAGCCAGAAGTGTCAGTCAGATACACCTGGAGAGAGAGAGAAATAGAGGGTGTGTTTAACAGGTAGAGAGCACATGAGTGTGAGAAAGGTTTGCATGAACACAGGGCCATAACAGGTGTTTGAGTTTTAGTGAGGTCTGGAAGGGACACAGGTAATTCTTTAAAAGTTGAAGTTGGAACTTAAATGCTATTTGGAGAACAGTAAAAACAAGCAAAATGACCCCAGCCATTATCACCTTGGCTGCTGTAGGTTCATTCACCTACAAAAATATAGCCTGTTAGCTATACAATTGTAACGTTATATCCCTGAAAGGGGGGAAATATGGCAAATGATTCACACTGACAGGTAGCATCAGTGACTGTTCAGTAATGACGAATTGCATAAAATCAACTCTACATAGATATCTATTTACTCAAACTACATACATTGCCTTCAGAAAGTATTCATCCCCCTTGAGCTATTTCACATTTTGTGTTACAGCCTGAATTCAAAACGGATTTTAAAAAACGTATCACCTATTTACACACACAACCCCACGTTTCAGTATTTTTTTATTTTTTGAAAATAAAATACAGAAACATCTTCCTTACATAAGTTTTCACACCCTTGAGTCAATACATGTTAGAATTACATTTGGCAGCAAATACAGCTGAGTCTTTCTGGGTACATCTCTGAGAGCTTTGCACACCTGGATTGTACAATATTTTCACATTATTTTTAAAATTCAATCTCTGTCCAATTGTTGTTTATCATTGCTCGACAACCATTTAAGTCTTTCCATAGATTTTCAAGTAAATTTATGTAAAAACTGTAACTAGTCCACTCTGTAACATTCAATGTTGTCTTGATAAGAAACTCCAGTGTACACTGAGTGTACAAAACATTAGGAACACATTATTGCGTTGCACCCACTTTTGCCCTCAGAACAGCCTCAATTCGTCAGGGCATGGACTCTACAAGGTGGTGAAAGCATTCCAAAGGGATGACGGCCCATGTTGACTCCAATGCGTCCCACAGTTGTGTCAAGTTGGCTGGATGTCCTTTGGGTGGTGAACCATTCTTGATACACACGGAAAACTGTTGAGCGTGAAAAACCCAACAGTGGTGCAGTTATTGACACATCATTGTGCCTGGCACCTACTACCACACCCTGTTCAAAGGCACTTAAATATTTTGTCTTGCCCATTCACCCTGTGAATGGCATACATACACAATCCATGTCTCAAGACTTAAAAATCAATCTTTAACCTGTCTCCTCCCCTTCATCTACACTGATTGAAGTGGATTTAACAAGTGACATCAATAAGGGATCATAGCTTTCATCTAGATTCCCCTGGTCAGTCTGTCATGGAAAGAGCGGGTTTTCTTAATGTTTTGTATGCTCAGTGTATGTATTCCACATCACATTTTGATTTTTTTCAATAACGTTTTTTACATCTGTCCATGTTTTAGATTTTTTGCTAAATATATCCATAAAAAATAGATGTTGAGACCTTCGCCCAGGAGAAGAGTTCTCTCTGAACGTGGAAGGAGACCCAGGTGCCAAGGTTGGGCTGGTGGTGGTTGACAAGGCTGCTTACATGCTGAGTAAAAAGGGCAATCTCAGGCAGGCCAAGGTGACTCATTGAAATCTTGTTACATTTTTATATTCTGCTGCTTGAACCATTTTTACACCCTTCTTCTATCTCACTTTATTCCAGATCTGCACCCCCAGATCATCACCGATCCTCCACCAAATTTCACAGTGGGTGCGAGACACTGTGGCTTGTAGGCCTCTCCAGGTCTCGTACCCACTGTCAAATTTTGTGGAGGATCTATGATGGCCTGGGGGTGCTTCAGCAAGGCTGGAATCGGGCAGATTTGTCTTTGTGAAGGACATATGAATCAAGCCACGTACAGGTTTGTCCTGGAAGAAAAGTTGCTTCCTTCTGCTCTGACAATGTTCCCCAACTCTGAGGATTGTTTTTTCCAGTAGGACAATGCTCCATGCCACACAGCCAGGTCAATCAAGGTGTGGATGGAGGACCTCCAGATCAAGACCCTGTCATGGCCAGCCCAATCTCCAGACCTGAACACCTCTGGAATGTGATCAAGAGGAAGATGGATGGTCACAAGGCCAAGCTGCTTTAATTTTTGCACCAGGAGTGGCATAAAGTCACCCAACATCAATGTGAAAGACTGGTGGAGAGCATGCCAAGAAGCATGAAAGCTGTGATTGAAAAATCATATATATGTATATATATATACACACACACACTCCGACAGTGCTCATCCTAATATTTCTATATTTCTTAATTACATTGTTTTACTTTTATATGTATTGTTAGACATTACTGCACTGTTGGAGTTAGGAACACAAGCATTAGGCTTCACTCACAATAACGTCCGCTAAACATGTGTATGCGACCAATAACATTTATTTGATTTATTATAGCTAGCTAGCCCCGTTATTGATCACAAAATCAATCACTGTACTGAACAACACTGCCTCATGTAAAAATAGAGCTTATATTGCTAGTTAGCGACCGACAGCAAAACAACCTAGTCGTCTGTCATTTGCCATCCTGATCCAACTGCCGAGGCTGCCGCCGCCGGTTGATATTGGAGGTTCTGAAGAACGTCTCCGACACACCTCTATCAATATGTGCGTCGAAACTTTGATGGTCTGTCACAGACACACGATCCATGGGGTCTGCAGTGACCCTCTCCAGTAAGAACAGTCCACGATCGAATTTGCATGCAAGAACATTCATGTGTCCAGTTTTCGGACGGTTATGAGAATATTCCATCAACTTCCCACCAAACATACACAGAACATGGTTACCATATAATATTTGAATGTTTTAGACACGTTTCATGGGAGTTCCAAGAACATTCATGCGTCCAGTTTTTTTAGGGTTAGGAGAATATTCCATCAACGTTCTACCAAACATACACAGGACATGGTTGGCAAGTTATATTATTCAAGAATCAATGGGTATATACAGTGGGGAGAACAAGTATTTGATACACTGACGATTTTGCAGGTTTTCCTACTTACAAAGCATGTAGAGGTCTGTAATTTTTATCATAGGTACTACACTTCAACTGTGAGAGTTGGAATCTAAAACAAAAATCCAGAAAATCACATTGTATGATTTTTAAGTAATTAATTTGCATTTTATTGCATGACATGAGTATTTGATCACCTACCAACCAGTAAAAATTCTGGCTCTCACAGACCTATTAGTTTTTCTTTAAGAAATCCTCCTGTTCTCCACTCATTACCTGTATTAACTGCACCTGTTTGAACTCGTTACCTGTATAAAAGACACCTGTCCACACACTCAATCAAACAGACTCCAACCTCTCCACAATGGCCAAGACCAGAGAGCTGTGTAGGGACATCAGGGGTAAAATTGCAGACCTGCACAAGGCTGGGGTGGGCTACAAATCAGTAGGCAAGCAGCTTGGTGAGAAGGCAACAACTGTTGGCGCAATTATTAGAAAATGGAAGAAGTTCAAGATGACGGTCAATCATCCTCGGTCTGGGGCTCCATACAAGATCTCACCTCGTGGGGCATCAATGATCATGAGGAAGGTGAGGGATCAGCCCAGAACTACATGGGAGGACCTGGTCAATGACCTGAAGAGAGCTGGGACCACAGTCTCAAAGAAAACCATTAGTAACACAATACGCCGTCATGGATTAAAATCCTGCAGCTCAAGCCAGCGCATGTCCTGGCCTGTCTGAAGTTTGCAAATGACCATCTGGATGATCCAGAGGAGGAATGGGAGAAGGTCATGTGGTCTGATGAGACAAAAATAGAGATTTTTGGTCTAAACTCCACTCGCAGTGTTTGGAGGGAGAAGAATGATGAGTCCAACCCCAAGAACACCATTCCAACCGTGAAGCATGGAGGTGGAAACATCATGCTTTGGGGATGCTTTTCTGCAAAGGGGACAGGACAACTGCACCGTATTGAGGGGAGGATGGATGGGGCCATGTATCGTGAGATCTTGGCCAACAACCTCCTTCCCTCAGTAAGAGCATTAAAGATGGGTCGTGGCTGGGTCTTCCAGCATGACAACGACCCGAAACACACAGCCAGGGCAACTAAGGAGTGGCTCCGTAAGAAGCATCTCAAGGTCCTGGAGTGGCCTAGCCAGTCTCCAGACCTGAACCCAATAGAACATCTTTGGAGGGAGCTGAAAGTCCATATTGCCCAGCGACAGTCCCGAAACCTGAAGGATCTGGAGAAGGTCTGTATGGAGGAATGGGCCAAAATCCCTGCTGCAGTGTGTGCAAACCTGGTCAAGAACTACAGGAAACGTATGATCTCTGTAATTGCAAATAAAGGTTTCTGTACCAAATATTAAGTTCTGCTTTTCTGATGTATCAAATACTTATGTCATGCAATAAAATGCTAATTAATTACTTAAAAATCATACAATGTGATTTTCTGGATTTTTGTTTTAGATTCTGAAGTGTACCTATGATAAAAATGACAGACCTCTACATGCTTTGTAAGTAGGAAACACTGCCGATTTTGCAGGTTATCAAATACTTGTTCTCCCCACTGTATCATTAATTTATAAGTCTGATAATGGATGTAGCAACTAAGGATTCTAGCTTTAAACTCTACTTATTTGATTCTCTGATAACTTCATGTTGATGTTCTGTGTAAACGGCCCTCTGCATGCTTCAGGAGAAAGAAGGCATCTTCAGTGGAATGTTCAAGAAGTCTTCCAAACTTGAACAGAACCATCTCAAGAAGTAGAGGTGAAGTAGCCCTGTATGATATGATTTCTAAACGTGTGAACTGAATGTAAGAACAAAGGAAAATGTGCTTTCATGAGTCCATTAACCTTGATTTTATATCAATGAACTGTAAAGCGAACCGATTCATAATTAAATGGTCACTGTGCAGGTAACATCATTTGATCGTTGTGTTGCCTGTAATTTGTTCCAAACTAGCTTCTGTTGTCATACAGGACCAGCAGTCATTACACAGTGAACTCTCAGCCAGAAATGACAGTCTCTCTGAAAACAACAACATTAAGGTGATACAGAGTTGAGAACTATTCACCTGTTCAGTAAAAAGATGGACTTTTAAATTTATTTCACCTTTATTTAACCAGGTAGGCTAGTTGAGAACAAGTTTTCATTTACAACTGCGACCTGGCCAAGATAAAGCAAAGCAGTGTGACACAGACAACAACACAGAGTTACACATGGAATAACATGGAATAAACAAACAAGCCAATAACACAAACAAGTCGATGACACAGTAAAAAAAAGAGTCTAATAACAGTGTGTGCAAAAGGCATGAGGAGGTAGGCAATAAATAGGCCATAGGAGCGAATAGTTACAATTTAGCAGAATAACACTGGATTGATAAATGAGCAGATGATGATGTGCAAGTAGAGATACTGGTGTGCAAAAGAACAGTAAAGTAAACAAAAACAGTATGGGGATGAAGTAGGTAGATTGGGTGGGCTATTTAAAGATGGACTATGTACAGCTGCAGCAATCGGTTAGCTGCTCAGATAGCTTATGTTTAAAGTTAGTGAGGGAAATATAAGTCTCCAGCTTCAACAATGTTTGCAATTTGTTCCAGTCACTGGCAGCAGAGAACTGGAAGGAAAGGCGGCCAAATGAGGTGTTGGCTTTGGGGATGCTCAGTGAGATATACCTGTTGGAACGTGTGCTACGGGTGGGTGTAGTTATCGTGACCAGTGAGCTGAGATAAGGCGGAGCTTTACCTAGCATAGATTTATAGATGACCTGGAGCCAGTGGGTCTGGCGATGAATATGTAGCGAGGGCCAGCCGACTAGAGCATACAGTGGTAGGTGGTATAAGGTGATTTGGTAACTAAATGGATGGCACTGTGATAGACTGCATCCAGTTTGCTGAGTAGAGTATTGGAAGCAATTTTGTAGATGACATCGCCGAAGTCGAGTATTGGTAGGATAGTCAGTTTTTCTAGGGTAAGTTTGGTGGCGTGAGTGAAGGAGGCTTTGTTGCGAAATAGAAAGCCGATTCTAGACTTGATTTTGGATTGTAGATGTTTAATATGAGTATGGAAGGAGAGTTTACAGTCTAGCCAGACACCTAGGTATTTACAGTTGTCCACATATTCTAGGTCAGAACCATCCAGGTTGGTGATGCTGGTCGGACGGGCGGGCGAGGGCAGCGAACGTTTGAAAAGCATGCATTTGGTTTTACTAGCGTTTAAGAGCAGTTGGAGGCCACGGAAGGAGTGTTGCATGGCATTGAAGCTCGACTCCAGTATTAAGGATATTACCATATACAGTGCCTTGCGAAAGTATTCGGCCCCCTTGAACTTTGCGACCTTTTGCCACATTTCAGGCTTCAAACATAAAGATATAAAACTGTATTTTTTTATGAAGAATCAACAACAAGTGGGACACAATCATGAAGTGGAACGACATTTATTGGATATTTAAAACTTTTTCAACAAATCAAAAACTGAAAAATTGGGCGTGCAAAATTATTCAGCCCCTTTACTTTCAGTGCAGCAAACTCTCTCCAGAAGTTCAGTGAGGATCTCTGAATGATCCACACATGAATCCACATGAAGGATGCTTTACTGTTGGCATGACACATGACTGATGGTAGTGCTCACCTTGTTTTCTCCGGATATGCTTTTTTCCAGATGCCCCAAACAATCGGAAAGGGGATTCATCAGAGAAAATGACTTTACCCCAATCCATGTACCTTTTGCAGAATATCAGTCTGTCCCTGATGTTTTTCCTGGAGAGAAGTGGCTTCTTTGCTGCCCTTCTTGACACCATGCCATCCTCCAAAAGTATTCGCCTCACTGTGCATGCAGGTGCACTCACACCTGCCTGCTGCCATTCCTGAGCAAGCTCTGTACTGGTGGTGCCCCGATCCCGCAGTTGAATCAACTTTAGGAGACGGTCCTGGCACTTGCTGGACTTTCTTGGGAGCCCTGAAGCCTTCTTCACAACAATTGAACCGCTCTCCTTGAAGTTCTTGATGATCCAATAAATGGTTGATTTAGGTGCAATCTTACTGGCAGCAATATCCTTGCCTGTGAAGCCCTTTTTGTGCAAAGCAATGATGACGGCACGTGTTTCCTTGCAAGTAACCATGCTTGACAGAGGAAGAACAATGATTCCAAGCACCACCCTCCTTTCGAAGCTTCCAGTCTGTTATTCGAAGTCAATCAGCATGACAGAAGGATCTCCAGCCTTATCCTCGTCAACACTCACACCTGTGTTAACAGGAGAATCACTGACATGATGTCAGCTGGTCCTTTTGTGGCAGGGCTGAAATGCAGTGGACATGTTTTTGGGGGATTCAGTTCATTTGCATGGCAAAGAGGGACTTTGCAATTAATTGCAATTCATCTTATCACTCTTCATAACATTCTGGAGTATATGCAAATTGCCATCATACAAACTGAGGCAGCAGACTTTGTGAAAATTAATATTTGTGTCATTCTCAAAACCTTTGGCCACGACTGTAAATGTAGATATGTTTAAAGTGACTATGCATATATGATGAACAGAGAGTAGCAGTAGCGTAAAAGAGGGGTTGGCAGGTGGTGACACAATGTAGATAGCCCGGTTAGCCAATGTGCGGGGGCACTGGTTGGTCGGGCCAATTGAGGTAGTATGTACATGAATGTATAGTTAAAGTAACTATGCATATATGATAAACAGGGAGTAGCAGCAGCGTAAAAGAGGGGTTGGGGGGGACGGGGGTCACACAATGCAAATAGACCGGGTAGCCATTTGATTACCTGTTCAAGAGTCTTATGGCTAGGGGGTAAAAACAGTTGAGAAGCCTTTTTGTCCTAGACTTGGCACACCGGTACCGCTTGCCATGCGGGCTGTACACACTACCCTCTGTAGTGCCTTGCGTTTGGAGGCCAAGCAATTGCCATACCAGGCAGTGATGCAACCAGTCAGGATGCTCTCGATGTTGGAGCTGTAGAACCTTTTGAGGATCTGAGACCCATGCCAAATTGTAAATGTTTCCTGAGGGGGAATAGGCTTTGTCGTGCCCTCTTCACGACTGTCTTGGTGTGTTTGGACCATTCTAGTTTGTTGGTGATGTGAACACCAAGGAACTTGAAGCTCTCAACCTGCTCCACTACCGCCCAGTCGATGAGAATGGGTGCGTGCTCGGTCCTCCTTTTCCTGTAGTCCACAATCATCTCCTTAGTCTTGGTTACATTGAGGGATAGGTTGTTATTCTGGCCCCATCCGGCCAGGTCTCTGACCTCCTCCCTATAGGCTGTCATGTCGTTGTCGGTGATCAGGCCTACCACTGTTGTGTCGTCTGCAAAATTAATGATGGTGTTGGAGTCATGCCTGGCCATGCAGTCGTGGGTGAACAGGGAGTACAGGAGGGGACTGAGCACGCACCCCTGGGGGGCTCCGTGTTGAGGATCAGCGTGGCAGATGTGTTGCTACCTACCCTCACCACCTGGGGGCGGCCCATCAGGAAGTCCAGGATCCAGTTGCAGAGGGAGGTGTTTAGTCCCAGGGTTCTTAGCTTAGTGATGAGCTTTGAGGGCACTGTGGTGTAGAATGCTGAGCTGTAGTCAATGAATAGCATTCTCACACAGGTGTTCCTTTTGTCCAGGTGGGAAAGGGCAGTGTGGAGTGCAATAGAGATTGCATCATCCGTTTGGGCGGTATGCAAATTGAAGTGGGTCTAGGGTTTCTGGGATAATGGGGTTGACGTGAGCCATTGCCAGCCTTTCAAAGCACTTCATGGCTATGGACGCGAGTGCTACGGGTCTGTAGTCATTAAGGCAGGTTGCCTTCGTGTTCTTGGGCACAGGGTCTGCTTGAAACATGTTGGTATTACAGACTCAGTCAGGGACATGTTGAAAATGTCAGTGAAGACACCTGCCAGTTGGTCAGCACATGCCCGGAGCACACCTCCTGGTAATCCGTCTGGCCCCGCAGTCTTGTGAATGTTGACCTCTTTAAAGGTCTTACTCACGTCGGCTACGGAGAGCGTGATTACACAGTCGTCCTGTACAGCTGATGCTCTCATGCATGCCTCAGTGTTGCTTGCCTCGAAGCGAGCATGAAGTGATTTAGCTCGTCTGGTAGGCTCGTGTCACTGGGCAGCTTGCGGCTGTGTTCCCTTTGTAGTCTGTAATAGTTTGCAAGCCCTGCCACATAAGACGAGCGTCGGAGCCGGTGTAGTACGATTCAATCTTAGCCCTGTATTGACGCTTTGCCTGTTTGATGGTTCGTCGCAGGGCATAGCAGGATTTCTTATAAGCTTCTGTGTTAGAGTCCCGCACCTTGAAAGCGGCAGCTCTAACCTTTAGCTCAGTGCGAATGTTGCCTGTAATACATGGCTTCTGGTTGGGGTATGTACGTATAGTCACTGTGGGGATGATGTCCTCGATACACTTATTAATAAAGCCAGTGACTGATGTGGTGTACTCCTCAATGCCATCTTAAGAATCCCGGAACATGTTCCAGTCTCTGATAGCAAAACAGTCCTGTAGTTTAGCATCTGCTTCATCTGACCACTTTTTTACAGACCGAGTCACTGGTGCTTCCTGCTTTAAATTTTGCTTGTAAGCAGGAATCAGGAGGATAGAGTTGTGGTCGGATTTACCAAATAGAGGGCGAGGGATAGCTTTGTACGCATCTCTGTGTGTGGAGTACAGGTGATCTATAATTTTTCCCCCTCTGTTTGCACATTTAACATGTTGATAAAATTAGGTAGAACTGATTTAAGTTGCCTGTATTAAAGTTTCCAGTCACTAGGAGTACCGCCTCTGGGTGAGTGGTTTCCTGTTTGCTTATTTCCTTATACAACTGACTGAGTGCGGTCTTAGTGCCGGCATCCGTCTGTAGTGGTAAATACAGTGACGGAAAAAAGTATTTGATCCCCTGCTGATTTTGTACGTCTGCCCACTGACAAATAAATTATCAGTCTATAATTTTAATGGTAGGTTTATTTGAACAGTGAGAGACAGAATAACAACAAAAAAATCCAGAAAAACGCATGTCAAAAATGTTATAAATTGATTTGCATTTTAATGAGGGAAATAAGTATTTGACCCCCTCTCAATCAGAAAGATTTCTGGCTTCCAGGTATCTTTTATACAGGTAACGAGCTGAGATTAGGAGCACACTCTTAAAAGGGAGTGCCCCTAATCTCAGTTTGTTACCTGTATAAAAGACACCTGTTCAGAGAAGCATTCAATCAATCAGATTCCAAACTCTCCACCATGGCCAAGACCAAAGAGCTCTCCAAGGATGTCAGGGGCAAGATTGTAGACCTACACAAGGCTGGAATGGGCTACAAGACCATTGCCAAGCAGCTTGGTGAGAAGGTAACAACAGTTGGTGCGATTATTCGCAAATGGAAGAAACACAAAAGAACTGTCAATCTCCCTCGGCCTGGGGCTCCATGCAAGATCTCACCTCGTGGAGTTGCAATGATCATGAGAATGGTGAGGAATCAGCCCAGAACTACACGGGAGGATCTTGTCAATGATCTCAAGGCAGCTGGAACCATAGTCACCAAGAAAACAATTGGTCCCCCTGCTCAAGAAAGCACATATACATGCCCGTCTGAAGTTTGCCAATGAACATCTGAATGATTCAGAGGACAACTGGGTGAAAGTGTTGTGGTCAGATGAGACCAAAATGGAGCTCCTTGGCATCAACTCAACTCTTCGTGTTTGGAGGAGGAGGAATTCTGCCTATGACCCCAAGAACACCATCCCCACCTTCAAACATGGAGGTGGAAACATTATGCTTTGGGGGTGTTTTTCTGCTAAGGGGACAGGACAACTTCACCGCATCAAAGGGACGATGGACGGGGCCATGTACCGTCAAATCTTGGGTGAGAACCTCCTTCCCTCAGTCAGGGCATTGAAAATGGGCCGTGGATGGGTTTTCCAGCATGACAATGACCCAAAACACACGGCCAAGGCAACAAAGGAGTGGCTCAAGAAGAAGCACATTAAGGTCCTGGAGTGGCCTAGCCAGTCTCCGGAACCTTAATCCCATAGAAAATCTGTGGAGGGAGCTGAAGGTTCGAGTTGCCAAACGTCAGCCTCGAAACCTTAATGACTTGGAGAAGATCTGCAAAGAGGAGTGGGACAAAATCCCTCCTGAGATGTGTGCAAACCTGGTGGCCAACTACAAGAAACGTCTGACCTCTGATTGCCAACAAGGGTTTTGCCACCAAGTACTAAGTCATGTTTTGCAGAGGGGTCAAATACTTATTTCCCTCATTAAAATGCACATTAATTTCTAACATTTTTTACATGTGTTTTTCTGGATTTTTTTGTTGTTATTCTGTCTCTCACTGTTCAAATAAACCTACCATTAAAATTATAGACTGATCATTTCTTTGTCAGTGTGCAAACGTACAAAATCAGAAGGGGATCAAATACTTTTTTCCCTCACTAAACAGCCATGAAAAGTATATCTAAAAACTCTCTAGGCAGTGTGGTCTAAGTAGTGTGGTCTGCAATTTATCACAAGATACTCAACTTCAGGCGAGCAAAATCTAGAGACTTCCTTAGATTTCATGCACCAGCTGTTGTTAACAAATAGGGAGAGTGCCGGAGCCCGCCTGGGATTCGATGGAGCAGTGCGCGGAAGGTTACAGGAGAATGAGGTTGGCGAAACGAATACGGCTGGCAAGGAAGCCCGAGAGTCAGCCCCAAAAATGTATTGGGGGGGTGGCACAGGGAGAGTGTGGCAGAGTCAGGAGTCAGACCTGAGCCAACTCCCCCTGTTTATCGTAAGGAGCCAAGGAGGAAACCAGAACCAGAGCCGGTGTTGGAGGTGAGCGAAGCAGAGACTGTGAAGGAGTTAATGGGGAGATTGGAGGAGAGAGATATGAGGGAGTTGCTGTGTTGGTGCATGAGACACGGAATTCGCCCGACGGAGCGTGTCGGGGATTTGATGACACCTGGGTCAGCTCTCCATACTCGTCCTGAGGTGCGTGCTAGTCGGCTGGTGAAGATGGTGCCAGCCTCACGCACCAGGCCTCCTGTGCACCTCCCTAGCCTTGCACGTCCTGTGCCAGCTCAGCGCTACAGTGCGCCTAGCAGTGCTAACCGTGGCGGGCGTGGTACTGGTCAGGCACCGTGTTATGCGGTGGAACGCACGGTGTCCCCAGTACGCGTGCTTAGCCCGGTACGCTACATCTCAGCTCCTCACATCTGCCGGGCTAGGGTGAATCTGAATCAGCCCTGCTCTTAAGAGCTCCAGTGCGCCTGCATGGTCCGGTCTATCCGGTACCACCTCCACGCACCAGCCCTCTGGTGGCAGCCCCCCGCACCAGGCTGTCTCTCCGTCTCATCCCTACAGGTGCTCCCGCCTGTCCAGTGCTGCCGGACCCTTCCTCCTCTCCAGCGCTGCCGGAGTCTCCCGCCTGTCCAGTGCTGCTAGAGCCTTCCTCCTCCCCAGCGCAGCCGGAGTCTCCCGCCTGTTCGGCGCTGCCAGAGCTCCCGCCCCTCAGTCCAGAGGCGCTAGAGCCCCTCAGCCCAGAGGCGCCAGAGCTACTCAGTCCAGCGCTGCCAGAGCCTTCCTCTCCAGCGTTGCCGGAGCTTCCCGTCTGCCCAGCGCCATCAGAGTCGCCAGTCTGCCCAGCGCCATCTGAGCTACCCGTCTGCCCAGCGCCATCAGAGTCGCCAGTCTGCCCAGCGCCGCCTGAGCCACCCGTCGGCCCAGCGCCGCCAGTGCCGCCAGTCTGCAAGGAGCCGCCAGTGCCGCCAGTCGGCCAGGTGCCGCCAGTCGGCCAGGGGCCGCCAGTGCCGCCAGTCAGCCCAGAGGCGCCAGAGCCGCCAGTCGGCCCAGAGGCGCCAGTGCCGCCAGTCGGCCCAGAGGCGCCAGAGCCGCCAGTCAGCCCAGAGGCGCCAGTGCCGCCAGTCGGCCAGGGGTCGCCAGTGCCGCCAGTCAGCCCAGAGGCGCCAGAGCCGCCAGTCAGCCCAGAGGCGCCAGAGCCGCCAGTCAGCCCAGAGGCGCCAGAGCAGCCAGTCAGCCCAGAGGCGCCAGAGCCGCCAGTCAGCCCAGAGGCGCCAGAGCCGCCAGTCAGCCCAGAGGCGCCAGAGCCCCTCAGCCCAGAGGCGCCAGAGCCCCTCAGCCCAGAGCTTCCGCCCCTCTGTCCAGAGCTTCTGCCCCTCTGTCCCGAGCTGCCCCTCTCTCCAGTGGGGTCATTGAGAAGGGTTGCCATGGTTAGAGAGCCACGGAGGCGGACAATAAGGCGGACTAAGACGATGGTGAATTGGGGTCCGCGTCCCGCGCCAGAGCCGCCACCGCGGACAGACGCCCACCCAGACCCTCCCCTATAGGTTAAGGTTTTGCGGCCGGAGTCCGCACCTTTGGAGGGAGTACTGTCACGTTCTGACCTTTATTTCCTTTGTTTTGTCATTATTTAGTATGGTCAGGGCGTGAGTTTGGGTGGGCAGTCTATGTTTGTTTTTCTATGATTTGGGTATTTCTATGTTTCGGCCTAGTATGGTTCTCAATCAGAGGCAGGTGTCATTAGTTGTAGCCTGGGTTTCACTGTGTGTTTGTGGATGATTGTTCCTGTCTTTGTGTTTGTGGCATCAGATAGGACTGTTTCGGCTTTTTCACATTTCTTGTTTTGTAGATTGTTATATTTTCATCTTTATTAAAGATGTACAAAACTAACCACGCTGCATTTTGGTCCGCCTCTCTTTCACCAGAAGAAATTACAGTCGGCCCCAGCCGCGAACTCAGGCTGTGTGTAGTTAATCCGACCCTCTCTGCCTAGTCATCGCCATTTTACCTGCTGTTGTTGTGTTAGCTGATTAGCTGTTGTTGTCTCACCTGTTGTTTTAGCTAGCTCTCCCAATCAACACCTGCGATTACTTTATGCCTCGCTGTATGTCTCTCTCAAATGTCAATATGCATTGTATACTATTGTTCAGGTTAGTTATCATTGTTTTAGTTTACAATGGAGCCCCTAGTTCCACTCTTCATACCTCTGATACCTCCTTTGTCCCACCTCCCAAACATGCGGTGACCTCATCCATTACCACCAGCATGTCCAGAGATACAACCTCTCTTATCATCACCCAGTGCCTTGGCTTACCTCCGCTGTACGTGCACCCCACCATACCCCTGTCTGCGCATTATGCCCTGAATATATTCTACCATGCCCAGAAATCTGCTCCTTTTATTCTTTGTCCCCAACGCTCTAGGCGACCAGTTTTGATAGACTTTAGCCGCACCCTCATCCTACTCCTCCTCTGTTCCGCGGGTGATGTGGAGGTAAACCCAGGCCCTGCATGTCCCCAGGCACCCTCATTTGTTGACTTCTGTGATTGAAAAAGCCTTGGTTTCATGCATGTCAACATCAGAAGCCTCCTCCCTAAGTTTGTTTTACTCGCGGCTTTAGCACACTCTGCCAACCCTGATGTCCTTGCCGTGTCTGAATCCTGGCTTAGGAAGCCCACCAAAAATGTGGAGATTTCCATACCCAACTATAACATTTTCCGTCAAGATAGAACTGCCAAAGGGGGAGGAGTTGCAGTCTACTGCAGAGATAGCCTGCAAAGTAATGTCATACTTTCCAAACCCAAACAGTTCGAACTTCTAATTTTAAAAATTAATCTCTCCAGAAAAAAGTCTCTCACTGTTGCCGTCTGCTACCAACCCCCTCAGCTCCCAGCTGTGCCCTGGACACCATTTGTGAATTGATCGCCCCCCCATCTAGCTTCAGAGTTTGTTCTGTTAGGTGACCTAAACTGGATATGCTTAACACCCCAGCAGTCCTAAAATCTAAGCTAGATGCCCTCAATCTCATACAAATCATCAAGGAACCCACCAGGTACAACCCTAAATCTGTAAACAAGGGCACCCTCATAGACGTTATCCTGACCAACTGGCCCTCCAAATACACCTCCGCTGTCTTCAATCAGGATCTCAGCGATCACTGCCTCATTGCCTGTATCCGCTACGGGTCCGCGGTCAAACGACCACCCCTCATCACTGTCAAACACTCCCTAAAACACTTCTGCGAGCAGGCCTTTCTAATCAACCTGGCCCGGGTATACTGGAGGGATATTGACCTCATCCCATCAGTTGAGGATGCCTGGTCATTCTTTAAAAATAACTTCCTCACCATCTTAGATAAGCATGCTCTGTTCAAAAAATGCAGGACTAAGAACAGATATAGCCCTTGGTTCACTTCAGACCTGACTGCCCTCGACCAGCACAAAAACATCCTGTGGCGGACTGCAATAGCATCGAATAGTCCCCGCAATATGCAACTGTTCAGGGAAGTCAGGAACCAATACACGCAGTCAGTCAGGAAAGCAAAGGCCAGGTTTTTCAAGCAGAAATTTGCATCCTGTATCCTGTCATAAAAAATCCTACAATGTGATTTTCTGGATTTTTTTTTTCTCATTTTGTCTCTCATAGTTGAAGTGTACCTATGATGAAAATTACAGGCCTCTCTCATCTTTTTAAGTGGGAGAACTTGCACAATTGGTGGCTGACTAAATACTTTTTTGCCCCACTGTATATCCATCCTGCCCTGCCTATCTAAGGTCTTCGAAAGCCAAGTCAACAAACAGATCACTGACCATCTCGAATCCCACCGTACCTTCTCCGCTGTGCAATCTGGTTTCCGAGCCGGTCACGGGTGCACCTCAGCCACGCTCAAGGTACTAAACGATATCATAACTGCCAGCGATAAAAGACAGTACTGTGCAGCCGTCTTCATCAACCTGGCCAAGGCTTTCGACTCTGTCAATCACCATATTCTTATCGGCAGACTCAGTAGCCTCGGTTTTTCGAATGACTGCCTTGCCTGGTTCACCAGACAGAGGTCAGTGTGTCAAATCGGAGGGCATGTTGTCCGGTCCTCTGGCAGTCTCTATGGGGGTGCCACAATTCTCGGGCCGACTCTTTTCTCTGTATATATCAATGATGTTGCTCTTGCTGCGGGTGATTCCCTGATCCACCTTTACGCAGACGACACCATTCTGTATACTTCTGGCCCTTCCTTGGACAATGTGCTATCTAACCTCCAAACGAGCTTCAATGCTATACAACACTCCTTCCGTGGCCTCCAACTGCTCTTAAATCCTAGTAAAACCAAATGCATGCTTTTCAAATGTTCGCTGCCTGCACCCGCACGCCCGACTAGCATCAGCACATTGGATGGTTCCGACCTAGAATATGTGGACATCTTTAAGTACCTAGGTGTCTGGCTAGACTGTAAACTCTCCTTCCAGACTCATATCAAACATCTCCAATCTAAAATCAAATCTAGAGTCGGCTTTCTATTTCGCAACAAAGCCTCCTTCACTCACGCCGCCAAACTTACCCTAGTTAAACTGACTATCCTACCGATCCTCGACTTCGGCGATGTCATCTACAAAATAGCTTCCAATACTCTACTCAGCAAACTGGATGCAGTTTATCACAGTGCCATCCGTTTTGTTACTAAAGCACGTAGATGATGTATGCTCTAGTCGGCTGGCCCTCGCTACATATTCGTCTCCAGACCCAGTGGCTCCAGGTCATCTACAAGTCTATGCTAGGTAAAGCTCCGCCTTACCTCAGTTCACTGGTCACGATGGCAACACCCTCCTGTAGCACGCGCTCCAGCAGGTGTACCTCACTGATCATCCCTAAAGCCTCATTTGGCTGCCTTTCCTTCCAGTTCTCTGCTGCCTGTGACTGGAACGAATTGCAAAAATCGCTAAAGTTGGAGACTTTTATCTCCCTCACCAACTTTAAACATCTGCTATCTGAGCAGCTAACCGATCGCTGCAGCTGTATATAGTCCATCAGTAAATAGCCCACCCAATTTACCTACCTCATCCCCATACTGTTTTTATTTATTTACTTTTCTGCTCTTTTGCACACCAGTATCTCTACCTGCACATGACCATCTGATAATTTATCACTCCAGTGTTAGTCTGCTAAATTGTAATTATTCGCCTACCTCCTCATGCCTTTTACACACAAGACTCTTTCTTTTTTTCTACAGTGTTATTGATTTGTTTATTGTTTACTCCATGTGTAACTCTGTGTTGTTGTCTGTTCACACTGCTATGCTTTATCTTGGCCAGGTCGCAGTTGTAAATGAGAACTTGTTCTCAACTAGCCTACCTGGTTAAATAAAAGTGAAGTAAAAAAATAAATACAAAAAGTCAGCGTGGAAGAGGTGAAACAATTATTGTTGTCTATCAACAATGACAAACCACCGGGGTCTGACCACCTGGAAGGAAAATTACTGAGGATATTAGCGGACGATATTGCCCAATCTTTAATTTAAGCCTACTAGAAAAGTGCTTGCCCCCAGGCCTGGAGGGAATTCCAGTCATTCCACTACCCAAGTATAGTAAAGCCCCCTTTACTGGCTCATATAGCCGACCAATCAACCTGTTACCAACCCTTACTAAACTTCTGGAAAAATTGTGTTTGACCAGATACAATGCTATTTCACAGTAAACAAATTGACAACATACTTTCAGCATGCATATAGGGAAGGACACTCAACAAGCACAGCACTTCCAGGACCTCTATACCAGTCAGAGGAAGGCCCCCCAAAAAATTGTCAAAGACTCCAGCCACCCAAGTCATAGACTGTTCGCTCTGCTACCTCCCGGGAAGCGGTACCGGAGCGCCAAGTCTATGTCCAAGAGGCTTCTAAACAGCTTCTACCCACAAGCCATAAGACTCCTGAACACCTAATCCAATGGCTAGCCAGACAATTTGCATTGCCCCCCCCCCCCCCCCTTTTACACCGATGCTACTCTCTGTTGTTATCATCTATGCATAGTCACTTTAATAACTCTACCTACATGTACATATTAGGGGCTCGTAAGTAAGTATTTCACTGTAAGGTCTACACCTGTATTCGGTGCATGTGACAAATAAAATTTGATTTGATTAGCACAAATGACTGATGATTGGCTAAGATAAAATGATTGTGAGGGCTGTCTTGTTAAACTTCAGTGCAGCTTTTGACATTATTGATCATAGTCTGCTGCTGGAAAAACGGATGTGTTATGGCGTTACACCCCCTGCTATAATGTGGATAAAGAGTTACTTTTTATAATGGAAGCCTCTCAAACATAATCCAGGTAGAAGCAGGAATTCCCCAGGGTAGCTGTTTAGGCCCCTTGCTTTTTTCAATCTTTACTAAACGACATGCCACTGGCTTTGAGTAAGGCCAGTGTGTCTATGTATGCGGATGACTCAACACTATACATGTCAGCTGCTACAGCGACTGAAATGACTGCAACACTTAACAAAGAGCTACAGTTAGTTACGGAATGGGTAGCAAGGAATAACTTAGTCCTAAATATTTCCAAATGAAAAGCATTATATTTGGGACAAATCATTCACTAAACCCTAAACCTCAACTACATCTCATAATGAATAATGTGGAAATTGAGCAAGTTCAGGTGACTAAAATGCTTAGAGTTACCATGGATTGTAAACTGTCATGGTCAAAACATTTTTACACAACAGTAGTTAAGATGGGGAGAAGTCTGTCCACAATAAAGCATTGCTCTGCATTCGTCACAACACTATCAACAAGGCAGGTCCTACAGGCCCTGGTTTTGTCGCACCTGGACTACTGTTCCATGTATACCCCACAAGACATGCCACCAGAGGTCTCTTCACAGTCCCCAAGTCCAGAACAGACTATGGGAGGCGAGCCATGAATACATGGAACTTTATTCCACATCAGGTAACTGATGCAAGCAATAGAATCAGATTTAAAAAGCAGGTAAAAATACACCTTATGGAACAGCGGGGACAAAGGGACAGGAGACTGGGTGATGCTGAAAGGGACAAGAGACTTGGTGATGCTGAAAGGGACAGGAGACTGGGTGATGCTGAAAGGGAGAGGAGACTGGGTGATGCAAGGGACAGGGGAGAGGGCGAAAGGGACAGGGGAGAGGGCGATGCTGAGCAAAAGCCTCTCGGCCAAGGCTCTCGTCGGCATTATTAACTACTGAAAATGTGATTAAGTATTCTAAAATGGATTGACATGGTGTTTGGTTTTTAGATTATTTATTTGGGGACAAATCAAAAGCCAGTCATTGTGTTGCTAATATTTGCTCCTTCTTTGAAACTAGAGCAATGGAACTTCAAATGGTGCCTTTTATACACATTTGTCATTAAACTTTTTTTAAGTGATTTTTTAAACAAGGTCATTGTAGAGATTGTTGTATTAAAATATATCTCTGTCTGAAAACTGGTAGTGGATTCACACGGACTCAAATCACTTAAAATAACAATGCTTGCTGCTCATGTGAATATCCTCAGGGTTTTCTTTCTCTGCTTAAATGTTTGCCATGACCACTTTTCCAATGTCAGAGATCAGTGTGTCGCAAACTCAGGTGTTTTTTGCACAATTTGAATGCTGGCCTCAAATTACTTTTGGTGTGTTTATAGTAATGTTTTTGCCACTGAACTCCTAAATTTGTTCTTTATTTAATGGTTACTGATACATGGGTCACATTCACATGTGGGCAGCATGTAGCCTAGAGGTTAAGAGTATTGGCCTGGCAATCAAAAGGTCTCTGATTCTAATCCCCGAGCAGACTAGGTGGAAAATCTGTCGATGTGCCCTTGAGCAAAGCACTTAACCCTAATTGCTCCTGTAAGTCACTCTGGATAAGAGTGTCTGCTAAATTACTAAAATGTAAATTCCATAAACATAGGTTTATGTTTTTTGAGGTGTTGGTTTCTAAAAAAAAATAGAGCTAACTTCTAACATAATTTGTTTTTGCCACACTGAAATTATCTAAAAATGCTCGCTGTACTTTAGTATACGGCTAAAACTAAAGCAGATACAGCCATGCTCTTACCACTTGAGGGCGACAGAGTTGTAGTACTAGAGGTCTCTTTTTCAGATGAGCCCTGTATAACACAACAAAGATCAAAATACAAGAAACACATTAAAATGTCACATCCATATACATATGAATATACTTAATATACACAACAGTACACAAAAACAAAACAAAATAATCAAATAATAAAAATAAAAACTTCTTCAGTAAAATGGTGCCCTGTGCCACAAAATGCATAGATATCTACGTTTATAAACACAAGGTCGATACAGTTATCGTTATTTGTGGCACAGATCGTAAATATTATTTTGAGTTAATTCTTTGAGGAATTATTTTTTTGTGAAAACTTGAGTTGTACCAGCCCCCAGGAGTATACACTGGAGTTGCTTACCAAGACAACATTGAATGTTCCTGAGTGGCCTAGTTACAGTTTTGACTTCAATCGACTTGAAATAACTTGGAAGAATTTTTAAAAGAATAGTGGGTAAATATTGTACAATCCAGGTATGAAAAGCTTTTAGAGATTTACACAAAAACCCTCACAGCTGTAATTGTTGCCAAAGGTGATGGTAACATGTATTCACGCAGGGGGTTGAATATTTATCTAATCAAGATATATGTGTTTTATTTTTCATTACTAAAAAAATTAAAACATAGAATACTTCTTCCACTTTGACATTACAGAGTATTGTGTGTGGATTGTTGACAAAAAAAATGACAATTTTAATCCCACTTTGGAACATAACAAAATTAGTAAAAAGTCAAGGGGTGTGAATACTTTCTGAAGGCATTATATGTTTGTTGACTGTTATACAGGCACTGGATTATGAGCTGGCTTGTTTGCAGGGTCGATTCCAGGCATATGCAACATCAGCGGTCGCTTAGGGCCACCAGCCCATATGGATGAAAATACCCTCAAATTAAAGCAGACAGTCTGCACTTTAACCTCATCACTGTATCATTTAAAATCCAAAGCGCTGGAGTAAAGAGCCAAATTAACCAATGTGTCATTATACCATTACTTTTGGAGTTCACTGTATGCCTCAATGCGATCATATTTGTGGGTTGTTGGGGGTGTGGCTTTCAGTTAGTTATTTTTTGGCCATCCATCCCATGAGAGGGAATGTTATTCCAGTTAATCTGTATGTCATTCCAGTGTACTGCTCGCTATTAATTCTATCTGACGGTGTTTGCATGTTTAAGTAAAAACACCCCCCAAAAATGCATTTTGCTCAATCTGATTCGGTGGGCCTGCCTCTCCAGTGGGTGATCTTCCGCACTATATCGCAATTGAAATGTAAGGAAAATGTATCGAGTTGACATATGCAGCGTTTAGGACTACAAAGAATGCAGTCTCCGCAAACGCTGAACATTGTCTTTAAACTTTTATCGTGCTGTAGCCCTTAGTAATAATAGCGATAACTTCATGCATTGTTGATCCCCTTTTGTATCTGGTTTTCAATCAGCATCTGAGCAGAAAAGTTGTCCAGCGTAACTTGAGTATGTGTAGTTATTTTTACCTGAGTCTAACCTGCTGGTAATGAACCCAATAAAAGTTTAAGGGGAAGCTGTTTCACAACAGGAGGAAGTATACTGTAGGTTTCACCAGAAACACAATGCAACCTATAAAGAATTTAAAGGATACCATGTAACAAATGATGAACTACAGCCAGGAAGGTGTGTCAACTGAACCTGCGTCAGTAACTGGAGCTGATTGTGTTTTGTTTTTTTGTCCCATGATCCCTGTTATGATTACCTGTTCTCAGGTGGAACGAATCCAAGTGGACTTGATTCAAGAATGCAGACCAAAAGTCCCTTCTTTCTCGCTCCCTCTCTTTCCATGGCATGACTATGGGTTTTACTGTTGACATCAAACCCAGAAAATGTGGAATACAACCAGTAAAACCATGTTTGAAGAATGAAGCATTTAGTGCTTTTAGCTATTATTCTGCTTGATTGTTTGTGTTGTCTATGTTTGCTATAGTTCACACTGGCCAAGACCTGGGTAAAATACTATACCTTTAATAGAATGAGCTTTGCGATATGCAGGTTAATAATTAAAGGTGTGCATTTCATATGAAAATCAGGTAAAGGAAGTGAACCAGACAGTCTTCTGAAAAGGAAACGCTGACTGATCGTCGCGATCAGGACGTGTGCTGACCAACTGGCAGGAGTCTTCACTGACATTTTCAACATGTCCTTGATTGAGTCTGTAATACCAACATGTTTCAAGCAGACCACCATAGTCTCTGTGCCCAAGAACACGAAGGCAACCTGCCTAAATGACTACAGACCCGTAGCACTCACGTCCGTAGCCATCTAGTGCTTTGAAAGGCTGGTAATGGCTCACATCAACACCACTATCCTAGAAACCATAGACCCACTCCAATTTGCATATCGCCCAAACAGATCCACAGATGATGCTATCTCTATTGCACTCCACACTGCCCTTTCCCACCTGGACAAAAGAAACACCTATGTGAGAATGCTATTCATTGACTACAGCTCAGCGTTCAACACCATAGTGCCTCAAAGCTCATCACTAAGCTTAGGACCCGGGGACTAAACACCTCCCTCTGCAACTGGATCCTGTACTTCATGACGGGCCGCCTGGGGGGTGGTGAGGGTAGGTAGCAACACATCTGCCACGCTGATCCTCAACACTGGAGCCCCCCAGGGGTGCGTGCTCAGTCCCCTCCTGTACTCCCTGTTCACCCATGACTGCATGGCCAGGCACATCTCCAACACCATCATTACGTTTGTAGACGGCACAACAGTGGTAGGCCTGATCACCGACAAGACAGCCTATAGGGAGGAGGTCAGAGACCTGGCCGGGTGGTGCCAGAATAACAACCTATCGCTCAACGTAACCAAGACTAAGGAGCTGATAATAGATTACGGGAAAAGGAGGACTGAGCACACCCCAATTCACATCGACTGGGCGGTAGTGGAGCAGGTTTCAAGTTCCTTGGTGTCCACATCACCAACACCATTTTTTTTACACTGCTGCTACTCGCTGTTTATTATTTATGCAGTCACTTTACCCCTACATACATGTACACATTACCTCAATTACCTCAACTAACCTGTACTCCTGCACTAATGGAGGCTGGTGACTTGAAAAATTGAGGAGGATGGGAGACCCACGATATAGGCGCTGAGCGCACAGAGATGTCAAAGTGTGTATCAAAAATCATCAAAAGAGTAATTATTTTAACCTAAAGCATTTAATAAAAATATGTATAGTACAATATTATGGGGATTGGGAATGAGAGGGCTAGCTACACAGTGTTTGGAAGGGATCACAGCAATGATTGAATGAGGGTATGAGGCATGAGTTGAGTTGTTCACAGGCTTGACTTCAATGCAGGATTTGCCTGGGAAGACAAAAAACAACACACTACAAAGTTAGGCAAAAGAGCAAATAATGAGTTAGTCCAAGCAAAGAGTAAAATCATTGATGTGTACTAATGTAAGTGTATATGTGATTGACTCTACATAGAGTAATGAGAGAAAATTGACAGGGGTACTCACAGTGCTTGGAGAGGAAACATGCAACGTGCCAGTGGATTAGCGGGCACATGAGACGTTGCTTCAGTTCATGTCAGGACAGAGTTGACAATGGTAGTAGAGTGGACTGGTCATCACCTCTTAAAATCAGGGAATAGCAGGGGACTTAACTGGAAATAAAAATATCAGATATATTCCATTACAGCTGCGCCATCATAGGTTTGAACAAGTTTCTCTGTGAAGTTAAACACAAGAGTTGGCATCTCGCCCACTTAATATATCAAAGTAGCCCAAGAAACATTCTTGAATAACACCCTGATCATCAACTGTGGGCTGAGTTTGCTTTATGAATGTTTGTATCATGCAGTCCTATGCAACTGTAGGCCTTATAGAATTGTTTACTCACATCTGTCATCACTATTATGTTGATTGATTATTTCCAGTTAATCATTTTTGATTGAAAACATATTGGCAGCCTAGCCAGCCCGATTTGGAATATAAACAAAATTTGATCACATTTACATTTTCTGGACTATAAATACAGATGGACTATAAATACATAACGTTACCAATTAGTTTACCCTGACCAAATGGACAGCGAACATAGGCTGTATGCATCTGCTCATTTTAGTAGCCTACAGTTGCTCAGACTGAAAAGTTGTCTCGTTTTCATCCCATACAGCAAGTACCCCCTGTATATAGCCTTGTTATTTTGTGTTACTTTCTTTTTACTTTAGTTTGTTTAGTAAATATTTTCTTAAATCTTATTTTTCTTAAAACTGCATTGTTAGTTAAGGGCTTGTAAGTAAGCATTTCACTGTAATGTATAACACCTGTTGTATTTAGAGCATGTGACAAACAACATTAGATTTGACTTGATTATCAGACCAGTTTCTTTTTAATCGCACATTGTTTCCTTCTATGTGTGATTTCACAATAACTCATTGTTATACCGCCCAAGCCTAATGGAGAGGATGCATGTAGGTTTGTATCTATCAATATAGGGTTGGTCAGTTGAAGAATTGAATTGACATCAGTACTTAGCCCACTAGTTCTCTAAGTTTGCTTATACCACTTACACCAATAATTGTTCTTTTGACCAATTGCATCAAAATCTTTTGCCAATAATTGGTCTTTTGACCAATCAGACCAGATCTTTTGTCAACAATTGGTCTAGACCAGTGGTTCTCAAACCTTGACCTTTGCCTTAGCACTACACAGCTGATTCAAATCATCAAAGCTTGATGATGAGTTGATGATTTGAATAAGTTGTGTAGTGCTAAGGAAAAAAACACAACATGCACCCCTTTGGGTCCATAGGACCAGGATTGAGAACCACTGGTCTAGACTAATAGTTTCCTTCTTGTAAATACACAAGGGCAAACGAGGAACTGAATTTCTGAATTCATACTTACATACAGTATTATTCCATTGCGTGGTAACACACCTTTACCGGTAATCCACGCCCTGCCTCCTTCCACATGAACATGTAGATAAGGAGTAAAAAACATATTACAGAATTTAGAAAGTATTAATCCCGCTGAGACAGTGTATTGACTAAAGGATAAGCTTACTAAATACAGGACCAAGTAAGTCTTGTATTTGTATTTAAGAATACTCTGCATTTAGATTTAAAACATTTGGTTGATGGCTTCTTAAATAAAATATGACAAATGTTTTTCTCTACTATCAGAAAAGATAACAATGAGTGATTTATTTCTGATAATTGTTCTATTTTCTCCACCATTTACCATGTTCCCATGTAGGAATGGACAGAGGACTTCTCTTTGTGGCCTCTGTGGTGATGGGCTGCCTGGCACCAGGTGTTAGTGGAAACGGACATCTCTCGTTTGCCAATAATACGGAGGTAAGGTTCTCAATCTACTCTTTCCAGCAACACCTTTATGGACCAGGGGCCGGATTCACAAAACATTACTTACGAAAAAAATTAAGAAGCTGCTGAAAACAAAAAAAATAAGAAGTTCATAAGATAGTTCGTAAATGCGATTCCTCGATGTTCTTGGGAATTCGTCGTTTTCTTAGAAACTTCGTAAATATATTTCTTAAGAACTTCGTAAATATCGTCTTATGTGGCATTGACATTAGTGACGTGCTTGAAACTAATAAATAAGCCTATGTGACATGAATGATAGGATTTGGCCCACTATAAGTGTTGATGTTTACATTTAATTACTTTTTTTTTGCTTTATATCTCCAGATTTTTTTTTGCTTTATGTCTCCAGCTCGCGAACCCTTTATACACGCATACAAAAAACGTTATTTTTCACACATTATAGGAAGACTAGCGTTAGCTACTGTACATCAAAATAAAATTTTCAGCAAACAAGAGCTTGGAGTGATGGTGGAGGAAATAGCAGCCAGGAAAAGGTTGCTGTTGGGGAGACTTGATAACTGCGGGGTCAATGCAGACAAAAAAAAGAGAGAGGATGGGCGAGTGGCCGAGTCTGTCAATGCTGTCGGGGTTATGGCAAAGGACAGTGACGCCTTAAAAAAAGAAGTGGTCCGACATCAAGTCGACTGCTAAGAAGAAGGGAGCTGAGAGACCATTAATGTGGACCAGCTGGAGGAGAAGGTGGAATTGGGACTGCGCAACCGGTAAATTAGGTAGCTAGCTACCTTCGCTAGCCAAGCGTCCCGACATTATAGCCAACAACATAGCTAACTTTGCCAAGTTCTTTGCAAATTGACGAGATAACGCTAGCTATTTAACACTTATAGAATATTGTAATATATTGTTAATTACTAGTTAGCTAGATAATGCACGTTTAATTTGTTTTCTTTCTGTATTTAAATACCCGGTTGCCAGCTGTATCTGGTGCAAGAAAATTTTGTAAACATTAACGTTATCTAGTCGTCTCAAGACAAGGGTTTAGCTGTCCTAAAGTTCAGTACATTTCAAATAAGAAATCCTAAAGCATTATTTTCAAAAATCCCATTTCATAACTTTCTTCATAGGAAGAAACTTAGGAAAAACCTTAACATGTCCAATAAGTTTGAGGAATAGCAACTTTGCTTAACTTTATTCTTAAGTCTATAGTTATGGAAAAATGGTCAGTTAAGAAGACATTTATTCTTAAGAAAATTGTGAATCGGGCGCCAGATCCTAACTTAAAGTCATAGTTCACTCCCAAATCAAAGTTAGGCAGATGATTTTAGAAGTCATTGGTATGATGTCAATGAGTCAATAGCCCACAAATGTAGATATTGAAATGAACTTGTGTGTGTGTGTGTGCATAACTTGAACTAGATTTGCTGTGTGTGGTTTGACAGGTGCATATCACACGGACAGGCTGTGGATTGACTAAGCTGTGTGTAGAGACCCCAGAACAATGTGATCCTACAGGAAAAACAAGCTGCCTCTTCGCTTCCATCGTCACCACCGCCCCCTCTCCTCCTAATGGAGTAGACCTGTTAGTTGAGCTCCTTGGGAACTCCAGTGGATACATCGCTCTAGGACTGACTGCCAACGAGACAGAGGTAACACATGCACACACACACAACCAGAAAAACAAGGTGAACCCATAACCACATAATTATTACTTTTTGGACTTCTTCCCAAAGACAAGACATTAAGGGACCATTCTTTGGACATTAAATTGTTGTTGTAGTAGAGGTAATGATGATTGTCTGTAACCCATGCTCTCCCTCTCTCCTATGAATAGGGAACGTCTATGGTTTTTATCTGTGCCCAGAACAGAAATGGCAGTTTCTTCTTCCGCTCTGCCCAGCGCAACAACCTCAACAACACAATTTCTCTGACACAAAGGGTGAAGAGGCTTTCATCTAATCAATTGACACTAATGAGGTTGGTTATTGACTGTAGGCAAATGTAACACTTTTTCTTGTGTTCCCAGATTGTGAAAAACATCACTGGCTCAGTCAATGGGACTTTCATACAGTGTAAATTCATGCTGCCAGCGGTTAATGCAACAACCAGGACAAGTCACGTCACCACCTTCGTCACCTTCCTCGCTGTGGGAAATGTCATAAACGGTAAGTGTTGACCTGATATTGGAACCAGGCACAGACCCCCCCCCCCCCCCCCCCCCCTCACTGTAATCATTTTATCTTCTAAACATCTGCCTTCTGCTTCATCCCTACTTATTCAGGTATGGGTATTGGTGACATCAACATACACTTGACCAATAAGCCATTGAACCTGGCTGACCCTACCAGCAACGTTGCAACAACAGCAGTCCCAACAACAGCCGGCAGCAGCGCACTCACATCCCAAGGTAAGCAAATCAGGCTTGAACTAGAAGTTGCCCTTAATCAACCATAGATCTGCTGGGGTCATGTCTATTCTAGTGCTTCCCAGTGTTCTGTCGGGTCCATAACATCCAGTCAATCCACACTTCCCTTTCAGCTGTGATGGTCCTGCTCAGTGTGCTGATGTATCGTCTTTCCTGAAGAGAACCTGAACGTTAGCCAGCTTCAACACCAATGGAAAGAGAACCCTTTTACCCTAAATATTTGAAGGAAAATTGACTCCGTATCTCAGATGAATTACTGTTACGTGCAATGAAATGCTACTGTTAATGTGGGATCTTGGTAACTTTAAATGTGTGTGAAAGGGAACAATTAGAATGTACGTATGCTACAGTAAAAGGAATTAATTGGTTCATAATGTACAGTTGAAGTCTACATACACCTTAGACAAATACATTTAAACTCAGTTTTTCCCAATATTTAATCGTAGGTCAATTAGGATCACCACTTTATTTTAAGAATGTGAATAATAGTGATTTATTTCATCACATTCCCAATGGGTCAGAAGTTTACATACACTCAATTAGTATTTGGGTCAAACGTTTCAGGTAGCCTTCCACAAGCTTCCCACAATAAGTTGGGTGAATTTTGGCTCATTCCTCCTGACAGAGCTGGTGTTACTGAGTCAGGTTTGTAGGCCTCCTTGCTCGCACACTCTTTCAGTTCTGTCCACAAATTTTCTATAGGATCGAGGTCATGGCTTTGTGATGGCCACTCCAATACCTTGACTTTGTTGTCCTTAAGGTATTTTGCCACAACTTTGGAAGTGTGCTTGGGGTCATTGTCCATTTGGAAGACCCATTTGCGACCAAGCTTTAACTTCCTGACTGATGTCTTGAGATGTTGCTTCAATATATCCACAATTTTCCATCATGATGCCATCTATTTTGTGAAGTGCACCAGTCCCTCCTGCAGCAAAGCACCCCCACTACATGATGCTGCCACCCCCGTGCTTCACGTTGGGGATGGTAATCTTTGGCTTGCAAGCCTCCCCTTTCTCCTCTAAACAGTTCTAGTTTTGTTTCATCAGACCAGAGGACATTTCTCCAAAAAGTACGATCTTTGTTGCAAACCGTAGTTCAGCTTTTTTTGGAGCAGTGGTTTCTTCCTTGGTGAGCAGCCTTTCAAGTTATGTCGGTATAGGACTTGTTTTACTGTGGATACTTTTGTACCCGTTTCCTCCAGCATCTTCACAAGGTCTTTGCTGTTCTGGGATTGATTTGCACTTTTCTCAAAGTACGTTCATCTCTAGGAGACAGAACGCTTCTACCTGAGCGGTCATGTTTATACAAACAGTGGTAACTTCAGGTGTTTGGAAATCGCTCCTAAGGATGAGTCAGACTTGTCGGTCTACAATGTTTCCCATGTCAAGCCAAAACAATTTCCTGGAATTTCCCAAGCCGTTTCAAGACAGTCAACAATTGCTATGCACAAAGATGTCCTGACTTGCCAAAACCATAGTTTATTAACAAGAGATTTGTGGAGTGGTTGAAAAAAGTTTTAATGATGCCAACCTAAGTGTATGTAAACTTCCAGCTAAACACTGTGCCAATTTTGTATTTGTGGATCCTTTAATAAATAGTTATACCCTCCTCTGGTTAATTTCAGACATAGCTTACCAAAGTTAAGAGGTATTTTGTAGCCAAAAACATGCCATCACACTGCATTTACTTGAATATCTTTAAGGATTACATTCTTTCAACATGAATTGCTCGAAGCCCAGAAATAGGCAGTTTGTCTCCAATATATGCATTGAATGTGTACTAAACATTATGCTCATTATTGGATTTCAAGGAGAGGACCATTGTTTGAGTCTAAGTGTAACCATGATAAAGCACTTGCGGGGCCAGTCATCTGACATCCAAACAAAGTAACCTCTCCAAATAGTGGTGGTGATGTACACAATGCTTTCATCAGAAAACCTGCCTCAAGTCAATAAAAAGCATTAATCACAGTATTTAATCGCAATTTATTACAGTACAACTTAGTATAAAAATAATGACATGAATATAAGGAACATACATACTCAGGTGGGCCCGTTTCTTCAAACCTTAACCCAATCTTTAAAGTTGTCATCTCTTGATTAGTAATGCCAATGTGGTGATTTGACTTGTGGCTCAGGTCAGAGAATAAACAGCCATTTCTGCTCTCTGCTGGTCAAAAAAAGGAACAGCAGCACAGCAAATCACGTATTACTGCTTGCTACCTACAGCTAGTTCCAATGTAATTGGCTGCAGGACAATGCTAGATGTATAATAATGATAGGAGGGGGCTGAAATGGGGACAAACTAAATTGCGTCAAGAAAAATATATACCTGTGGGACAATGGAAGGGTGGTAGTGGGGGCAGGTGAGTGACATTTCATAGTGTGGGAATTAAAATAGGAGTCGGAGGTCCCACTGGAAGTTGTGGATGTGTTTGTCTGTACAAGTGTGCATCCGTCTGTCTATGAATCCTCATCTCCGTTGACACTGTCACCATCGTCTCCATCCACATGTTCTCCTTCCTCCTCTTCGTCATCATCATCCCTTTCTTGACTCTTTACCTGAGAGACCAACGATTGATTAGGTGGTGAGTACAAACAATCCAATAAGCATAAATACACCGCCATTCATCTTTTGCAGCATCATGACATTTCTCCCCCCCACCTCCTCTTCTAGCAGGTCCCCCTCAGAGTCGTTGAGCTCCTGGTTCTCCCTCTCCCTCTTGATGCTCTCCTCCTTCTTGTTGCTGGAGTGCTGCAGTGAGGACACCGCTCCAGGTTCAGGCTTGGCACCTTTCCCTTCTGTCCAGAGAAACAGGTCAAACCAGACAGATAAAAAGGCGTCAAAGAAAGCTGAAGATGAAATCCATCTGTGTATACAAGTCTGCTGAATACGGAGATACATAAACAGTACAAACTAGCTCATGAATGCGTTTGTTAAACTTTGAACATATGGTTCAGGTGACCCTCCTGCACCCTACCTGACTTCTTGCCGTGGTCCTTCTCCATGCGGCCTAGGCTCTCCAGCAGGTAGTCTACTTTGTGTTTAATCAGCGTCAGCTCCTTCTTGATGGCCTGCAGGTCATCTGTTTTCACTGAGAGAGGAAGCGGGAGAAGATAAAGGTTTTAGAGAGCTTTTTTGACCACACTGCCTAATGAAGCTGTTTGACAAGTGTCATTAGCCACCTGATTCATCTTAAGCATTGACAGCATGTACTGCACCAGAGTGCTGTAACTCTGCTAGCGCGCAAGTGTATTACGAGTAGTATGTCAGTTGAGTGGTTAGAACAGAGGGCTGGGTACTAACTTGTTCTTGATGCCCTCTGGCTGCTCTTGGAGGAGAAACTGGCCTTGGTGCGGCGGCTACCCCCTCCAGTCATGCTGACCCGCGGGCGCTTGGATGGGATCACTGCTCGGGACAGGGGTGGAGGAGGAGGGGGCACGCGGGACGGGTACGAATACACTCTGAGAATAGAGTAATGAATGAACCAACTTTTTCCATTTACTCTAATTCCTCTTGCATATTAAGTTTATTTAACTTGAGCTAAAACAACAGGATATGGGAACAGACAAAGCACTGGACTCACCGGTCATAGTAATCTCTCTGGAAGTCGTAGTCCAGATCAAATGTGGGACTGCTGTGGGGAGAAGAAAATTAGTGGTCAAAAAAAGATACATGCAGTGGAAGAGGCAGAGGGGGAAAGACACCATGTTCATATTTTAATATTAGGTATTTAAAAATGTGGTTCTTTACATTGAATCGGACCTGTACATGTCTCCCGCAGAGCGCTTTGTGGTCTTTGACCTGTGGGGTTTGGGTTCTCCGGCCAAGTTAATGTCTGAGGAAGAGAGGACAGAGTCAGTCTTGGAAATACAATCTTTATCCATATTCAGTAGTCACAAACAGCCACCTTTAAAAACAGTTATCCTCCAAGCAGGCAAGATGCTGTACCCTAAAATGTCAGTTTTGTTCATTACCCAAAGAACCCTGAGGCCAATTTGAGGCATTGCTCACCAGCTCCAGAAGCTGGCTTTAGTTCTTACCCAGCACCTGTCCCACGATCATGCGTCCGTCCTCACCCCCTACAGCAGCCCGGGCGCATCTCTCGTTGACAAACTGGACGAAGGCAAAGCCCTTGTGCACAGAACAGCCCACGATCTTGCCATACTTGCTGAAGATGGCCTCCACGTCAGTCTTGGTGACCAGTAGCGTGTTGAGGTTTCCGATGAAGACCCGGGAGTTGAGCGAGCGAGGGTCTGTCTTGTTGGTCACGTTGCTGGCCATCAGGGCGCTAGTGGTGGGGGACCGACTGGTGGAGAGAGATAATTGAGATTATCAACTGTGTCACTGCAAGAACACTACTCAACCATCTTTTTATATAAATAACAGAGTGGCAGGGAATGTTCCTAATAAAACACTGTTGTTGACCTTATTCAGGTCCTATATCAACAGCATCACCAAGACATCAAATAGTTTTGAAGCATCTTATGCTCCAGCCCTGTCACCTCCACAAATGGTTTGTTTTGTGATTGTGTAGCATCTTAAAAAGTCTCCAGATGTCCATGTGTTGGTAGTATAATAATTATCCTTAATATCAGTGGTACATCTTCTCTGGTGCAAATCCAGACGGTCCTACTGTAAAAAAGACCCTGAATACGCAGCAATAATCAGACAACACCCATCACAATATATAAAAACACCATTACATCATACTTGTGGCTGTACATCACACTTCAATTGATATACAAACCAAAACTCACTCAATACAATTGATTTTTTACAAATAAATGGATGCACACGAGTGTCCACTGACTGTTCAGACAACAGGATATTAGAATGGTGTGGAGGGGGCAATATGCAAGTTTTGGAGCGGGGTTTGTTTTATATTGCCTGAATTGCAAATCTGGGCAGGGGTCACAGTTAACAAGCGTCTAAGAGTAGGAAAGACGTCACGCAACAGGACCAGGCTAATATTTAGCGCTCTAAGCCTACGGGCAGGGAAAGGCACGTGTGTACAAATTGGAAATTTGGTGCTCATAATATTAGTGGCACATGTGGTAATTTGTGGAAGGCTAATACGCAAAGGAGGTTGGGCACAATTGGACATTGGGGAGTGAGAATCTCAATGGCACCGCATACAACCAGTGTGTCAAAAAAGTAAGCGTTAATAACAACCAATGGGGGTTAAATAACCATCACTCACTCCATAGCGTCTTTGTGCACGGCGGTCGTCTGTCAGTTCTTTGACACTGAGGGCAAGGCCAGTGTGTGCGGGCAGGTGTCTTGGGTGCTCTCAGCAAAAACTACAACTCCAGCAGCACCCTCAGAATGCAGAACTTCACCCCACGACTTATACTGAGGCGGGCGACAGAACACACCTCAGTGACATTGTACAGGGTTATTAGTCTTACCTGGTTGGTTTAGTACATAATTCAGTTATGTGTCAAATACAGAGGAAAAACAGGGTTATTGGCATCCTATAGAGGACAAATGATGTAAGACTAGAAGCAGCCTAGCCAATCAGAGATGCAATATGCTTCAAGTACTTGTAGTTGCATATTATGCAAATGTATCAACATGTTGATAGATTGTGTTATTATGGTTCAGGCATCCATTACAGGGATAAGTCGTAGTAGATAATGTGGTAATCACTGACAAGTCTTTTCAGATTTACTATAAGAGTAGTCATTTGTGATGCACACAGGGAAATAACATTGGGATGTTGTTTTGCATGAACATATAGAGTTGCTAAAAGGTAGTACTACGCCTACTTTGAGGACTTCACAAGCAGTGTATGTAATGCACAGGGGCCACCATAACACTCACGCTGCTTATGGGCCTACAGCAGCACCGCATGAGGTGGTGTGTGGGAGGCGGGAGCTGTGCACTGCAGAGTTGAATGTCCCGACTAATTTTAAAGAACTCAAGTGTGAAAATAAAAAAGACAGTGTACTAGGCATGCACCACAGATGAGACCAGACCAGCCTAATGATGAGTGACATCTAACAAGCTAATCAATCAGTGCTGGGGTCTCTGGCAGGGAGACCTGAGGCACAGCACCACAACTCTGAACATTCGTGATTCACCACCTGACTTCCAAAGTAAATGCTAGTAGCTAGAATCGCTTTTGAATGGCACTTACTGATAACTTTAACACTATTGTTTAGTGTAAGATGCACCTTGATTAAATCAGGTTCATTAAAAACTACACAATTTTACCAGCCCACACCGTGCCAAGGCAGCCTAAATAACCTCAATCTGCACCATCGAGCTAACTAGTAGTCAAAGACTATAGTATTATATTAGATAAACCTAGCTAGTTTTCTATTGCTTTTGGGTCTAGCAAAGAGACTGAGCAAGGACAAAGTACATAACTGCATCATTCATAAAGTAAATTTTAATTAGTGTAACAAAAATAACAAATGTCTGTCGTCGGTCACATTAATTATACGGTTATGAACCTAAAATAACATTAATATATTCGCTAACAATGGACAACCAGCATTTCTTGCAGAAAAAAAAACATTCCCGCAAAAATAGCGTTCCTGTACCAGTCGGACTCCAAAACCAGCTAATCACAAAAATAAAATAAAAACACCACAAGCCTAAACGTATGTGCAACATGTTATGGATATCTAACAACAACAAAAATGGTCAAAATTGAAATAAATTCAACAAGGTTAGCACGCTAGAGATAAAATCCACAAGGTTAGCTAGTTAGCTTACATGTTAGCCAACCAGCAAAGTTAACACATTGAACTGCAGCCGTGTTGTAGTTATCGTCCACAAAGAAAGCTGTCGTCGCAGTTATTGTCTTAAAAAGCTCGGCTTATACAACTGTTTGCAAGACAACAAAAGCTGGCAAAAACTGTATAAAAAGTAATGGGATCCTGCTAGCTAGGCTGTTGTTGGGCCAACTTGCCATCTACCTAGCTTTAAGAAATTGAACCATAATGAGTTAGCTAGCCGCTCGCTCAAATAGAAAAATACATAGCGTTAAAAAATAAAATTCCAAAGATACTGCAAAGTCAGAGGAAAAAATACTCACCGGGAGCTTAAAGATTTAAATGGCTTATATTTCAGCTAAATCAGTCATTAGTGCTAGTTCTACGGTCGTCTTCTTGCGGCTAAAATAAGCTGTTTTCAACCCTGCACGAAATGGCGCAGCACCCAACAAAGGGGAGGTAGACAAGACTCCTTCTTCTACTTCGGTATAATGGCGTTCGCACATTTCGTTAATGCATGCTGCCACCTACTGTGCGGTAGTGTGTATTGAATCACCTTAACAGTTGTGACGCAAAAGGGAAAAACTTGCACCACCAAGTAACCACACGTCACTATTTAATAAATAAAATCACTACCCTATTCCAATACTGATTCTACACCAGGCTGACAGCCTGGGAGGAGGGGAGTCCTTCGTTCAACACACATTGTAACTCTTCTGCAGTAAAACTTCCGATACGCCCAAGTAATTCTCTGCAGCTGCCACCACAACATCTATTTTCTATGATTTACGTTACATTTCTGCTGTACAGATGATAACCAATGCAATGAATGCAAAAGTAAGAATCTTACTTAAGCACAAATTTGTAACATTCTGTATTGGCCTAGGCCTACAACTCACACTTGACCCATCATCCTCTACTCTCGTCACTGCCTCAGACCCTGGCAATCTCAACCTCTCGCACAGGACACCCCCACAATTGACACACAGTTTTTCCACCGATACTACACATTCCTTTGTCCCATGCCCTCCTGCACACTGCTGACATCTCGGAATCTCCCTCCTACACACTTCTGGACATAAACTAGGCATCTGAAAATCTTAGTGGGTTCGGCACAAATGCTCTCCCTGGATAACTGACATATCCTAACATGACTTTATCAGGTAAAGACTGCTTCAAAACTCAAAAGGACAGTGTAAAATATGGGTTGTTTATGAATTCGAAGGACCAATAAAAAATTTTAGGCCGGTAGCAACCACCACCAGGTGCCCGTTCAGAACACGAGAAAGCAGTTGTTCCAGTTCAAGGATTTAATGAAGATCCACACACACACACACAACACCACTCTCTCTCTCTCTCTCTCTGATACTAATTGTGGTTCTGTAATGAAAAGAGGAGAACTTAGGCTATGGCACAGCATGGGAAAATATATGCCTATTTGCATGTCAACAACTAAACAGGCTATGTTCTGTTAGGGTTGCGTAAATTTGAATCTGGTATCAGGATAAATATAACAATGAGTCACCAATTTTATACTATGTATTTTTTATTAGCTAAGTAATAAATGGCAAATGCAACTTTCGTATATACGGGCTCACTGTAATACCACGCAGGGCAGAACAGGGAACTGACAAGATGTATGTAAACAGTATTCTTTATACTGTGATAGACAGTTCCAACCCGTCTGTTGGCCAATCACAGTAGAGGCTGGGCATGGTTTAAACTTGCTCAGCCTATTGCAGGCGCTCAGGCGGGTCCCCGCCTCTTGGCGCTTCTGTTGATAGATGTAACTGTTGCTGTGAAGAACATCCATGCGCTCATGCTCGATACCGTTATCTCGCACCTGGCTCCTGTTATCTAACAAAAGACCGCTTGTTCTGCAACCCCACACTCTGAATGTGCCCCCCCCCCCCCCCCCCAACTCATTGCACAGGTCCTGTCTTCTGTATTTTTCCATCATGAGAAAGGCCCATGGCCCTGAAACTTTTAACAATGTTTCAAGTCAGCTATGTTGCATAACACATACATACACCCACACAAGCCAACAGCAGATAATATTCAATCATATATATGGTAATGGCTATAATGTAAAACACAGGATCCAACAATCCCCCTTTTCAGCAATGAATCATATAACAGTTACAAAGTTTAAAATACCTTCATGTCCTCCATTCGATCCCACTATGTACTAGATTGGCTACCACCCACCTAGGAACTTAAAACCCTCATGTCAAAAGAGAACAACAGTTAATTTAAAAACAGAATAAAAGAAAATGGTGTTAAATTTAAGTCCCCCTTTTGACACCCGCTAGGGTGTCACTCATTATCCTTTATTTCAGCGGTCCCAACATAGTAATATGTTAATAGCATTTCATGAAAATAATAAAACATTTATTATTAACATTATTATTATTATTATTATTTTTTCTTTTTTTACAGAAAAACAGAAAAGAAAAATCATCCAAGAAAAAATACGAATCAACAAGTGATATATGCTTTTGTCTCCCCCTTTTGACAAAAACAGGATAAGACTTTATTGTTTATTGACATGTAAGATGTAGGATAAAACTTTGGTCATGGAAAACAGAGTAAAGCAGAGCAAAGCATTATTATAAACCATCTGGTCCTCTCAGCTACTCCTATCCTGCACCAGGTGGGCACCATGCCACCCAGGGACTCCAAACCTTCACAACAGGGAGAACAAACATACTGGAAAGAAAACCTATCATTAAAAAAAAATGTAAAACAAGGAACTGTGGTGGTGTAATATTTATTCTACTACCTCACCCACAGCATACCATGGGTCATCCTCAGTCAGTCCCATCCTCCCCTGAAAGCTTGATTCAGTATCAGCATCTCCAACTGGAGCATCAAGCAAAGGCATCATGCCTGAAGCATTCACCACATCTGTAACAGACTTCTTAAAACATGGTATGATGCAAGCAGCACAACACATCAATAATAAAAATACAAGAATTAGGGTCAGAAATCCAGTAACCACCATACCAGTGAGTGCATCACGGGAGTAATTCACAAAACGCTGTTGATTATAGTAGATGTAATTCATCCATGCAGTCTGTCTAGCATCCACTATGGCTGGACCTATAATAGGTAGTAAGTGCCAGAGTCCATCATTCCTACCCAAGGCCTGAAACTCATGAGGAACCCCCACTGGCACTCCCAACAGGTTAGTGTGTATGTCAACTACATCCTCTGTCCATGGAGCACTACGTCTATGTCTCCCATGGGATGGAATGTTTTCAGGTCCCCTGGATACAGAGCCCAACAGCTGTTCAGCAGTAACATCAACAATGGTCAGTGGAATTATCAAACTGGTCAGAGTACACGTACCTTGTCAGTCTCCTCTAAGAATGGGTCTCAGCAGTCTTTTGGGTCCACATATCCACCACACATCAGCCAGACCACTAGTTTGGTTTAGGCCTGTAACTGGCCAAGTGGCATTAATGGTTATGTTACTACTGCAATCAGCTTCAGGCAATCTCCCATAATCAATGCCATTACCTGTACCCGTGATGCAACTGTAATTGCCCCCATATGCCTTAACACCCCAAGGGGCCCGATGAGGAGGTACTGTAGGAAACACAAGGCTCAAAGAGGAACAGAGAGTTGAATTAGGCTGAACTTGGTAAAAACCTCTCAGAATACACAACCACCCCTCTCCTTCTCCTATAGCAAATGGGTGTGTAGCCAGAACAGGTCTAGGCATGACCAATGTTTCATGTAGTCCTTTCTTTTCAGGGTCTTAGCTGTATACCTCATATAAGACAGCCACAAATTGTCCCTACCATCAAAACCAGTCTCAGTGCCTAATTGATCAATAGCTGAATAGTCTCTAACGTTAATTACCTGAATGAGATTTGACACAGTGGTGGTAGGTGGCAGTTTCGGTCCAGGGGTGGTAGAGGAGTGTGTCTGGCTCTGGTTCGTCTGGGACCTCTGTGGTTTTGGCAGCACCTTAATAGAAAACACACCCATCGTGTCTGTCCTGGTCCTTTGTATTCCGAGGGTGTAAGTCCCTGCATCAGAGAGCTTAATAGTTTTGATGGTTAGTAGGATTTCATCACTTTACAAAGTTCAACAGTGCTCCCAGGTTTCCCCCATATCATGGAAAACCTATCCACCTTTGTGGGATCCCCTATGCTATAAGGATACCCTCTTCTCCAATCCTTAGAACTGTCCCAAGTTGGTTATCATGTAATCCCCATACGGACACCCTCCCCCATTACACAGGTACACTGACACTCCTGTAAAGCCCCACCCTCTCCCAGAGAACACATCAGCAGCCAGAGACCAAACCACACTTCCACTTCTATGAACGCTACACAGTGATGGGCGGGGTCAGGAAGCTTCGTTAAGAGAGTGAAACCCCGAGCCATATTGGTTTCGGTTCTTCTCTCTAACTCTGTGATGGTTCGGCAGTGTCAGTGTGTCCTACCCTCCAACAATGTGTGATATGTCCCCAGGTAGCTACCGCAAAGGCTGTCACCAGGAGCACTTGGTATGGCCCTCCCAACGGGCTGCTTCACATCTATTCTCCACAAGGACTGGATTGAGTGAATCACCTTCTCCTTTAATTCACCTGTAATGCATAACATCTTGGACATACAGGTTTGGTTAACAAACAGTTTCACATTTGTTCTGATTATATCTTTAACTTCTATGCCTACTTGTTAGCTACATTTTAAAAAATTAGTTTATTATCCAAACGGCCACATCCTATCCTAGACCACAACTTACCCATCCCCCCTTTGATACCTGGCTCTGCCCAGGTAATAACCTTGCCTACTCTAAACAATGACTTAGGTAAGATTAGTAAATTATCCTTATGTCTGACATTATCATGTAGGAGCACCCCTTTCATTCTCCACATGTCCAATTCTCCCTTGGGCGTCCATTCATATCTATCCTGTACCAATTCTCTGTCAAGTGTCTTATCTACTTGAAGAGGTATCTGAGCTGCTTATATATGTTCTTAAATATATATATTTTTTTCGATTTAAACAGTAACCCTTTTCTCTCCTATCTTCCAAATATTAACTAAGCGTCTCACTGTTTGGCTTTATCTAAAATCATTGATTTGAGAAAAAAACATGTCTATGGTGGCAATCTCTAAAGTCCTTACATAACTTTTATCTCGATCCTATCAATAATCCTAAATCATCCCAGATGTCATATATCCCTGTCAACTTTAATACTATTAAAATAAAAATATTCTAATGGTCAAATAAAGCCAAAACAAATGCGAACCATATCAAATCCTTTCTGTACTAATAAGCTCTCTCCTTCAGGGTCACAGTAATTTATCTAACAATACCATGGGTTAACCTTAAAATCAGTCTCATCAATAATTTAATATGTTGCATAGTGTGGGATACCTTATCTACAGTAATTTACCACCCCTAAGAACTGAAACATTTTTATTTTCATTAATAATTTTAATGCTTATAAAATCACAATTTTTCTATGTATTTTCCTGCCCTATTGGCTTAAAATATATCCTGTCTAAACCTCAATGTACCATATCTTCCCCTATTTATTATCGATGATAAATAGGATTTTTTTCTGTTGTAATACCAAATCAATAATAGCCAATTCAAAACCTTCACAGCAAATGTTTAAAAACAGAATCCTGAACCATCCTCTTCCTCACTAGAGTTTATTCCCCCGCTCCTCATAATTTGTCCTGCCTCAATTCCACTTTTTCCTCTGTGGTTCAAACTATAATTATGTCCAAGAGCTATAAACTCCATTATAATTAATAAATCTAATCCCAGTGCAGGAACATCAATCAGCGGAAATTTCAGAGCGCCAACTATAGTTTTCGATAAAACTCAAACTTTCATTAAAACACACATGCAAGGTACTGAATTAAAGCTACACTCGTTGTGAATCTAGCCACCAAGTCAGATTTGTAAAATTCTTTTCGGCGAAAGCATGAAAAGCTATTATCTGATAGCATGCACCCCCCCAAAATACCAGAACGTCACCTAAACAACAGATTTTGCGGTAGCCGGTGCTACACAAAACGCAGAAATAAAATATAAAACATTCATTACCTTTGACGAGCTTCTCTGTTGGCACTCCTATATGTCCCATAAACATCACAATTGGGTCTTTTTCCCGATTAAATCCGTCAAAGTATGCCAAAAATGTCCATTTATAAAGGCCGTCTGATCCAAGGAAAATGCAGCTTTACACGACGCAACGTCACTTTTAAAATTAACAAAGTTGCCTATAAACTTTTACAAATCACTTCAAACTACTTTTGTAAACCAACTTTAGGTATTAATAAACGTTAATAATCGATCAAATTGATCACGGGGCGATCTGTATTCGATAGCAGCAAGTCTTGAAATCATCTTCCATTTTTTTCACTTTCATAATTTCCTGGGTGCACCCCAAGACAGGAAGTGCCTATACGTCATCCCACCAAGGATAAACGTGCAAAGAAATGCCAGTATTGGCGACATCGTGTGGAAGCTGTAGGCGTTGGAATCTCATCTATTTTCTGTCGGCTGATCAGACCACAAGAGATAGCCATGATAAAGGTCAAAGGTTATAACACCCTTTTATAGTCATGTTCCATACCATATTAGACATATTAAAGAACCCTTTATCTAAAAAAAAAATCCCTTGTGTAATTAAAACTCAGAAAATAAAACTCCTAATATTCCATATGTGAGTGTACCCCTTTAAGATTTCCTCAATGTTTCATGTAACTCATTCAGTCTTTCTCCAAATAATTTATAGGAACACCCTGCCATTGGACTCACACAACTGTGATAAACGTGCACTGTCCCTTTAAAATAAAACAAACTCAGCCAGCAATAAACTTTGCGGACCTTTCATTGTTCCCCTTAATGAAAACAGATCATGTTTAGAATACATTAACTTCTTGTTCAAATTCACTGGTGTAACCTAAACAATCAAACCAAAAATCAATAACCGGGAACTTATCACAAACTTTTACTATTCAACTATTCAGACCTCCCTCTCTTTTAGCCAAATATAGCCCAGTAAACGCCACCAATCAGTGATGGCCATCTAGCGATTTTGTTGCTAGTTTTAGCATCTTTTCAGACTACCCTGACGATATACAGCTACTTTTAAAAATGTATTTGGAACTTTTATCAACTTCTGAAAAGTGACTCAAAGCTATAATGCACGCATTTTCCTTCTAAATGACACAAACCATTTTCTCTGAGTGATGTCAGTAACAGGCGCTCAACCCGTCCCCAAGCCACAGCGACTTTCAACGAATTGCAAAACATTGTTGGCTGACTGCAGCAGCAGTAGTACGTACGTGTTCGATAAACCAAACCCCAATTTATCACAAATGTTGGACCTTGAATAGAACTTACAACATCAATCAACATCTCTCAATCAAAATTGTACTGCCAGAAGTACAGCAAAGAGTGTTACCTGAACAACGGTCAAAGCAATTTGAGTAACGTTATTGTGTATCCAACGTAATGGCGCAGTTTTACGTTTTCCACAACAAATCTACCTACCTCTAGCAACTTACCCTGAAAATTACTAGCCAACACAGCAACACCCACCATGTACTTCGCTAAATTTATAAGAACATTTCGATGGGCACAAACCTATCGTAATTGTCTCTTCATTATTATTTAGAATTCATTAGATTTAGGTAAGTGTCTCTTCTTTGATTCAGCATTTTAAATACGACTCCATTCCCAATACGTTATTCAAACAGATCATTTAGGCAAATGCATCGAAATTCATTTCGTTATTATTAAAAAATAAATAATAATTAGTCCCCCAATTTTAACCTAAACAATCTATTAAAAAAGTTCAATTTATATATTCTACAAACACTAGCGACCATATCTTTCTAGGCAAAACATAAAAATAGTTGAATTACAATCAAAAAGATTTTAGTCAAAGCATTTCCTGGGAACTGAACACAGGCCTCTTGTGTTGCAGGTGAGAATTCTTCCACTGAACCACCAAAGCTATGTGAATAACTAAAAACTCTCCGCAAATAAACCCACTTTACATGTATCTGTATTCGTAACTCCGGCACCGAGACAACAAAAATAGCCCTAATTTAAAAGCCCAAGCTTTTCCTCAGCGAGGATTCTCATTAATCTCGCTTTCGTTGTTTCTGACTCTGTCTCTTTTTCTCCCGATTGTCGCGCCTGACCTTCCCCTTAGTTAAATCACAATCTCGTGATTATGTCCTAACCTGTCACAATGTTTGCAGGGAATATTACACTCCCGCGCGAGATGTCCTAAATTATTGCAATTGAAACATTTTATATTTTTATTTTGACTTACCCTATCCACTTTTCTCAACTTTCTCTACCTCTATTATCCCTCCTTCGGCTCCAGCAGGCTCCACATATGTGGGTGGTGGTTGTGCGGGTAGCTCCTCCAGCCGTATTCTCACCACCACTATTTAATCAACAGGATTACCTCTGTATGCTTGGTATACTAGAGAATTATATAGTTTGTTACTCTCAATCCCGCCCAATTGGCTAACTTTTTCAGCTGCAAGAGCGGAGGGCAGCGTATCTTGGCTCTCTTTGTTTTTTCTTTTCTTATCCCCCTCTACTCTTTTCCTGGCTTCCAAAAGCCAGACCCTAGCTGTATACAACCCCTGTTTATTCTGCTTCTTCACATCCTTGCCACATTCCTTATGTATCTGTTTTATTAGCAATTCTAGTTTTTCAACATTCAGCCTCCCATCAAATTCATACTTCTTACTCCATTTTGGACAGAAATCTATGTTTCTCTTACATGTCTGTTCCATAAAACGCTGGTCTCCCAGGACCTCCTTTGAGGATTTACTACCCATGTTTGATAAATCCTTGCCATTACTAGTAGTTATGGTATCAATCACTTATCTATGTGTATGTATTTTTTGCCTTCTATGTGTGTGTTCCCACTTTCTACCGCGCTCACAATCTAGGTGTATATATTTCTATGATCTATGTATGTCCTGTTTACCGTTACCTAGTTACAATCTATGTGTATGGATTTATATGTTTCTCTTCCCTGGAAACTTTATCTATAGCGTTGCTATCGATCGGACATTAGATCTCACTTGCACATCTATCAGTTATTACCCAGGGGCCATACATCCCTAGTTAACCTCGGGTTTTTTTATCCAATCTCACTCCGCTACATTAAGTTTCCCTCCTACTTTTTGGGATATTATTTATTTCAGTATTGAATAGGTGCAGTTATTCCGTTCGCATATAATTAATTACCTTGCCTTCTCACCAAGCCTAATTTATATCCTCACCTGGTTTCCTACTAAAGGTTAGGACTTTATTTAGGTATGTCTTTTGAATTAATGGCTGTCCTATTTGTACAAAACGACCGTCCTATCTAACAACACTTACTATATCCCACCCTTAATAACCCTCACGGCTAGCAAAGCCCGGATCTATTAAGTTATTTTATTTATGGTAGCGCACCTTACCTCAGATCATTTTGGACCTGCCACACACAAACCCTTGTATATTGGTCATACAGGTAACCCACCACATCTGTTTGGAATAGCGAAGCTCCTATTATGGATGAATCCTAAACATTTTTAGAACATCAAATCAAAGATAACTTACATCATTGCCCCCAAATTCGAAAATAAAGACTATTTACCGTTGTCTTGCAGACTAGGAAAAGCAATGTTCATGAGATTCCGTCACCGTCTCTGTCGACCTTAGATATATATATATACCGGCCTGTTCTTTGAACCTCAATTCAGACGCCAAGTCTTTAAATAACGGGTCCAGACCCGCCGGTGCACGGTTTTCGGCGTACTACCTTCGGACGACAGAGGCAGGTTTGGAAATCCGCTCAAAGGACCAATTGTCAATGGAATTTCATAATTCCTATATGTGTTCATTAATTAAAATCATTCTGTCTGTTTCTAAGAATTTGTAAGATTCTTATTTACATAAAATAGACAGGGACCAGTCTTATTAAAATTAGATAATAGTATTTATTCTCGAAGCGCGCTCAGATTGAACCACGAACAACAGTTTATATCCAAAATATGACCTCATTGGTTATAGAATGAATCTCCTCCTCTCGACCAAAACAAAGCAGGTTCAAAGGTTTATTCCAACCCACTAGCCCACTCCTGACACACACAACACATCAAGATTAACTTCTGAAATCTCACCATTATATATCACTATTCAGCAGACAGTTCCAGATAACGAAAACCTAGGGAGGATCTCGCTGTCTTATTTAATTGCCACAGAGTTATAGCTGAGTGGGTTCAGACATAGGTTAATGAGCCTCTTTGCTTACTTCAAACACACCACACATACCTCTCCAACTAAGTTGGAATGGTGTTTATTATGTTTAATTACTCCTTGTTCATGCTACATAATTCCTTCCTTATGAATTAACATTATTAATCAGATATTGTAAAACAGGGTAGAGTTCAATTAGTTACAGTTCTATTTAAATGTAGATATTGTTTAGTCATTATTCATACAATTCCTATCACTTTTTCAACCTCTCCCTGTCTGAGTCTGTAATACCAACATATTTCAAGCAGACCACCATAGTCCCTGTGGCCAAGAACACTAAGGAAACCTGCCTAAATGACTACCGACCCGTATCACTCACATCTGTAGCCATGAAATGCGTTGAAAGGCTGGTCATGCCTCACATCAACACCATTATCCCAGAAACCCTAGACCATCTCCAATTGGCATATCGCACCAACAGATCCACAGATGATGCAATCTCTATTACACTCCACACTGCCTTTTCCCACTTGGACAAAAGGAACACCTATGTGAGAATGCTATTCAATGACTACAGCTCAGCGTTCAACACCATAGTGCCCTCAAATGCTCATCACTAAGCTAAGGACCCGGGGACTAAACACCTCCCTCTGCCACTGGATCCTGGACTTCCTGACGGGCCGCCCCCAGGTGGTAAGGGTAGGTAACAACACATCCGCCATGCTGATCCTCAACACGGGTCCCCTCAGGGGTGTGTGCTCAGCCCCCTCCTGTACTCCCTGTTCACTCATGATTGCACGGCCAGGCATGACTCCAACAGCATCATTAGGTTTGCTGATGACACAACAGTGGTAGGCCTGATTACTGACAACAATGAGACAGCCTATAGGGAGGAGGTCAGAGACCTGACCGTGTGGTGCAAGGACAACAACCTCTCCCTCAACGTGATCAAGACAAAGGAGATGATTGTGGCCTACAGGAAAAGGAGGACCGAGCACGCCCCCATTCTCATCAACGGGGCTGTAGTGGAGCAGGTTGAGAGATTCAAGTTCCTTGGCATCCACATCACCAACAGACTAACATGGTCCAAGCACACCAAGACACTCATAAAGAGGGCACAACAAAACCTATTCCCCCTCAGGAGACTGAAAAGATTTGGCATGGGTCCTCAGTTCCTCAAAAGTTTTGCTGGTCAACCTATGCCATTCTCCAGGACCAGAGTTACCTGGAGTTATGACGCGTTCACTTGCTAGTCGGAACCAGGAAACTGAATTTTCCGACATGATATCTGGTTGAATGTGGAATGTGCATAACTACAGTTTCCTAGTTCTGACTAGCACGTGAACGCAGAATAACTTGCCTTGCTGGCCCGCCCTTCGCTATTCATGCAGTTGAAAATTCTGAAAAAGGTTGTGAACTGCACACAGTATATTGATTGACGCCCACAGTGCAAATGTATTAACTGGTGTATGACACATGACTTCTCCTATTTCTAAATGGTAATTAATTTGTAGCCTACTGACCATGTCATAAATTGTGATCAAGTAAAACAAGGACATATGTTTGTTATAATAATGTGATATTTGTTATGAGAATCTTGTTCACAATGTTCATAAACTGAACTTCAATTAAACAACTCTGTCTGTTACTAAGAATTTGTAAGGTTTTTATTAAAATGAAACAGTCAGAGGCCAGTCTACCATAGTCAGCTGTTTAGAATTTCCTGTACATTGGTCTATATACCTCACATTTCGTCATAAATGTCCCTCCTCCTTTCAGAAACAATGACAATATAGTTCACAAGTCTTCTCCTACTCATACATGGTCTGCCACCTGTTATACAATCTACTACAAGCCCAAGGTCTCTCCCCTCCCTGGGTGGGGACAGAATGTCCTGTAAGGAACACAGTAGTACAGCTTGCCTGTCGATAGCTCCTCTTATCATTTGTTTCACACTTGCACCCTGCTTGCATACTAAAAGGGCACAAAAAGTCCTAGTTCTAATTCTGACTAGAACTACACACATCAGATTTATGATTCTAATACATTTCATACAATCATACAGTGACAGGGTAGATTTCTGTGAGATATAGTTCTACGTTAAATGTATACATCATTTAGTCATTATTCATAAAATTCATAACAATCCACCCTATGACTAAATATTATACACACAATCACACATCTGTTTTTATTAGAAATATCTGTTGTATCCAAAATCAACCACACAAAGACCAATATATGTATTTACAATGACTGTTCTAGGCCTACATCAGAATCATAACTCTTCTTATCAGGATTTTCATTATAATCTTCATCAAAAAACAGTCTAAACATCAACACAAGAAGAAACCTAAACATTAAAACGGTCTCATGTAACATAGGCTAAGTGAAGGAGCCGGGTCCATCTACTAGATCTGGGGTCATGTATTCATCATTCCACTGGTCAGAGCTTGGAATCGGTCCGTATCTCACCATCTGTTGTGTCATCGATTTCTCCAGAGTCCTGGAAATGAGACCTCTCACGCAACATCCACACAAAACTTACAGTCACACAGGTGAAGGTTGCCCACAACACAGCGATCATGACATTTTTCCATTTTCCAAACATACTGTCAAACCAATTTGTTAGAGCATTATCTACCCCAGAGTTCTCTGCCAGGGCCTTGGTCACTGATCCGTCTGGAGCTGTGTAATTCGGGATGCAGGTACAGCACATTGTTCCAAATATCACGCAGACCCCTCCCTTCTCAGCTAATAACATATCTAATGCTATTCTATTCTGCCATGCCATCTATTGCATCTCTAGTTTAATTGATGAAGCGCTGTTGATAATAGATATCATTGATCCAATCCACATTCTTATTGAGAGTGGACCACCAGAAAATGCTTGACTCTAGTCCTGCTAAGATCTGATTTCTTGCTTTAAACTTGTCTGGCACCCCAGATGGGACCCCAATATTATCAATATATACTCTATCGTCAAAAGACCCAGATGGAGAGCTTCTTTTTTCCCGTCTTGCCAACATTATGTCATGGTGTTGGATGAGGGTGCATTCCCCCACACAACCACCAGATGTCAGCCCTTGGCCTCTTTATCTTACTGAAATCCCCAGAGCTCAACCAGCCTGTCAGATCTCTCATAGTCTCATCAGTTGTAACATTCTCTGTCCTATTGCATGTACTCACTTCCCCTACGTCTTTCACATGAGTGTTATGTAGCGAGCCATACAATAATAATGTCCTCCTGTAACTGTGAAAGGGGGAAGTGTAGATGTAATGGGCACATGGGGATACAGATAATGCAGACCAATGCAACTGCCATTGTCCGGCTTCCCTGCCCTCATGAACAGCTTTACCATACAGGCCATTCCCCTGGGTGTATCAATTCCATCAAATGGAAAGGGGATGGTAGTCAGCTGAGGTTTTGCTGTGGCGCAGGCATAACATTCTTCTTTCGCTACTGATCTGGCTGTATACTGAAACCATTCTAATCATAGGTTAGAATCCCCATAATCCGTTTCCGCCTCAATCACTTCCTTAAGATTTCTCGTCTGCACTATCCGCACCGGCCCTTGGCTCTGGACGACTCTGCTGTCAGTATCTGTTTTGTCAGGGGCTCTGCTTGAATTCTGTCTGACCATAGAGCTATCACCTGCCCTAACCTCTTCTTCCTGGAATGGCACTAGGGTATCAACCGAAATCTGATCAAACCCAACATATCATAACCCTAGATCCTCCTTCTTTACGTTCTTAATGGTAATTCGTACCTTTATGCAATACTTCTCTCGCTCCGGATTGCAGTCAAAAACCCTCACGTTCACTATACTCCACCTCCTTACATACGGGGTAAGCGGATTCCTATAGCCCTCTCTCTCTCTGTGGGCTATGACCTGCTTCCATGAACTACACGGGGACCTGCACAGATATCCTCCGTAATGGCTCATCGTCCTAGACTGCCAAGGAGTCAGAGACCCCATCTGGTCTACATAGAACTCCACTGAGACATCCTTCCCAATCTCCACGCTCACTTCCTGTTTACCCAGATCAAGTGATCTCTTATGCTTGGTTAATACAAAATCCTCATCGTCTAAACTATGGGTCAAGTTACCACCTTCTGCATTCTCGGGATGGGTCATGGTGTATTTAGGAATATTGCTCCCACAATAAGACAGCTCAGACTAATCAGCACTCCTGTAAAGCCCCACCCTTTCCCGGAGAACATATCCTCAGCTAGAGGCCAGCCCATACTTTCACTTCTATGAACGCACACAGGGAGGATAGGACGGGGTTAGGGAATCTTCGTTAGAGAGGTAACCCCCGAACCCTATTGGTTTTGGTTCTTCTCCTAACTCTGTGATTGTTAGACAGTGTCTGTGTGTCTTACCCTCCTGCAATGTGTGATATGCCCCAGGTAGCTCTTTCAGCTATTCTCACCGCGAAGGCTGTCACTAGGAATACTTTGTATGGCCCCTCCCAACAGGGCTGTTTCCCGTCTATTCTCCTCAGGGACTGGATTGAGTGAATCACCTTCTCCTGTAATTCACCTGTAGAGCATAAAATCTTGGACATACAGGTTTGGTTAACAAACAGTCTTCTCATTTGTTCTATCTGATTAGCTAGAATGTCATCCATTATTTAAAGAAATAGATCCTAGTAACCCAACTCTAGAGATAATATATTGACCTAATATTTTAGCTTATCTATTACACTTTTTTTTGTTTTTTGTTTATTATCCAATAGGCCCCAAGCGTCTTATCCTATCCCCCCTTTGATACATGGCTCCACCCCTGTATCACTATTGCCACATTTCTAAACAATGACTTAAGCAAGATTAGTAAATTATCCTTATGTCTAACATTATCATGTAGGAGCGCCCCTTTCATTCTCTTTATGTCCAATTCTCCCCGAGGCGTTCCGTCATGGCCTTATCTACTTTAAGAGTTACCTGTGCTGCTCTGTATGGTCTTAGATATATATAAGTGCTTGTCTATGTAAACAGTAACCTTTCTCTCCTTTCTTATTTCACAGGCACTAGTTAATGCTACTATTTTGGCCTGCTGTGCCAAATAATTTCTGGGCAATGTTTCCGTGTTTAACACCATAGTTCCTGAAACCAACTAAGCTTTCATTCCCCTTTTGTCTCCAAACAGTAACTGTTATCTACCCATTCTGTGTCACTCCTATCTTGCTCATTTCCTGGCCCCCCATCTCCACCTTCTCCTCTCTGCTCTCAAACCTTCAAGGTCTCAGCAGTGCAGGGAGGGCTCCTCTGTCTGCCCTTCCTCCTATCTGTCTTTCGCTCTTTCTCATAACAGTCAGTATCAAATATGGGTTGTTTCCAAACATTAACTAAGTGTCTCACTGTTTGGCATTATCGGAACTCATGGATTTTAGAAAAATAAACATGTCTATGTTGGCAATCTCTAAAGTAATTACATAGGATCGAGATAACCTTAATCCTGAATCACCACAGATGTCATATATCCCTGTCCTGTTGGCCTGGATTAGGTTCTAAATACTTAACATAAATCTGCCATTAATCCAAGGCTATGCCATTTCTTTCTTCTCATTGTTTCAAATTACAACTATGTCAAAGAACTATAAACTCATTCATAATTATCAATTACTCAATTTACCTTAAAATCAGTATCACAAATGACCTTAAATTCATTATCCAAATGGCCTACCCATGAGGGTGATCAGACCACAAGAGAAAGCCATGATAGAGGTCAAAGGTTATACCACCCTTCTACAGTCGTGTTCCATACTATATTAGACTAATTGAAGAAAAACCATCAAACATTTTCTACATGTTGTATCCCAGGTTCCCAGTACATTCCCTTTAGGAAACAAGAAATCTCCTCAAGTCCAATGGCTAAAATGAAACAAAACATTACATTTCCCGGCCTTTTCAATTTGGTAGAAACATGCCTCTAATCTGAATCGCTCCCTTCAAGATTACAGCCCCAGAAAACATTTCCAAAGAGAGAGACAGTGAAGCCTCCTTTTCCCAGAAAAAACACTTTGTCAACATTCTAATTCCATTGTACTCCCTCCAATCATTAGTTTTAAATTTCCTCAATGGTTCATTATGCTTAATTGAACGTGTGCTCCAAGCTTGCTTTGTAACATTAAATCCCATTCAGTCTGTCTGCAAAACAGTCTCCCAAAATGCTTAATAGGAATATCCTGCCATTAGACACCCACTACTGTGATTAACATGCACCGTCCCTTTAAAATAAAATTAACTCAACATGCAATCCACTTTGCGGACCTGTCATGGTTCCATGTAATGGAAACAGATTATAATGTTAGTATACCTTAACTTCCTGTTCAATTGCACTGGTGTAACCTAAACAATCAAACCAAAAATCAATAACCGGGAACTATCACAAAACCTTTACGATTCAACTATTCAGACCTCCCTCTCTTACAGCCAAATATAGCCCAGTGAGCGCCACCAACCAGTGATGCCCACCTAGCAATTTTGTTGATAGTTTTAGCATATTTTCAGACTACCCTGACAAATTTAGCTACTAAGTGACTCAAAGCTATAATGCACGCATTTTCCTTCTAAATGACACAAACAATTTTCTCTGTCACACCCTCAGTCACAACATCATTGCCTAGCTGCAAAAGTGCCTTCTGAGTGACGTCAGCAGCAGGCGCTCAGCCCGTGCCCAGGCAGCAGCAATTTCAGCAAATTGCAAATCATTGTTGGCTGACTGCAGCAGCACTTGTATGGGTTCGACAAGCCAAACCCAATGAATATAGTTGGTCGCAAATGTTTGATCTTGAACAGAACTTACAACATCTCTCAATCAAAATTGTACTGCCAGAAGTACAGCAAAGAGTGGGAGTCTGTACCTGAACAACTGTCAAATAAATTTGAGTAACGCTATTGTGTATTCTACGTAATGACTCAGTTTCACGTTATCACGCAATGACATCACAACGTCATTTAGCAATAAATCAACCTGCCTCCAGCAACTTACCCTGAAAATTAGTAGGCAACACTGCAACCAACTCTCTTATTCCTGCCTCTAGGCAAAAATATACCCCCTACTCAAACTGAGTTCTGCTTTAATTCTATCGTAAGAGTAAAACCAAACTTTCCAACTTTCTCTACTCCAAAATGTAAATTTATAACGTATGTCAGTCAATCCATAAGAATAAAAACATTTCAATGGGCACAACTCTATCGTAATTATCTCTTCGTTATTATTTATAATTCATTAGATTTAGGTAACTGTCTCTTCTATGATTCAGCATTTTAAATACGACTCCATTCCCAATAGGTTATTCCAGTGGACCATTTAGGCAAGACAACGTATTCCACTGAGATCGACTTGCTATTATTTAGAATGGATGAGTCTTTCAATTTAACCTAAACAAGCTATTAAAACGTTCAGTTTATATCTTTAACAAACCTTAACAACCGTATCTCTCCCGGCAAAACATATCCATATTTGAATTATAATCAGAATTAATTTTAGTCTAGGCTGAGATAAGAACCCGAGACTCTCGCGTTGTAGGCAAGAGTTCCACCCCTCGACCACCATCACTATTGGAATGACGGAGCCTCCCCGCAAACAACCCTATTATTATAATTGTCTGTTGTCACAAACTACGTCACCGAGACAATTCCCAGAAAATGGCCCTAATTTAAAGGTCCAAGCTTTCCCCAGCGAGGATTCTCCTTACTCTCACTCTCTCGTTTTCTCTGTATGTCCCCTTATCTTGTAACCTTCTCTCACCCTTTCTCTACGCTTGCCTTCTTTTCCGGGATTCAGACAGCCCGACCTGCTGTTTCCCTTGACTATCTACACATTTATTTTGACTGTCTCCATCCACTTTTCTCAACAAGTTTGCTAAATCCTGTCCTAGATATGTTAAATCTTTCCTGACTTTCCCTAGGGCAGCTAGCCCTATCCTTTCCTCCTCTTGCTCTACCCCTCCCTCGGCCCCAGGGGGTTCCCCATATGGGGGTGGTGGGACGGGAAGCACTGGCTGCTGTCTCCGCACCCACACTGTTTCACCATCAGGATTCTCTCTCCACGCCTGGTCTATCCGGGTGGGATATAATTTAGCCTTATGAGGGACCTCCAAAGGAGCTGTGGGAGTTATTGCTGTCTGTTGCTGGCAACTTACATCTTCCTGCTTTTTTACTTCCTTTTTATTTTCTCTCTCTGCGCCCTTCCTTGCCTCGGCTAACCACGTACGAGCGGTGTCGAGCCCTTCTGTCCTTGCTTCTCTACCTTGTCCTCACAAACCCTATTTGTTTATTTAATAATTGATTCCAGTTTTTCTTTATTTAAACGTCCGTCAAATTCATACTTCTTCCTCCACTTTAAACTGAAATAGACGTTTATTTAATCCTTTCGTTGCATATACCGCTCATCTCCTGTTAATTCCGGAACCTCCTTTGAGGATTTACTACCCATTGTTAGTAAACCTTGTAGTTACTATGCTTATGCTCACAATCTAGGTGTATGTATTTCTTTGTATGTGCTGTTTACCGTTATCCAATTACTATAGTTGTGTATCTTTTAAACCTATGTATATGTGATGTTTGATGTGTGTTTCTCCTTTCTGGAAACTTTATCTATAGAGTTGACTGTCGATCGGACATTAGGTCTCACCTGTACAACTAACTATCTGTTGTGTCATAGGACTTTTAATGTTAATATCTCGTATCTCACTCTGCTATATTAGGCTTCCCTCTCCTCCTTTTTGGACTTTATTTCAGTATTGAATAGGTTAAGTTATCCTGTTCGCATAGAATTACCTTCCTTTCTCACCAAGCCTAGTTTATATCCACACCTGTTTTAATATATCTATCGCTTCTTTTCATAGTCTCAGACTACTTCCCATATACAGATAGACTATATAGGTATTAGGACTTTATTTTGGTATGTCTTTTGAATTGGGTGTATGGCCAATTTACCGCATGCCAATTAACCATAAGTTATCCTATTTGTACAAAACGACCGTCCTATCTAACCTATTTAATATCGCTTCCTTCCGTTATTTTTATTTGTGGTAGTGCACGTTACCTCGGGTCTTTTCAGACCTGCCTTCCTTACTATCGATTTTGGTTAAACTACAAAGTAGAAACCTAGTGAATCTGTTTAGAATAATTAAGCACCCATTATTGATTAATTCTAAGCCGTTTAGCACATCAAATCAAATATATATTAAATCACTCCCCCCAAATTCGTAAATAAAGATTTACTGACCTGTCTTATAGACTGGGAAAAAGCAATGTAGGTTGGATCCCGTCACGGTCTCTGCCGACCTGTAATGGAACCCCAATGTCAGGGAACAGGTCTTTAATTTACGGGTCAATGACCCGCCCGTGCACGGTATTTCGGCGTGGTACCTTTGGACGGTAGGGACAGGTATTGGGTTCCGGCTCTCGAAGGACCAATTGTAATGAGAATTTTGTTCTCAATGTTCATAAACTGAACTTCAATTAACATACTCTGTCTGTTACTAAGAATTTGTCAGGTTCTTATTAAAATGAAACAGTCTACCATAGTCAGCAGGTTTATTTACGAGAGCTCTGCATCTCATTTCCTGTACATTTTCTAAATGGTAATTAATTTGTAGCCTACTGACCATGTCATAAATTGTGATCAAGTAAAACAAGGACATATGTTTGTTATAATAATGTTATATTTGTTATGAGAATCTTGTTCACAATGTTCATAAACTGAACTTCAATTAAACAACTCTGTCTGTTACTAAGAATTTGTAAGGTTTTTATTAAAATGAAACAGTCAGAGGCCAGTCTACCATAGTCAGCTGTTTAGAATTTCCTGTACATTGGTCTATATATGTAATGTATTGTCATGTTGTGTCCTGTTCCTGTTCTTACTCTTCACCCTGTCTCCCTCTGCTGGTCGTATTAGGTTACCTTTTCTTCCCCTCTTTCCCCCAGCTGTTCCTTGTCTTCTCTAACTACCTCGTTCACCCCTTTTCCCACCTGTTCCCTTTTTCCCTCTGATTAGGTCTCTATATCTCTCTCTGTTTCTGCTTCTGTCTTTGTCGGATTCTCGTTTGTGTTACTCATGCCTGAACCAGACTATCGTCGTGTTTGCTGCAACCTTGTCCTGTCCTGTCGGAATCTGCCTGTTCATCTAACCTTGTCCTGTCCTGTCGGAATCTGCCTGTAAATCTGAGCCTACGTGTGTTTCGTCATTAAAGAAACTCTGTTTTGTTAATTCGCTTTTGGGTCCTCATTCACGCACCTGACAGAAGAATCCGACCAAGAATGGACCCAGCGACTTCGGATCCTCTCCACTCAGCCGTCGAGATCCAGGGAGCGATGCTAGGCAGACACGAGCAGGAATTGTCTGCTGCTCGACATGCCGTTGAGACCCTGGCCACCCAAGTCTCCAACCTCACAGAACAGGTTCACCATCTCCGCCTCGATCCACCGGCCACTTCCAGGGCTTTCGAATCTCCGGAGCCCAGAATCAATAACCCGCCGTGTTACTCTGGGGAGCCCACTGAATGCCGCTCGTTCCTCACCCAGTGTGATATTGTGTTTTCTCTCCAGCCCAACACTTACTCCAGGAGCACTGCTCGTATCGCCTACGTCATATCTCTCCTTACTGGACGGGCTCGTGAGTGGGGCACGGCAATCTGGGAGGCAAGGGCTGAGTGTACTAACCAGTATCAGGACTTTAAGGAGGAGATGATACGGGTTTTTGATCGATCTGTTTTTGGGGAGGAGGCTTCCAGGGTCCTGTCTTCCCTATGTCAAGGTAATCGATCCATAACAGACTACTCTATTGAGTTTTGCACTCTTGCTGCCTCCAGTGGCTGGAACGAGCCGGCTTTGCTCGCTCGTTTTCTGGAGGGTCTCCGCGCAGTAGTAAAGGATGAGATTCTCTCCCGGGAGGTTCCTTCCAGCGTGGATTCCTTGATTGAACTCGCTATTCGCATTGAGCGACGGGTTGATCTTCGTCACCGAGCTCGTGGAAAGGAGCTCGCGTTCTCCGTTGCCCCCCTCTCCGCATCACTACCATCTTCCTCTGCCGGCTCGGGTGCTGAGCCTATGCAGCTGGGAGGTATCCGCATCTCGACTAAAGAGAGGGAACGGAGAATCACCAACCGCCTCTGTCTCTATTGCGGTTCCGCTGGTCATTTTGTCACTTCATGTCCAGTAAAAGCCAGAGCTCATCAGTAAGCGGAGGGCTACTGGTGAGCGCTACTACTCCTGTCTCTCCTTCAAGATCCTGCACTACCTTGTCGGTCCATCTACGCTGGACCGGTTCGTCAGCTTCCTGCAGTGCCTTGATAGACTCTGGGGCGGAGGGCTGTTTTATGGACGAGACCTGGGCTCGGGAACATGACATTCCTCTCAGACAGTTAAGGGAGCCCACGGCCTTGTTCGCCTTGGATGGTAGTCCTCTCCCCAGGATTCAGCGTGAGACGCTACCTTTAACCCTCACTGTCTCTGGTAATCATAGCGAAACCATTTCTTTTTTAATTTTTCGTTCACCTTTTACACCTGTTGTTTTGGGCCATCCCTGGCTAGTTTGTCATAATCCTTCTATTAATTGGTCTAGTAATTCTATCCTCTCCTGGAACGTCTCTTGTCATGTGAAATGTTTAATGTCTGCTATCCCTCCTGTTTCCTCTGTCTCTTCTTCACAGGAGGAGCCTGGTGATTTGACAGGGGTGCCGGAGGAATATCACGATCTGCGCACGGTGTTCAGTCGGTCCAGGGCCACCTCTCTTCCTCCACACCGGTCGTATGATTGTAGTATTGATCTCCTTCCGGGAACCACTCCCCCCCGGGGTAGACTATACTCTCTGTCGGCTCCCGAACGTAAGGCTCTCGAAGATTATTTGTCTGTAGCTCTTGCCGCCGGTACCATAGTCCCCTCCTCCTCTCCCGCCGGAGCGGGGTTTTTTTTTGTTAAGAAGAAGGACGGGTCCCTGCGCCCCTGCATAGATTATCGAGGGCTGAATGACATAACAGTGAAGAATCGTTATCCGCTTCCTCTTATGTCTTCAGCCTTCGAGATCCTGCAGGGAGCCAGGTTTTTCACTAAGTTGGACCTTCGTAACGCTTACCATCTCGTGCGCATCAGGGAGGGGGACGAGTGGAAGACGGCGTTTAACACTCCGTTAGGGCACTTTGAATACCGGGTTCTTCCTTTCGGCCTCGCTAACGCTCCAGCTGTCTTTCAGGCATTAGTCAATGATGTCCTGAGAGACATGCTGAACATCTTTGTTTTCGTTTACCTTGACGATATCCTGATTTTTTCACCGTCACTCCAGATTCATGTTCAGCACGTTCGACGTGTCCTCCAGCGCCTTTTAGAGAATTGTCTTTTTGTGAAGGCTGAGAAGTGCACTTTTCATGCCTCCTCCGTCACATTTCTCGGTTCTGTTATTTCCGCTGAAGGCATTAAGATGGATCCCGCTAAGGTCCAAGCTGTCATTGATTGGCCCGTCCCTAAGTCACGCGTCAAGGTGCAGCGCTTTCTCGGCTTCGCGAACTTCTATCGTCGTTTCATCCGTAATTTCGGTCAGGTGGCAGCTCCTCTCACAGCCCTTACTTCTGTCAAGACGTGCTTTAAGTGGTCCGTTTCCGCCCAGGGAGCTTTTGATCTCCTCAAGAATCGTTTTACATCCGCACCTATCCTTGTTACACCTGACGTCTCTAGACAGTTCGTTGTCGAGGTTGACGCGTCAGAGGTGGGCGTGGGAGCCATTCTTTCTCAGCGCTCCCTCTCTGACGACAAGGTCCACCCTTGCGCGTATTTTTCTCATCGCCTGTCGCCGTCGGAACGTAACTATGATGTGGGAAACCGCGAACTGCTCGCCATCCGCTTAGCCCTAGGCGAATGGCGACAGTGGTTGGAGGGGGCGACCGTTCCTTTTGTCGTTTGGACTGACCATAGGAACCTTGAGTACATCCGTTCTGCCAAACGACTTAATGCGCGTCAGGCGCGCTGGGCGCTGTTTTTCGCTCGTTTCGAGTTCGTGATTTCTTATCGTCCGGGCTCTAAGAACACCAAGCCTGATGCTTTATCTCGTCTCTTCAGTTCTTCAGTAGCCTCCACTGACCCCGAGGGGATTCTCCCTGAGGGGCGTGTTGTCGGGTTGACTGTCTGGGGAATTGAGAGGCAGGTAAAGCAAGCACTCACTCACACTCCGTCGCCGCGCGCTTGTCCTAGGAACCTTCTTTTCGTTCCCGTTCCTACTCGTCTGGCCGTTCTTCAGTGGGCTCACTCTGCCAAGTTAGCCGGCCACCCTGGCGTTCGGGGTACGCTTGCTTCCATTCGCCAGCGTTTTTGGTGGCCCACCCGGGAGCATGACACGCGTCGTTTTGTGGCTGCTTGTTCGGTCTGCGCGCAGACTAAGTCCGGTAACTCCCCTCCTGCCGGCCGTCTCAGGCCGCTTCCCATTCCCTCTCGACCGTGGTCTCACATCGCCTTAGATTTTGTCACCGGACTGCCTTCGTCAGCGGGGAAGACTGTTATTCTTACGGTTGTCGATAGGTTCTCTTAGGCGGCTCATTTTATTCCCCTTGCTAAGCTTCCTTCTGCTAAAGAGACGGCACAAATCATCATCGAGAATGTTTTCAGAATTCATGGCCTTCCGTCAGACGTCGTTTCGGACAGAGGTCCGCAATTCACGTCTCAATTTTGGAGGGAGTTTTGCCGTTTGATTGGGGCTTCCGTCAGTCTCTCTTCCGGCTTTCACCCCCAGTCTAACGGTCAAGCAGAACGGGCCAATCAGACTATTGGTCGCATCTTACGCAGTCTTTCTTTTCGCAACCCTGCGTCTTGGTCAGAACAGCTCCCCTGGGCAGAATACGCCCACAACTTGCTTCCTTCGTCTGCGACCGGGCTATCTCCTTTTCAGAGTAGCCTCGGGTACCAGCCTCCGCTGTTCTCATCTCAGTTCGCCGAGTCCAGCGTCCCCTCCGCTCAGGCTTTTGTCCAACGTTGCGAGCGCACCTGGAAGAGGGTCAGGTCTGCACTTTGCCGTTATAGGGCGCAGACTGTGAGAGCTGCTAATAAGCGTAGAACTAAGAGTCCTAGATATTGTCGCGGTCAGAGAGTTTGGCTCTCCACTCAGAACCTTCCCCTTAAGACAGCTTCTCGCAAGTTGACCCCACGGTTCATTGGTCCGTTCCGTATTTCTCAAATCATTAATCCTGTCGCAGTGCGACTTCTTCTTCCGCGATATCTTCGTCGCGTCCACCCGGTCTTCCATGTCTCCTGTGTTAAGCCCGTTCTTCGCGCCCCCGCTCGTCTTCCCCCCCCCCCCCCATCCTTGTCGAGGGCGCACCTATCTACAGGGTCCGTAAGATTTTGGACATGCGTCCTCGGGGCCGTGGTCACCAGTACCTAGTGGATTGGGAGGGGTACGGTCCTGAGGAAAGGAGTTGGGTTCCCTCTCGGGACATGCTGGACCGTTCGCTGATCGATGATTTCCTCCGTTGCCGCCAGGTTTCCTCCTCGAGTGCGCCAGGAGGCGCTCGGTGAGTGGGGGGGTATTGTCATGTATTGTCATGTTGTGTCCTGTTCCTGTTCTTACTCTTCACCCTGTCTCCCTCTGCTGGTCGTATTAGGTTACCTTTTCTTCCCCTCTTTCCCCCAGCTGTTCCTTGTCTTCTCTAACTACCTCGTTCACCCCTTTTCCCACCTGTTCCCTTTTTCCCTCTGATTAGGTCTCTATATCTCTCTCTGTTTCTGCTTCTGTCTTTGTCGGATTCTCGTTTGTGTTACTCATGCCTGAACCAGACTATCGTCGTGTTTGCTGCAACCTTGTCCTGTCCTGTCGGAATCTGCCTGTTCATCTAACCTTGTCCTGTCCTGTCGGAATCTGCCTGTCCATCTGAGCCTACGTGTGTTTCGTCATTAAAGAAACTCTGTTTTGTTAATTCGCTTTTGGGTCCTCATTCACGCACCTGACAATATACCTCACATTTCGTCATAAATGTCCCTCCTCCTCTCAGAAACAATGACAATATAGTTCTTAAGTCTTCTCCTACTCATACATTGTCTGCCACCTGTTATACAATCTACTACAAGCCCAAGATCTCTCCCCTCCCTGGGTGGGGACAGAATGTCCTGTAAGGAACACAGTAGTACAGCTTGTCTGTCGATAGCTCCTCTTATAATTTGTTTCACACTTGCACTCTGCTTACATACTAAAAAGGAACAAAAAGTTCTAATTCTGACTAGAACTACACACATCAGATTTAGATTTATGATTCTAATCAATTTCATACAATCATACAGTGACAGGGTAGAATTGTTAGTTACTGTTCTATGTTAAATGTATACATCATTTAGTCATTATTCATAAAATTCATAGCATATTTCAGTTTAATTTTCATTTATTTTGCAATATAGGATAAACATCATGTCTCAAAGTTAGTTAAGTTAACTGTGTGGGTCATCTACATGCACAGATGTGGGATGAACCAGCAAACTGGACCACTGTGTTCAAGTGCTGCAGCCAGACGTCTCAAGCTTATTCAGGAAAGTCGCCTGTTCTCCCCCAGATTCAAATTCTTCCAGCCATGTGTTTCCCGACAGGACATAAGAATAACTTAAAAACAACAGAAATGGTTTAATCAAACAAATCATTAATTCAAAATGAAATGTGGCATGTAATGTAAGAAACAAATCAAACAGAGTAATTGTGATCCTAACCTGCCATCATCACCCACTATTATGTCTTTTGGGTTGCCTATGAATAAATACAATTTATCCTTCTTCAAACCAAGAGTCTGGCACATGCGGTGGGCATAGAAATCTCTCTCCGTTTTAACATCCACTTGTAAATCATTCCCTGTAAGACAGCATAAGCAATATCCATTACATGATTCCTCTATCACTCTCTCTTTACTTTTTTATTCTCTCGAGGCAACACAAATCATGATTTTGGGAAAAACTGTAGTATTTACCAAGTTTATAGGCCTTTTGAATCTCCATTTTATATTTGATCAGGGTGTTCTCATCCTCTTGTATATGTTTTACTTGAATGTTGTAAACTGCAGACAGAAAACAGAGTGAAAATAAGTGGGTTTGACCAAATATTTTTTGGTAAACATACATCTGTGTCTATCCCTATACTATTGTAGGTATAGTCATGGCCGTGGGAAGATGATTAGGGGTGGGGGTGGTGTTGCAGCTGAGAATATTTTCTCTCCCTGTCACGGCTCTCGTCGTAATGAGGATCGGACCAAAACGCAGCGTTGGAAGTGTTCATGATTCTTTATTAACCAAAACACTTGAACTAAATAACAAAGTGGAAAATCCCGAAACAGTCCTGTAAGGTGCAATAAACTACACAGAAAACAACTACCCACCAAACACAGGTGGGAAAAAGGCTGCCTAAGTATGATTCCCAATCAGAGACAACAATAGACAGCTGCCTCTAACTGGGAACCATACTTGGCCAAAAACAAAGAAATAGAAAACATAGAAATAACGAAACTAGAATGCCCACCCTAGTCACACCCTGGCCTAACCAAAATAGAGAATAAAAGCCTCTCTATGGCCAGGGCGTGACACTCCCTGTGCTGCTGACGGATATTTAGGTCCACTCATACAAGACTAGTAAAGACCTAGTGCACTACTTCTGTATAAAAAATATATATATATTATTGTTTTTCTTCCTATAAATGATTCTGATTGATCAGGGAGTGCTGCAGCACCCTCAGCACTTCTACTTCCCACGACTATGATTGCAGTATGTGTCAGAAGGGTTTATTGGAAGTCAGAGAAATGTGAGTGCTGTTTTACCAGGGTTAGTCCCAAAGCAGGCTCTCTCTTCACGGTCAGAAGCTGTTAACGACTGAGCCTTCTTCACGGATGGACAATTTTCTGTCAGATAAAATTAAGGTTGGAAACAATCTTGGGGCGACAAAACAATAGAGTTTCCCAATGCTTAAGAGAACTGGCAAGCAGGCAACATAAAAGTCAAGCTTAGGCAGAGATGCTAAACATGAAGTGAAAACATAGTACATGTGCATACTACAAAAGCAAAATAATCACCACCGTGAAATTTCTGAAACTATAAAAATAATGAATGGCTGCAAAAAATCGTTAGTAGTAATGATTTGGGCTCCCGAGTGGCGCAGCGGTCTAAGGCACTACATCTCAGTGCTAGAGGCGTCACAACAGACCCTGGTTCAATTCCAGGCTGTATTACAACCGGCCATGATTGGGAGTCCCATAGGGCAGCACACAATTGGCCCAGCATCATCTGGGCTAGGATTTGGCCGGGGTAGGCCGTCATTGTAAATAAGAATTTGTTCTTAACTGACTTGCCTACTTAAATAAAGGTTAAATAAAATAAATGTAAACAATTATGTTGCTAATTTAATTTTGTACAGTTGTATAGCTAAACAATGGCCTCTCAATAGTTATCTTTACAGTAGATCCCTGAAATATCCACCAATATACAGTGGTTGTATGAAATAAGCATCTTACTGTCAATGCACGCACATCCATTCTTGCTGCAGATAATGTCCTCGTCTGTGCTACTCTTAAAGGGGCTGTAGAAACTGGTGCAGCTCTTTTCTGAAACACAGAGGAATATCATTCCGTCAATATTGTTTGGGTTCCATAGCTGTTGCTGGGCTGTACAACACATTTTCCAAAAAGTAGTAGCATTAGTCACGTAAACAGAGAAATAAACAAATGGCACATTGGATTCCGAATTTTAAAAATAAGTGGTGCTTGAGGAACTTTTCTTACCGAGGAGACAAAGTTAAATAAATTACTAAAATATGGAATAAGTGAAAGCGTTTTATTGACGTTACAATATGTAACTTTTTTGGGCGACCCAACCAAATTAGTTTTTTACACCAGCTTTAAACAGTTGAAAAAACAATATTTTTGGTTTTGGAAAATATATTTCATAGAGGTTTAGATGGTACAATGATACTTACATACTTCCATATTTTGTCACATAAACAGAAATTAGGCAAACTATTAGAATTTTAGCAACCAGGGAATGGCAGAGCGATTTCTGCACAGTGCACCTTTAATAATTGTACAGTCTAAATTTTACATCAGACTCAAATGTTGACACGATGTTGTAAATAAAGATTTTTTACATAAATTCCAGGGGATTCAAAAGTCCTCTATCAGTGCGGTGGAAAGTAGCCGCACATGCCAGGTTTTTGACTGGTGGGGCGGGCACACAGTCCACTTAGTGTTTTTATTTTAAAAAAAAGGGAATATAAAGATACATAAGTGGTTGGACACAAGAACTTCAAATAGAAATTGAGAGCATTTTTTAAAACAGATGTGTTGAACTCCCAAATCAATGGTGGGCCGAACCAAGGACAACCCGTACATTGAAAGGATCTTACCTGATTGGTAATAGGAATACACCCTAATTGAAGAAGGCTGTAGAAGGCGCACAGTAAATTCTTGATACAGAGTCACTGGTACGCAGTAATCAGAATTAGGACTAGGAGATAGCTGAAGAGAATGGAAAAAAAGGCATACACTGTACAAAACATTAAGAACACCTTCCTAATATTGTCTCGAGGCTTAAAAATCCTTCTTTAACCTTTCTCCTCCCCTTCATCTACACTGATTGAAGTGGATTTAACAAGTGACCAATAAGGGATCATAGCTTTCACCTGGATTCACCTGGTCAGGCTGTCATGGAAAGAGCAGGTGTTCCTAATGTTTTGTACACTCAGTGTACTCAGTGTATGGTTATGACACAAAGTTTTCGACTGATCAGTTCACAAGGTCAGGAAAAACTTGTCTTACCTTAGGGCCCAGTGCTTTTCCTGGTCAAGTAACCTGTACCTTCCAATTTGCAAGCCACTACATCACATTTTTACATCCATATTCTCTATGGTGCTTTCTTAGTTGTTGTAGTTCTAACGTAGGTTGTTTAAAAATAAGGAATAGTTGTAGTTTTTTTATCTGACTTAGAATGCCCCTTACTCTCTACCTTTGCCAGTGTTCTCAATAGGTTTCCAAATTACTTACATCGTATATGTGAATAATGAGAGATCCTTTATCAGAAAGCTCCTTGTCCAGTTGGTAGAAGTGAATCAACTTGTCCTTGCGAGACAACAACTACAAACACAGAAACATATGGAATGTTCTGTAGCTCAGAGTTCCATGATCAATTAGTGAAGGAGTATATCCTTTTATTGTGTATAGTGTAGATACTAAACATGAAAATGATACTTTCTACATACTGCTACTTTGTTTTGATGACTGTACCTCATTGAGACTTGTATAGTCAGGCACAAAACCTGAAGGAAGAGATACATCCAGAATGGTCATCTTGTTGGAGGTCCCTTCAAGAGGCCTACATTTAGAGAGAGAGATAAATATTTAATATGTTAATTCAGATCTTCCACACCACCAACACTACTGTAAATACATTTACATATAGTACTTCGATACCCATCAGTCACTTCCAAAACTTCTACCACAATACATACTGTAAGCATATGCACAAGGGAACAACAAGGGAAATTCTGAGATCCTCAAATATGTGTGTTCTCAATCTATATGTTGTATATAGCTGCAGATAAATGTGTAATTATGTAGTTTTCCTCTCTACTGTCTGCTCTCCACTGTCTGCTAACATAACAGGATCATATCATCCACATGTACATGCACGTACATGCACGTACACGTTACATACTGTAACTTCCCTTAGTTCTCACCTAACACATATGGTCAGTTTGTAGACACCGACAACACCGTCTGGAGCCTGTGCTTCATCTGCATAAAAACAGAGCAGTTACATCCAAAGTGTACTGGCAAAAAAAATGGTTGTAATTAAAATATGGTGTGATCAAATAACAGTAATAACATAAAGACACTTGGACAAAAGGGGTTGAGTAAAGTTATTCTTCAGAAAAACAGGAACATACTCATCTTTTCTATTGAATGGCTCATGTTAAATCCTTTGCAAACTGACTGCTCTTTCACAAGCATTGCGTAGTATGTTGTCAGGACCTGAAAAGAGCACAATGATGACAGTATCAGAATTCTTACAGTATGTCATAGATATTATTTTATCATGAGTATGGGAAGAATATTCAAACACATCGAGTATACTACATTAACTGAAATATTTATTGTGCACAAATATCCAAATACAGCTGAAATGATCCACACACCTTTAATTTTGCTCTCCCTGACCCCTTTGCTTCGAAAGTGAAATCCGTCAGCTGTGGTATCTGCAGTAATCAAGTGCATATAAAATAAAGCCACTAGAATTCAAAAGCCACTACACCATATTTGCCTGTGTTGTTCAAATTGGTTTGCTAGTCCAATGTAACTCACCCTTTCAGATCGTGACATAAACCTGGATCTCTGGTCTAAATTCCATTTGATAGAGCTGCTTTGGCCCGTGCGGACAGGGCTGTTGACAGACAGGCTTACTCTTATGTCATTACCCGGTGGGGCAGGCTTCTGTTTTTGGAACAGAGAAAGGGCCTGGAACACCACTATGGTGCACTGGAGAGAGAAACACGAAGCAAGTAGAGGGGATAGAAGGGAGTGGGGTGGGGATGAGGGGGAGGGAGACAACAGCGTAAACCATTGAAATGACAGACTGTGTTTACTTCCATGAGTAGTACCATTTTCTGTCTATATTGTGTTGTTACCTGTGTGTTCCCAAATTGGCCATTTGCTTGACTCTTGGCCACCAGCCAGTCACTCACAGCCTCTGATCTCTTAAGCTCACCCAGTGTCACGAGTGCTGAAAGTGCATACCCTGTTGCCTCCACCCCTTTATCATCATTTCCACCCCAATGAGTGCCCTCTGAGGAAAGATGGAAAGAGACAGGTACAGGGTGAAAGTCTGAAAGGTACAGAAAAATGACTAACAGAGAGAGATTTCATATCAAAGAAATAAGAATTTGATGTTTAAGGATCCCCATTATTGGGCTCCTGAGTGGCGTAGCGGTCTAAGGCACTGCATCTCAGTGCTAAAGGCGTCACCACAGACACCCTGGTTCGAATCCAGGCTGTATCACAACCGGCCGTGTTTGGGAGTCCCATAGGGAGGTGCACAATTGGCCCAGCGTTGTCCGGGTTTGGCCGGTGTAGGCCATCATTGTAAATAAGAATTTGTTCTTAACTGACTTGCCTAGGTAAATAAAGGTTAAATAAATAGCTGACGCCAATGGCGACAGGGGTCTTACCGGGGTCAGACACATAACAGACAAGACTAAAATACATTACAGACAAGACTAACAGACAAGACTAATAAGATTAAAAGGCATTACAGACAAGACTAATAAGATTAAAAGGCATTACAGACAAGACTAAAAAGACTAACAGGCATTACAGACAAGACTAATAAGACTAACAGGCATTTCAGACAAGACTAATAAGACTAATATTCCTAATATTGAGCTGCACCCTGTTTGACCCTCAGAACAGTTTCAATTCAACGTGGCGTGGACGAAAGCATTCCACAGTAATGCGGGCCCATGTTGACTCCAATGCTTCCCACAGTTGTGTCAAGTTGGCTGAATGTACTTTGGGTGATGGACCATTCTTGATACACACAGGAAATTGTTGAGCCTGAAAAATCCAGCAGCGTTGCAATTCTAGACACTCAAACCAGTGTGCGTGGTACCCACTACCACACCCTGTTCAGGGGCACTTAAATCTTTTGTCATGGTCATTCACTCTCTGAATGGCTCACACACACAATCCATGTCTTAATTGCCTCAAGGCTTACCAATCCTTCTTTAACCTTCATCTACACTGATTGAAATGGATTTAACAAGTGACATCAATAAGGGATCATAGCATTCACCTGGTCAGTCTATGTCATGGAATTATTATTATTATTTATTTATTACCTTTATTTAACTAGGCAAGTCTGTTAAGAACAAATTCTTATTTACAATGACGGCCTACACATGTATTCCTAATGTTTTGTAGACTCCGTGTATTTGAGAGAACACAGTAAAATGGCTTTAAGAGATAACTGGGGGAAACAATGGATAAAAGAAACACTAACATTAGCACTGAAAATATTACCTGTGCTTGTTCGATCTAATTCTTTTAAGATTTTCTCTTTCCATTCAGGTTTTTTAGTCAGTGCCAGGGCATAGGAAGATATGGCTACAGAGTAGGGACTGGATTGAGCAGGAAGTGCATTAAATATGTAATCTGAGGCGTTCTTCATGGCTCCATCTAGGTCCTATGAGAAACACACACACACAGAAGAAGAATGACACCGTAATGAGACTAATAATTAATAACTAATAATTTGTTAATAGTTTGACCTCTTAAATCTGTAACAATAACCAGAATGCCATATTCATCGCAGAATAGAGGTCCACATTACTGAGCAGCACACTAGTCTTCACTGACGCTACCGTATACCCAACTATTACAGCTTAGCCCCAATTGTCCACTGCAGAAAAAAACTGATCTAATTTTTCATCAGACCATCACACAGACTTACAAATGTAGTGATCAATACTAATTTTCACTAAGTCAAAAGTAGGCTACTCAAACCATCAACAATGCATCCCCTTAAAGTTATTTATCCTAGTTTACCGTGTCTATATCCTTACAGATCCCGAGGGTCTCTTGCATGGCTATCAGAACAAAAGCAGTTGTTGCCACATCTCCTTCCGTATATATCCCACCCTGAGTGGAGATGGAAGAACAGATTTTAGTCAAGGAAATTATAGCTTTGAACATAGTACAATATTAGTGCTAAAACTTGTGCTTACATTACCTGAAACATACAAAAGTCTACAGGACAAATAGTACATTTCAAAGGGATTTACCAAACATGTTTGCTTGACATGATTTTATGTTTTATATTTATAATAGTGGACAAAAAGTATAAATGAGATAAACAACTTTACTGTGAGCCTCAAACTATTGATTGGAGCGTCTTCTTGAAAAATTCCTGCAGAGTTCTGTTTTTTTACAAGGAACTTCAAAGGTTTGCACACTCTAATATCCTCCACGTCCCCAAACATATACACCATTGCAAACACCTTGGCAGTGTAAGCTGTCACCCTGGGGACCAAGACACAGTATTGTCTATTCTGGAGCCTGACGAGTCATATCATACAGTAAGTCTGATGTAAGCAGTCCTGTGTGGCTCAGTTTGTAAGAGCTTACATTTGAGAACTGAATTGTATTGTATTAACATTCTTAAAATAACTGAAAAACTTGAAAATCATGTCGTTTTAAAATGTGATTATCCATAGGGTTGATTTTCATAAGTTTAGGAATCAGAACGCTGATGTGTGGCTCTCTGTTTCACAAGAGAAGGCTGATGTGTTTAACAATTGTAACTAACCACCATAATGCAGGTAAAGCAATCTACAATGATACACAACCATTCATGCAACTGCATACACCAATGACAATTGAGGCCCAGTGAGACGAAACTGATAAATTCACTTACCATGTGCTTGGGATTCTACCATGTGAATATGGAGGATACGTGTCATCAGAGTTTTTGTAACTAAGGTGTCTTTGATAGCCTATGGAAATCAACAACATGAGAGAGTGGGGGCGATATTTGGAGAAAGAGAGGAAGAGAAAAGGACGTTTGATTAAATGTGATAGAATTAAAAGTGCCTTAATAATAACAAAATAATAATAGAGAATCATAATGCGTACCAGTATGTAATAAGCTATTCATTTATCTGAATGTTGATAATGTGATCTGTGTACTCGATTGATGTCTGATCTGCGTTTGATTGGTCAACTTGAAGCCAAAGCTACATCTCCATGTGATCTATTTCCTTCTTTCAGGGGTATAACATGTACACATGTCCACCAAAGAAAGCAGGTGATGCCTCTATGGTACAGTATATTCACCTAGCTTTACATATTCAAGCGCCTCAGCTCTCTTCTCCACTCCCACCTCCTCCCAGGCATTGGCGTGGTCCAGGTAGTGTGTGGCGATGATGGGGGCAGTCATTGAAACCAGGTTCTGCTCGACACAGCCACCCGGCATCTTAATGAGTTTACTCAGCACTGCGCCACCAATGGAGTTGATTACTGTATCTGCCAGGGAGTCCCCTAATCCAAGACAACATTTTAAACTTGTGTTTTCTTGTTTTAGAAAGGCAAATTCCAAATACTGTAATCTATTTTACACCGTTCATGCTAGCTACAAAATTGTAATGATCGGGTTTACCCGATATATGCAGCCTATACCGGATGATGCTTATTAGCCCACATGTACATTATTTTGTCATATATACACTGGGCCTGGTAGAACCAGACTGATCGCTGCGTTCACAATGGCGCCGGAGGGGAGGGCTGCCGTCTTATCGGCTCTCAACCAAGCATTTTGATTTTTTTCCCCTGTTGTTCTAAACTTGTTTTGTACATAATGTTGCTGCTACCGTCTCTTATAACCAAAAAGAGCTTCTGGACATCCGAACTGCGATTGCTCACCTCAAACTGGACAAAGATTGATTTGATTTGATTTTGAGGTTATTCTTCACCAAGTCGGATGAGAGGATATACTACTACAGACACCCGACTAGGCCCAGATCCCTGTGATTCGCTGGAGAAGGAAACTGAGATTTCATGGAAAAAGATCCGGGTGCCTTGTGAGGATCAGGCGACGAGTGGCTAATCTGCCCTTGCCTTCCGTCCTGCTAGCTAATGTTCAATCGCTGGAAAATAAATTGGACGAGCTGAAAGCATGTATATCCTCCAAACGGGACATGAAAAACTGTAACATCTTGTGTTTCACCGAGTCGTGGCTGAACGTCGACATTAAGAACATACAGCTGGTGGGTTATACATTCTATCAGCAGGACAGAACAGCAGCCTCTGGTAAGACAAGGCGCGGGGGCCTATGCACATATGTAAACAACAGCTGGTGCACGATATCTAAGGTTTTGCTTGCCTGAGGTAGTGTGGTCTACTGCTTATCATATACCTAGAGTTTATCTGAATTTTTCGTAGCTGTCTACATACCACCACAGACCGATGCTGGCACTAAAACCACGCTCAATGAGCTGTATACTGCCATAAGCAAACAGGAAAACGCTCCTAGTGGCCGGGGACTTTAATGCAGGGAAACTTAAATCAGTTTTAATTCATTTCTATCAGCATGTTAAATGTGCAACCAGAGGGAGAAAAAAATATCTAGACCACATTTACTCCACACACAGAGATGCGTACAAGCAAAAATTACAAGCAAAAATTAAAGCAGGAAGCACCAGTGACTCGGTCAAAGAAGTGGTCAGATGAAGCAGATGCTAAACTACAGGACTGTTTTGCTAGCACAGACTGGAATATGTTCCAGGATTCTTCCGATGGCATTGAGGAGTACACCACATCAGTCACTGGCTTTATTAATAAGTGCATGAAGGACGTTGTCCCCCCATTGACTGTACGTACATACCCCAACCAGAAGCCATGGATTACAGGCAACAGTCATACTGAGCTAAAGGGAAGAGCTGCTGCTTTCAAGGAGAGGGACTCTAACCCGGAAGCTTATAAGAAATCCCGCATTGCCCTCCGGCGAACCATTAAACAGGCAAAGCGTCAATACAGGAGTAAGATCGAACCGTACTACACCGGCTCCGACGCTTGTCGGATGTGGCAGAGCTGGCAAACTATTACAGACTACAAAGGGAAGCACAACCGAGAGCTGCACAGTGACACAAGCCTACCAGAAGAGCTAAATAACTTCTATGCTCGCTTCGAGGCAAGTAACACTGAAACATGCATGAGAGCAGCAGCTGTTCTGGATGACTGCGTGATCACGCTCTCCGCAGCCGATGTGAGTAAGACTTTCAAACAGGTCAACATTCACAAGGCCGCAGGGCCAGACGGATTACCAGGATGTGTACTCCGAGCATGCGTTGACCAACTGGCAAGTATCTTCACTGACATTTTCAACCTCTCCCTGTCCGAGTCTGTAATACCAACATGTTTCAAGCAGACCACCATAGTCCCTGTGCCCAAGAACACTAAGGTAGCCTGCCGACTCAGCACTCATGTCTGTAACCATGAAATGCTTTGAAAGGCTGGTCATGGCTCACATCAACACCATTATCCTAGAAACCTTAGACCCACTCCAATTTTCATACCGCACCAACAGATCCACAGATGATGCAATCGCTATTGCACTCCACACTGCCCTTTCACACCTCGACAAATGGAACACCTATGTGAGAATGCTATTCATTGACTATAGCTCAGCGTTCAACACCACAGTGCCCTCAAAGCTCATCACTAAGCCAAGGACCCTGGGACTAAACACTTCCCTCTGCAACTGGATCCTGGACTTCCTGACGGGCCGCCCCCAGGTGGTAAGGGTAGGTAACAACACATCCGCCATGCTGATCCTCAACACGGGGTCCCCTCAGGGGTGCGTGCTCAGCCCCCTCCTGTACTCCCTGTTCACTCATGATTGCACGGCCAGGCATGACTCCAACACCATCATTAAGTTTGCTGATGACAACAGTGGTAGGCCTGATCATCTACAACGATGAGACAGCCTATAGGGAGGAGGTCAGACCTGAACATGTGGTGCAAGGACAACAACCTCTCCCTCAACATGATCAAGACAAAGGAGATGATTGTGGCCTACAGGAAAAGGAGTACAGAGCACGCCCCCATTCTCATCGACGGGGCTGTATTGAAGCAGATTGAGAGCTTCAAGTTCCTTGGCACCCACATCAACAAACTAACATGGTCCAAGCACACCAAGACAGTCGTTAAGAGGGCACAACAAAACCTATTCCCCCTCAGGAGACTGAAAAGATTTGGCATGGGTCCTCAGATCCTCAAAAGGTTTTCCAGTTGCACCATCGAGAGCATCCTGACGGGTTGCATCACTGCCTGGTATGGCAAATGCTCGGCCTCCGACCGCAAGGCACTACAGAGGGTAGTGCGCACAGCCCAGTACATCACCGGGGCCAAGCTTGCTTCCTGCCATCCAGGACCTGTATTCCAGGCGGTGTCAGAGGAAGGCCCTAAGAATTGTCAAAGTTTCCAGCCACCTTAGTCAGACTGTTCTCTCTGCTACCGCATGGCAAGCGGTACCTGAACAGCTAATCAAATGGCTACCCAGACTATTTTCATAGGCCCCCCTCCCCTCCCGGAACGCTGCTACTACTCTCTGTTATTATCTATGCATAACAAGCTTGCTGTCCCCAGTCCACCTGGCCGTGGTGCTGCTCCAGTTTCAACTGTTCTGCCTGTGATTATTATTATTTTACCATGCTGGTCATTTATGAACATCTTGGCCATGTTCTGTTACAATCTACACCCGGCACAGCCAGAAGAGGACTGGCCACCCCACATAGCCTGGTTCCTCTCTAGGTTTGATCCTAGGTTTTGGCCTTTCTAGGGAGTTTTTCCTAGCCACCGTGCTTCTACACCTGCTATTTGGGGTTTTAGGCTGGGTTTCTGTACAGCACTTTGAGATATCAGCTGATGTACGAAGGGCTATATAAATACATTTGATTTGATAGTCTCTTTAATAACTCTACCTACATGTACATATCATCTCAATTACCTCGACACCTGTGCCCCCGCACATTGACTATGACTCTGTACCAGTACTCCCTGTATATAGCCCTGCTATTGTTATTTACTGCTGCTCTTTAATTATTTGTTACTCTTATCTCTTACTTTTTGTTGTTGTTGGAATTTTCTTAAAACTGCATTGTTGGTTAAGGGCTTTTAAGTAAGCGTTTCACTGTAAGGTCTACTACACCTGTTGTATTCGGCGCATGTGACAAATAAAATTTGATTGGATTTCACCACTCCATTTCTCTTCACATATCAGTCTGGCCTACTTCTCTATTGAGCCAACGTCTGTAATGAGGGGCATTTTTCAAAACGAACTTGTCTGCAATTGGATCACCATCAACCAATCAGAGGACGGCCGAATTCAAAGCACAGTGTTTGGCCACGTGGCATTTTGTCATAAACCCACCCATTGCTTCTGAGAGGATGGTGATTTGATCAGTCATTTGCTAACTTATTCCAAATACCCATCTATTGGAGGAAGGCCAGACTGATACATGAAGTGAAACAGAATGGTAAACTCAGCGATGAGGCTGGTTCCACCAGGCTACACACTGACAGCAAAACATCAAAAACCATTGGATTGTTTCATTAATGTTTTCTTTTAAATATATAGTAGTCACAACTAACTTATTTTTATTAGAATAAGCAATCTTTTAGGTTGAGGATACCTTCTAGAGTGATGTAAGTACTTGACACTGTGTCTGGAAGCATGTTCTTCAGGTTAATGTTAACTTCTCCTGTCTGCTTCCCTGTTTCATTTGACAGGGAACAACACAAAAATATCCAATTACATGTTCACACCTACATAATATCAACCAATGTTGTTGATATCATAGATTTAGGCCTCTGTGTAATCTCAGGAGGACATTCTGGCACATTCTCGACAATGGCCTTAATACATTTGAAAGGAGTGGTTCAGGATTTTATAACTTGTAATCCATAGTTCGGTTTTCTTTAAACGGCCACTTCAAACTTCAGTTAAATTTAGTCACCACAAGCTAACAATCAATGGATGTGATGAAGGCAGTTGAGCATGTTTTTTTTTCTCAGAACAAATCGCCTGAAATCAACTCAAATCAACTCCATATTTGGTTTGATCTTACTTACAGGTGATATGGCCATTTTAATGTAAAAAACATACATTAGCCATACTTCCATTGATTGTTAGTTTGTAGTGGCTGAAGTTAGCTGAATTTTGTAGTGGCTGTTTAAAGTAAGCCGAACCATGAATTACAGTTTCTCTCGCCCATACAATACTTTCAAGGTGAGGAACCATCTAACATCGAGTTGTAAAGTTCTGTTTAAAGTAAACCGAACCATGGATTACAGTTTCTCTCGCCCATAGAATACTTTCAAGGTGAGGAACCATCTAACATCAAGTTGTAAAGTTCTGAACCACTCCTTTAAGCCATGTTATTTTTTAAGATCTAATGGAGGGTAAACAGCTGTTTTGGTCCAAACCATTCATAAAATCTGGTTGCAACAACCTTTCCTCTAGTTTGGCCATCTCCACTCCTTCTGGCTGTGATATGAGCAGAAACGGGGAGAGAGAGAAACATTTTAAAGAAACATTTTATGTGTCATCAACTAAACTGTGAGCATCACGAGCAGGTGCAGGCAGCCTCACCACAACAAGAAGTTGTTTCTCTATGCCATCTCTATAATGCTCGCTCCGGGCCGTTACAGTGATTTGGTGTTTGCCTGGTTTCATGGGAATGACAGTGACGTACAGGACTTTCTGTGACGTTTTGTCCACATAAATTTTTTTCCTGTAGGATCCTCCGTAATTCGTTGCTGTGCACAGATCCTCACTGGTCTTTAACAAAACTGTGACCTACAAATCGAGATGAGAAGTTATTTTAGTTGTGTCTAGAATGTCCCCTCTCATTGAAGCCACGAAAGTTCAACGCCGACCGCGGTACTTCAGGCCTTGTTTGCAGTAAATAGGATCCCCCATTATAGTGAATGGAAAAATACAAATTGAAGACAATGATGGTACCAATAATGGCTTCTAATACACCAGATGTGTGTCCTTGAACGGATTGTTTTTAAATCACATACAGAAGTTATAAGGATCATTCAGTTGATAATGGCATTCTGCATTACCCCAGTCGGCCTTCAACTTTAATTACTCAATGAGAGGAGGCAGCACTGAGATGGCCTGCAACATCACTTCCTGAAGTAGGTCAAACTGCGTATGTTATGTCGCAATCTTAACCTTAACTGAATTCATTTGGCTTCAATGCGCTATTGAGTCTTCACATAGGAATGAATGGTGTCACGTGATCGATGGCTTTGCCCATTCATATATATATATATATATATATATATATATATATATATATACACTGTATATATAGTCATCGGCCTAAAGTGACTGCCTTACTGATCAAGCGACTTCAAACAAGACATCTACCTCTTGAGACTCTTCATCGTAGTTGTGTATAACTACTTTGATCTGCACTTGTTCTCTGTTTACAACAGAGTATGGAAGGCGCAGGTCCACATAGAAGTTCTTTACAACAGTCATTTCTACAGGTTCTGCTACACATACACCTGCAAACAGAAAAATATAGTTTTAACGACTGTGTTTCAGACTGATCATGTCATGATAAATAACAAGTTGTTAATTGTCATCTGGGGTTGTTTGATAAGGGCCAAAGAGGTACAACCTGTGATATTTTCTGCTGCTCGATGGTCATTTCAATGAATCCTTTGATTCTTGAAACATATAACATAAGTCTCCCATGAGCTTATGCAGTATAACTGTCTTACTTCATCATAACTCAAACTCAAACCTATTGGGCAAACATTTACCTATGTTTTTGGTGGTGCAATTAACATCTGAATAAACCATAATTAAAATAGGCCCAAATGCAACCTTAAGGGACAGTTAGTTTTTTTGAACCAAATCTCTATTTCTGATGTAAATGGCATGTTATAGAAGTGCCCAGACACCCCACCAGCGAGTGGGTATACTGGCAATACTTTCCGTGAGCGAGCATGCACGTGCTATCTATAAGCACGCTCATGCTCGCACAAGGAAAAGTATCGCTCTTTCCAACAAAATGGAATGGACACAATTTCATGTGTACAACACCTATATACCTGCATCACTATACTGAGTGCATTGACGTTTCTAAAAGGATGAAATGTTGTGTTTTTGGAGCCTTTGATCATGTTTTATCTGTGCACTGGCACAGCAGAACAAGCCTGAGGATGTCTATCGCTGGTGGGCTAAGTTTCTCAAAACCAAGTGAAATTGCAAAAAAAAAAAATTCTGGACACTTATATAACATGCCATTTACATTAGAAAATGTGAGATTAGGTAAAAAAATTTTTTACAAAAAATGCTAACTTGTCCTTTAAGCCAGCATTGTATGGTTTCAAAATAAAACAAGTGAAACATTGTCATAGTGCAAAATAATTGTGCAAAGTGCAACAAATACTTTTAACCTCATTGTAATCTCACAGTGTGACATAATTTGAAACTTTTGTTCGAATATGTGGATTATAATTTATACAGTGGTGTTTATTTAACTACGGTGTTGTAAACAGAGTAATACATACATATTCAGCCTGGTTGCTCTGAGTAGATGTTTTTTGTGTCCCTCCAATTCCTATGATATGTTATGTTTGGTATACTTACTTAAGACAGAAACAAAAGGAGGGAGGTTGGTCGGGGAGGATACGAGGTCATATAACCCAAAATGTGAGCCTGCCTTTGCGCACGAATGCTGAAGACTGGACTTTGTTCAACAATCAAGACACAATGTTTTGCTTCTGAAGCGTAAATGAGAATTTAACTACGACTTGCGGGCAGTGGGTTCAGAACAACAATGACAAAAAATGTAGACAAACAATTTAACATTTTTGTGGAAATTATACCACCACCGAAAAGTGCATTTTGGAGACTGGAATGACAAAGAGACATGTGCTCTGCCAGTGGTGTAAAGTAGTTAAGTAAAAATATTTTTAAGTACTACTTAAGTAGTTTTTTGTGGTATTGTACTTTTTACTCCATACATTTTCCCTGACACCTAAAATAACTCGTTACATTTTGACAGGAAAATTGTCCAATTCACACACTTATCAAGAGAACATCCCTGCTCATCCCTACTGCCTCTTATCTGGCGGATTCACTAAACATAAATGCCTTGGTACAGAAACCTGTGTTTGCAATTACAGAGATCATACGTTTCCTGTAGTTCTTGACCAGGTTTGCACACACTGCAGCAGGGATTTTGGCCCACTCCTCCATACAGACCTTCTCCAGATCCTTCAGTTTCAGGGCTGTCGCTGGTCAATACGGACTTTCAGCTCCCTCCAAATATGTTCTATTGGGTTCAGGTCTGGACACTGGCTAGGCCACTCCAGGACCTTGAGATGCTTCTTACGGAGCCACTCCTTAGTTGCCCTGGCTGTGTGTTTTGGGTCGCTGTCATGCTGGAAGACCCAGCCACGACCCATCTTCAATGCTCTTACTGAGGGAAGGAGGTTGTTGGCCAAGATCTCACTGTACATGGTCCCATCCATCCTCCCCTCAATACAGTGCAATCGTCCTGTCACCTTTGCAGAAAAGCTTCCCCAAAGAATGATGTTTCCACTTCCATGCGTCACGGTTGGGATGGTGTTCTTGGGGTTGTACTCATCCTTCTTCCTCCAAACACGGCGAGTGGAGTTTAGACCAAAAATCTCTATTTTTGTCTCATCAGACCACATGACCTTCTCCCATTCCTCCTCTGGATCATCCAGATGGTCATTGGCAAACTAGTGTGTTACTAATGGTTTTCTTTGAGACTGTGGTCCCAGCTCTCTTCAGGTCATTGACCAGGTCCTGCCGTGTAGTTCTGGGCTGATCCCTCACCTTCCTCATGATCATTGATGCCCCACGAGGTGAGATCTTGCATTGAGCCCCAGACCGAGGGTGATTGACCGTCATCTTGAACTTCTTCCATTTTCTAATAATTGCGCCAACAGTTGTTGCCTTCTCACCAAGCTGCTATCCTATTGTCCTGTAGCCCATCCCAGCCTTGTGCAGGTCTACAATTTGATCCCTGATGTCCTTACACAGCTCCCTGGTCTTGGCCATTGTGGAGAGGTTGGAGTCTATTTGATTGAGTGTGTGGACAGGTGTCTTTTATACAGGTAACGAGTTCAAACAGGTGATACAGGTAATGAGTGGAGAACAGGAGGGTTTCTTAAAGAAAAACTAACAGGTCTGTGAGAGCCGGAATTCTTACTGGTTGGTAGGTGATCAAATACTTATGTCATGCAACAAAATGCAAATGAATTACTTAAAAATCAATACAATGTGATTTTCTGGATTTTTGTTTAGATTCCGTCTCTCACAGTTGAAGTGTACCTATGATAAAAATGAGGAAAACCTGAAAAATCGGCAGTGTATCAAATACTTGTTCTCCCCACTGTACATGGGATTTGTAACGGTTTATACTTTTACTTAAGTACAGTGCCTTGCGAAAGTATTCAGCCCCCTTGAACTTTGCGACCTTTTGCCACATTTCAGGCTTCAAACATAAAGATATAAAACTGTATTTTTTTGTGAAGAATCAACAACAAGTGGGACACAATCATGAAGTGGAACGACATTTATTGGATATTTCAAACGTTTTTAACAAATCAAAAACTGAAAAATTGAGCGTGCAAAATTATTCAGCCCCTTTACTTTCAGTGCAGCAAACTCTCTCCAGAAGTTCAGTGAGGATCTCTGAATGATCCAATGTTGACCTAAATGACTAATGATGATAAATACAATCCACCTGTGTGTAATCAAGTCTCCGTATAAATGCACCTGCACTGTGATAGTCTCAGAGGTCCGTTAAAAGCGCAGACAGCATCATGAAGAACAAGGAACACACCAGGCAGGTCCGAGATACTGTTGTGAAGAAGTTTAAAGCCGGATTTGGATACAAAAAGATTTCCCAAGCTTTAAACGTCCCAAGGAGCACTGTGCAAGCGATAATATTGAAATGGAAGGAGTATCAGACCACTGCAAATCTACCAAGACCTGCCCGTCCCTCTAAACTTTCAGCTCATACTGAAGACTGATCAGAGATGCAGCCAAGATGCCCATGATCACTCTGGATGAACTGCAGAGATCTACAGCTGAGGTGGGAGACACTGTCCTTAGGACAAAAATCAGTCGTATATTGCACAAATCTGGCCTTTATGGAAGAGTGGAAAGAAGAAAGCCATTTCTTAAAGATATCCATAAAAAGTGTCGTTTAAAGTTTGCCACAAGCCACCTGGGAGACACACCAAACATGTGGAAGAAGGTGCTCTGATCAGATGAAACCAAAATTGAACTTTTTGGCAACAATGCAAAACGTTATGTTTGGCGTAAAAGCAACACAGCTCATCACCCTGAACACACACTGTCAAACATGGTGATGGCAGCATCATGGTTTGGGCCTGCTTTTCTTCAGCAGGGACAGGGAAGATGGTTAAAATTGATGGGAAGATGGATGGAGCCAAATACAGGACCATTCTGGAAGAAAACCTGATGGAGTCTGCAAAAGACCTGAGACTGGGACGGAGATTTGTCTTCCAACAAGACAATGATCCAAAACATAAAGCAAAACCTACAATGGAATGGTTCAAAAATAAACATATCCAGGTGTTAGAATGGCCAAGTCAAAGTCCAGACCTGAATCCAATCGAGAATCTGTGGAAAGAACTGAAAACTGCTGTTCACAAATGCTCTCCATCCAACCTCACTGAGCTCGAGCTGTTTTGCAATGAGGAATGGGAAAAAATTTCAGTCTCTCGATGTGAAAAACTGATAGAGACATACCCCAAGCGACTTACAGCTGTAATCGCAGCAAAAGGTGGCGCTACAAAGTATTAACTTAAGGGGGCTGAATAATTTTGCACGCCCAATTTTTCAGTTTTTGATTTGTTAAAAAAGTTTGAAATATCCAATAAATGTCGTTCCACTTCATGATTGTGTCCCACTTGTTGTTGATTCTTCACAAAAAAATACAGTTTTATATCTTTATGTTTGAAGCCTGAAATGTGGCAAAAGGTCGCAAAGTTCAAGGGGGCCGAATACTTTCGCAAGGCACTGTACATTTAGGCAGTTCCATTTACTTTTGATACTTAAGTACATTTAAAACCAAATACTTTGTCTTTTACTCAAGTGGTATTTTACTGGGTGACTTTCACTTTTACTTGAGTCATTTTCTATTAAGGTATCTGTACTTTTACTCAAGTATGACAATTGAGTACCTTTTCCATGCATGTGCCTGCACATAATATTGAGTTTGCAAAAGGCTTTCGTAGCAAGTTAACATTTAATTGAGAAGGTTTTTGGGAAAGCCTTTTCATCTACCAGAAGACGGTTAGGCCTATTATTAGCATCGTTATATTTTTCCTGTTTCTTAGTTGTTTGAAACCTGGACATTTTAGTTCATATTATGAGGCATGTCTTCCCTTGCTTCAAAGTAGCCTATAGCCAAAATCCGACCATAGAAACATGGAGGAAATTATTTATAAAGACTTCCTCATATGCGTTCTCCTGTTCTATTGGTTCTTTCAACCTTCTTTCATTGTCTAGCAGACAAAGGCATTATCCTAGTCATTTTAGCAACCCATGATAGTTGTTGCATCTTTAGATCTCCTCTCTTTCTAAATTTCAAACTGATATTTCCATTGCTGCTCCTAAAATGTGAATAAATAATAGTTTATCAACATTTTAAGCTCAACATTCTGATCTGTTCCATCAGCCTATTAATTGATACAGTGTTTACCTACACTACTTTGATACGCATTGTGGGGATTAAGAAGAGAGTATATATGCTATCACTACTGCAAAATAAGTAGGTATATGGCGTATGCGTATACCCTCTACTACACCACTGTGGTTGCTTCAAGTTGTGTATTTACAGTCTTTTATGTATTGCATTGTCATCAACTCCAATTTCAATGTTAGTCCGTTAGGCCTATAGCCTAGTTCGTTAAATAGCCTGACCCATATTTGCTAAATATGTTGAACATGTTTGCATTCAGTATTGTTCTAATTGCATTGCTTCAATAAGGAAATATACAGTGCATTTGGAAAGTATTCAGAACACTTAACTTTTTCCACATTTTGTTACATTACAGCCTTATTCTAAAATGGATTAAATAAAAATAAATCCTCATCAATCTACACAAAATACACCCCATAATGACCAAGCAAAAACAGTTATTTTTCTGGCAAATGTATTAAAAACAAAAAAAAGAAATACCTAATTTAGATGTTTCTACAACTTGATTGGAGTCCACCTGTGGTAAATTCAATTGATTGTACATGATTTGGAAAGGCACACACCTGTCTATACAAGGTCCCACAGTTGACACTGCAAGTCAGAGCAAAACCAAGCCATGAAGTCGAAGGAATTGTCCAATGAGCTCCGAGACAGGATTGTGTCGAGGCACAAATCTGGGGAAGGATACCAAAACATTTCTGAGAATTCAAGGTCCCCAAGAACACAGTGGCCTCCATCATTCTTAAATGGAAGAAGTTTGGAACCACCAAGACTCTTCCTAGAGCTAGCCGCCTGGACAAACTGATAAATCGGGGGAGAAGGGTCTTGGTCAGTTATGTGACCAAGAACCTGATGGTCACTCTGACAGAGCTCTAGAGTTCCTCTGTGGAGATGGGAGAACCTTCCAGAAGGACAACCATCTCTGCAGGACTCCAACAAATCAGGCCTTTATGGTAGAGTGACCAGACGGAAGCCACTCCTCAGTAAACGCCACATGACAGCCTGCTTGGAGTTTGCCAAAAGACACCTAAAGACTCTCAGACCATGAGAAACAAGATTCTTTGGTCTGATGAAACCAAGATTGAACTCTTTGGCCTGAATGCCAAGTGTCACGTCTGCAAGAATCCTGGCACCATCCGTACGATGAAGCATGGTGGTGGCGGCATCATGCTGTGGGGATATTTTTCAGAGGCAGGGACTGGGAGACTAGTCAGGATCGAGGGAAAGATGAACGGAGCAAAGTACAGAGGGATCCTTGATGAAAACCTGCTCCATAGTGCTCAGGACCTCAGACTGGGGCGAAGGTTCACCTTCCAACAGGACGATGACCCTGAGCACAGAGCCAAGACAACGCAAGAGTGGCTTCGGGTCAAGTCTCTGAATGTCCTTGAGTGGCCCAGCCAGAGCCCGGACTTGAACCCGATCCAACCCGATTTGTTACTTTTTATTTAAATGTTTTACTTATCTATTTTTTACTTAACACTTATTTTTCTTAAAACTGCATTGTTGGTTAAGAGCTTGTAAGTAAGCATTTCACTGTAAGGTCTACACCTGTTATTTTCAGTGCATGTGACAAATAACATTTCATTTGATCTGCAGAGAGGAATGGGAGAAACTCCCCAAATATAGGTGTGCCAAGCTTGTAGAGTCATACCCAAGAAGAGTTGAGGCTGTAATCGCTGCCAACGGTGCTTCAACAAAGTACTGAGTAAAGGGTCTGAATACCTTTGTAAATGTTATATTTCAGTATTTTATTCATAATAAATTAGCAAAAAAATTCTAAAAAACTGTTTTTGCTTTGTCATTATGGGGTATTGTTTGTAGATTGAGGGGGAAAATGTTCTATAAATACAATAAGGCTGTAACCTAACAAAATGTGGAATGCCACACAACCTACTGATGAGTAAGCAGCATGATGACAACGTGATCAGCAGAGTGATCTTCTTTGTGAAAAGGGGGAGAAGACCATCCCGGAGAGGGCGTGCCCATGAGAGTGTTGAGGTCGTGTGTCTTCTCAGAAGTTGGAACAAGTTGACCATGAAGATAGGTGTACTGTATCGTGTTTCGAAGAATGTGGTTACAAAGAGGAGAAAGTAACTGTATGTGGTTCCAGCCTCCATGAATGCTGTTGAAGGGTGTCCATGATGAAGCTGGCCACCAGGGCCAACAGAGAACAGTCTACCTGACAAGACAGAGGCATGGCCTGGATAGGGAGGTTAAAGCATATGTGAAGTGTTGCAGGAGATGCGTCGTGATCGAGACTCCTGATCCGGAAGCAAGATCTCCTCTTGAGAGCATAATAACAACTGAGCCTCTTGAACTAGTGTGCATAGACTTTTGGTCTGCAGAAGATTCTTCAAACAAGTCCCTGGATGTGCTCGTTGTTACTGACCACTTTACCAAATTAGCTCATGCCTTCTTGTGTCCGAACCAGTCTGCTAAGTCTGTAGCTCATCAATTGAGGAACAACTATTTCTGTGTCTATGGGATGCCTCGCCGTATACACTCAGATCAGGGACCCAACTTTGAGAGTGCTTAATAGACAAACTGTTGAGTGTTGCAGGTGTTCAGAAGTCTCACACCATGCCGTACCATCTGATGGGGAATGGGTCCTGCGAAAGGATGAATAAGACGTTGGGAAACATGATCCGGGCCCTGTCGACGAAAGCAAAGCACAGATGGACTCAGGCGCTGAAGTCCCTCACGTTTGCGTACAATTGTACAATCCACGAGACCACAGGCTTTGCCCCTTTCCTGCTAATGTTTGGGAGGAAGCCAAGACTGCCTGTTGACATAGTCTTTGCCTCTGTCATAGAGAACCCAGAAGTTGTCGACTATGACCAGTTTGTTCAGTCCTTGAGGAGAGATCTGAAAGAAGCCATGAATACAGCACAGGCGAAGCAGTTGAAGAGGCTAAGCAGTTGAAGCGAAGCAGTTGAAGCAGTTGAAGAAGCAGTTGAAGAGGCATGCTGACCTCTATGACAGAAGAGTCAGAGGAGCACCAGTGGAGATTTGTGATCGAGTGTTGCTGGCTAACAAGGGGGAGCGCGGAAAGCGGAACCTCGCTGACCGTTGGGAGGATACTGTCTACCTTGTCACTGGATTGAATGCTGATAGTCACACTTTTAAGATTCAGAACAGCTCCACTTGGCAGGAGAAGACAGTACATCGCAACCTGATAATGCCAGTCAACTTTCTTCCTCTTCCCCATGCTGTCGTTGATGATGGAACAGACATGTCTGGATTAACAGAGTCTGAGGACATGAATGACGGCCTTGTGGTCTCAGCTGCCATGGACATTGCAGTGGATGATGATGCTGAGTACAGAATAAAACTGTGGGTGTCGGAGTTGCCTTCTGAAGGAACAGGTGACACAAGCCTGGAGGGTGATGTGCAATCCTTGGATGCTTAGGATATTCCACCTTTGCATTCTGTGGAAGATATACTGCAGCTGGAAGGTCTGCCTCGATCAGAGAGTCTTGAAGAATCTGACCATGACGTAACAGTGTCATGAGTGAGCTAATTGACCAGTCTGCTTACAATATCCGTACTGACCTACCAAACTCAGACCATCCCTTACCTGATCAGTTACGCACTGACTGTGTTGACAGACCCACTATTGCAACAATACACAACACTGTTACTCCTTATGCAGTTGAAGGTACTCTGGGTCATATTAGGTCAAGGGCAGGAAGACTATTTAAACCAGTGTCAAGACTGAAGAAAGTTAGCTCTTGAAGGTTAATTTGTGAATACATATTTTATTTGTTTCGTTTCTACATCATTGTGACCATGATTAGAGGTTGCAGGATGGTAATGTGATGGATATGATAGTCTCTTATGATATGATGGTTTATTTTATTACTTGGATGTTTTAAAGTCGCTGAGTGTACTTAACATGTAACAGGCATGTTTACCTATGAGGGCTAAGGGGATTGATCAACCACTTTTCACTCTAATTCTCATGGAGAATAGTAATAATCGAAAATAATAATTGCTGGGTTCTTAATAACTTGTTAATTTAATTGTATTATATAGTCCACGTTTGTGTAGTCATGGTGGTTCATATTTCATTTATTTTATGCTGTGACTAAATAACCATTTTAAATCAAAACCTTGAGAGATGATAATTTACTTTATTGTTAGAAATAGGCATACCATTGATTTTTAGGCTAATGAACGATAAATAAGATAAGTAAAAATGCATGTAAAAATCTAGTGTATTTTCATACATATGTTTTTTTTACCAAGTACAAAAATGGATGTAGCATAACCAGATTGACCCTTTAAAGGCAGATATATTGTGGATTTTTTGTTGGACATCATCTCGGTTGTCATTCATCAATAATGGATGACTCCCATTGAAAAAACAATGTCTCCATCTGAAATGTTTCCCGTACCATCATGCTAGAAATTGAGATGGTACTTGGAGCCACTCACCTTTGGTTTCAGAGGTACTGATGCCGAGGACCATCCACTGTGTGATGGAGTCTTGAAGAACCATGTTAGTCTTTTCATGTGTGACAATACTGAATAAGGGAGCAAGAGAGAATGATATACATTTCTATCTGCTGGATGCATTTAACATGTGAGGGATTGCTTTAGCAGAACCAGTGGGAAATTATTATTATATTATCAAAAGTATCTAAACTACTACTTCCTCCACATCATTAGAAAACAATGCATCATGCTGTAGGTCTAATAGAAAACAGAACATTTGCTTGCAATTGCATTAAACTGGGGCTTCGCTTACATTTGAAAGCCCTTTGAATATCTTATCTTTGGTTGGTCAGATCTCGAGTATGTGAGATACCTACCTGGTTCCCAAATTCTGAAACCCATACCTGATTAAATCCATCAATTTTCCATAATCAGTAACACATGAGGAACAATCATGTTTTACTGCCTGTTAAATGTTGTCTTTACCCAGCATCTGTTTCTTTATCACTCAGCAGTATGGTGGTCCACATCCAGCTGACATCAAATTTAGAGCGGATAATAATGTCCTCCTCAACTTCATCATACAAATCTTCATTTGCTTCAGAAAAATTAAACAAGATTGAAGAAGAGAAAGAGAGTGAGAGAACTCGATAGACATTTATATTTACACAATCTATCGATTTGCCTATGAAATGTATGTCAGACAAAGACAGACTGAAAAAAAGAGAGAAAAAATGCTTTTACTGCGAGCGAGGATCAGTTCTGGGGTGGTGAAGCTTATCTTATCTTTCTGGATTCCTTGACAGCAGCGTAGAAAGGCCTCCACACACTTCGGCCCTTCTGTAATGTAGTGCGAGCGCTTCTCACATGAGTAGTCCAAGGGAAAGTCCATCATGCCATCATGACAGCACCTCTTCGCATTCTCTTCATACTGTCTCGCTTGGGAAGTAGATAACATAACGCAGCTATATCGGTTAATTCACCCTCATTCTATTTATGATCTGTTACATCAGCCCTTACTCACCTAGCTCATATTTGGCTTCCTGTAAAGACTCTGCCCGTCGCCTCCTTTTAGGTACCTCTGTGTCACAACTGAATCCTAAGAGATGATTGAAAAGCAACTGAAGCTGATAAAAGGGTCTATTCTTAACTAACATAATTGAAGAAACCAAGAGAACATCAACTACAGTATTTGTCCAGTAGCTTAGTAATTCAAATGCTGCAGTGATCAGTGCATCTCAACAAGCGTATGCTTATCTGGAATGTAGTAATAGTATATAAAATAATATTATGCAGATTGCTCCTACGTTGTCTAGGTGCTGTTTTTTCTTGATTGGATACAAACAGGAGGCCAGCATCTGAGAAAATTGCCATGTTGTTTCGCCCCCCTCCCCTTGTGCACCCTTTGTCACTCCTCTCTACTTCATCCCAGATCTGAAATAAAGTGAGATAGAAGGGGCGTGTCAAAATGGTTCAAGCAGCAGAATATAAAAATGTAACAAGATTTCAGTGAGTCACCTTGGCCTGCGTGAGATTGCCCTTTTTACTCAGCATGTAAGCAGCCTTGTCAACCACCACCAGCCCAACCTTGGCACCTGGGTCTCCCTCGACGTTCAGAGAGAACTCTTCTCTTGGGCGGAAGTCTCTTGTGCGTTTATTAGATTTCTTTATGGATAGTTTTAGCTAAAAATCAGAACATGGACAGATGCAAAGAACATTAATGAGAACAAAAAAATGTGATGTGACATATTGAATGTACAGTACACTCCAAAAGTATTGGGACAGTGACAATTTTGTTGTTGTTTTGGTTCTGTACTCCAGCACTTTAGATGTGAAATGGTTAATGGCTATGAGGTTAAAGTGCAGATTGTCGGCTATAAATGTAGGGTATTTTTTATCAATTTCGGGTAAATTATTTAGAAATTACAACACTTTTTGTACATAGTCCCCCCATAGAAATGAATGGAAAACAACGTATTGTGTCATTTTGGAGTCACTTATAATGTAAATAAGAATATAATATAAATATTTCAAATCACTTCTACATTAATGTGAATGCTACAATGATTATGGATAGTCCTGAATGTTTCGTGAATAATGATGAGTGAGAAAGCTAGATGCACAAATATCCTACCCCCAAGACATGCTAACCTCTCACCATTACAATAACAGGTGAGGTTAGCTTTTTGGGGGTGTCATGATGTTGGCCTGGGGGGTTGGTTTATGACAGTCATAAATACCTCCCCCCCCCCTTTTCCCTCTCTCTACCCTACTAAGGTTACATTTGCAAAACCCTTGGTTAACATAGACATTCTGGGAACGTCAGAATGTGGGGGGAAATTAACTACAGTGGGGCAAAAAAGTATTTAGTCAGCCACCAATTGTGCAAGTTTTCCCACTTAAAAAGATGAGAGAAGCCTGTAATTTTCATCATAGGTGCACTTCAACTATGACAGACAAAATGAGAAAAAACATCCAGAAATCACATTGTAGGATTTTTAATGAATTTATTTGCAAATGATGGTGGAAAATAAGTATTTGGTCACCTACAAACAAGCAAGATTTCTGGCTCTCACAGACCTGTAACTTCTTCTTTAAGAGGCTCCTCTGTCCTCCACTCGTTACCTGTATTAATGGCACCTGTTTGAACTTGTTATCAGTATAAAAGACACTCCACTATGGCCAAGACCAAAGAGCTGTCAAAGGACACCAGAAACCAAATTGTAGACCTGCACCAAGACTGAATCTGCAATAGGTAAGCAGCTTGTTTTGAATTAATTATTAGGAAATGGAAGACATACAAGACCACTGATAATCTCCCTCGATCTGGGGCTCCACGCAAGAACTCACTCCGTGGGGTCAAAATGATCACAAGAACGGTGAGCAAAAATCCCAGAACCACACGGGGGGACCTAGTAAATGACCTGCAGAGAGCTGGGACCAAAGTAACAAAGCCTACTATCAGTAACACACTACGCAGCCAGGGACTCAAATCCTGCAGTGCCAGACGTGTCCCCCTGCTTAAGCCAGTGGCCTAGCCAGTCTCCAGATCTCAACCCCATAGAAAATCTTTGGAGGGAGTTGAAAGTCCATGTTGCCCAGCAACAGCCCCAAAACATTACTGCTCTAGAGGAGATCTGCATGGAGGAATGGGCCAAAATACCAGCAACAGTATGTGAAAACCTTGTGAAGACTTACAGAAAACGTTTGACCTCTGTCATTGCCAACAAAGGGTATATAACAAAGTATTGAGATAACAAAAGTTTATTGACCAAATACTTATTTTCCACCATAATTTGCAAATAAATTCATAAAAAATCCTACAATGTGATTTTCTGGATTTTTTTTCTTCTCATTTTGTCTGTCATAGTTGAAGTGTACCTATGATGACAATTACAGGCCTCTCTCATCTTTTTAAGTGGGAGAACTTGCACAATTGGTGGCTGACTAAATACTTTTTTGCCCCACTGTATATTCTGGTAATCCGAACAACTGAACATATGCGGTGGTACTTAATGAATATGATGTCAGTTCGGTTGTCATCTGAGACCTTCTCATCAATGATAAGATGACAAACTCTACAGTGGAAAGTCTACACATCAGAGTTATCGGATTCACATGGAATTGTTGTTCAATTTAAATGTTTGAATATTAAATTATTTGTGATGGGATGAAATGTGATTTTAGCTTCTAAAATGTGACATTTGGGTGTTCATAAGATAGGGCTGCTCAGTGGCCCTCCCTTGTGAAGGGACAAGGGCTATAAAACTTTTCAAACAAACCCTCCTCTCCCTTCCTATATAAGCCCTTGGCGACAACATAACTTCCTGTTCTGAGGATATGAGGGCTACAGTCCTATGTCAGAATGGTTCAGATAATAACTACAGAACGAAGCCAACATCAGCATGAGCTTTGGTTGCGAATGGTATGAACTTTTGAACTCTTATTCACTACAGAAGTGATACCTACTAGCTGTTGAGTTAGCGACCACAGCTGCAAACGCAGGTTAGGAAGGAACAGACAGAGTATCCCGTCTATCACACACAACGTTACTACAACGTATTCAATAGACAACCAGAGACATTCTTCAAAGGACAGAGGACTTGGTTTGGCAACACGGCTTTCCATCTACCACCAACCTACTGAAGCGCAGCTCAGAGTAAATATTTATTGCATTTTCCTTTTCCAAATGGGCGGTAATTTAGAATGCATAAGATACTGTATTTACGATAGCACAGCTTCGCCTTTGTTCCGGTTTTCCCGCTCTTTCACTCAACCCAGCCCCTTTTCCTTTGTGTAACCAGCTGTCATATCTGTTCCGCCCGCCAGGGCCGTTTTCCTTTATGACGTAATTTGTAATCAAGTTATGATTAATTGTGTGCATGTGAATTCTGTGTGATTAGTTAGGTATTTAGTAAATAAATAATTAACCCCAATTTTGTATTGCTGATTCAAATTGTTAGCCAGGGTTCTTGCAGATAAAATAATTTACAACTTTCAGATTATGAGACTGAAGTAAGATAAAGATTAATGTTGACTGCTATTGATGTAAAATATTACTAGTTTGTTTATTCGGAAGATAACAGCTCTATAAATATTATTTTGTGGTGCCCGACTCTCTAGTTAATTAGATTTACATGATTAGCTCAATCAGGTGATATTAATTACGGATAAATTATTTTATAGAATAGCATGTCATATCACTTAATCCGGCATAGCCAAAGACACGACAGGGGGTACGATATTTATTCCTCTTTCTCACTCATCATTATTCCTACAGGATTATCCGTAATCATGGTAGCATCCACATTAATGTAGACGTGTTTAGAAACATATTCTATTCTTATTTACAATAAAAGTGACTCCAAAATGAAACAATTCATTATCTACCATGAATTTCTATAGGGCACAAAATAATCTGAAACACAACCAAAACATACAGGAAATGCATCCAACACATTTGTAGAGTCACAGTCTTGATGTAGTCATTGCTTGCTATGAATATGGGACCAAATACTTAACTTTTTACTACTTTAATACACATGTATATATACACATATATAAATATACAGTTGAAGTCGGACGTTTACATACACTTAGGTTGGAGTCATTAAAACCCATTTTTCAACCACTCCACAAATTTCTTGTTAGCAAACTACGTTCATCTCTAAGAGACAGAATGCATCTCCTTCCTGAGAGGTATGGCGGCTGCGTGGTCCCATGGTGTTTATACTTACATACTATTGTTTGTACAGATGAACATGGTACCTTCAGGTGTTTGGAAATTGCTCCCAAGGATGGACCAGACTTGTGGTGGTTTACAATTATTTCTGAGGTCTTGGCTGATTTCTTTTGATTTTCCCATGATGTCAAGCAAAGAGGCACGGAGATTGAAGGTAGGCCTTGAAATACATCCACAGGTACACCTCCAACTGACTAAAATGATGTCAATTAGCCTATCAGAAGCTTCTAAAGCCATGACATAATTTTCTGGAATTGTCCAAGCTGTTTAAAGGCACAGTCAACTTAGTATATGTAAACTTCTGACCCACTGGAATTGCGATACAGTTAATTATAAATTAAATAATATGTCTGTAAACAATTGTTGGAATAATTACAAGTGTCATGCACAAAGTAGATGTCCTAACCGACTTGCCAAAACTATAGTTTGCTAACAATAAATTTGTGGAGTGGTTGAAAAACGAGTTTTAATGACTCCAACCTACAGTGCCTTGCGAAAGTATTCGGCCCCCTTGAACTTTGCGACCTTTTGCCACATTTCAGGCTTCAAACATAAAGATTTAAAACTGTATTTTTTTGTGAAGAATCAACAACAAGTGGGACACAATCATGAAGTGGAACGACATTTATTTGATATTTCAAACTTTTTTAACAAATCAAAAACTGAAAAATTGGGCGTGCAAAATTATTCAGCCCCCTTAATTAAGTTAATACTTTGTAGCGCCACCTTTTGCTGCGATTACAGCTGTAAGTTGCTTGGGGTATGTCTCTATCAGTTTTGCACATCGAGAGACTGACATTTTTTCCCATTCCTCCTTGCAAAACAGCTCGAGCTCAGTGAGGTTGGATGGAGAGCATTTGTGAACAGCAGTTTTCAGTTCTTTCCACAGATTCTCGATTGGATTTAGGTCTGGACTTTGACTTGGCCATTCTAACACCTGGATATGTTTATTTTTGAACCATTCCATTGTAGATTTTGCTTTATGTTTTGGATCATTGTCTTGTTGGAAGACAAATCTCCGTCCCAGTCTCAGGTATTTTGCAGACTCCATCAGGTTTTCTTCCAGAATGGTCATGTATTTGGCTCCATCCATCTTCCCATCAATTTTAACCATCTTCCCTGTCCCTGCTGAAGAAAAGCAGGCCCAAACCATGATGCTGCCACCACCATGTTTGACAGTGGGGATGGTGTGTTCAGGGTGATGAGCTGTGTTTCTTTTACGCCAAACATAACGTTTTGCATTGTTGCCAAAAAGTTCAATTTTGGTTTCATCTGACCAGAGCACCTTCTTCCACATGTTTGGTGTGTCTCCCAGGTGGCTTGTGGCAAACTTTAAACGACAATTTTTATGGATATCTTTAAGAAATGGCTTTCTTCTTGCCACTCTTCCATAAAGGCCAGATTTGTGCAATATACGACTGATTGTTGTCCTATGGACAGAGTCTCCCACCTCAGCTGTAGATCTCTGCAGTTCATCCAGAGTGATCATGGGCCTCTTGGCTGCATCTCTGATCAGTCTTCTCCTTGTATGAGCTGAAAGTTTAGAGGGACGGCCAGGTCTTGGTAGATTTGCAGTGGTCTGATACTCCTTCCATTTCAATATTATCGCTTGCACAGTGCTCATTGGGATGTTTAAAGCTTGGGAAATCTTTTTGTATCCAAATCCGGCTTTAAACTTCTTCACAACAGTATCTCGGACATGCCTGGTGTGTTCCTTGTTCTTCATGATGCTCTCTGCGCTTTTAACGGACCTCTGAGACTATCACAGTGCAGGTGCATTTATACGGAGACTTGATTACACACAGGTGGATTGTATTTATCATCATTAGTCATTTAGGTCAACATTGGATCATTCAGAGATCCTCACTGAACTTCTGGAGAGAGTTTGCTGCACTGAAAGTAAAGGGGCTGAATAATTTTGCACGCCCAATTTTTCAGTTTTTGATTTGTTAAAAAAGTTTGAAATATCCAATAAATGTCGTTCCACTTCATGATTGTGTCCCACTTGTTGTTGATTCTTCACAAAAAAATACAGTTTTATATCTTTATGTTTGAATTCTGAAATGTGGCAAAAGGTCGCAAAGTTCAAGGGGGCCGAATACTTTCGCAAGGCACTGTAAGTGTACGTAAACTTCCGACTAAAATGGAGGGGACTATGTACCAAAAGGTCTGTAATTTCTAAACAGTTAATCTGATATGGATGGAAATACCCTCAAATTAAAGCTGACAGTTTAACCTCAGTCATTGTATCATTTCAATTCCAAAACAAAAAAAATGTCACTGTCCCAATACTTTTGGAGCTCACTGTATATTGTTAAAAAAGTTATATTTTAGAGTTTACCTGTCCCATGCACTGGTCCTCCACGTCCACCCACAGTGAGTCAGCCACCACGTCATAACCTTGCAATGGCACAATGTAGAAAGCCACCAGGCGGAAGGAAGGGAGCATGTCTGGAGTTACTTTCAAGGTTTCTTTGAGGAGAGCTTTGTCCTTTGAATTCCACTTCCCCATTTCCATGATCCGCCCTTTGCTGACCACCTAATATAACATTTAAACCGGACTGTAATAAAAATCAAAAATATAGAATTGCAAAACAATAAAGAAAAACATAGTTAATTTACAGTTGTTTTACCATGTATGAAATGAAATCCTGTTGAAAAACCTGGGCCCCATTTTCTCCAAGGAAGTTAACGGCAACGTAGAGGTTCTCATCCTTCTTCACAACAGATTTGTCCACAGAAAGGTGGATGTACTCTTTGACTGTCTTTGTCTCGTATGCTAAAAGTGTGATATCTTTTCGTGCCTGGTGACTAGAATTATGTAAACCAGAGACAGCGGTTGTCACTTGGACATTTTTTGTTTTGTCTGTGCGAACAGTGTTAATGGTGATGACAGCTATTCCGTGGCTGTCTGTGAAGTATTTCAGTCCCTCACGCTCTATTTCAATGCCCTTTACAGGAGAGCCAGTAGTGTCAGTCAGGTATACCTGGAGAGAGAGAAAGAAAGAGGGTGTGTTTAACAGGGGTTGAGAGGGCATGAGTGTGAGAAAGGTTGCATGGCCGTTTGTGTTAATGTGTTTGAGTTACCCTTATGTAAATGAAGTTAATCAAAAAAAGTTATACTGTACTTTAATGTATCATTATGCTTAAATAAAAAGTCCTTGAAATGTTATTTAAATAAGTGTTTTTGAACTTTTTTGGTGTATATGTACTTCATGTCTTAAGATAGATTACTTTTAGTGTATTTTTTGTTCATATGTATTCTTTTTAATATTTTGAATAATATCGTTTATGCATACACAGAATACATAACAAATAAAAGTGTCCTTTCTCTTATTTAGCGATTATCTTGAAAATGCATGTTTTTCAGAATTCCACACACTGTCTAATTTGTAGAATAATTTGGTATACTTCAATAATATACTGAAAGTATACAGTATGTGTTTAAATATAGAAAAACTATGCTCCAAGTGAACTTTTTCAGAGTGAAGTTTTAGCAACATTAAAGTGCATGAAAACACAATTTTATAGCGAAAGTAATATTCCTTGATATTTGAAAGAGAAATAAACATAGGTAACACATTATTTGACACCCAGTGTAAGTTGTGACACGATCATAACCATGTCATAATATGGTCATAACACTGTCATGACCCATATATTTACACCTGTTGTGACATACATTGCGTTATTTTATGGCTGGTTATGACACTTACTTAAGTCTCAAAACCCATAGTTATTCAAATTAGTTTTTTCCCTGACAATAAGTTCCCTTTTGTTTGAAAGTTTGTCTTTTTAATCTTTAGTTTTTGTTGTAATGAATTCATTAGTAACGCTTTTTTCATTGTATTTTAAATAACTTCATGACCCTGTTATGAAGCATTATGACCATCATGTGTCACTTTTACTTGGACTAAGAAAATACACTTTATGTTAATGTCAAGAAGCATTATGACCGTCATAACCATATAACCCAGATAGGCCTATCACGTACATGACCTATATCAGTCATCAGTCAGAAAGAGGGTTTGTTGTCCTGCTCCGGAAATCTGCTCCTGCATTCATCCCAGTCATCAGCAGCAGAGCATTGGGGTATGTGCATGTCTGACATCAATGTTTGCACAATTACAATTATAATTTAACATGGTATATTTCTAAAAAGTATATATAACAAACATACTGTTGATACGTAGGCTATGGTGTAACGTAATGTTTTGACTTGTGTGGTAGGTTTTGTGGGTTTTTACACTCTTATGTAGGTGTCATAACCAGCCATATAATAATGCAATATATGTCACAACAGGTCTAAATATGTAATGATAGTGTTATGACCATATTATAACAGGTAATTACACAGGTAGCCTGTTATGACATATTACAACATGGCTATGACAGTGTCATAACGTGTTATGACGCTGGGTGTCAAGTAAAGTGTTTGCTAGACATATAATAAGTAAATGTGTTGTTTCTATTTTTTATTTTTTAGAGTTCACATACAATATACATTTAAGGACTTGGTAAGGGTATAATTCTGCTTATTTCTAAAGACAAAAGTTTACCCTTGTGACGTATGCAACTTACATGAAGATTAAATGGTAGGCCTGGCTTGAAGAATTTGGAGGATTTGGTAAAATAAATTGAGTAAGGAGATTTAACCACTTTGATGCCTGTGAGTTCTGCTGTTACAATGTCACTGCCTAGGAAAGAGACGGACCAGGAGAAAACAAGGTGTTATATGGGATGTAACAAATATAATCTGTGGATATTAGGGTCAAATACACATTCCAAATGCTCTTATGTATATTTACAGAAAAAAAAGATGGATGTCACTAGTAAAAGTCACTAGTAGAACAGGCTGGATTGAAGATGCTCTTTGAATTATGTATCGTCCAAAAACAAAGACACCCAATGCGGCCTTAATAAGTGTTTCCATGTTTTTAAAAAAATCTATTAAACTGAACATGCAACAGTAATAAAGGGATTATGAACACACAACAATGATTATATAATACTTGAGCTGTGCTTGATTTAGTTTTCCATGGAACCAATAGAGTAGCTCCAAAAATGCACACACAAAGCTAATTCAAGCACACCTCAAATACTTTCAAGAATTTTGAAGTATTTTGCATAAGTATTTGACCTTGGTCTGATGGATATGAATGGATGAATCCATATAGCATTCACAATAGGTATTACCACACCTGAGCTAGTGAAGACAGTAGCTCTTGCATAGAGAGAACATTCAAGGATATCATCAATACTATTAACGTCTTTAGCGGCAGCAATGATTTGAGCAACTGTCACTATGGCTGTGGTTGTCCCTGTCTGAGAGACAAAATCAAAAAGATGGTTAAATGTAGAATATCGACAAATCAGTATTCTAAGGGTACAGTGCCGTGAAGAAGTATTTTCCCCCTTTCTAATTTTCTCTACTTTTGCATATTTTTTATATTAAATGTTATCAGATCTTCAACCAAAACCCAATATTAGATAAAGGGAACCTGAGTGAACAAATAACATAACAATTACATACTTATTTAATTTATTTAATAAACAAAAGGTATGCAACACCCAATGCCCCTGTGTGAAAAAGTTAATTGCCCCCCTTACACTCCATAACTGGTTGCGCCACTTTTACCTGCAATGACTGCAACCTAACGCTTCCTGTAGTTGTTGATCAGTCGCTCACATCGCTGTGGAGGAATTTTGGCCCACTCTTTCATGCAGAACTGCTGTAACTCAGGGACATTTGTAGGTTTTCAAGCATGAACTGCTCGTTTCAAATCCTGTCACAACATCTAAATTGGGATTAGGTCTGGACTTTGACTAGGCCATTCGAAAACTTTACATTTGTTGCTTTCTAGCTATTTTCATGTAGACTTGATTGTGTGCTTTGGATCATTGTCTTGCTGCATGACCCAGCTGCGCTTCAGCTCACAGACGGATGGCCTGACATTCTCCCACAGAATTCTCTGATACAGAGCAGAATTCATGGTTCCTTCTATTAAGGCAAGTCGTACAGGTCCTGAGGCAGAAAACCGTCCCCAAACCATGACACTACCACCACCATGCTTGTCCGTTGGTATGAGGTTCTTACTGGGGAATGCAGTGTTTGGTTTTCACCAAATGTCTACCAACGAGCAGTTCATGCTTGAAAACCCACAAATGTCTCTGAGTTAAAGCATTTCTGCATGAAAGAGTGGGCCAAAATTCCTCCACAGCGATGTGAGAGACTGATCAACAACTACAGGAAGCGTTAGGTTGGAGTCATTGCAGGTAAAAGTGGCACAACCAGTTATTGAGTGTAAAGGGGCAATTACTTTTTCACACGGGGAAATTGGGTGTTGTATATCTTTGTTAATGAAATAAATAAAATAAGTATACTTTTTTTGTGTTATTTGTAAACTCATGTTCCCTTTACCTAATATTAGGTTTTGGTTGAAGATCTGAAAACATTCAGTATAAAAAATATGCAACAACACAGAAAATCAGAAAGGGGGCAATACTTTATCATAGCATTGTAAATCCTGCCCTAAATCACTGCTTTGAATTTGAGTTTGAATTGCTGAGAGATTGTACAATTACTTTATCAATAATATGCTGCCAAATAATACATAACATACCTTGTGGAAACATTCCAGTGATCATAATAACTTTGCTGTAAGGGCATCATCAGTAAAGCACAGTTCAAGAAAAACTTACTTGTAATTGGTGCCTTTGTAGTAAGGTGGATAACTGGATTTTCATGCCATTTTTGCACACATATCCAAACATGACATATGCATAGCCTACAACCGCCGTTCCAGAGAAGTACCTGAGAAACAAGTGTTAAATGAAATTGAATCTGCGCTTAAGCTCCGCCGCCCTTAGTTACTGTTGCAACCTCAGACAACATTTCCCCGGGAAACCCAATTCCCCATTCAACCATTGGCGAAATTCCCTCCCCAATGATCTCAAACGGTGTTTCTAATACACAATTAAATTAAACACAGACTACCCCTTGCTAATCAGGAAACTTTTGCTTATGTTGTGGTGGACTGTCATTACAATATATTCACGGGAACCTTGTCAAATTATGTTTGTTGTGTGGCTAGCCACTCAATTGCTCTGAATTCACCTTCAGCATGCATGCAGTCAAAGCTATAACAACTTAGGAGCTCATTAGTGCTCTCTAATCGTATCCAGATGTTGACAGCAGATGGGAGTTGTATTCATAGCATTGCTAACTTAGCTAACATACATTTTGAGAAAACAAGTTATATTAAGTGGCTAGCTAGCTAGTGTTTGAAATGTTTGGAGGTCAATGAGACTGGGAGCTAGCTAGATAACCAGCTGACTTAGCAAGCAATGTAACAAAAGTATAATTTTGGATTCCAAAAAATACTCTAACAGACTCTGCATTTCAGGAATCACAGGAGCAACTACTTCTGGTGCATGTGGGAGCAAAACTCATGCCTATGATTACATTTCCATTATTAGCAGCATCTAGGCTGTCCACTTTGAAGAGCAGAGACAGAATGGCTATATAAGGCATGGAACATATAGGACCAGGGCCCCGCTACCATTAAAACCTATACAGCTGTCAGATGTGGGCGTTAACAAGCAAGAACTGAGATGAAAAGATAATGGTGGAGAAAGGTCAAGGGAAACTATTTTCATATAGAGGGAGGGGACTCTATACTTTATGCAAAGACAGAATACTATAAAGGCAGGACTCTGTAATATGAGAATTTAATATTTTCCATGGAAGGGCTCGGCTCTGTTACGTGTGTAATAAAGTCTAAATTGAATTCACAAGTTCCGGTATCTGTGTAAATATTTGACTCAAGATTTTCCACAACATGTACTGTTCAACTATTTAGTAATTTAAACATTTATTTTTTTGAAGGAAACTCCATACTTGCCATAGCTTTCATGCGATTTAAACATAAGCTTGTCCGAGGTGTCGGACTAGACAAGAGTTGGTATCCATTGGAGCACTGCAATTAGTTTCCCAAAGGTCTGGGGCGGGGCTTAGTGAAGGGTCAATTGAGATTTACTTCTTGAATTAAAATTGAAATAGAGTAAATACTATAGGATGTCAATGTTTTATTTATTATAGAATTTCATTAAAGTCAATACAATTCCAATGCTTTATATAATGTATACTTCAATATTAACAATGTTTATTTCAAGATATTATCAATGGCATATTGTTGTAAAGACTTATTTTGGGTTATGATGGAGAAAGAAATGTGTGCTAAGCTCATGGCAAGTTTATTATTATTTTTTAAATCAATGGGGTAAATATCAAGAATTGAAATGACTGTTGACCAGATTATTTAAATATAAAACGTACAGTGCGTACAGTAAAGTATTCAGACCCCTTGACCTTTTCCAAATTTAGTTACGTTAAATACTTATTCTAAAATAGATTAACTATAAACATTTTCTCAACAATCGACACACAATACTCCATGATGACAAAGATGACAAACAGTAAAAAAAAAAAAAAAAATGCTAATTTGAGTGGCCAGACTGAAGCCACTCCTCAGTAAAAGGCACAACAGCCCGCTTGGAGTTTGCCAAGGCACTTAATATACTCCCAGACCATGAGAAAACAGATTCTCAGGTCTAATGAAACCAAGATTGAACTATTTAGTCTGAATGCCAAGCGTCACGTCTGGAGGAAAGCTGGCACCCTCCCTACGGTGAAGCATGGTGGTGGCAGCATCATCCTGTGGGGATGTTTTTCTGCGGCAGGTACTGGGAGACTAGTCAGGATCGGGAGAAAGATGAACGGAGCAAAGTACAGAGAGATCCTTGATGAAAACCTGCTACAGAGCACTCAGGACCTCAGACTGGGGGCGAAGGTACACCTTCCAACAGGACAATGACCCCAAGCACACAACCAAGACAACGCAGGAGTGGCTTCGGGACAAGTCTCTAAATGTCCTTGAATGGCCCAGCCAGAACCTAGACTTGAGCCCGAACATCGAACATCTCTGGAGAGATGTGAAAAGAGCTGTGCAGCAATGCTCCCCATCCAACCTGACAGAGCTTGAGAGGATCTGCAGAGAAGGATGGGAGAAACTCCCCAAAGACAGGTGTGCCAAGCTTGTAGCGTCAAACCCAAGAAAACTTGAGGCTGTAATTGCTGCCAAAGATGCTTCAACAATGTACTGAGTAAAGGGTCTGAATACTTAGGTAAATGTGATATTTCAAACATTTCTAAAAACCTGTTTTTGCTTTGTCATTATCAGTTATTGTATGTAGATCAATGAGGAAAAAAAAACAATTTAACACATTTTTAGAATAGGGCTGTAATGTAACAAAATGTGGAAAAATTCAAGGGGTCTGAATACTTTCCAAATGCACTGTATATTAGCCTCTGACATATCTACAGTGTTAGCATAGGTTCAAATCTCACCTACTGCCCTTTGACACAACCTCTCTCTCTCCCCATTATCATCTTCGCTCACTATCTGTTAAATTAAATGTCAAATAAAATACATTTCCCAGAGGGCATCAGATCAAGCACCCCAGGCTGGATATTATTTTTCAAACTCACATAGCTTCTAAATCCACTTGAAAGTCTTTGTCCAGAACATGTAAATACTGCTTCCTGGTTTTCAATGTGACCTCAAATGTTGGCAACACTATAACAACAACAAAAAATACAATCACATAATGACAGCGGACAGTAAAAAATGAAATAAAAAATCCTGCCGTTAGATGGATAATCTATACTGTTGTGTTTGAATGGATGTCTCACCATGTTTCTTCACATCAAATGAGGTGTTAAAGACCCTGTCAGGTTCACTCTGTAATTTCACCTCGATGGTCCACGTTCCTTCCTCCCTGAAGGGAATAGAATACATGAGATTATTTACACATTGTAAATAATGTTCCACTTCTAATTTCACATTTGCAATGTGGAGTAACAAAATAAATGGAACACTTTTTGGCCACATTCATGGGTGCACAGACACACACACACACACTGGTGGAAAATTTACCCAATTGTCATACTTCAGTAAAAGTAAAGATACCCTTAACCATTGGCATACAATGGTCGCGCACGGCGGGAAATTGAATTAACATAATACAAAAAAATCCCATTAAAAATCTGTTTGTTTAAGTGAGAGATATGTTTTTTTTTTGCATGGGTTGCGTCTCAATCCATCTCATCCGCCAATATTGCCCTCCACATCTGGGGTGAAAGGTGGCAGAGCTAGAGCGATGTTAAAACATAACATCCCGAAAAAAAATTTTTCTCACGAACACATCTGTAGCATACAAACGCTTTTGCCTACAATGACCACTCCATTGAAAGCTGAGACTCTCACGAACACGATGGGGTTCTCCATTTTGCACTAGGACGCCCACAAGCCTAATCTGAAGGTCCAGGTACCAGTTTAAAAATGAATGGAAGTATAAATGGAGATATTTTAGGCACTAAAATAAGGGGATAAATATATTTTGAAAAATATATATTTTTTTGTTTCCTGATCTTATATCTCTGTGATATAGGAAAGATACTTCAGAACATACTTCCTTTAGATTTTTTTGGGGGGGACTATCTGTTTTCCCATGTGGTGACTCTGTTATTCAATGTGTTTCTATTGGCTAATATCAGTAATGTCAAATTCAATGTTGCATACAATAATTTTTTTATGTCTTTTTTTTATAACTTGAGGGGTTTTAAAATTGAAAATATAATAGCTAAATTATCTTTGGTATGACCATCTTAAAATTCCACGTTAGCTTAATAGCAAATGACTCAAGTAAAAGTGAAAGTCACCCGGCAAAATAAACTCAGCAAAAAAGGAAACGTCCTCTCACTGTCAACTACGTTTAATTTCAGCAAACTTAACATTGTATGAACATCTGAATATATGAACATTCGGCTTGTCACCAAAAGCACTCACAAACTTCTACAGATGCACAATCGAGAGCATCCTGGCGGGCTGTATCACCGCCTGGTATGGCAACTGCACCGCCCTCAACCGTAAGGCTCTCCAGAGGGTAGTGAGGTCTGCACAACGCATCACCGGGGGCAAACTACCTGCCCTCCAGGACACCTACACCACCCGATGTCACAGGAAGGCCATAAAGATCATCAAGGACATCAACTACCCGAGCCACTGCCTGTTCACCCCGCTATCATCCAGAAGGCGAGGTCAGTACAGGTGCATCAAAGCTGGGACCGAGAGACTGAAAAACAGCTTCTATCTCAAGGCCATCAGACTGTTAAACAGCCACCACTAACACTGAGTGGCTGCTGCCAACACACTGACACTGACTCAACTCCAGCCACTTTAATAATGGGAATTGATGGGAAATGATGTAAATATATCACTAGCCACTTTAAACAATGCTACCTTATATAAATGTTACTTACCCTACATTATTCATCTCATATGCATACGTATATACTGTACTCTATATCATCGACGGTATCCTTATGTAATACATGTATCACTAGCCACTTTATACTATACTATGCCACTTTGTTTACATACTCATCTCATTTGTACATACTGTACCCGATACCATCTACTGTATCTTGCCTATGCTGCTCTGTACCATCACTCATTCATATATCCTTATGTACATATTCTTTATCCCCTTACACTGTGTACAAGACAGTAGTTTTGGAATTGTTAGTTAGATTACTTGTTATTACTGCATTGTCGGAACTAGAAGCACAAGCATTTCGCTACACTCGCATTAACATCTGCTAACCATGTGTATGTGACAAATAAAATTTGATTTGATTTGATTTGATTTGACATAAGATTCAACAACTGATGGCAGAATTTGTAAAAAAAATAATATATATATATATATATATATATATATATATATATATATATATATTTACGGATAGCTGCTATGGGCACACTCCAACGCTGAGACATAATTTCCAAACAAATAATTTGTTGTTTAGTGAGTCCGCCAGATCAGAGGCAGTAGGGATGACCAGGGGTGTTCCCTTGAAAAGGTGCGAATTGAACCATTTTCCTGTTCTGCTAAGCATTCGAAAAGTAACAAGTAATTTTGGGCATCAGGGAAAATGTAAGTAAACCATACATTATCTTCTTTAGGAATGTAGTGGAGTAAAAGTAAAAGTTGTCAAAAATATATATAGTATAGTACAGATACCCCAAAAAACTATATATATATATATATATATATATATATATATATTTACTTAAGTACTTTATAACCCTGCGCACACACACACACACACACAAAGGTGATTAATCTTACTTGACGATATCTGGGAGCAAAAATTGGTGGGCAAAAAGTCCATTGACACTCAGACTCATTTTGGTCTGCGAGATTATAGTGCCATCAACACTCTGTTGAAAAGCAGAAAATAAAATAATTAACATTATAAAAATATTTTAAGGAGCACCTTGAAATTATTCGTACACCAGCTGATCCGGTAAACAATATACAGTGGGGAGAACAAGTATTTGATACACTGCCGATTTTGCAGGTTTTCCTACTTACAAAGCATGTAGAGGTCTGTAATTTTTTATCATAGGTACACTTCAACTGTGAGAGACGGAATCTAAAACAAAAATCCAGAAAATTACATTGTATGATTTTTAAGTAATGAATTAGCATTTTACTGCATGACATAAATATTTGATACATCAGAAAAGCAGAACTTAATATTTGGTACAGAAACCTTTATTTGCAATTACAGAGATCATACATTTCCTGTAGTTCTTGACCAGGTTTGCACACACTGCAGCATGGATTTTGGCCCACTCCTCCATACAGACCTTCTCCAGATCCTTCAGGTTTCGGGCTGTCGCTGGGCAATACGGACTTTCAGCTCCCTCCAAAGATGTTCTATTGGGTTCAGGTCTGGAGACTGGCTAGGCCACTCCAGGACCTTGAGATGCTTCTTATGGAGCCACTCCTTAGTTGCCCTGGCTGTGTGTTTCGGGTCATTGTCATGCTGGAAGACCCAGCCCCGAACAATCTTCAATGCTCTTACTGAGGGAAGGAGGTTGTTGGCCAAGACCTCGCGATACATGGCCCCATCTATCCTCCCCTCAATACGGTGCAGTCGTCCTGTCCCCTTTGCAGAAAAGCATCCCCAAAGAATGATGTTTCCACCTCCATGCTTCACGGTTGGTATGGTGTTCTTGGGGTTGTACTCATCCTTCTTCTTCCTCCAAACACGGCGAGTGGAGTTTAGACCAAAAAGCTCAATTTTTGTCTCATCAGACCACATGATCTTCTCCCATTCCTCCTTTGGATCATCTAGATGATCATTGGCAAACTTCAGACGGGCCTGGACATGCGCTGGCCTGAGCAGGGACCTTGCGTGCGCAGCAGGATTTTAATCCATGACGGCGTAGTGTGTTACTACTGGTTTTCTTTGAGACTGTGGTCCCAGCTCTCTTCAGGTCATTGACCAGGTCCTGTTGTGTAGTTCTGGGCTGATCCCTCACCTTCCTCATGATCATTGATGCCCCACGAGGTGAGATCTTGTATGGAGCCCGAGACCGAGGATGATTGACCGTAATCTTGAACTTCTTCCATTTTCTAATAATTGCGCCAACAGTTGTTGCCTTCTCACCAAGCTGCTTGCCTATTGTCCTGTAGCCCATCCCAGCCTTGTGCAGGTCTACAATGTTATCCCTGATGTCCTTACACCCTCTCTGGTCTTGGCCATTGTGGAGAGGTTGGTCTATTTGATTGAGTGTGTGGACAGGTGTCTTTTATACAGGTAACGAGTTCAAACAGGTGCAGTTAATACAGGTAATGAGTGGAGAACAGGAGGGCTTCTTAAAGAAAAACTAACAGGTCTGTGAGAGCCGGAATTCTTACTGGTTGGTAGGTGATCAAATACTTATGTCATGCAATAAAATGCAAATTAATTACTTAAAAATCATACAATGTGATTTTCTGGATTTTTGTTTTAGATTCCATCTCTCACAGTTGAAGTGTACCTATGATAAAAGATTACAGACCTCTACATGCTTTGTAAGAAGGAAAACCTGCAAAATCGGCAGTGTATCAAATACTTGTTCTCCCCACTGTATATGTAGGCCGACAGTTACAATGAGCTCAGAACTGTTCAGAGATCAGAACAATTGTGTCGTGATATTCATGTAACACTGAACAAACTCAACATGTAAGGTGCTGGTACCATGTTTCATGAGCTGGAATAAAATATCCCAGACACATTTTCCATTCGCACAAAAAGCGCATTTCTCTAAAATGTTGTGCAATTGGCATGCTGACTACAGGGATGTCCACCAGAGAATGTAATGCTTCTGAACACTTCTACATTAACGTGGATTCTACCATAATTACGGATAATTCCTGAATCAATCATGAATAGTGATGAGTGAGAAAGCTACTCCGGCACAAATATCATACCCCCAAAAAATGTTTTGCTTGTAATGGTGAGAGGTTAGCATAACTGGGGGGTATGATATTTGTGGGTCTGTAACTTTCTCACTTATAATTTTTCACGATTCATTCAGGACTTTCCGTAATGGTAGCATCCACATTAATGTAGAAGTGTTGAGAAACATTATATTCTTATTTACAATAAAAGTTACTCAAACTGACACATTACTAATAGTATCCATAGTTTAGTGCAAAAAAAATTGGTAATTAACTACAAAGACCAAAATCCATTGCGCTTCTTCTTGTCCGGTCTGTGTGGGGCAGACACAGAGAGGAGACAGAAGTACGCTTAAATCAAGAGGGATAGAGAGGGATAGAGAGCAGTTGCTTCATGAGGTATCTCTACCTGAAAATACATGATCTAAGTGATTGATATTCATTTAGCAGTCAAGTATGCCTTATTTACTTTGAAGAACATAGGCAGCAGCTCAACAGAGATAAGATGACTTGGAATTAAATAAAGTCATAAAAAAAAATGTAATATACACAACTGAAATATTTGATTAAAGTACAGTAAAATAATGTGAATAAATGATGGTTAATAAGTGATTAGCAGTAATGGGCAGTCACTACCATCATGGGACTTTTATTAATTATTTATTTCAACGCACATAATGATAGTGCGTTTAATTTAAAAAATACTAATCTAAACCGAAACTGAAAACCAAGATATTTTTATTGAATTGAACCTAAACCATACTGACTTGAAAAAGCATTTATCGCTCAGCACTACCATCTAGTCAATACCCTGTTACAGTCATTAATTAACTGCCCTACTTCCTTTTCTCATGCAACAATTAACAAACATCTGACCAATCAGATTAGAGCTAAGTAGTTGCTAGGTAGATAATCAATTGTTATTCTAATTCCAAACAACTGATTCAACATATTTTAGAAGTAACAAAAGTGACTTACAAAATTGCTCTCATAAAATAATCCTACATTCATCTGATTTTTTTCAAAAATTGTTCTGTGTTGATCTATATTTCACTGTGCTTTTCCAAATATGTGATACCTGTAAAGTAGGCTATTGCATAATTTTATCTTACCTTTAAACCAACACCAACAATACCTTTTGCTGCCTTTGCGTCAAGGTTTGTGACAAATAGCCTGTACTTAACTGAAAAGGGGAAACCACATTTTTATTATGCACAAATGGGAGGATTATTCAAGTAAAGTCTAAAATTAAACCTAACGTGAAGCTCTCTTGATATGAATTACCTTTGTAGGCTTCATAACTGCCTATGATTCTTTTTTGTATGCATTGCACCTTAATAATATGGTGATGTATGTGTTAAGACATTCTGCCATTGTTGACTGAATACACTAAAAAACAAATTTTGTATATGCAAAATGATGGAGCACTTTGAATGAGGCACAGGATAGGTTTTCTGCATACTTACCGTCCTCTCCAGGGTTATAGATAGGTTTATCTGTCTGGAGGAAGACATAACCTGCCTGGAAGGACACCAAAACAACTGTCTCCAATTGTCTGCCTCCGAATGTTGCTGTCAGGTGCACATACTGATTGCCTCTAACATTGCTTTTGAAGTCTTTTTGATCAAGCTTCCAAGAGAGAGAGAGCGAGGGAGAGAGAATGGATGTTAGTGAAGCTTGTTCAAAGGCATGATAATTATTAATAGCTAACAAAACATTTTTCCCAAATGCACAATGGTAACAGTAGCACTACACATAAGGTACCCTGTTAGGAAAATTATGATTAAATGACTGAACAAATCATTTTAACCTCTTGGATCTCTAGGGGCGCTATTTCATTTTTGGATAAAAAACGTTCCCGTTTTAAGCGCAATATTTTGTCACGAAAAGATGCTCGACTATGCATATTATTGACCGTTTTGGAAAGAAAACACTCTGAAAGGAAGGAATGAGCCTACACTTTCTGTCGTTTCCCCAAGGTGTTTGCAGCATTGTGACGTATTTGTAGGCATATCATTGGAAGATTGACCATAAGAGACTACATTTTCCAAGTGTCCGCCTGGTGTCCCTGCGTCGAAATTGGAGCGCAAAGCCAGGTCCAATTATTTTTCCATTTGAGAACAAGGAAAAACCAGGCTTCCACGAAGGATATATCATCGAAGAGATATGTGGAAAAACACCTTGAGGATTGATTCTAAACCACGTTTGCCATGTTTCAGTCGATATTATGGAGTTAATTTGGAAAAAAGTTCGCGTTTTGAGGGCTGAATTTTCTTTTTTTTTTTTTTTTTTTTTTTTTTTTTGGGTAGCCAAATGTGATGTACAAAACGGAGCTATTTCTAATACACAAACAATCTTTTTGGAAAAACTGAGCATCTGCTATCTAACTGAGTCTCCTCATTGAAAACATCAGAAGTTCTTCAAAGGTAAGTTATTTTATTTGAAGGCTTTACTTGTTTTTGTGATAGTTGCCTGCTAAATGCTAACGCTAATGCTAACGCTAAATGCTACGCTAGCTAGCTACTGTTACACAAATGATTGTTTTCCTATGGTTGAAAAGCATATTTTGAAAATCTGAGATGACAGTGTTGTTAACAAAAGGCTAAGCTTGAGAGATAGCATATTTATTTCATTTCATTTGCGATTTTCATGAATAGTTAACGTTGCGTTATGGTAATGAGCTTAGGTCTATAAATAGAATCCCGGATCCGGGTTTGGTCGTCGCAACAGGTATGGAACTGTAACTAAATAAACTTATACTCTGTTTTATTATATCTGATTAACAATATGAGTTCATAAGAAGGGATTGTGTGACACGGACAAGGAGTAATTAAAGTTAATGAACAGCATTCCAACTAGGAAGAAAGAAATGGGTTGTGGATTAAGTAAACAGATAAGGTAGTTAACCTATGGTTGAACTGACGAAACTTAGCTCTGGGGTGTTTTAGATAAGACGGTGAGTGCATTCCTAGGTTTTCTGTTAATTAGAACTGTCAGCTAAGTGGTGATCGATAATGTTGAGGAGTCAAAAGTTAATTCAGTTATGTTGGGTGACCTGTGAGTGTGTTAGTGAGTTAGAATGAACTTTTAACCTCACTTGATTCTAGGTCGGGAGGAGGGGATTCATTCTAGAAGCAATTAAATGACGTCATGTTATTGTATATAAACTGTTGCTCGTGGTAACGTGGCAGCACTCTCCGAGAATAAATTCTGTTACCTATTATTGAAAAGACTGGTCCCCGTCTATTTTATGCAAACAAGAATCTTACAAATTCTCATAAAATAGATTAAGGGAATTCTATTAATGAATACATATTGGTATAATTCAATTACAGTAACATACCCTTTATTATGTTTGATCTCCCTATTTCAAAAGGACCAAAATGACAAGCACACATTTGTTAATAACCTTAACAATATGTAATAAGGCAGCGTTTCTCCAACCTCGGTTCTGACACCAAGGGGCTACCACTACACAGCGGATTCATATAATCAACTCATCACGATTTGATTATCTGAATTAGCTGTGTAGTGCTATGGCAAAACCCCAAAATGAGCACCCATTGGGGAGTTTGCTAATCACTGTAATAAGGCTTTATAAATGATTTATAAACTATAAATGAGAATAGTGAACAATCTATTAACCACTTTTAAATCTTGTATGAAGCCTTTATAAAGGGTGCCTTACTGTAAAGCCTTAAAGGGACAATTAAAGGGATGGTTTGAGATTTTCACCCCAATCTAAATTGTATTCTTACCTTGAGAGAAGGGAAGTGTTAAAAAAAAAAATATATATATATATACTGTAAACAATGCATGGAATTTAAAATAATAAGGTATACATCATGTAAGTACATAATGTAAGAACGCAGCCATACAAAATGTTTTCCCTGCATACGTGCGCCACAAAAATATGCAAAGTTTGCAGCAGCACAAATGTTAACTTGCGTAAGGTATACATTTGGCTTAGGTCTGTGTTGTGAGCATGTGAAATTCATCCAAATCAAATATCTTACCTTTAGCTGATGCAGAGCCTGGTTGTTGTCTCCAAGGATCTGTTTTTTTTCATAAAGCTTAGATCTTTTCAAAGGAAAGTCCATCACAATAAGGTTCACCTCACCACCCACAGAGCTCTCCAAGTATATGTTCTCCTCACTGCCAACCCGAAGGATGTTTGGGGCCACCATTATGTACCTGCAACAAACGGACACATTACCAAAATAGTACTCATAGTTTATAATGTAGGTGGGCTTGAAATAAAATATTAAAACAGCTAAATATATGCAACATTTTTACAGATGTTGTCAATTCAATTTTTTTTTGCAAACCATTGATCAGTTCAGCATTGCTTTATGGTGAACAATATAGGCATTGGTTGAAGCTCAGTGCTCAAATCTCCATACCATCATATCTAAACCAATATGACACCAATCTCGATGACAATTCACAAATCAACTTGATTAGAGATACACAACACACTCCTCGCCTCTCCTCATGAACCTTCTGTCCTTTACCGAGAACCAAATACCGGATTTTTAAACAGAGTCGTTAGCATTAACGTTGTCAGACAATGTTTTGCCCAGAATGAGCTCAATATCTAGCCTTGGATAAGAATGAGACTACACCGAGGTAAAGCCAGACGGATATTCACGCTTTCAAACCACTTGAGCCACAGACTCCAAATAAGTGTCACGATGTTGGAAAAATTGCACAGGTCATATTTTCACGATTTGGACCTTAATTCCCTTTGCAAAGCTAATAAACATGTGGAAATGTGAGCAGCATTTTGTATTCCTAGTTTAATTAGTACAAACCTTTTTTTTTACATTTGAATTTCAATAGCTCCTTGGTCATGTGACCTACTGACTTCAAACAAGGTTCAGAATGTACACTCAGTGGGCCTACACATTGCACACCCTTTAGTTTGTCCATTTTCAACTCACACAATCTTACATACATTTTTCAAAATAAAAAAATGCAATAGCTCCTTGCTCATGTGACCTAATGACCTCAAACAAGGTTCAGAATGTCCACTGATTACCCTTCTATATTGAACACCCTTTAGTTTGTCCATTTTCATCTCACACGTTTTTACATTAATTTTTCAAACTTTAGAATTTCAATAGCTTCTTGATCATGTGACCTACTGGACTCAAACAAGGTTCAGAATGTACAACCAGTGGGCCTACACATTGCACACAAGTTAGTTTGTCCATTTTCATCTTACACGATTTTACATGAATTTTTAAATCTTTAACATTTTAATAGCTCCTTGGTTATGCGACCTACTGACTTCGATCAAGGTTCAGACTGTACACTCAGTGGGCCTACAAATTGCACACCCTTCAGTTTGTCCATTTTCATCTCACACGATTTTACATTAATTTGCCTGCTTTGCCCCCCTGAAGGATAGTGTCACTCACACACCTATTCACTTGGCCCTTCTCCCTGGGGCCTTCCTGACCTCCAGGCAGGCCCCCATTGACCGAAACAGGCTCTGTGCTCCTGGTGACCCGCCTGCATTTTTCTGATCACAGTCTAAGTCCCCACTCCAACCTCCATGGCCTGAGTGCTGTCCCCAGCCCCAGAGTCCGGCTGCCCTTGCTTGGACTCTAAGTGCCTTGACGGAGGCCTCCTTGTGCACCTGGTAACCTGAAACAAGCTCTGTGCACCTGGTGACCTTTCCGCTTTTATCCACTCAGAGCATAAGTCCCCAACCCAACCTCCACAACCTGAGTCCTGCCCCCAGCCCGAGTAACACCCGGTGGTATCATCAGAGGCTTTTCTGTCTTACAAACTGGACATCAGTTGCCGCTACTAACCTTCAGCAGACTTTAACTGAGTTTTTACACCCAATCGACATCAAGTGCCAGCGCAATACTTATAAGCTTGAGAACCAAATACCCCTCTCAGTATCTAGTGGCACCATCAACCGGGTGTCGGAAGAAGCAACAGAAAATAATCATCCCCTTTCAATAATTTGCTTGCCCAGTCAGGCTTTTTACATTTTTTTAAATAACATTATTTCACCTTTATTTAACCAGGTAGGCAGGTTGAGAACAAGTTCTCATTTACAACTGCGACCTGGCCAAGATAAAGCAAAGCCGTGCGACACAAACAACAACACAGAGTAACACATGGAATAACAAAACATACAGTCGAGGTAAGATAAGGGAGGTAAGGCAATAAATAGGCCACAGTGGCAAAATTATTACAATTGAGCATTTAAACACTGGAGTGATAGAGACTGGAGTGATAGATGTGCAGGAGATGAATGTGTAAGTAGAGATACTGGGGTGCAAAGGAGCAAATAAATAAATAACAGTATTTGGATGAGGTAGCTGGATGGGCTATTTACAGATGGGCTATGTACAGGTGCAGTGATCTGTGAGCTGCTCTGACAGCTGGTGCTTAAAGCTAGTGAGGGCGATAGAGAGTCTCCAGCTTCAGTGATTTTTGCAATTCATTCCAGGCATTGGCAGCAGAGAACTGGAAGGAAAGGCGGCCAAACGAGGAATTTTGTAAATGACATCGCCGAAGTCAAGGATCGGTAGAATAGTCAGTTTTACGAGGGTATGTTTGGCAGCATGAGTGAAGGATGCTTTGTTGCGAAATAGGAAGCCGATTCTAGATTTAAATTGTTTATGTGAGTCTGGAAGGAGAGTTTACAGTCTAACCAGACACCTAGGTATTTGTAGATGTCCACATATTCTAAGTCAGAACCGTCCAGAGTAGTGATGCTGGACGGGCGGGCAGGTGCTGGTAGCGATCGGTTGAAAAGCAAGCACTTAGCCCAGAACCATAGGAACCACCTTTACCAGCACTTCATCGATATTCCTCACTTTGGGGGGGGGGGGGGGGGGGGGGGGGGGGTGTCACAGTCACCCCATGGGTGATTTGAGTGTGACCGCAACAGGTGTGTACGCTCCTTTGAATTTCATCAAGTTGACATTTAGTGATCTGTGCCCAGTGGGAACCTAGGCTTTTTCTGTCCGTTTTATGGTTCAGCAGCAAATCAACGGGCGTGGATGGTACTACCCACATCAGATGTAGGCCTCCCTTCCCAGACAAGCTGGAGATGCCTCTCCCCACGTTGTAGGGCATGAGCCAGATCCATGCAATGCCTTATCACTGTGGGGGCAATGGGTTTAGTCTCCGCCTTAAGTCTAGTGAGCTTAGAAGAGACCTTCCCACCTACATTGTGTGGGGTCGGCGAGCGCCGTAGCTGGGGAGATCCGCGATAAGGGCCTGGCGTGTGTTCAGAGTTGCCGCCGCCAACCCCCCACCGGTCCGCCTTCGGCCCGCCGACAGACACCACCCCGATGAACCCCCGCATGCAGCCCCTTGCGAGACCACACACGAGAGACCGCGAGATGGGCTGCACAACAAACTTCCAATGGTGGTGAGAGGAGGGTGACAGAGCGACTGCTCCCCTAACCGCGGCACGGTCCCAGCCCCGCTTCGCACACCAGCCCAACCGACCCAGCCCTTAGACAATCCTTATCCTGAAGTTATGGATCTTTTTTTGCCAACTTCCCTTACCTACATTGTTATAACATGCCAGAGGCTGTTCACCTTGGAGACCTGTTGCAGATATGGGTATGGCCCTGCGTGAGATTTAAACCATCTCCCCCGGATTTTCAAGAGCCAGGGAGAGCTCATCGGATGCCGCCGAAACCGCAACGCTTTCCAGGGCTTGGGACCCTCTCTCGGGGCGAACCCATTCCAGGGCGCCCTGCCCTTCACAAAGAAAAGAGAACTCTCCCCGGGGCTCCCGACAGATTCTCCGGGATTGGTCACATTACCGCACTGGATGCCTCGTGAGCCCATGACCGCCACTCCATGGACATTCTGAAAGTTGTTTGAGGTAGGTAGGTCACATTACCAAGGAGCAATTGAAATTCGAAAGTTTGTAAAATTGCATGAGAAGAAAATGGACAAACAATGTGTAGGCCCACTGATTGTACATTCTGAACCTTGTTTGAAGTTTGTAGGTCAAATGACCAAGGAGCTATTGAAATTCAAACATTTAAATAAATTATTTTAAATAGTGCGAGGTGTAAATCAACAACAAAAAAAGTGTGTGCAATGTGTGTCTATGCCATCGGTTTTGCTAGAGATAATGAAATTTGAAAAATTTGATTTGTCACTGTTGACAGTCCCTAACTGCTGTTGGGGAAACTACAGGCGAATAACCAACCTGAATCTGTCTTTACCTCGGTGGAGACGACAGCATCCATAAAGTGACCATTTGACTTGCCAGCTTTAGGACTGAATATGTTTGTAGTTTTGATTACATTTATAATTTCTCTCTCATGTTTGTCTGTTAAGAACCAAGAATGTGTTACCTTTATGTAGCATTTCTGATAATACTGTAACGACCCTGGGTTTATAAGTTTCATTACAATACCAACATATTTTCAGCCGAATCTCAGAGTTCGAACACCGGGTAGGTTGCTTGGCAACAACAGAGCTGCTTGCACCATGCCGCCAGTCTTAAGAATTGTTTGCGAACAAACCTAGGCTATTGTATATAGCTAGCTATATGGTGGTATTCAAGCTTAATTTAATAAATGCAAGCATATATTTTAATTAGCTAGGTAGCTAACTAGCGAACGTTAGCTTGCTAGTAGAAAGTCCAGCAGCTAGCCTCTGTAGCTAGCAAACAACAGTCACCTGAAAGCTAGCTACTAGCGAACAGGAAAATAAGCCAATGAATGTGCTTTTGTTTTGATTATTTAGCTAGGTAGCTGGCTAGCGAACGTAACATTATACCAGTCAGATGAGAGCTAACGTTGGCTAGGTAGCTAACCAACAAACAAGGAAAGCTAGCTAGCTATATTGCAGAGTTCTGTCCTACTATCCAGGTCTGTACCCAAACAATTTAAACTTCTACTTTTAAAAATACACCTCTCTAAAAACAAGTCTCACACCTTTGCCGCCTTCTATAGACCACCATCTGCCCCCAGCTGTGCTCTGGACACCATTTGTGAACTGATTGCCCCCATCTATCTTCAGAGCTCGTGCTGCTAAGCGACCTAAACTGGAACATGCTTAACACCCCAGCCATCCTACAATCTAAGCTTGATGCCCACAATCTCACACAAATTATCAATGAACCTACCAGGTACCACCCCAAAGCCGTAAACACGGGCACCCTCATAAATATCATCCTAACCAACTTGCCCTCTAAATATACCTCTGCTGTTTTCAACCAAGATCTCAGCGATCACTGCCTCATTGCCTGCATCCGTAATGGGTCAGCGGTCAAACGACCCCCACTCATCACTGTCAAACGCTCTCCTGAAACACTTCAGTGAGCAGGCCTTTCTAATCGACCTGGCCCAGGGTATCCTGGAAGGATATTGATCTCATCCCGTCAGTAGAGGATGCCTGGTTATTTTTTTTAAATGCCTTCCTCACCATTTTAAATAAGCATGCCCCATTCAAGAAATTTAGAACCAGGAACAGATATAGCCCTTGGTTCTCTCCAGACCTGACCGCCCTTAACCAACACAAAAACATCCTATGGCGTTCTGCATTAGCCCCCGTGATATGCAACTTTTCAGGGAAGCTAGAAACCAATATATACAGGCAGTTAGAAAAGCCAAGGCTAGCTTTTTCAAACAGAAATTTGCTTCCTGCAACACAAACTCAAAAAAGTTCTGGGACACTGTAAAGTCCATGGAGAATAAGAACACCTCCTCCCAGCTCCCCAATGCAGTGAGGATAGGAAACACTGTCACCACCGATAAATCCACTATAATTGATAATTTCAATATGCATTTTTCTACGGCTGGCCATGCTTTCCACCTGGCTACCCCTACTCCAGTCAATAGCACTGCACCCCCCACAGCAACTCGCCCAAGCCTTCCCCATTTCTCTTTCTCCCAAATACAGTCAGCTGATGTTCTGAAAGAGCTGCAAAATCTGGACCCCTACAAATCAGCCGGACTAGACAATCTGGACCCTTTCTTTCTAAAATTATCTGCCGAAATTGTTGCAACCCCTATTACTAGCCTGTTCAACCTCTCTTTTGTGTCGTCTGAGATTCCCAAAGATTGGAAAGCAGCTGCGGTCATCCCCCTCTTCAAAGGGGGGGGGGGGAACACTCTTGACCCAAACTGCTACAGACCTACAACTATCCTACCCTGCCTTTCTAAGGTCTTCGAAAGCCAAGTCAACAAACAGATTACAGACCATTTCGAATCCCACCATACCTTCTCCGCTATGCAATCTGGTTTCAGAGCCAGTCATGGGTGCACCTCAGCCACGCTCAAGGTCCTAAACGATATCTTAACCGCCATCGATAATAAACAATACTGTGCAGCCGTATTCATTGACCTGGCCAAGGCTTTCGACTCCGTCAATCACCACATCCTCATCGGCAGACTCGATAGCCTTGGTTTCTCAAATGATTGCCTCGCCTGGTTCACCAACTACTTCTCTGATAGAGTTCAGTGTGTCTGTTGTCCGGGCCTCTGGCAGTCTCTATGGGAGTGCCACAGGGTTCAATTCTTGGACGGACTCTCTTCTCTGTATACACCAATGATGTCGCTCTTGCTGCTGGTGAGTCTCTGATCCACCTCTACGCAGACGACACCATTCTGTATACCTCTGGCCCTTCTTTGGACACTGTGTGAACAACCCTGCAGACGAGCTTCAATGCCACATACAACTCTCCCTCAGTGGCCTCCAAATGCTCTTAAATACAAGTACAACTAAATGCATGCTCTTCAACCGATCGTTGCCTGCACCTGCCCGCCCATCCAACATCACTACTCTGGACGGTTCTGACTTAGAATATGTGGACAACTACAAATACCTAGGTGTCTGGTTAAACTGTAAACTCTCCTTTCGGACTCACATCAAACATCTCCAATCTAAAGTTAAATCTAGAATTGGCTTCCTATTTCACAACAAAGCATCCTTCACTCATGCTGCCAAGCATACCCTTGTAAAACTGACCATCCTACCGATCCTCGACTTCGGCGATGTCATTTATAAAATAGCCTTCAATACCCTACTCAATAAATTGGATGCAGTCTATCACAGTGCCATCCGTTTTGTTACCAAAGCCCCATATACTACCCATCACTGCGACCTGTATGCTCTCGTTGGCTGGCCCAAGCTTCATACTCGTCGCCAAACCCACTGGCTCCATGTCATCTACAAGACCCTGCTAGGTAAAGTCCCCCCTTATCTCATCTCGCCGGTCACCCACTTGCGGCACGCACTCAAGCAAGTATATCTCTCTGGTCACCCCCAAAACCAATTCTTCCTTTGGCCGCCTCTCCTTCCAGTTCTCTGCTGCCAATGACTGGAACGAACTACAAAAATCTCTGAAACTGGAAACACTTATCTCCTTCACTAGCTTTAAGCACCAGCTGTCAGAGCAGCTCACAGATTACTGCACCTGTACATAGCCCATCTATAATTTAGCCCAAACAACTACCTCCTGTTGTGGTAATTTAACACTTAAACAACACAATGTAACTCCAAGTCAATCACACTTCTGTGAAATCAAACTGTCCACTTAGGAAGCAACACTGATTGACAATAAATTTCACATGCTGTTGTGCAAATGGAATAGACAACAGGTGGAAATTATAGGCAATTAGCAAGACACCCCGAATAAAGGAGTGGTTCTGCAGGTGGTACCACAGACCACTTCACAGTTCCTATGCTTCCTGGCTGATGTTTTGGTCACTTTTGAATGCTGGCGGTGCTTTCACTCTAGTGGTAGCATGAGACGGAGTCTACAATCCACACAAGTTTGCTCTTCTAAAACGAAGTTCTTATCTCGTTCTTGGTAAAACATAGTACCAAACCATTACCTCATCCAATGGCATATATCAATTGTCAATTCTAGATACTCCCATCTCAAATACACCCCCTCCCGGACAAGATCAGAAAAGACAGTGAGCCTCTTAGGTCATATACTAGGTCAACATCAGAGGGGACATACAATGGTTCCAGACACTGCCATACTCTTCCCCCAAATGGGAAAAGTAGGGAGTGACTAGCACACAGACATTGTGGAGCCAAGAGATAATTGGTTCCCCCTCAATCATCTCTTCACATGGTTTAAAAGATACGTTCACATATGAAGAAAAGGCTGACCTCTCCCCTCTCTCTTTTCCCACATAAGCATACTTATGAAAATTGATAAAACATCTTATTTATCAATGTTACCTAACTAATTCTTATTCTGCCACGACCCCCCCCCCCCCCCCCCCCCCCCTCACTGTATTTATTTACTTATTTGGCTCCTTTGCACCCCATTATTTCTCTCTCTACCTTGCACATTCTTCCACTGCAAATCTACCATTCCAGTGTTTAACTTTTTTTGCCTTTACCTCCCTTATCTCACCTCATTTGCTCACATTGTATATAGACTTATTCTTTCTACTGTATTATTGACTGTATGTTTGTTTTACTCCATATGTAACTCTGTGTTGTTGTATGTGTCGAACTGCTTTGCTTTATCTTGGCCAGGTCACAATTGTAAATGAGAACTTGTTCTCAACTTGCCTACCTGGTTAAATAAAGGTGAAATAAATTCAATTAAAATAAATAAAAAATCTCATATGTATATACTGTACTCTATACCATCTACTGCATCTTGCCTATGCCGTTCGGCCATCACTCATTCATATATTTGTATCTACATATTCTTATTCATTCCTTTACACTTGTGTGTATAAGCTAGTTGTTGTGAAGTTGTTAGGTTAGATTACTTGTTAGATATTACTGCATGGTCGGAACTAGAAACACAAGCATTTTGCTACACTCGCATTAACATCTGCTAACCATGTGTATGTGACAAACAAAATTTGATTTGAAGCAATGTCAGTACAATAACTATTAGTCCGGAGCTTCATGAAATAGATTTCCATGGACGGGCAGCTGCACACAAGCATAAGATCACCACGCGCAACGCCAAGCATCAGCTGGAGGGGTGTAAAGCTCGCCGCTATTGGACTCCGGGACAGTGGACACGCGTTCTCTGGAGTGATGAATCACGCTTCACCATCTGGCAGTCCGATGGACGAATCTGTGTTTGGCGGATGCCAGGAGAACGCCACCTGTCCGAATGCATAGTGCTAACTGTAAAGTTTGGTGGAGGAGGAATAATGGTTTGGACTAGGCCCCTTAGTTCCAGTGAAGGTAAATCTTAATGCTACAGCATGACATTCTAGACGATTCTGTGCTTCCAACTTTGTGGCAGCAGTTTGAGGAAGGCCCTTTCCGGTTTCAGCATGGCAATGTCCCCGTCCATACAGAAATGTTTTTTTGAGATCGGTTTGGAAGAACTTGACTGGCCTGCACATATCCCTGACCTCAACCCCATCGAACACCTTTGGGATGATTTGGAATGGTGACTGTGAGCCAGGCCTAATCGTCCAACATCAGTGCTCAACCTCACTAATGCTCCTGTGGCTGAATGGAAGCAAGTTCCCACAGCAATGTTCCAACATCAAAAGGGGGACCATTAATGCCCATGATTTTGGAATGAAATGTTCGATGAGCAGGTGTCCACACACTTTTGGTCATGTAGTGTGTACATATACACACACACACACCGGTATACATAATTTTAATAGCACAACACTGTAAAGTCCATTATCAATCTTTAGAGTATGAATTAGGCTGTTTGAGAAGGTATGAATCCTCATCAACATGCTTAAGCATTTCGCTACACTCGCATTAACATCTGCTAACCATGTGTATGTGACAAATAAAATTTGATTTGATTTGATTTACACATAGCTTGAAATACAATACCAACATAGCTACTGTAATAGGTCAAAGCTGTGTGCTGGAAAACTTTGGTAGGCATTGTGGTGCTTTCTTTTTCGACTTCAGACCAATGCCTATTCTCACTTAAAACATTGTTTTTTTTATATATTATAGAAATGTATAAGATCATAACTAAGTCATCATGTAACCAGTTACCCGAGAGACAAAACAAGGTTTAGAGACTTACGTTTGACCCAGAGATGAACGGCAGAGGGAGAGGATGAGAAGGAAAGCTGCAAGGAGCTTTGAATACCCCATGTTGTCAGCAATGAAACCACTGTCCAGATGAAGTGCCTAGTCCCCTCTAATGTACTCAGTCAGTGTTAATTTTTAACTTGGAGTGAGGACCTAAACTATGACTGTTTACCATAGCAAAGGAACAATGACCTGGACCAGACTGAGACAGACAGACAGAAACACGCACCAATTTTCAACAATTGCAAAAAAAAATCTCACGTGTTCAAAAATGAAATCTATCAACCGCATACTGCAAAAATCACTTTTGATTGTCAAAAAGTATAATCCCAAATCCAAATCCCCCAAATGATGCAGCAGCTCTCTCTCTCTCACTAACACACACACACACTGAAAAGTTAGTTTTGTATGCTGGTAAACAGTTTATTTGACAACATAATTATATTTACAGTATAAGGCCTATTTGTAACTGGTTGCAATGTGGGTTTCACTAAGTTGAGTACAGTGTCATGATGTACAACGACACAGAAGTATTTATCCAATTTCCACAGTAGTATACATAATAAGATGCTTGTAAAACACAAAAGATCATTTTCACAACTGTCATTCACCCTGGCAAAATCCCTAATTATTTCTCGCAATACTTACTTGGGATAATGATTACAAGGACATGCCTCTTACCGTAAAACTATATTTTGGTTCTTGAACGAAGCAAAGTCCAAAGGCAATCGTTGTGTTTTGACACATAATCAACTAGGTCAAAGATGCCAGATTTCAATGAGATATTTGACTGAGCTGTCAAATCAAATCCTAATGTTGATTTGTAGTAAAAAATTTAAACTGTTGCAGAAATTTGCTTCATATTCCTACAATACACATACAAACAAAATCACAAACTGAAAATAATTCACAACTTTTCACAACTTCTGCATGGGCTAAATAATATTTGAAGGAAGGAATTCCTCTGGGCAAAGAAAGATCAACTACCATTAGATAGCATACACATAAACACATACAGCATAAATGCACATTGAATATTAATAACGATAGCTAAACAACCGTACTTTCTGAGCATGTGCTGCTTTATGGACACAATTGTATACGTAGCTGCTGATCCCTCCACTGCTGCTTCCCCCTCTTTCCTGTTCCCCTCACCTCCCATGGCAATGATCTCTTTGTCTGCTGTAAAAACTTTGACATGTTGTACAAACTTCTTAGTCTGTTCTAACTATAAACGACCTTTGTTGATAAGAAACAACATGATTGACATATTGCACAGAGGTGGAACAGTAGGCTACTCTGGCGAATTTCAATAATGTGCTGTCCATCAAATAGTGCAGTGTTGCTTGGTCACTGAGAAGCGAACTAACAATTGTATGTTATTTATTGTTAAATCGCAGATTGTTCTGCCCCAATGCAATTTGCAGACAGGGCTGGGCTACATGTAGGCATTGTTGGCATTGTTAATCTGTTTACAAAAAAACCTGTGACTGTAATTGTTACGTTACCAGCAAATTACAGATACTTTTGAAAAAGTATATGATTACTTCTTGGATTACTTTTAAATTCAGAAAGGATTTTTGCGGGGAAAAAAAATAATTATGCAACCTTTGTTTTCTCAATTAAATTAAATTCAGTGTTAAAAAAAAGTGCACTTTTAAGTTTGTTCCACCTGAAAGGTGACACAGCAAATGATGACACAGCAAATGCATTTGATGGATCCTTTTTGTGTTCTTCTAATGCCTCTTTAGGGGAAAGTAATCCAAAGTAACTGAAATTAATCAGATTACATTACTAGTTTGGGTAATCCAAAAGTTACTGATAAGAATTTGTGTCAGATAACTAGTAACTGTAACGGATTACATTAGAAAGTACAAACCCTGCATGTAGGCTAGTTTAGGTTGTTATGTAAGCAAAATGCAGAGCAACAAGGGACACAACCCAAAAAAGGATTAAGCAGCCCCAAACTCTGAGGAGAGGAAAAGAGCACAGAGGAAATTCAACTCAGGACCAATGCACAAACAGCTATCTTCAACCTTTGATCCTTGTGTAACTTTAGACCGTCCCCTCGCCCATACCTGGGCGCGAACCAGGGACCCTCTGCACACATCAACAACAGTCACCCACGAAGCATCGTTACCCATCGCTCCACACAAGCCGCGGCCCTTGCAGAGCAAGGGGAACCACTACATCAAGGTCTCTGAGCAAGTGAAGTCACCGATTGAAACGCTATTTAGCGCGCACCATCGCTAACTAGCTAGCAATTTCACATCCGTTACACTTGGCCACATAGAGAACAAAGACTTTCCTCACCGATTGAGTGTAACATTCCTAATAGTCAAATATCTCCAGGTCTCTTATCTTTCATTCCATTTCCTACTTCTTCATTAGCATTATTAAATGTTGATTGAATAAAAAATAAAGTGTTTGTTTTGTTATTTTGGTAAAGAACACCAAATAATTCATACCATCAGATTAATCAATTTCTTACTATTATTATACATTTTAGTCTTATAGAGGTATTATTAAAATAACTCACAAGTCAGGTCCTCTTAGAACACCATTTTGTCCAGGGCCATGCACAGACCGTTTGAGGGGCATGTGCTCAAACAAAAAAAAGTTAATCGGAACTGTAACTGCGGTCACAAACTAGTTGAGCAATTATTACAAGAGGGGAAAGCGGCAACATCTCATGTGTAAAGTATTTAACAAAACTATTTTTGAACTGGAATAAATGCTGCACTTACCAACACAATTCCAAATCGCACAATTCCAGTCAATTCCAAACACAATTCCAGTCAAAATAGATTGTAAGAAATACTGGTAGCTACATCTGTAGCTACCATATAGACTTTTTGACCATACAAACTTTTTGACCTGAGACCTTCAAAAAGGAGTGGTACAGAACTCGCTACCCCCCGCGCATGCATGTGCAAGTGTGCACACACGTGCACGCACAAATCACCGTGCAAATGTAGCCTGTCATTACAGCCATAAACTGAGACTTTATAAAGGCAAGATATACTAGATAAATAAACTGTGTTTTACAACTGCAACTGGAGCTGCATCTTATTTATGTTAGCAGTCACTATCAACTAGGGATATATCATGTCACTTTTCTGGTGTCCAGAGAAAGCAAAATCATATGACCTACTTGTAGCAGAGGTTGCAGGATCTGATGGAAAGCATGTTGTCTGCACCACACCATCACTTTTGAGGGCAGCCTGCCTGAACAGTGCTCATTGCCAGCTGGGTAGCTCTGTTCTTACTCACAAATATGTTCATCAATTTGCCATGTTACATCTTCATCCCATAATATTGAAGGCAGTGCAATTGTAGCTAACTGCTTATCTTTAGACATATTGTCACTTGCCAGTACACTCTTAGAAAAAAAGGTGCCATCTAGAACCTTTAAGGGTTCTTCGGCTGTCCCTGTACTGTAGCAACCCTGTGTTTACAAACGTGGAAATCGACTTGGGTTCGCCGAACAACACGGACCACTCTCCCTGCCTGTTTCATTAGCCTAAACTATGATCAGAGCCAGCTGCAGACAACAAACAGCGAGAAGGAAATACAGATATCGATCTGTTTGTCACAGATACCATCAAAAAAAAGTAGGGGAGTGGATCAGAAAACCAGTCAGTATCTGGTGTGACCGCCATTTGCCTCATTCAGTGCAACACATCTCCTTCGCATAGAGTTTATCAGGCTGTTGATTGTGGCCTGTAGAATGTGGTCCCACTCCTCTTTAACGGTTGTGTGAAGTTGCTGGAAACTGGTGGGAAGTGGAACACGCTGACGTACACATCGATCCAGACCATCCCAAACTTGCTCAATGGGTGACATGTCTGTTGAATATGCAGGCCATGGAAGACCTGGGGACATTTTCAGCTTCCAAGAATTATGCACAGATCCTTATGACATGGATTATCATGCATTATCATGCTGAAACATGAGGTGATGGCGGCTGATGAATTGCCTGACTATGGGCCTCAGGATCTCGTCAAGGTATCTCTGTGCATTCAAATTGCCATAGATAAAATGCAATTGCATTCGCTGTTCTTAGCCTATGCCTGCCCATACCATAACTCCACCACCACAGTGGGGCACTCAGTTCACAAAGTTGACATTAGCAAACGGCTCACTGACACAACGCCATACACACTGTCTACCATTTGCCCGGTACCGTTGAAACAGGATTCATCTGTGAAGAGAACACTTCTCCAGCATGCCAGTGGCTATCGAAGTCGGTTACGATGCCGAACAGCAGTCAGGTCAAGACCCTGGTGAGGAGGACAAGCACGCAGAGGAGCTTCCCTGAGACGATTTCTGTCAGTTTGTGCAGAAATTATGCAGTTGTGAAAACCCAGTTTCATCAGCTGTCCTGTTGGCTGGTATCAGACGATCCCACAAGGGAAGAAGCCGGATGTGGAGGTCCTGGGCTGGCATGGTTACACGTGGTCTGCAGTTGTGAGGCCGGTTGGACGTACTGCCTGATTCTCTAAAATTACATAAATTATCTGGCAACAGCTCTGGTGGACATTCCTGCAGTCAGAATGCCAATTGCACACATTCCCTCAGAACATGAGACATCTGTGGCATTGTGTTGTGTGACAAAACTGCACATTTTAGAGTGGCATTTTATTGTCCCCAGCACAAGTTGCACCTTTAAAATGATCATGCTGTTTAATCGGCTTCTTGATTTGCCACATCTGTCAGGTGGATGGATTATCTTGGTAAAGGTGAAATGCTCAATAACAGGGATGTCAACAAATTTTTGTTCAAAATGTGAGAGAAATATTCTTTTTGTACGTCTGGGATGTTTTATTTCACCTCATGAAACATGGGACCAACAATTTACGCGTTGCGCTTATATTTTTGTTCAGTATAATTATTACAAATATATGCAACTCATTTTCCACCAACAGGTTTCTGTGCCGATGCACCACACAACCAATAAACAAAGCATACCGACTTCATGCACTTCAAGGTCATGTGTTGCATTTTCAACACCACAATAAATAGACTATGTCAGTCTGGACAAACAGAAAATACATCGCTCCCTACATAGTAGGCCTACCCAGTATCGAAGGCTTGGCTTGACCATCTCTGAATGTCATTCAACTTTTTGCCGTTTTGTAACATACGTCTTTTTCCATTTATCAAATGGCCGTTGCACAGTTTGAATTGACTGATTGATTTTGTGTCTCAGTTAAAAAATACATATCTACACAGAGTACAAATATTTTTTTTAAGTGACCAGGATTGCACAATAATGTTGGGCACTAGTTTCCATTATGGTCCCTACTTGTTTACATAAATACATATACAATTACATAGATACAGACATTACAGACAGACAAAAAAAGGTTCTACAGTTCACACATTAGGATGCTTTCTACATTATTTTTTACAAGTGTTTATGGTTGGTATGGCTTTTGGTTGCTGTGGTAGTTTGTTCCACTCAACAGCGCCGGTATATAGGCATTTGTTCTTACCAGATAGACTCCTATATTCAAAACAGTGAATATTATAATGTCTGGCTAGTCCTTGATAATTCTGTGAACCAGACCAAGTTGAATCAATACTACTCTTTTTCTCTTTTTCATTTTTTTTTCAATGATAGCCAGCAAAGCTGCTTAAAATGCTTGATATCCAGATGAGTATGAGGGGGAGTTTAAGTATAATTCTTACAAGCTTGTTTTGTGGGTGTCTATAGCTAGGTTTCCATCGAATTGGTGACAGATTTTCATGTCACTATTCTAAAATCTAAAATAAAAACCACAGTGCATTTTCCTATCAGAGTTGCGTTTCTATCAAACTGACTTGTTGTGGATAAAAGTCTGTGCGTAAATACGTAGTGGACATAAATTCCCATGAGCCGTATCAAAAATAAAAGTTACTACTGGCCTACTGGTTCTGTCACAAAATGTTGTGCGTAGGCATAGTGAAAGTATCAACTCTGGTATTGGCATGTGTGCTTGGGGGCTCCCGGGTAGCGCAGTGCTAGTAGGCGTCACGTCAGACCCGGGTTTGATCCCGGGCTGTATCACAACCAACCGTGATCGGGAGTCCCATAGGGTGACGCACAATCGGCCCAGCTTTGTCCGGGTTAGGGGAGGGTTTGGCCGGGGTGGGGTGGGGGGGGTGGGGGGCTTTACAAGTAGGCCATCATTGTAAATAAGAATTTGTTCTTAACTGACATGCGTAGTTAAATTAAGGTTAAATAAAAAATGAAATTAAATAGCCAACAGCTTGCAGATACAGTGCGGTATACTGTACATGATGAGATTATTATGGACAAAAGTGTGAGATTATTTTTATTTGTCAAACAGCAGCCAAGCATCAATCCTCATGGTACCAGAATAAGACCCTTGATATTTATTGAAAGGAGCATCCAGTTCATCACTGTGCACTTTCACCACCCTGTGAAGTTCATCCTAATTTATTTAATCTGTAGCCCAATAAATCGCATGCTTTCATTTCATGTCGTGACATTTTGATATGTCTAAATCTAACGTGTCGTTGGAGTTACTAAATTTACCGCAGATTTGTCATTGGTGTTCCCATCATTGGTGTTACTAATCTTGCTGGTGACACAATGTTCTCATAATGGTAGAAATGACTTAGAGTAATTCAACTGCCATATTAGTTGATTTAGAACAGGGATGGGCAACTGGCGGCCTATCCCTTTTGTAGACCCATGGACCAATTTGACACATTTTATTTTATTCAATAATAATAGAATACACAAGGTGCAATTTCGAAATTCGGTTGTGCATCAGCAGTCACTCATTTAGCCCTTGTCAGCAAAACATTTTTAGATTGGTAAATTAGTCTTGCGGCCAGCTATCTAAACTTGTAGTAAGCATGGCAGAATTACCGACAGGGGTGGGACCCATTGATCATCAGTTATCATATTAAAAACTGCAAACATTTGCCTCCAACCTATGGCAAAATGTGTAGAATTGCAGGAAATTAGCTGTAAAACTACACATTTAACTCTCCGCCGCATGGCAAAATGTGTAGAATTGCAGAAAACTTGCTTTAAAATGGAAAAACTTTCTCTATGCCCCATGGCCAAGTGTGCAGAATTGGAAATTAACTTTAAAATGGAAAATGTTTCTCTTCCCTGTCATTAACCAAGAACGCAAGGTAACTGAACTAAATGACAACCTGAAATGGTCCACCCACACAGACAGGAGGCTGAAGAAATTTGACTTGTCACCTAAAACTCAATCAATCAATCAAATTTATTTTATATAGCCCTTCGTACATCAGCTGATATCTCAAAGTGCTGTACAGAAACCCAGCCTAAAACCCCAAACAGCAAGCAATGCAGGTGAAGAAGCACGGAGAGAAAACTCTCACAAACTTTTACAGATGAACAATTGAGAGCATCCTGTTGTGCTGCATCACCGCCTGGTACTGCTCACAACTGCAGGGCCTCCAAATAACATCTACTAAACACGTGAATGTGACCAATAAAATTTGATTTGATTTGATGAGGGGGGGGCTGCTAAAATGTTTTTTTCGCAAGGTGGAGGGGGGGAGTATGGATGTGGGAATGCAAACCCACGAACCACTGTGGCTCCTCATGATGAGTGCCGGATATTTGTGGCCCCCACCCCCATCAAAGTTGCCCATCCCTGATTTAGAATGAGAAGATGTACCCACATAGATTGAAATAAAAAATGAAAAATGTATTGGATTTAAAAAATATGCCATGCCCAAAAGCCACTGTAATCTAACAATGACACACAAAACATCATTGTCACAACTGTCATCTCCACTGGCAAAATTCAAAATAATTTCTCGGAACACTTGACTGGGTTGAAAATTAACCAGGACATGCCCCTTACCGTAAAACTATCTTTTGGGTCTTGACCAAAGTAAAGTCCAAAGACAATCATTGTGTTTTGATGCATAACCAATTACACAACAGGTCAAAGACGGCAGATTTTCATTAGATATTTGACTGAACTGTCAACAAACACACATTTGAACTAAACCAAATCATGTTCATTTGTAGTAAAAATCTAAACCGTTGCAGACATTAATTTCATATTCCTACAATAAACATACAGACAAAATCACATTGACTGAAAATAACGAACTACTCTTCACAACTTCTGCATGGGCACAACTTCTACATTTTATTTGAATTGTTGATATAGGCCTACTGTATTTAGCAAGTATGTATGCAAGTTACACATATGATTATCAGTCAACAAATTTTAAAGGCTCATAATTAGTTTCATTTTTTTTTTCTCCCAGGTGCTCCTTGAGGAACTTCTGCATTCGGAATAGGTTAATGTGGTAATCTCTAGTAGTTGCAGTTGAAAGAGGCTTTGGGATATTACCCATACACAGGTCCTTAACTCCCCAGCTGATTACACCCACCTAAGACAAAAATAAGTTGATTACTTTAATGATATACAGACATTGTTATTTTAACGTGGCCAAGTTTAACTCCCAAAAACACATTCAAAGGAATAGTAGTACATCACAAATTGAGAGTTTGAACTAAAAAGGCCTTAAAACATCTAGAGAGGTCCAACATTTCAAGAGAAACCTAATTCTGAACATTTCACGAGAATGTCACCGGTGCAATTTCCTGTTTATCTTGATACAACCAGCACCATGCTGATAAAAGAAACATAGTATTTAAACGTGGAAGTATAGGTTATATAATGTACACTCACCTGAATCCGACGTTTTAGATTTTTCAGATACAGGGCGCCACCAGAGTCACCTTTGAATGCACACATACTGTACATGTAATACAATGTCATATAGCCTAACTGTATTTTCACACTGCCAGGTGAGACACCATACATGTAAATGACCATTCATAAAGGTTACACAGCTATGGGATGTGCTAGAAAATATAAAAATGACTGTATAAAAATGCAGAATTATCCTGTAATACTGTGTTTAGTTTCCATAGTGATACATTTCCTTGATACATTGATTGAATGTACCTTTGCAGGCAATGTCCTCAACTTTGTCTTCTGTCCCTCCTGTACACAGGAAGTTCTTAGTCACAGCCTCCTTGTAGTTTTTAATGCCCTCAGCTTCCTCTGCATCCTTAATACAGCTCTCCCTCTGTGAAAAAGGAACCGAGACTGTCAGAGTTCAGAGAACCCATCATTGTGGTATTCACTCCGTAATTCTTATTCTTATAGCCCATGGACGAATCAGATTGTGGAATTGTTTAACCTCTCTAGGGTAGGGGGCAGCATTCGGAATTTTGGATGAAAAGCATGCCCAAATTAAATGGCCTGCTACTCGGGCCCAGAAGATATGATATGCATATAACTGGTAGATTTGGATAGAAAACACTATAACATTTACAAAACTGTTAAAATAGTGTCTGTGTAAAACATAACTGATTTAGCAGGCGAAAACCTGAGAAAATCCATTCAGGAAGTCGTTTTTGGGGGTTTTTGTAGTTTTCTATTCAATGCCATTACAGTATCCATTGACTTAGGACTCCATTTGCAGTTCCTATGGCTTCCACTAGATGTCAACAGACTTTAGTTACTTTAAATCGTTTCAGGCTTGTATTCTTATAAATGAGGGAGTAAGACCAGTCTGAACGAGTGGACCCTAACGTGACGCAGAGTTTTTTCAGGCGCATGTGCATTTCTTGTTTACCTTTGGAGCGGGGCGGCAGGGTAGCCTAGTGGTTAGAGCGTTGGACTAGTAACCGGAAGGTTGCAAGTTCAAACCCCCGAGCTGCCCCTGAACAGGCAGTTAACCCACCGTCATAGGCTGTCATTGAAAATAAGAATTTGTTCTTAATTGACTTGCCTAGTTAAATAAAGGTAAATATTGATGACGTTATTGTCCGGTTGAAATATCATTTAGGCTAAAAAACAACCTGAGGATTGAATATAAACATCGCTTGACATGTTTCGATGAACTTTACGGGTACAATTTGGATTTTTTTGTCTGATTGTTTTGACTGAGTTTGAGACTGTGGATTACTGAAGAAACCGCACTAACAAAACGGAGGTTTTTGGATATAAAGAGACTTCATCGAACATTTATTGAGTTTGATGTGATTACCACCATATGAAGATCATCAAAGGTAAGGGATTAATTTTCTCTCTATTTCTGAGTTTTGTAACACTTCTGCTTGGCTGGTTACTGTTTGTAATAATTTGTCAACTGGGCTATGTTCTGGGCTAGGTATGTTCTGGGCTAGGTATGCTTTCGCCGAAAAGCATTTTATAAATATGACACTGTGGTTGGTTTAACAAGAAGTTAATCTTTAAACCTATGTAAAATATGTTTTGTTTTCTGAATTTAAACAATGAGCATTTATGTAATTGAATTTGGCGCTCTGCAACCTCACTGGATGTTGGCCAGATTGGACGCTAGCGTCCCACAAACCCTAGAGAGGTTAAAATACTTTCCAGACTTACTACTACTTGTATTAGCAAGTAGACCATCCTCACAGGCAGATGCTTACAGCTTTATGAATAAAAAGTAACTACATGTATTTGGGTGAAAGTGTGTAAGCCTAGACACTGCATAAACATTGCTATGGCATGTTTGATTGAGTTCCTGCCTGCTCATGGCCATCTCAAAGCATGATTCTCTGCTGGCGAGAAGGTTTTCACACAAACATTCTCACCTTTTCTTTCAATTTGATTTGAACATCCTTCTCGTACATCTGACCCTTCCACTCAGACATGAATCTGGCAGGTACAGAATTCTGATTCAACAGGAATTCCTCTGGGCAAAGAAAGATCAACTACCATTAGATAGCATACTACCGTAAATGCACATTGAATATTAATAACGATAGCTAAACAACCGTACTTTCTGAGCATGTGCTGCTTTATGGACACAATTGTATACGTAGCTGCTGATCCCTCCACTGCTGCTTCCCCCTCTTTCCTGTTCCCCTCACCTCCCATGGCAATGATCTCTTTGTCTGCTGTAAAAACTTTGACATGTTGTACAAACTTCTTAGTCTGTTATAACTATAAACGACCTTTGTTGATAAGAAACAACATGATTGACATGTTGCACAGAGGTGGAACAGTAGGCTACTCTGGCGAATTTCAATGATGTGCTGTCCATCAAATAGTGCAGTGTTGCTTGGTCACTGAGAAGCGAACTAACAATTGTATGTTATTTATTGTTAAATCGCAGATTGTTCTGCCCCAATGCAATTTGCAGACAGGGCTGGGCTACATGTAGGCATTGTTGGCATTGTTAATCTGTTTACAAAAAAACCTGTAACTGTAATTGTTACGTTACCAGCAAAAACATTTTAATCAGATTACAGATACTTTTGAAAAAGTATATGATTACTTCTTGGATTACTTTTAAATTCAGAAAGCATTTTTGCGGGGAAAAAAATACATTATGCAACCTTTGTTTTCTCAATTAAATTAAATTCAGTGTTAAAGTAAAGGTGCACTTTTAAGTTTGTTCCACCTGAAACCATTATGATGACACAGCAAATGCGTTTGATGGATCCTTTTTGTGTTCTTCTAATGCCTCTTTAGGGGAAAGTAATCCAAAGTAACTGAAATTAATCAGATTACATTACTAGTTTGGGTAATCCAAAAGATACTGATTAGAATTTGTGTCAGGTAACTAGTAACTAACGGATTACATTAGAAAGTACAAACCCTGCATGTAGGCTAGTTTAGGTTGTTATGTAAGCAAAATGCATAGCAACAAGGCACACAACCCAAAGAAGGATTATGGAGCCCCCAACACTGAGGAGGCTATAGTCAGCCTTGTCTCAGGGTGGTAAGTTGGTGGTTGAAGATATCCCTCTAGTGGTGTGGGGGCTGTGCTTTGGCAAAGTGGGTGGGGTTATATCCTGCCTGTTTGGCCCTGTCCGGGGTTATCATCGGACAGGGCCACAGTGTCTCCCGACCCCTCCTGTCTCCTCCATTATTTATGCTGCAGTAGTTTATGTTTCGGGGGGATAGGGTCAGTCTGGAGTATTTCTCCTATCTTATCCGGTGTCCCGTGTGAATTTAAGTATGCTCTCTCTAATTCTCTCTCTCTTTCTCCCTCTTTCTTTCTTTCTCTCTCTCGGAGGACCTGAGCCCTAGGACCATGCCTCAGGACTACCTGGCCTGATGACTCCTTTCTGTCCCCAGTCCACCTGGCCATGCTGCTGCTCCAGTTTCAACTGTTCTGCCTGTGGCTATGGTACCCTGACCTGTTCACCAGACGTGCTACCTGTCCCAGACCTGCTGTTTTCAACTCTCTAGAGACAGCAGGGTAGAGATACTCTGAATGATCGGCTATGAAAAGCCAACTGACATTTACTCTTGAGGTGATGACCTGTTGCACCCTCGACAACCACTGTGATTATTATTATTTGACCCTGCTGGTCATCTATGAACATTTGAACATCTTGGCCATGTTCTGTTATAATCTCCACACAGCACAGCCAGAAGAGGACTGGCCACCCCTCATAGCCTGATTCCTCTCTAGGTTTCTTCCTAGGTTATGGCCTTTCTAGGGAGTTTTTCCTAGCCACAGTGCTTCTACACCTGCATTGCTTGCGGTTTGGGGTTTTAGGCTGGGTTTCTGTACAGCACTTTGTGACATCAGCTGATGTAAGAAGGGCTTCATAAATAAATTTGATTGCTTGATTGATTGTCCTAAAGCCACTCCTGCGTTGTCTTGGCTGTGTGCTCAGGGCTGTTGTCCTGTTGGGAGGTGAACCTTAACCCCAGTCTAAAGTCTGAGCGCTCCATTCACATTTCCCTCGATCCTGACTAGTCTCCCAGTCCCTGCCGCTGAAAAACATCCCCACAGCATGATGCTGCTACCACCATGCTTCACCATAGGGATGGTGCCAGGTTTCCTCCAGACGTGACACTTGGAATTCAGGCCAAAGAGTTCAGAGAATATCCAATCAATGTTACTATTAATGTTGGATCGAGAAATTTGGATAGGATGGAAGAAATTATATAGTAAAACCGGCAAAAGAGGTAACGTAAACCAGGGAAAAAACGCAATATCGTCCCATGTGCCCAATAAAAAACATCACACAACCCTTCCCAAAGTAAAAACAAAAGTTAGACAATCCTCCCCTATTTTGGACCACCCCTGCCCCAAGTATATGTGAGCCTGCTTTTGCATGCCAATGCTGATGACTGGTCATTGGTCAACAATCAAGACCCCCAAGAATTTAAAGATGATAGGAAGGGTTAAAAACAGTGCGAGTAAAAAGAGAAACAAGACGTGAGGGGGAGGGTGAGCAGGAGCTATGTAAAGAAATGTGTGCATAAAGAAACACATGAGCAGAATGTTATACTATGGTTGTTTGTCTATGGGAAAGAGGCGTACTAAAGATCTATGGTGGACAATAATACGCATTGTGAACAATAAGATTTGGAAGACAAAAATACTTTTTGTCCCCTCAAACATTGTTTAAACAACTATAAACGGAATTAAAAAGAAGAAGCTGGCCAACAAGTTGTCCATTGACACTATTAAATACGTAAATCATGTTAAGTAGTCTAATAATGAACCCCATGTATTGACGTGAAAACAGATTTGTATTTATACGAATTAATCTATTTATTTAAAAAACAAAAAAGGAAAGAGGTGTCCTGTGGGGGTGGGACGGGACGGTTCAAAATGGTTGCGCAGCCTCTGCTTATTGATAATTGGCGCTATAAATAGTTTCTGCTCATATTTTGTGTGCTTATGTTTGGGTAGTTATGACACACTTACATTCATTAGATAAATTATGTCACTCACCTTGCGCCTTACAGGTTGTTGATGTATGGAGACCTGACGCACGGATGGAGGATATAGTACAAGGAATACAGATGGGCCTGCAAAATACAGCTACATTTCTCATTGTCCTCTGTCCTCATAAACCATGCCATATTTTGGGTTTGCCATGTCCTGACTTACCTGATATATTTAGACCTTTGGACATCACTACTCAACTTCAAGAGTGCCACATCGTAGTCATAAAACTCTGAAACCCCTTTGTCCTTCTTCTTAAAGACATCATAATCTGGATGAATTATAGGTTTCTGCTCCAACGTCATATCTGAATCAACAGACAAATATGATCTTATTAGTCAGGTGTTTGCCTCACAAATGACCATGTGCTGAAATCAAGGCATCAGAGAATAAGCTACAATTGAATTGAAATGCATTACAATGAATTATCAAATCAAATCTAATTTTATTTGTCACATGCGCAGAATACAACAACCTTACCGTGAAATGCTTACTTACAAGCCCTTAACCAACAATGCAGTTCAAGAAATAGTTATAAAATATTTTTTACAAAGCTATTCAATCAAAACGTAACACAAGAAATGTACATAACAATAACGAGGCTAAATACAGGGGGTACCGGTACCGAGTCAATATGTGGGGGTACAGGTTAGTCGAGGTAATTTGTAAAGTGACTATGCATAGATAATAAACAGAGTAGCAGCAGTGTAAAAACAAATTGAGGAGGGGGGAGGGGATCAATGTAAATAGTCCGGGTGGCCATTTGATTAGTTGATCAGCAGTCTTCTGGTTTGGGGGTAAAAGCTGTTAAGGAGCCTTTTGGTCCTAGACTTGGCGCTCTGGTACCGCTTGCCGTGCGGTAGCATAGAGAAATGTCTATGACTTGGGTGACTGGAGTCTTTGACAATTTTTGGGGCCTTCCTCTGACACCGCCTAGTATATAGGTCCTGAATGTCAGGAAACTTGGCCCAGTGATGTACTGGGTCATACTACCCTCTGTTACGCCTTACGGTCAGATGCCGAGCAGTTGCCATACCTGGCGGTGATGCAACTGGTCAGGATGCTCTGATGGTGCAGCTGTAGAACGTTTTGAGGGTCTGGGGACCTATGCCAAATCTTTTCAGTCTTCTGAGGGGGAAATGTGTTGTTGTGCCCTCTTTACAACTGTCTTGGTGTGTTTGGACCATGATAGTTTGTTGGTGATGTGGACACCAAGTATCTTGAAACTCTCGAGCCGCTCCACTATAGCCCGTCGATTATGGGGGCCTGTTCGGCCCCTCCTTTGCCTGTAGTCCACAATCAGCTCCTTTCTCTTGCTCACATTGAGAGACAGGTTGTTGTCCTGGCACCAGGTCTCTGACCTCCTCCCAATAAAGACTGTCTCGTTGTTGTCGGTGATCAGGCCTACCACTGTTGTGTCGTCAGCAAACTTAATGATGGTGTTGGAGTCGTGCTTGGCACGCAGTCGTGGGTGATCAGGGAGTACAGGAGGGGACTAAGCACGCACCACTGAGGGGCCCCAGTGTTGAGGATCAGCCAGGCAGATGTGTTGTTGCCTACCCTTACCCCCTGGGGAGGCCTGTCAGGAAGTCTAGGATCCAGTTGCAGAGGGAGGTGTTTAGTCCCAGGGTCCTTAGATTAGTGATAAGCTTTGTGGGCACTATGGTGTTGAACGCTGAGCTGTAGTCAATGAAAATAATTCTCACATAGGCGTTCCTTTTGTCCAGGTGGGAAAGGGCAGTGTGGAGTGTGATTGAGACTCTGTTATCTGTGGATCTGTTGGTGCCGTATGCGACTTGGAGTGGGTCTAGGGTTTCTGGCATGATGGTGTTGATGTGAGCCATGACCAGCCATTCAAAGCACTACAGACGTGAGTGCTTCACGGGCGGTAATAATTTAGGCAGGTTACCTTCGCTTTCTTGGGCACAGGGACGATGGTCTGTTTAAAACATGTAGGTATTACAGACGCTGCCAGGGAGAGGTTGAAAATATTCGTTTAGACACTTGCCAGTTGGTCCGCGTATACTTTGAGTACAGGTCCAGGTAATCCGTCTGGCACCACTGTTTTGTGAATGTTGACTTGTTTATGGGGTCTTGCTCACATCGGCTACGGAGAGCGTGATCACACAGTCGTCCAGAACAGCTGGTGCTCTCATGCATGCTTCAGTGTTGCTTGCCTCAAAGCGAGCATATAAGGCATTTAGCTCGTCTGGTAGGCTTGCGTCACTGGGCAACTCGTGGCTGGGTTTTCCTTTGTAGTCCGTAATAGTTCTCAAGCCCTGCCACATCCGACGAGCGTCAAAGCCATTCAATCTCAGTCCTGTTCTGACGCTTGGCCTGTTTGACGGTTCACCTGACGGCATAGCAGGATTTCTTGTAAGCGTCCGGAAGCGGCAGCTCTAGCCTTTAGCTCAGTGCGGATGTTGCCTGTAATCCATGGCTTCTGGTTGGGAAATGTACGTATGATCACTGTGGGGACAACATCGTCAATGCACTTCTTGATAAAGCCGGTGACTGAGGTGGTATACTCCTCAATGCCATTGGATGAATCCCGGAACATATTCCAGCCTGCGCTAAAAAAACAGTCCTGTAGCGTAGCACCCGCGTCATCTGACAACTTCCATATTGAGCGAGTCACTGGTACTTCCTGCTTTAGCTTTTGTAAGCAGGAATCTGGAGGATAGAATTATGGTCAGATTTGCCAAATGGAGGGCGAGGGAAATCTTTGTATGCATCTCTGTGTTTGGAGTAAAGGTGGTCTAGAGTTTTTCTTCCTCTGGTTGCATATGTGATATGCTGGTAAAACGGATTTAAATTTGCCTGCATTAAAGTCCCCGGCCACTAGGAGCGCCGCTTCTGGATGAGCATTTTCTTATCTGCTTATGGCCTTATACAGTTCGTTGAGTGCGGTCTTAGCGCCAGCATCGGTTGTGGTGGTAAATAGACAGCTACGAATAATATAATATAATATAAACTCTCTTGGTAGATAGTGTGGTCTACAGCTTATCATGAGGTATTCTACCTCAGGTAAGCAATACCTCAAGACGTCTTTAATATTAGACATCGCGCACCAGCAGTTATTGACCAACAGAAACTTACACTCCCGACCCCATCGTCTTACCAGACGTAGCTGCTCTGTCCTGCCGAAACACAGAGAAGGCAGCCAGCTCCATATTATCCGCATCGTCGTTCAGCCAAGTATCAGTGAAACATAAGATATTACAGTTTTTAATGTCCCGTTGGTAGGATAGTCAATGGTAGATCGTCCAGTTGGTTTTCCAATGATTGCACGTTGGCCAATACATTTCGAGGGTAGTGGTGGTTTACCTACTCGTCTGCAAATTCTTACAAGGCCCGCCCTCCTCCCCCTTTTCTCTGTCTTTTCTTCACGCTGATGATGCGGATTTGGTCCTTGTCTCGACAAAGCAGTATATCCTCCGCGTCCGACTCATTAAAGAAAAAGTATTCGTCCAGATTGAGGAGAGTAACCGCTGTACTGATGTCCAGAAGCTCTTTTCGGTCATAAGAGATGGCAGCAACAACATTATGTACAAAACGAGTTTACAGCAATGCGGGGAAAAAAATAGCAGTTGGTTAGGAGCCTGTAAAACGGCAGCCCTCCCCTCCGGCACCATTATTGAATTGTACATTGTACACATTGCCCAGAGAAGTTCAGAGAAGCACAGTACCTTCCTGGTCAAATACCTTCACTTTAATCATATCTATCTGCTTATCCCTGAAACAGTGAGCAGCTGTAAGGACAAATCTAGGCGTAACAAGGGCACCCATGCAAGAGCTGTGCTCATTTCCGACCTGAATGGAAGAAGGAGAAATAGATAAATACTGTAGCATGCCTACACAGTAGCCGTATAGTAGTTCCTCTTTCATGTAAAATGTTTCTCTAAGATCTATTTGTTGTTAATTGACTCACCAAGACAGAGATTGTGACTACCCAAGGGTATTCTTGCCGTTTGGATGTAGTGGAATCATCACCATCACGGTCCCAGGATAGACCACACAGGTCTACACTGTTACTCTCATCTATAGAGAAGCAGAGAAAGAAAAAACACACCTATGATCGTGTACACCAAGGTGCACTAATTAAATCTGTACACACTACATATACACCCATGCAATCCTACACTGACCTATAATCATCTTGAACAAGGATGTCAGTTTGGTGTCATCTCTTAGTTTGTAGAAATGCTTTTCTGAACTCTTCTTCGACACCAATTTGTTGATTTCCTCCTCGTTCATTTTTGCCCCCACACCGAAAACATAAATATCTGAAAGAAAAGTGACAGACAGCTTATGATATCTACGACACGTGTCCTTCACCTCTTATTTCCTGTGTGTTGATCTTTTTTAAAATTTCTCCTTGAGTTTAAGTATTCACATTGGTTGAGTTCCTGCCCGACTACATTGCACCCAGCAAACAGGGGATGTCCTAAGGACATTTGGCCATGTTCCCATGAGGTCCGTGGGGCGACGCACAATTGGCCTAGCGTCGTCCGGGTTAGGGAGGGTTTGGCCGGTAGGGATATCCTTGTCTCATCGCGCACCAGCAACTCCTGTGGTGGGCCGGGCAGTGTAACCAATGCTAACCAAGGTCGCCAGGTACACAGTGTTTCCTCCGACACATTGGTGCGGCTGGCTTCCGGGTTGGATGCGCGCTGTGTTAAGAAGCAGTGCGGTTTGGTTGGGTTGTGTTTCGGAGGACGCATGGCTTTCGACCTTCGTCTCTCCCGAGCCCGTACGGGAGTTGTAGCGATGAGACAAGATAGTAATAACAATTGGATACCACGAAATTGGGGAGAAAGGGGTAAAAATTAAATTAAATAAAAAAAGTTTAAAAAAAAGAATGTTACAATAATAATTAGCTAACATAATGTGCCATTGGAACAAAGGAGTGGTGGTTGCTGATAATGGGCATTTGTTCACCTATGTAGATATTCCATAAAAAATTAGCTGTTTCCAGCTACAATAGTAATTTATAGTCTTTTGGTGTTTTTCAGATTCAGTAGAAAGGCCTCTTTGGTGTACTAAGTTTTCATAACTGTGACTTTAATTGCCTACCGTGCAGAGGGGTCAAATACTTATTTCCATCATTAAAATGCAAATCAATTTATAACATTTTTGACATGCGTTGTTCTGGATTTTGTTGTTGTTATTCTGTTTCTCACTGTTCAAATAAAACCTACAATTAAAATAATAGACTGGTCATTTCTTTGTCAGCGTACAAAATCAGCAGGGGATCAAATACTTTTTTCCCTCACTGTAAATGAAATTACATTTTTTTAAATGTCTACACTGTATTTCTGATCAATTTGCTGTTATTTTAACGGACAAAAACATGGACATTTCTAAGTGACCCCAAACCTTTGACCGGTGGTGTATATGTGAGAGATATAAGAAAGATCAGGTAACTTTTCTTTTTTTACATTTATTTAACCTCTTGTTTCGGCACTCCATATATATACACTCAGCAAAAAAAGAAACATCCTCTCACTGTCAACTGCGTTTATTTTCAGCAAACTTAACATGTGTAAATATTTGTATGAACATAAGTTTCAACAACTGAGACTTAAACTGAACAAGTTCCACAGACATGTGAGTCAGCCCCAAAAAATGAGAGTCAGCCCCAAAAATATATTCCGGGCAGGCACCGTGTTATGCTGTGGTGTGCACAGTGTCTCCAGTGCGGGTGCATAGCCCGGTGCAGTACACCAGTGCGTCTCCTTGGGCCGGCTTACATGGCACCAGCCTTGCGCTCTGTGTCTCCGGTTCGCCTGCATAGCCCAGTGCGGGCTATTCCACCTCGAGCTATTCCACCTCGCCGCACTGGCAGGGCGACCGAGAGCATTCAACCAGGTAAGGTTGGGCAGGCTCGGTGCTCAAGAGCTCCAGTGCGCCTGCACGGTCCGGTCTACCCAGTACCACCTCCACGCACCAGCCCTCCGGTGGCAGCTCCCTGCACCAGGCTTCCTGTGCGTGTTCTCGGCCCAGTACCACCAGTGCCAGCACCACGCATCAGGCCTACAGTGCCAGTGCCTGTCCAGCGCTGCCGGAGTCTCCCGCTTATCTAGCGCTGCCAGAGCCTTCCGCCTCTACAGCGCTGCCGGAGTCTCCCGCCTGTTCAGCGCAGTTGGAGCCTTCCTCCTGTCCAGCGCTGCCGGAGTCTCCCGCCTGTTTAGCGCTGCCAGAGCCTTCCGTCTCTACAGCGCTGCCGGAGTCTCCAGTCTGCATAGAGCTGCCAGTCTGCAAGGAGCTGCCAGTCTGCAAGGAGCTGCCAGTCTGCATAGAGCTGCCAGTCTGCAAGGAGCCGCCAGAGCTGCCAGTCTGCAGGATGCCGCCAGAGCTGCCAGGCTGCAAGGAGCCGCCAGAGCTGCCAGTCTGCAAGGAGCCGCCAGAGCTGCCAGTCTGTATGGAGCAGCCAGAGCCGCCAGTCAGCATGGAGCAGCCAGGGCCGCCAGTCAGCATGGAGCAGCCAGGGCCGCCAGTCAGCATGGAGCAGCCAGAGCCGCCAGTCAGCATGGAGCAGCCAGAGCCGCCAGTCAGCATGGAGCAGCCAGAGCCGCCAGTCAGCATGGAGCAGCCAGAGTCGCCAGTCAGCATGGAGCAGCCAGTCAGCATGGAGCAGCCAGAGCAGCCAGTCAGCATGGAGCAGCCAGAGCAGCCAGTCAGCATGGAGCAGCCAGAGCTGCCAGTCAGCATGGAGCAGCCAGAGCTGCCAGTCAGCCAGGATCTTCCAGATCCGCCAGTCAGCCAGGATCCGCCAGTCAGCCGGGATCTGCCAGAACTGCCAGTCAGCCAGGATCTGCCAGAACTGCCAGCCAGCCGGGATCTGCCAGAGCCAACTACCTGCCTGGGCTTCCTCTCAGTGCTGAGCTTCCCCTCAGTCCCGAGCTACCCCTCAGTCCCGAGCTACCCCTCAGTCCCGAGCTGCCCCTCAGTCCAGTGGGGCCCTTGATGAGGACTACTAGGCCAAGGTCGGCGGCGAGGGTCGCCTATCTAGGGACGCTAAGGAGGTGGACTAAGACTATTATGGAGTGGGGTCCACGTCCAGCGCCAGAGCCGCCACCGGGACAGATGCCCACCCACACCCTCCCCTATAGGTTTAGGTTGTGCGTCCGGAGTCCGCACCTTGGAGGGGGGGTACTGTCACGTTCTGACCATCGTTCGTGTGTGTTTTTCTTGTTTTAGTGTTGGTCAGGACGTGAGCTGGGTGGGCATTATATGTTGTGTGTCTGGTTTGTCTATTTCTATGTTTGGCCTGATATGGTTCTCAATCAGAGGCAGGTGTTAGTCATTGTCTCTGATTGGGAACCATATTTAGGTAGCCTGGGTTTCACTGTGTGTTTGTGGGTGATTGTTCCTGTCTCTGTGTTTGCACCAGATAGGACTGTTTAGGTTTCACATTTCTTTATTTTGTAGTTTATTCATGTATAGTTTTTCCTTTATTAAACAAACATGAATCATCACAACGCTGTATTTTGGTCCGACTCTCCTTCGCCTAAAGAAAACCGTTACAACCATAAAGGCCTGATTGGTGGAGTGCTGCAGAGATGGTTGTCCTTCCATATCCATAGAGGAACTCTGGAGCTCTGTCAAAGTGACCATCTGGTTCTTGGTCACCTCCCTGACTAAGGCCCTTGGTCACCTCCTTGACTAAGGCCCTTCTCCCCCGATTGCTCAGTTTGGCCAGGCGGACAGATCTAGGAAGTATCTTGGTGGTTCCAAACGTCTTCCATTTAAGAATGACTGAGGCCACTGTGTTCTTGGTAACATTTTTCGGTACCCTTCCGCAGATCTGTGCCTCGACGCAGTCCATTCTCGGAGCTCTACGGACAATTCCTTCGAACTCATGGCTTGGTTTTTGCTCTGACATGCACTGTCAACTAACTGTGGTACCTTATCAGTGGTGTAAAGTACTTAACCTCTCTCCGCACGGAACCCGCTAGCGGGCTGAAATTCCACAACATACGGTGATCGCTACATAAATAGTCATATCAAACATTCATGAAAATACAAGCGTCTCACATGTATCGAAAACCTAGAATCTTGCTAATCCAACTGCGTTGTCAGATTTAAAAAATGATTTACTGAGAAAGAATACGATGCGATTATCTGAGCATAGAGCCCCATAAAAAACAACAATTTCAACCAGCACAAACTGCATTAAAATAAATAGTTTACCTTTGACGGTCTTTGTTTGCAATTCCAATGCTCATTGTTACACAATGAATGATCTTTTGTTTGATAAAATCCGTTTTTATAGCCTAACACAAAACATTTTGTGAACCGCTTGTGTCGTGAATTCCGTCTCATTCCATTTTCGACAACACATTCCAGGTAAATAACCCACACAGAACGTGACTTTTCCAGTCATGTTTGGTTTCACTGCAATCAACTTGTTTGTTTGTAACACAATCAAACATGATGGGCCATTTCGCGGGATGTATTGACTGAAAGAAACCGATTTGAAGACAACAAGTCATGACATCATTGTGCACCAATGATTTGACCACTGTTTCGTTGATTGACTGTCTTTTAACCCAATGACCACTGATCGTATTGAAATCTAGCTGGGTAGATAGCCAATGAGCTGAGGTAAACGGCAATAGGTCATGTTTATGTGTTGCAAGACCAACCCATGTAGTAAGCTCCAGCGTAAAGAGAGTCATTTGCTATTGAAGTTTCATACCGGAAGGAGAAACACATAGTACGCACTGCATTGTTTGGTAAACGCGCAGATTCAGCTGTTTATATATCAATCAGTATGGCGACTAAGTCTGGGAAAGCTAAATCTAAGTCCAGATATACAGATGTACACACAATTTTAGAATAAATTGATTGGGAAAGTGAGACAGAGATTGTTGTAGGACGATTAATTTAGCGATTGTGGAGGAATATTTTTTTAACGGGAGAGGACATAGTTTTGGACTGGTAAGTTCTTATCATGCTAATGCCCTTGGTTGAAATTAATAATATAAAATATTATTTGTGATTTTTTTTACATTTTAGAAGCAATATATAAACATGTAATGTCATGAAATGTGAGATGCGTGTGTCTGCCGCCCCACCCCAACCCACATGAAATAGCCTATTTGAGGCTGTTGAGGGGAGGGCAGGCCCACAACAATGGCCAAAGTGAAATGGAGACAGTAGATACAGCTGGTCTGTCGTAATATAATAGAGACAGTAGATCTAGCTGAAATGTCATAATATAAAAGAGACAGTAGATCTAGCAGGTCATAATAATATATTCAACCTTATGTTCCCTGTACTCATATATATATATATATATATATATATATATATATATATATGTTTATTATACCAGGGCTCATTTGTGAAACTATTCTAACTGAAGATTTTCTTTCACAGTGACACAGACTCCGAATGGCAGCCCCCAGGGCCAAGGTTTCCATCCCCCACTGAAGCTGGTTCATCCAGCTCCTGCCACAAGTGGTGTTCATCTGCCCAAATGTATTTCTGCAGGCATGGATGTGCCTCAGGGCCAAAAGGGCACAGCATGGAGGCGTCGCTGTGTTCTTTGCAAAATTAAGTCCCCCATCACCTGCGCCACATGCTTGGTGACCCCCTGCTTTACAGCAGAAATAGACTGCAATGCACCTGGCATCAGCAGCACAATATTATGTAGAACTTTGGCAAAGTGGGTGGGGTTATATCCTTTCTGTTTGGCCCTGTCCGGGGGTCTCATCGGATGGGGCCACAGTGTCTCCTGACCCCTCCTGCCTCCAGTATTTATGCTGCAGTAGTTTATGTGTCGGGGGGGGGGGGGGGGGGGGGGGGTTAGGGTCAGTTTGTTATATCTGCAGTACTTCTTCTGTCTTATCCGGTGTCCTGTGTGAATTTAAGAATGCTCTCTCTAATTCTCTCTTTCTCTCTCTCGGAGGACCTGAGCCCTAGGACCATGCGTCAGGACTACCTGGCATGATGACTCCTTGCTGTCCCCAGTCCACCTGGCCTTGCTGCTGTTCCAGTTTCAACTGTTCTGGCTGCGGCTATGGAACCCTAAACTGTTCATTTTTACTCTTGAGGTGCTGTCCTGTTGCACCCTCTACAACCACTGTGATCTCCACCCGGCACAGCCAGAAGAGGACTGGCCACACCTCATAGCCTGGTTCCTCTCTAGGTTTCTTCCTAGGTTTTTGCCTTTCTAGGGAGTTTTTCCTAGCCACCGTGCTTCTACACCTGCATTGCTTGCTGTTTGGGGTTTTAGGCTGGGGCTATATAAATAGATTTGATTTGATAGAGGACTGAGGGTCTTCCAAATATTGAAAGTGTGTAAATAGTTACCCATGTTATTTTGTAAATGTATATATATATATATTTTCATATATTTTTGAATCAATAATTTTTTTTACCCATTTTTTTAAATATTTTTTTTTGGGGGGGGGTGTGTTAGAATACCATTTTGGTATTTTGTATATAGTTATTTGTTTCAAAATGTATACCTTCACCAATTTGGCCACTTGGGTACATTTGGGCTACTTGTGTGGGATACCTGGGTGATTTCATGATAAATGTCATGTAGCACACTCATTTTGGAAGTTATCATTCTGACACTTTGCACAAGTACTGCTGCCCTCTTATATTATTCACTGAAATTGTCCCCATCATCCTATCTGAATGTTTGTTTTATCTTGTTCATTTTAAAGATGATACAAAAATAAAAATAAAAAACATATGTTTTTTTTCATTGTTTTATCTAAACCAGATCTATTGTGTTATATTCTCCTACATATTCAATTCACATTTACACAAACTTTAGTTTTCTTTCAAATGGTACCAAGAATATGCATATCCTTGGTTCTGTGCCTGAGCTACAGGCTGTTAGATTTGGGTATGTCTTCAGGCGGAAATTGCACAAAGTAGGGGGGTAGCTGTAAGAGGTTATTAAGTAAAATACTTTAAAGTACTACTTAAGTAGTTTTTTGGGGGGTATCTGTATTTTACTTTACTATTTATATTTGACAACTTTCACATTTACTCCACTACATTACTAAAGAAAATAAATGTACTTTTTACTCCATACATCTTCCCTGACACACAAAATGATCTCTTAAAGAGAAAATCCATGGTCAACCCTACTGCCTCTGATCTAGCAGACACACTAAACACAAATGTTTTGTTTGTAAATCATGTCTGAGTGTTGGTGTGCCCCTGATTATCTGTAAATGTAAAAAAAAACAAGAACACGTGCTGTCTGGTTTGCTTAATAGAAGTTATTTGAAATTATTTAGATACTTAAGTATATTTGAGCAATTACATTTACTTTTGATACTTAAGCATATTTTTTATTTTAATACTTCACTTTTACTCAAATAGGATTTTACTGGGTGACTTTCACTTATACTTGAGTCATTTTCTATTAAGGTATCTTTACTTTTACTCAAGTATGACAATTGGGTTGTTTTTCCACCACTGGACCTCTCTTCCGGCGCCGAGAGAGATGGCCGCCTCGCTTCGCGTTCCTAGGAAACTATGCAGTTTTTTGTTTTTTTTATGTGTTATTTCTTACATCGGTACCCCAGGTCATCTTAGGTTTCATTACATACAGTCGGGAAGAACTCACCATCAGTACGACCAAGAATATGACTTTCGTGAAGCGGATCCTATGTTCTGCCTTTCACCCAGGACAACGGAATGGATCCCAGCCGGCGACCCAAAACAATGACTTCGTAAAAGAGGAAAACGAAGCGGTCTTCTGGTCAGACTCCGGAGACGGGCACATCGCGCACCACTCCCTAGCATATGTAACGGATGTGAAACGGCTAGCTTAGTTAGCGTGGGCGCTAAATAGCGTTTCAATCAGTGACGTCACTTGCTCTGAGACCTTGAAGTAGTAGTTTCCCTTGCTCTGCAAGGGCCGCGGCTTTTGTGGAGCGATGGGTAACGATGCTTCGAGGGTGACTGTTGATGTGTGCAGAAGGTCCCTGGTTCGCGCCCGGGTATGGGCGAGGGGACGGTTTAAATTTGTACTGTTACATTGATGCTGTTGACCCGGATTACTGGTTGCTGCGGGAAAAGGAGGAAGGTCAAAAGGGGGGTGAGTGTAACGGATGTGAAACGGCTAGCTTAGTTAGCGTGGGCGCTAAATAGCGTTTCAATCAGTGACGTCACTTGCTCTGAGACCTTGAAGTAGTAGTTCCCCTTGCTCTTCAAGGGCCGCGGCTTTTGTGGAGCGATGGGTAACGACGCTTCGTAGGCGTCAGTTGTTGATGTGTGCAGAAGGTCCCTGGTTCGCGCCCGGGTATGGGCGAGGGGACGGTTTAAAATTATACTGTTACACATACTTCTCGCCAATGTCCAGTCTCTTGACAACAAGGTTGATGAAATCCGAGCAAGGGTAGCATTCCAGAGGGACATCAGAGACTGTAACGTTCTTTGCTTCACGGAATCATGGCTCACTCGAGAGACGCTATCGGAGTCGGTGCAGCCAGCCGGTTTCTCCACGCATCGCGCCGACAGAAACAAACATCTTTCTGGTAATAAGAGGGGCGGGGGCGTATGCTTTATGGTTAACGAGACATGGTGTGGTCACAACAACATACAGGAACTCAAGTCCTTCTGTTCACCTGATTTAGAATTCCTCACAATCAAATGTCGACCGCATTATCTACCAAGGGAATTCTCTTTGATTATAATCACAGACGTATATATTCCCCCCCAAGCAGACACATCGATGGCTCTGAACGAACTTTATTTGACACTTTGCAAACTGGAATCCACATATCCTGGGGCAGCATTCATTGTAGCTGGGGATTTTAACAAGGCTAATCTGAAAACAAGACTCCCTAAATTGTATCAGCATCTCGATTGCGCAACCAGGGCTGGTAAAACCTTGGATCATTGCTATTCTAACTTCCGCAACGCATATAAGGCCCTCCCCCGCCCTCCTTTCGGAAAAGCTGACCACGACTACATTTTGTTGCTCCCTGCCTACAGACAGAAGCAAAAACAAGAAGCTCCCGCGCTGAGGATTTGTTCAGGTCTGTTCAACGCTGGTCCGACCAATCTGATTCCACGCTCCAAGACTTCCACGCTCCAAGAGTGCTTCCATCACGTGGACTGGGATATGTTTCGTATTGCGTCAAACAACAACATTGACGAATACACTGATTCGGTGAGCGAGTTCATTAGAATGTGCGTTGAAGATGTCGTTCCCATAGCAACGATTAAAACATTCCCAAACCAGAAATCGTGGATTGATGGCAGCATTCGCGTGAAACTGAAAGCGCGAACCACTGCTGTTAATCAGGGCAAGGTGACCGGAAACATGACCGAATACAAACAGTGTTGCTATTCCCTCTGCAAGGCAATCAAACAAGCTAAGCGTCAGTATAGAGACAAAGTAGAATCGCAATTCAATGGCTCAGACACAAGAGGTATGTGGCAGGGTCTACAGTCAATCACGGATTACAAAAAGAAAACCAGCCCAGTCACGGACCAGGATGTCTTGCTCCCAGGCAGACTAAATAACTTTTTTGCCCGCTTTGAGGACAATACAATGCCACTGACACGCCCGCAACCAAAACATGCGGACTCTCCTTCACTGCAGCCGAGGTGAGTAAAACATTTAAACGTGTTAACCCTCGCAAGGCTGCAGGCCCAGACGGCATCCCCAGCCGCGCCCTCAGAGCATGCGCAGACCAGCTGGCCTGTGTGTTTACGGACATATTCAATCAATCCTTATCCCAGTCTGCTGTTCCCACATGCTTCAAGAGGGCCACCATTGTTCCTGTTCCCAAGAAAGCTAAGGTAACTGAGCTAAACGACTACCGCCCCGTAGCACTCACTTCCGTCATCATGAAATGCTTGAGAGACTAGTCAAGGACCATATCACCTCCACCCTACCTGACACCCTAGACCCACTCCAATTTGCTTACAGCCCAAATAGGTCCACAGACGATGCAATCTCAACCACACTGCCCTAACCCATCTGGACAAGAGGAATACCTATGTGAGAATGCTGTTCATCGACTACAGCTCAGCATTTAACACAATAGTACCCTCCAAACTCGTCATCAAGCTCGAGACCCTGGGTCTCGACCCCGCCCTGTGCAACTGGGTATTGGACTTCCTGACGGGCCGCCCCCAGGTGGTGAGGGTAGGTAATAACATCTCCACCCCGCTGATGCTCAACACTGGGGTCCCACAAGGGTGCGTTCTGAGCCCTCTCCTGTACTCCCTGTTCACCCACGACTGCGTGGCCACGCACGCCTCCAACTCAATCATCAAGTTTGCGGACGACACGACAGTGGTAGGCTTGATTACCAACAACGACGAGACGGCCTACAGGGAGGAGGTGAGGGCCCTCGGAGTGTGGTGTCAGGAAAATAACCTCACACTCAACGTCAACAAAACTAAGGAGATGATTGTGGACTTCAGGAAACAGCAGAGGGAACACCCCTCTATCCACATCGATGGGACAGTAGTGGAGAGGGTAGTAAGTTTTAAGTTCCTCGGCGTACACATCACAGACAAACTGAATTGGTCCACCCACACAGACAGCATCGTGAAGAAGGGTCAGCAGCGCCTCTTCAACCTCAGGAGGCTGAAGAAATTCGGCTTGTCACCAAAAGCACTCACAAACTTCTACAGATGCACAATCGAGAGCATCCTGTCGGGCTGTATCACCGCCTAGTACGGCAACTGCTCCGCCCACAACCGTAAGGCTCTCCAGGGGGTAGTGAGGTCTGCACAACGCATCACCGGGGGCAAACTACCTGCCCTCCAGGACACCTACGCCACCAAGGACAACAACCACCCGAGCCACTGCCTGTACACGCCGCTATCATCCAGAAGGCGAGGTCAGTACAGGTGCATCAAAGCTGGGACCGAAAGACTGAAAAACAGCTTCTATCTCAAGGCCATCAAACTGTTAAACAGCCACCGCTAACATTGAGTGGCTGCTGCCAACACACTGACTCAACTCCAGCCACTTTAATAATGGGAATTGATGTAAAATATATCACTAGCCACTTTAAACAATTCTACTTAATATAATGTTTACATACCCTACATCATTCATCTCATATGTATACGTATATACTGTACTCTATATCATCTACTGCATCTTTATGTAATACATGTATCACTAGCCACTTTAAACTATGCCACTTTGTTTACATACTCTACATTAGTCATCTCATATGTATATACTGTACTCGATACCATCTACTGCATCTTGCCTATGCCGCTCTCTACCATCACCCATTCATATATCTTTATGTACATATTCTTTATCCCTTTACACTTGTGTGTATAAGGTAGTAGTTTTGGAATTGTTAGTTAGATTACTCGTTGGTTATTACTGCATTGTCGGAACTAGAAGCACAAGCATTTCGCTACGCTCGCATTAACATCTGCTAACCATGTGTATGTGACAAATACATTTTATTCAATTTGATTTATAGACAGGTGTGTGCCTTTCCAAATAATGTCTAATCATTTGAATATAACACAGGTTGACACCAGTCAATGATGATCAATGGAAACAGGATGCACCTGAGCTGAATTTTGAGTCTCATAGCAAAGGGTCTGAATACTTATGTAAAGGTATTTTATTTTTTTAAATACATTTTCCAAAAAAAATCTAAAAACCTGTTTTCGCTTTGTCATTATGGGGTATTGTAGACTGCTGAAAAAAATAATTAAATAATTAATAAGGCTGTAACAAAATATGGAAAAAATCAAGGTGTCTGAATACTTTCCGAAGGCACTGTACTTCCATTCAACTGGTACCAGGGCACTTTAAGACAAGCCTTGTGAGGCCTGTGGGTGTCTTAGAGCAAAACAACCGACACGTTCGTGAGAGTCTCAACTTTGCTCACATTACAATACAGACAGAAGTTAGCAAATCGGCTGTACCGACTTCAGACGAGTAGCTTGTGGTGGTCGTAGGTGAACACGGAGAACACCATCGTGTTCGTGAGATTCCCATCGTTCAAGAGAGGGGTCACGATACAGATTTTGTGAGAACACCAATTTTTGGGATGACTCAGTCTGACAAACACCCTCTTTCTCTGTCACCTTTCACAGCAGACGCGGACGTGTGACATAGGCGGATGCGGTGGATTGAGACGCATGCAATGCAGATAACTATCTTAAACTGACAGATTTTTATGGGGATTTTTTTATTGTGCTAATTAGATTTCTGCGGGGGCGCGGACATCAACCTTAAAGCACGGCGAAGTTATTCATTTCACTTTGGATGATGTATAAATACACCCAGTCACTACAAAGACAAAAGGTGTCCTTCCTAATTCAGTTGCTGGAGAGGCAGGAAATTGCTTAGGGATTTCAACATGGGAGTTAGAGAGTTTAATGGCTGTGATAGGAGAAAATTGAGGATGGATTAACAACATTGTAGTTACTCCACAACACTAATCTAACTGAGAGTGAAAAGGAAGCCTGTGCAGGTTAAAAAATATTCCAAAACATGCATCCTGTTTGCAACAAGGCATTAAAGTAATAGTGCAAATAATGTGGCAAAGCAATTAACTTTCTGTCCTGAAAGCAAAGTGTTATGTTTAGGGAAAATCCAATGCAACACATTACTGAGTACCACTCTCCATATGTTCAAGCATAGTGGTGGCTGCATCATGTGATGGGTATGCTTGTAATCATTAAGGACTGAGGTGTTTTTCAGGATAAAAAATATATATGGCGCTAAACGCTGGAAAAATTCTAGAGGAAAATCGGGTTCCGTCTGCTTTCCAGCAGACACTGGGAGATGAATTCAGCTTTTAGCAGGCCAATAGCCTAAAGCCCAAGCCCAAATCTACACTGGAGTTGCTTACCAAGAAGACAGTGAATGTTTGAGTTAGTTTTGGTCGAGTTACAGTTTTGACTTAAATCTGCTTGAAAATCTATGGCAAGACCTGAAAATAGTTGTCTAGCAATGAACAACAACCAATTTGACAGAGCTTGAAGAATTTTGAAAAGAATAATGGGCTAATTTTGCACAATCCAGGTGTGGAAAGATTGACCCAGAAAGTCTCACAGCTGTAAATGCTGCCAAAGGTGATTCTAATATGTATTGAGTCAGGGTGTTGTATACTTATCTAATCAAGATACACTCTTATTATTTTTCATGACAAGAGTATTTTGTGTAGATTGTTGACCAAAAAAATGACAATTCAATCCATAGATAATCCAACTTTGTAACAACAAAATGTGGAAAAAGTCAAGCGGTGTGAATATTTTCTGAAGGCACCGTAACAATGGTTTTGCTTGTTTGGCTTTGCTTGTTTGAAAGACAAAAGCGTTCGATCAAGAACTGGGTCAAGTGGGCGGGCCTACATAAGGTGAATAGAGCACATTTATAACAAGAGTGTTCAGCACTTAATCTTACCCAGATATTTCTGCCAGTCTTTGCCATGTATTCCTTCCATCAGGTTCCTAATCCTGATAACAGTGGGCTCTGCACTTCCCCCCATGTTAGTATTTCCTGCAGGAATGGCGAGGATTAAATACATTAAATCTACCTTGAATTGTATTATACATTCACACATGCAGTACCAGTCAAAAATGTGGACACACCTACTCACTCAAGGTTTTTTCTTTATTTTGACCCTTTTCTACATTGTAAATTAATAGTGAAGACATCAAAACTATAAAACACATATGGAATTATGCAGAAATCATAGTGTTAAATCAAAATATATTTTATATTTGAGATTCTTCAAAGCAGCCACCATTTGCCTTGATAGCAGCTTTGCACACTCTTGGCATTCTCTCAACCAGCTTCACCTGGAATGTTTTTCCAACAGTCTTGAAGGAGTTCCCACATATGCTGAGCACTTGTTGGTTTATTTTCCTTCACTCTGCGGTCCAACTCATCCCAAACAATCTCAATTGGGTTGAGGTCAGGTGATTGGAGGCCAAGTCATCATAGCACTCTATCACTCTCCTTCTTGGTCAAATACCCCTTACAGCAATTACACCTGGAGGTGTGTTGGGTCATTGTTGAAAAAACAAATGATAAGAAGTCTCTTCTTAATGGTGTCCTTTAGTAGTGGTTTCTTTGTAGCAATTCGAGCATGGAGGCCTGATTCACACAGTATCCTCTGAACAGTTGATGTTGAGATGTGTCTGTTACTTGAACTCTGTGAAGCATTTATTTGGGCTGCAATTTCTGAGGCTGGAAACCCTAATGAACTTATCCTCCGCAGCAGAGGTAACTCTGGGTCTTCTTTTCCTGTGGCGGTCCTCATGGGAGCCAGTTTCATCATAGCGTTTGACGGTTTTTGCGACTGCACTTGAAGAAACTTTCTTTCAAGAAAGTTCTTGAAATTTTCCGTATTGACTGACCATGTCTTAAAGTAATGATGGACTCTTGATTCTCTTTGCTTATTTATGCTGTACTTGCCATAATATGGACTTGGTATTTTACCAAATAGGGCTATCTTCTGTATACCACCCTTACCTTGTCACAACACAACTGATTAGCTCAAACACATTAACAAGGAAATAACTTCCACAAATTAACTTTTAACAAGGCACACCTGTTAATAAAAATGCATTCCAGGTGACTACATCATGAAGCTGGTTGAAAGAAGGCCAAGAGTGTGCAAAGCTGTCATTAAGGTAAAGGGTGGCTACTTTGAAGAATCTGAAATATAAAATATATTTTGATTTGTTTAACACTTGTTTGGTTACTACATGATTCCATATGTGTTATTTCATAGTTTTGATGTCCTCACTATAATTCTACGATGTAGAAAATAATAAAAAATAAAAAGTCTTGAATGAGTAGGTGTGTCCAAACTTTTGACTGGTACAGTGCGCGCACGTGCACACACACACACACACATACACACACACACAGACACACACACACACACGTACACACACACCTGTACACACACACCTGTACACACACACACCTGTACACACACACACACACACCTGTACACACACACACACCTGTACACACACACACCTGTACACACACCTGTACACACACACACACACCTGTACACCCACACACACATTTGTTTTACTTTCCTTGTGGGGACCAATCAATTGAGCCCCATTCAAAATCCTATTTTCCTTAACCCTAAACCTAACCCCAAACAACTAACAACTTACCCTAAGTGTAACCCTAAACCTAACACCTAAGCCTAAAATATCATGTTTTCTTGTGGGGACCGGGAAATGTCCCCACTAACTGTGAGGACTTATGTTCCCCACAAGGATAGTAAAACCAAATACACACACACAACAACATTACCATCTGTAAACATAATAATGGCCTGCTGTGTATCTTCAAGCTCATTTCGTTCCTTAAAGACAGCCATCTTTTCAAGGATTTTTTTAAATACCCTTGAGAGGTTACTTCCAGTACCATTTAATTTACCTGTTGAAGGAGGAAATCTTACTCTGAGAACTATGCATTGCCACTAACATGTTTGCCAGTCAGACACAAAAGGAAAAAAAATGAACAATAATACATCATTTATTTACATACTGTAGATTGTGATGGTCAAATAATAAAAACTGTGTTCTTACCATAGGTGTCATTATTTAAATTCTGTAAAACCATGTCTGAGTGTGAGGAAGGAGATAAGATATCAACAATCTCATTGACCTCAGAAGCAAAGGTCAGAATTCCGTACCTTGGGATGACTTCAAAAAAAGATATCTGCCCAGTCAAAAATGGAGAGGAGGAAGTGTGAGAGACAAAAGAAACACAACCAAAGCGTAACAAAACAAAAGTTTCTTGATATCAAAACACATAACTGACCATTTGTACTGCAATAGTGTTACTTGAAAGAAAAGTATTGCACGCATGACTAAGTCGCTTTGGATAAAAGCATCTGCTAAATGGCATATATTATTATATATTACTAAGGGCCCTAATCAGACTTGAGATAAGTAGACTTAACATGGACTTAAGTCAATAAAACAAGGACTCAAGTCAACATTTTAAATAAAATAAAATCACATTTTATTTGTCACATACACATGGTTAGCAGATGTTAATGCGAGTGTAGCGAAATGCTTGTGCTTCTAGTTCCGACAATGCAGTAATAACCAACAAGTAATCTAGCTAACAATTCCAAAACTACTATCTTATAGACAGACACAAGTGTAAGGGGATAAAGAATATGTACATAAAGATATATGAATGAGTGATGGTACAGAGCGGGATAGGCAAGATACAGTAGATGGTATTGAGTACAGTATATACATATGAGATGAGTATGTAAACAAAGTGGCATAGTTAAAGTGGCTAGTGATACATGTATTACATAAAGATGCAGTAGATGATATAGAGTACAGTATATACGTATACATATGAGATGAATAATGTAGGGTATGTAAACATTATATTAGGTAGCATTGTTTAAAGTGGCTAGTGATATATTTTACATCATTTCCCATTATTAAAGTGTCTGGAGTTGAGTCAGTGTGTTGGCAGCAGCCACTCAATGTTAGTGGTGGCTGTTTAACAGTCTGATGGCCTTGAGATAGAAGCTGTTTTTCAGTCTCTCGGTCCCAGCTTTGATGCACCTGTACTGACCTCGCCTTCTGGATGATAGCGGGGTGAACAGGCAGTGGCTCGGTGGTTGTTGTCCTTGATGATCTTTATGGCCATCCTGTGACATCGGGTGGTGTAGGTGTCCTGGAGGACAGGTAGTTTGCCCCCAGTGATGCGTTGTGCAGACCTCACTACCCTCTGGAGAGCCTTACGGTTGTGGGCGGAGCAGTTGCCATACCAGGCGGTGATACAGCCCGACAGGATGCTCTCGATTGTGCATCTGTAGAAGTTTGTGAGTGCTTTTGGTGACAAGCCGAATTTCTTCAGCCTCCTGAGATGCTGTCTGTGTGGGTGGACCAATTCAGTTTGTCTGTGATGTGTACGCCAAGGAACTTAAAACTTGCTACCCTCTCCACTACTGTTCCATCGATGTGGATAGGGGGGTGTTCCCTCTGCTGTTTCCTGAAGTCCACAATCATCTCCTTAGTTTTGTTGACGTTGAGTGTGAGGTTATTTTCCTGACACCACACTCCGAGGGCCCTCACCTCCTCCCTGTAGGCCGTCTCGTCGTTGTTGGTAATCAAGCCTACCACTGTCGTCCGCAAACTTGATAATTGAGTTGGAGGCGTGCGTGGCCACGCAGTCGTGGGTGAACAGGGAGTACAGGAGAGGGCTCAGAACGCACCCTTGTGGGGCCCCAGTGTTGAGGATCAGCGGGGTGGAGATGTTGTTGCCTACCCTCACCACTTGGGGGCGGCCCGTCAGGAAGTCCAGTACCCAGTTGCACAGGGCGGGGTCGAGACCCAGGGTCTCGAGCTTGATGACGAGTTTGGAGGGCACTATGGTGTTAAATGCCGAGTTGTAGTCGATGAACAGCATTCTCACATAGGTATTCCTCTTGTCCAGATGGGTTAGGGCAGTGTGCAGTGTGGTTGAGATTGCATCGTCTGTGGAACTATTTGGGCGGTAAGGAGGTGATATGGTCCTTGACTAGTCTCTCAAAGCACTTCATGATGACGGAAGTGAGTGCTACGGGGCGGTAGTCGTTTAGCTCAGTTACCTTAGCTTTCTTGGGAACAGGAACAATGGTGGCCCTCTTGAAGCATGTGGGAACAACAGACTGGGATAGGGATTGATTGTATATGTCCGTAAACACACCAGCCAGCTGGTCTGCACATGCTCTGAGGGCGTGGCTGGGGATGCCGTCTGGGCCTGCAGCCTTGCGAGGGTTGACACGTTTAAATGTTTTCCTCACGTCGGCTGCAGTGAAGGAGAGTCCGCATGTTTTGGTTGCGGGCCGTGTCAGTGGCACTGTATTGTCCTCAAAGCGGGCAAAAAAGTTATTTAGTCTGCCTGGGAGCAAGACATCCTGGTCCGTGACTGGGCTGGTTTTCTTTTTGTAATCCGTGATTGACTGTAGACCCTGCCACATACCTCTTGTGTCTGAGCCGTTGAATTGAGATTCTACTTTGTCTCTATACTGACGCTTAGCTTGTTTGATTGCCTTGCGGAGGGAATAGTTACACTGTTTGTATTCGGTCATGTTTCCGGTCACCTTGCCCTGATTAAAAGCAGTGGTTCACGCTTTCATATTGACGGGAATGCTGCCATCAATCCACGGTTTCTGGTTCGGGAATGTTTTAATCGTTGCTATGGGAACGACATCTTTAACGCACGTTCTAATGAACTCGCTCACCGAATCAGCGTATTCGTCAATGTTGTTGTCTGACGCAATACGAAACATATCCCAGTCCACGTGATGGAAGCAGTCTTGGAGTGTGGAATCAGATTGGTTGGACCAGCGTTGAACAGACCTCAGCGCGGGAGCTTCTTGTTTTAGTTTCTGTCTGGGATCAACAAAATGGAGTCGTGGTCAGCTTTTCCGAAAGGAGAGCGGGGCAGGGCCTTATATGCGTTGCGGAAGTTAGAATAGCAATGATCCAAGGTTTTTCCAGCCCTGATTGCGCAATCGATATGCTGATACAATTTAGGGAGTCTTGTTTTCAGATTAGCCTTGTTAAAATCCCCAGCTACAATGAATGCAGCCTCCGGATATATGGATTCCAGTTTGCAAAGAGTCAAATAAAGTTTGTTCAGAGCCATCGATGTGTCTGCTTGGGGGGGAATATATACGACTGTGATTATAATCAAAGAGAATTCCCTTGGTAGATAATGCGGTCGACATTTGATTGTGAGGAATTCTAAATCAGGTGAACAGAAGGACTTGAGTTCCTGTATGTTGTTGTGGCCACACCACGTCACGTTAACCAAGAAGCATACTTAAATCCACGTTAAGTAAACTTACCTCAAGTCTGAATAGGGCCCTAAATGTAGTGTAAAGATTGTACAACAGATCTGAGCTGTCCGTTTGTCTTAATACTAGTAATGCTGTACCTGGTTGATGAGGGCTTTAACACAGTTTTTGGCCACAGTAAAATTATCTCTGCTTATGCTCCCTGAATTATCCAGAGCAATGTAGATGTGGAGCTTGCCTCCCTGCCTCATCTGGATGGACCTTTGTACTTGCTGCCCATCAGCTGTAAGATAATATTCAATTCGCATGGTTCAGATTTCAAAGCAAAACAAATGTAGCACGGGGTGTATAAAACAAAACAAAAAGAGGAACAATGTCATTCACTACATATGGGTCTTTCTCAACTCACTATTGTCATCCAGGCCAGATATTGCCAGACGATTCTCGAGGGATGTAGAGAAGTACTTGGACACCTCCTCTGGGGTGTCGTAGTAGTTTTTACCTGTAAAATGTAAATGTTCAAACTCTACGTATCTAGTTTAGCTGCTTCTAACTGCATCTGTGTATTATGTGTTACATGGGTTTATTGACAATGTGAGGGATGGGTTTATGGTTCCTCACTGTAACAGACAGGCTCAGTTCCTGACCAGTCTCCACCCTCCAGGCATATCCTCTCCTTCGATCCCAGCAGCATCAGTCCTAAAGAACATTCATAGGTCACCCGGTCACCTATATCAAGCATATTTCCATTGCGCTTGGCCCCCGGGGGAACGCCAGGGTCACGGCAATGTCCAGCTAGGGTGTGGGATAAGGTGGAGTATGATAAGGAAACAATGGACAATGGAATTACGTTTACATACAAAAACTTTACCTTTAGAAAACACATTATTCCAATAGACTAACGCTCTGTGTCATTTGGAACACAGACAACTCTACATGTGACATGCAGACGTCCCCTATGTCTTCCAGTCCTCCCCTATGTCTTCCAGTCCTCATGACCTAATCAACCCTTAAAGGCCCGATGCAGCCATTTTTATCTCATTACAAAGACATTTCTCTGTAAGAAATAAGTACCTTACTGTGATTGTTTTCAATTGAAATGGTCAAAATGAAACTAAAATAGCTTCTTAGCAAAGAGCAATTTCTGTCTGGGAGTGGTCTGAGTGGGGAGGGGAAAACTAAAAATGTGTTGTTATTGGCAGAGAAGTTTGGAACTCTCTTTCTTATTGGTCTATTAAGTAATTTACCACATGGTGATGTCACCATGGAAGGCCAAAACTCCATCCCACCAAAACAGGCAGAAATATCAGGTGGTTTTGTCAATCAACAATTACATTAAAAGGGCATCATCATCATTTTCACAATTTCAGTGTTATTCCAACATAATAGTGTGGAAATATACATAAAAGACAGGAAAATGTTTTGGACTGCACAGGGCCTTTCAGGATCTCTGGGGGTTGGTAAAGGGATTTGTAAGAGGTTGGACCAAAGAGATCTTTTCACTTACAGCCATGATCACAGATAGGCGTGTCACCACTCCACTTCCCATTACTCTGGCAGACTCTGGAGGCGGAGCCGGCGAAAGCGTAACCGTCATGGCATTCATAAGTGGTCTGGGCCCCAACAACATACTGCAATAGGACAGGAGACACCTCACCATTTCTCAGCTCACTGGGATCAGGGCATGTCATGACTGTTGGGAGCGAGATAGAGGGAGAATATTAGTGAATATTCGTAATTTAAAAAAATTTAACTAGGAAAGTCAGTTAAAAACAAATTCTGGTTTACAATGATGGCCTACCAAAAGGCCCCCTGAAGGGGACGGGGGCTGGGATTAAAAATAAAATAAATAAAAATATAGGACAAAACACACATCACGACAAGAGAGACAATACTACATAAAGAGAGACCTAAGACGACAACAACAACAGCATGGCAGCAACACATGACAACACAGTATGGTAGCAACACAACATGGCAGCAACAAAAAACAGGGTCCAAACATTATTGGGCACAGACAACAGCACAAAGGGCAAGAAGGTAGAGACAACAATATATCACGCAAGGCAGCCACAACTGTCAGTAAGAGTGTCCATGATTGAGTCTTTGAATTAAGAGATTGAGATAAAACTGTCCAGTTTGAGTGTTTGTTGCAGCTCGTTCCAGTCGCTAGCAGCAACTAACTGAAAAGAGGAGCGACCCAGGGATGTGTGCGCTTTGGGGACCTTTAACAGAACGTGACTGGCAGAACGGGTGTTGTTTGTGGAGGATGAGGGCTGCAGTAGATATCTCAGATAGGGGGGAGTGAGGCCTAAGAGGGTTTTATAAATAGACATCAAACAGTGGGTCTTACAGAGATGACCAGTTTACAGAAGAGTATAGAGTGCAGCGATGTGTCCTATAAGGAGCATTGGTGGCAAATCTGACGGCCGAATGGTAAAGAACATCTAGCCGCACGAGAGCACCTTTACCTGCCAATCTATAAATTACGTCTCCGTAATCTAGCATGGGTAGGATGGTCTTCTGAATCATGGTTAGTTTGGTACCTGGGGTGAAAGAGGAGTGATTACGATAGATGAAACCAAGTCTAAATTTAACTTTAGCCTGCAGCTTTGATATGTGCTGAGAGAAGGACAGTGTACCGTCTAGCCATACTCCCAAGTACTTGTATGAGGTGAAAACCTCAAGCTCTAAACCCTCAGGAGGTAGTAATGTGGGGAGAGAGGCAGTCCTCTTACCAAACCACATTACCTTTGTTTTGGAGGTGTTCAAAACAAGGTTAAGGGCAGAGAAAGCTTGTTGCACACCAAGAAAGCTTTGTTGTAGAGCATTTAACACAAAATCTGGGGAGGGGCCAGCTGAGTATAAGACTAGCATCTGCATATAAATGGATGAGAGAGCTTCCTACTGCCTGAGCTATGTTGTTGATGTGAGATAGCAGATGTTCTGACTTTATACACTGCACTCTTTGAGAGAGGTAGTTAACAAACCAGGCCAAAGACCCTTCAGAGACACCAATACTCCTTAGCCGGCCCACAATAATGGAATGGTCTACCGTATCAAAAGCTTTGGCCAAGTCAATAAAAATAGCAGCAGAACATTGCTTAGAACCAAGGGCAATGGTGACATCATTGAGGACCTTTAAGTTGCAGTGACACATCCTTAACCTGAAGGGAAACCAGATTGCATACCAAAGAGAATACTATAGACATCAAGAAATTCAGTCAGTTGATAATTGTTTTTAAAACACTTTAGATAAACAGGGCAAAATAGAAATAGGCATATAACAGTTACGATCAGCTTTATCTATCTCTTTAAATAAAGGACAAACCGTGGCTGCCGTCCAAGCAATGGAAACCTCCCTAGAGAGGAAAGACAGGTTAAAAAAGGTCAGAGATAGGATTGGCGATTATATGGGCAGCAACCGTAAAGAAGGAAGGGTCTAAACCATCTAGCCCAGATGTTTTTTGGGGTCAAGTTTAAGGAGCTCCTTTAGCACCTTGGACTCAGTGATCGCTTGCAGGGAGAAACTTTGTAGTGGGGCAGGGGGAAAAGAGGGAGGAGCATCGGGGCTAGTCACATTAGAAGGGGTGGGAGATGAGGAAATGTTGGATGGGCAAGGAGGCATGGCTAAGTCCAATAGAAATCCTGACTTAATGAAGTGGTGATTAAAATGCTCAGCCACATCATCAACTTTATTTGGTACGTAAATGTTATTCCCTCTGTATAGTATGATATATAACGTTACATTAGGGCAGCATTCCCCAAACTTGGTCCTGGGGACCCCAAGGGGTGCACATTTTGGTTTTTGCCCTAGCACTGCACAGCTGATTAAAACAATGAATGATAGAATGTGCACCCCTTGAGGTCCTCGGGACCGAGTTTGGAAAACCTGGGTTAGCTAAATTGTTAGTTGTCCCCAACAAGACTCGAACATGTAATCTTTTGATTGCTAGACAGTCGCAGTACACGCCCAACCATCCTCCATGACCAACCTCCCTACTTTTATTTCTGTCTTAATTAACTATACCATTGTTGCATTTGTAAACCGAGCATAACATACTTATTGGAGGTACAAACATTTGATTTGAAAATGTAAAACGTCTGTCCAGTGAGTCGTCTGATTTGTCTTCTGTTGCATAAAAACCAGTCAGTGGCCTTTTAGGTTTAAATCAATGTGAGCATGTCTGATTGGACTTTATCATGTTTTGCCTCAGACAGGCTTGGAAGCTACTACACGCTTTCAGAGAGGAGGGAAGGCCATTCCATTTCTTTGTTGCTTTGAATGACAAGGCAGATTGGGCAAGGGTGGTGGACCTTTTCAGGGGTGGATGTGCTACGTTGTGTGTTATCTTGAACAGAGTACAGAATTAAGTTTTTCAAATTGAACATCAATTCACCATACTCACCCCTGCACTCACTGCCTCGTCGACTGGGGCTTGGGGACCAGCGATTATGGCCCAGACATCTGTGCATAAGTTTGGGGTAAGGGTAATAACCATCAGGACAGTGGTACAAAAGTTCACTGCCCACATTTGATCCATTTGAGAGACTGTACTCCCCTCCTCGAATGGACATGCCATCAGTACTGCAGACAGAAACTCCAGACGAGACTACTGAGAGAGAGAGAGAGAGAGCGAGAGAGAGAGAGAGAGAGAGAGAGAGAGAGAGAGAGAGAGAGAGAGAGAGAGATGAGGGTGTGTGCTTGAGTAATTGGCAGAAGTGTGCAATATAGTTCGAACATAACATTATAGGTACAGCATAAATACAAGTATCTATGGCTCTGTACAGGTCTGAGGCAAAGCAGGGTTCAGGTAAAAACAACTGTCACTCTTGCCTTTACTAATAGTCATATACACACTCTTGCCTTTACTAATAGTCATATACACACTCTTGCCTTTACTAATAGTCATATACACACTCTTGCTATACTTTTATTTTCTATCAAAGTATGATTATATTGCTCAACACCTTAAGGAGTAAGACAGCCTAACATAAATACAAACATATACCAAGGACTTACCAGTGCTGACAATGCAGAGAATTAAGGAGTATATCAAAGTCAACATTTCAGGTCTCATCCCTGTGTCTTAAGAGTTGCAGTAGTTGAGACAAGGTTTAGAGTTGAGCATTTGGGAATGTGCGTTATTTGTGGGCATAAATATAGAGCCTGAGGTTGTATGCTGAGAATCGAAAAGGTAGCAAACACTGTTATATCAATAATATGGTCACTGTTTAACTAGGCCACTGTTAAACATACACACAGCAATAAACTTGACATTGGCTCGGACCCATCACTCATGGATTTGCTTTTACGGTAAAAGGAGAGCTCTGAGACAAGGTAATGACCCATTTGCCAACAGTCTCACAGGTATCAGTGAAGAAGATATTGATTCAAATATTTTCTTAATTTGTGTCTTTATCTTGCTGACAAGAAAGAGCCAGTGGTTTGCTGAAGGGTGTGTGGATTTCTGTTTGAGCAAGTATGTGGGTAGTCTCTAGCCCACTAGCCAGATCAGTTTGTGCATTAGGCAACTCCTCCACTGTTCAACAAATAACAGAAGTTAGAAGAAATGGCTAAAGCACACAGACAAACCTTACTAGAAGCCAGGTCGTCTATCATATATCCCTACTTGTTCGGTTCCCCATACCTCATGCAGGCTTAGGCCACTATACAATCATGTGTAACGTAAGCATTTTTTGGGTGAAATTCTATACTGTTTTACTCTAAATAATTGAGTTCCTTCCTAGTTAACTTTATTTATATGGTGCTTTTCAAAAGAAGTAACAGTGCTTCACATCATAAAACAAAATAAGTAATAAACAAGGACAGGAGAATGAAAAAATATAACTCATTAAAATCATACATTAAAATAATATTTTGAAGTGTCTTCAGTTGTTGGATAACAGAGCCTGATGCCTGAACAAATTCAAAACAACCAATGTCAAAATAACAAGGGACAGTCTTCTGTTTATTGCACAAATCATACATGTTTCCAACTGAACCGGTAGAACACAATATTAGGCAGCAGTGGGATAAATCATTGATCAAAAGCCTAAATATATATACAAGAACAAATAAAAACAGGGAGCGGGAGAGAGAAAATTGTAAATTGAAAATGAGAAGGAACCAAACTTGATTCATTGTTTAACTGAATCCTACCGATATACTGTAACAATTGGGGATGTCATTTACAGAAGAAAAACTAAAACTAAAGCCATCTTCGTATCTTCATTTTAAAAGTACTTCGTCCTCATATATAATAAACCTCTGCATCAATATCAATCCAATATTTTGACATTTTCTTAAGTCAAACATTGCTAAAGATTATTTCTATACAGTTTTAATATATGTACATGAATTGATCAAACATTTATAATCTCATACAAAAAGAGAAAAAGATGGACTTTATCGCTCTCAAACAAAAACAACTGGCAAGCAGATTGATCCTCCCTCCTGTCCCCCCGGAAGGTCTGACAGGGCAGATGGCCTCAAATACAGATTGAGGAACGGCTTCTTAAATCCCACAAAGTTCAAAGAGAGCCAAACAGCAGTCTTTACATCTGGGCCGTATCCACAAAGCATCTCAAAGAGCGCTGATCCAGGATCAGTTTCAGATCTTAATGAATAAGATTATATGAACAGATCCAAGATCAGCACTGCTACCCAGATGCTTTGATCTCCAGAGACTGATCAAACCCCTGCTTCTTCTTTTCGGAGTATGAACTCTGGCAGAGACTGCTAGCTGGCATGAGCCGTGGATGTATGTATATTCAGGGCTCCTCAAACAGAAAAGTGAGAATCCTTTTGGATGTACTGTATGTGTATGTGTACTGGATGTACACAATGAGACCATTCAGGTGTTCCTGAGCAGCCCTCCAGCACAATAACGTGTACTCTCAGAGAAAGATGGGTTAAGGCTCGCACAGACTATGATTTCAGCCGTCTTATGCCACGATATTGCCATCACAGCCAAATTATCCACATCGTGGTCAAATTCTTAGGTCGTAAACAATTGTCGGACATCTTGGGTCGTTCAGTGTCTATGGCTCGACAGAAGTTCTAGCCGTGTCAGAAATGTTGGGCCTTTAACGTGTTGTGTGGCTGGTGTTACGACTAATAAGAACATGGCTGACACTGATTATGCACACATTAAGTCAGATTAATATAATAGTTTGATTTAAACATTTACATGCTTTGCAAGAACGATTTCCCTAATTATCTTGTTTACATGACATCTGAAACCAGGCTACTTGATGGGATTTTGATAAATGCTAAAAATCGCAAATCAAAATAAAAGTTCCACCACAACGACCATGTTATTTTTGGGAAGCCTATTTGATTCTGAATTCAGACATATATACACGTTTGTATGTGAAAACTATTTCTAAGATGCATACTTTAATTTTCTCCGAATATGCTTGGGAGGCTTGCGCTGCTGGTGCTGGCACATGCACAGATCAAATACACTGCTGCAGTTGTAATAGCCAATCGCAGAATGTGACGACAAAACTGAAGCAAATTGTACAATCTGGCCAGGTTGATATCAATATTTTAATTTGGTAACATCGCACAGTGTGACATGTAATAATGGTAAAATACAGATTTTGACGTACAGCGTGGGAAGGCCTTTAGGGAGGTAGAGGCTTAGGTCAGGGTACTCGTCCAGGAGGAGTGTGAAGGAGGGAGGGGGTTAAGTTGATGGAAGGAAAGGGAATCTTTCAGCTGGAGCTCTGTTCAAGACACTCCTGCTAAGTGCATATCCCAAACTAAACAACTAGTCAAATACCTCTCATTTTACAACGCACCTTTACTTTACTGAGGTGTTCTGGGGAGCCAACGTAGCCAATGTTTCATAACAATGCATGGTTGGCCCCCCCAGCGCACACTTTGTCTATAAAACCCAAACATCCCTGATTAAAGTGCACTCAGTAGCGTAGGATGGGAGGTGTGGGGGGGGTTGGAAGGTATTGGGCTGAGGGAGAGTGAAAAAAAACACAGCAGAGTATAAGGGATGCAGTCACCAGGTATGAGCCATCTGCAGGCTAAGCTGATTGACCACATGCAGATGTTCTGAGGCTAACCCTAGAGAGGTTGTTAGGGGCTCTGGTTTGGCCCTTGAAAAAAAAAAATCACATTTTAGGGTTGATCAAAAGGTCTGAAGGTACATCAACCCCTTTCTTCAAATCCCCCAACAGAAAAGTAGAGGGGAAAGAGAGGGGGGTAACGTCTCCATTGCAGATGACAGACAGCTGATTGTGAGATGTGTGTGAGTTCTTATGTTCTCTGGCTTGGCAGAGCATAAGTGTGGGTGTAGATGAGTCTTACTGGTTGTGTAAGGATGTGAGCACTCATCAGCCTCCCTAGAACACAGGTTAGAACAAAATCAGGGTTGAGAGTATATCAGCCCCCTCCCCTCAGACTGTGCATGAACACAATTGCCTACAATCACTCCCTGTCTGATTAGAAGTGAGGTTTTGTGTCTATCTATACTAGTCACACTCCCTTTCCGTTGTATGTGTGTGTGTGTGTGTGTGGCTTGTATATATCTCTTTGGCTCAGGAGGACATGCACTGGACGTGGTCTGGCCCTCCATCCTCTTCATCAGAGGAATCTGGAGAGCTCCATGACTCATCAGTGTCTCCCTCTGCACCCTCCCGACGTGTCTAGGAAATAGAGAAAAGAAAGAGGGAAAGAAATAAAGCGGGAGAAAGAGAGACAGAGAACGCTCAACACAATATTCCCTGTAGATACTCCTGGAGAAAGAGAGACGGAGAACACAACACAATATTCCCTGTAGATACTCCTGGAGAAAGAGAGACAGAACGCTCAACACAATATTCCCTGTAGATACTCCTGGAGAAAGAGAGACAGAGAACGCTCAACACAATATTCCCTGTAGATACTCCTGGAGAAAGAGAGACAGAACGCTCAACACAATATTCCCTGTAGATACTCCTGGAGAAAGAGAGACAGAGAACACTCAACACAATATTCCCTGTAGATACTCCTGGAGAAAGAGAGGGGAGAGAGAGATGTTCTGGTTTGATTACTGGAAGAGACCTGGTGGGTGGTGCAGAGGAGCATCCTCCCTCCCAGTCTCAGCCACTCACCTCCTACCAGAGTGTAGGCTCATTACATTTTTCTTGTGACGTGTTAAGGTTTTACCCTAGAAGTTAGTCACCCTTAATCATTTGTGTGTGTGTAAACTGCATAAGATTTGACTTGCTTTAACAATTCAAATGGTTGCTTTGGTGTTGAATAAGCTAACGCTATTACTTAAAAGTTTTCCCTTGGGGTGTGATGCTACTGATGATAATGTTTCAGACCCCTTGCTAATTGAGTGAAAAACTCCCTCCCCGAGACTTCAGTAGACCGAGTCATAATTAAAATGTTCTAGTAGTAAGTGATAAGCTGTGACTTTGATAACGTACTCTTTGAATTAGGTGTAACATTGTTTTACCCAATTAATATTTGAGGTCCACTGGTATTGCTAATGGTTTTCTGCTAGCAAATGACACTGCTCTACCTCAATTGTCCATACTAGCGTAACTTGACCTTGAGCCATCATTTAGATTGACAATTACATTAGGTGAAAATCTAACACTTATGTCTGAAAGTGCCCTGCTCTTTAATAAGTTATGCGTACTGTTTTTGTTTCAGGAGCATATTAACATTGTTAGTGATCAAAACCTATGCATTACAGGCTACACAACCTCCACTTGTCACCCAATTTGCCCCAGGGTTAAGGTTAACCCATTAGATTAATAACCCACTCTTTTCCCAGTCTGTAGGCGTAGACTTTAAGTGAACACTAATCTCTGCGCATTCCATATGAGTCTTAGTTATTTACATTGATCTAATTTCCCTTTTTGATTTCAACCATCTGACTGGAACTCAATTAGTGATTTCTTACTGCCACCCAATATAATTGGTGCACACCTTTTCCAAGGCCATAAATCCCTTTGTATTTACAGTACACACCCAATGCAGAACCATTCATCATTTTGTATATGCATTTTCCAGAGCCAACAAGCTCTTTTATGTGTACATCTTGCAGGGGTATAACCTCTCAGGAACGACTTAAGAGACCATTGTCCAGATGACGCAAGATGTCCCTAAAGAGGCAAAAGCTGCATAGTTTGCTGCCCATTTTAACCAGTTACAGCCTCTTTACAAAGCAACTCAGAAAGAATTCCAGCGGGGTGAACTGCATTTTAGGTAGACGCAGAATCGTATTGGTTAGGCATAAAATAATTAATGGTTGTGTGTTATCTTTTAATCTTTTTCGTAAAACTTGAGGGTACGTTCCTCGTAGTCAACCTGCATTCAGCACTCAAAGTTCCCTCTGTCAGAATTTGTCGAGGTAGGACCAATGACGTATATAAACCCTGGATTGCTGATGCTGTATTGAAGGTGCCGGTTGGCCATATTGGCACTCCCTAGTATGAGCAGTCCTCCAAGGGAAAGAATGGAATTCTACAGTATTTCAATTAAATGTTAAAAGGACAAAATTACATGCATTTATTTTGTTGTTGTAGTGAGAACAGTAACATTAGTACTAAAAAGAAAATACCTTCAGGAAAATGTTTTATTTTTTATGTTTAGCTCACATAATATATTTTAAACGTATGCATTAATTAAGGTGTCTGTAGTAGAACAAACATGTCAAAAACTAATGTAGACATTAATGCATTTCTATAGCTTCCCTGTGGCTTTAATACAGCGCCCCCTGTCAGTCATCCAGGGTTTATACACATCATTGGTTAGGACCCATGACAACGCCCAAGTACAGATGGTTAACGTGCGTAAATTCACTGAAGGAATTCAGAATGCAGTGACTCCAATCCATGTCAACTCTGAGGCGAGAGATATGTTTTCTAATAAGTGTGAGGGATTAGCCCTTTTCCTTTCTAGACATTGAACAGACAGCTTCCACTGTTTTCCGCTAAACCCCTCATTGATAACATCTTTATCAACACGCCTAAACCTGTCCTCAGTAATGTAGATTTTGGGCAGACTGATACACCGGTTAACCACCCTTATTTCTTTAGGTCCCCTACCCTCTTCAAAGCTTACAACCAAGAACCCATTTAGTGTTGCTCATAAATGACAACCTAGAATCAACTATAATTACTTTGAATAGGATTTAATTATTTTAAAGACCCACTCACTAGGTTCATGTCTTTCCTCTACCTTTATTAAATATACATTTACAAGCTCATATCAAATGTGGGGAGAAGAAAAGGTGATGTCAAATGCTGTTGATGCTCTGATCCATTTGTCCATCAGCTTCAACAGTCCAGCCCTCAAAGGATGGCCAACAGGGGACGATGTAGAGGAGCGTCAAATTAACATCCACGCCAACGAGAATACACAAGGGCCTCATCACTGGCCAGAGAACAAAGGAGGGGAGCACTCATAACAAGCTCCCAGCAGGAGTCATCCTTCCCCTCTTTTGCTTATCTCACACCTCTAGTCTACACCAAAGTTCCTATCAGGTCACGTGTGGTAAGTTTAATCGAATGGTACTGAGACGGCCTGTTGGAGACAGAGACCCAGCAGGGTTCCAATGAACACTGAAGAATAAGACTCAGCCAAACTACTTTTCTATTGAGAAAAATGGAAAGCACCCAGTGACACTCTTATTTCCTCAATGAAACAATGTAAACGGACTGAAAATGACATGGTTAAAAGTGTTGAGATGCGTGTGTAATAAGACTGAATTTTACAATGTGTGTGATATGCTTTTCTGACAATTAACAGGTATTAGGTATCCTCATTCATCCACGGAAAAGTATACCGTTTGGTATCTGTGGAATCACAGTCTTCACAAAGGCAGTGGAAGACGTTACGAGTGTACAAAGTCCCCTCCATTTATGTAGAAAATTAATTAACTCATGCCCTGCCATAAGTCACAAAACAATGTAGTCGATGAATGGGGGCTGACCCGGTCCCAGGAATTATTCCCTCACCTGAGCCAATCACAGCTCTGCATCTCACCTCTTCCTCACCTCTTCCTGTCCAGGACTATAAACAGAATGTGAATACCACTCCTTTTGTTCAGACCGTAAACCAGCCATATGGTTATTGTCATTTCTGAACTACAGAATCATTCAAGCACTACCCCCTGCGGGGACTTTGAGATACTGGACTTCTGACTCCTTTGTTTTGGACTCTACAGCATGGAGAGGTCCCTTTAGACTGTCGGTTCCAGACAGGAAATACCTAAGAGTATCCAGCTCACCTCTTTCCCTGATTTAAACTTGAACATGTAACCTGTATGTTACTTTTATTATTACTGTCTATATTCCTTCTGTAATCCCTGCTTTGTTTCATTCTGAAATATGAAGAATAACTGCTTGTTTGATCTTAGGCCCTCTAATCATCATTCCATGTAGGTGAAGGATTCTGTAGCCTATCACATTAGTACATAATTTTGCCACATCAATTTTTCCATTCATTGCTTTACCCTGATTATTTCTAAATAAATTGTAGTTTTATAAAATATCTACTATCTCCACAAATGCATTGCTGTGTCATTTTTAGAACTTAATTGCCTTCATAATGATAAGTATAACTACAGTTAAACTGTATATATTTTTGTAGTTTTTTTGTTGCCTTATAGCAAGCGGTACCCCGTTAATAATTTCATAGCTATCATGCCTTGGAGCGCTACAGCAAGACAGGACACTATCAGCCAACGCAACTACACCAGTCAGAGAGAGTGAACAACTGTGAACTAACTGTTACTGCTTCTAGTCAGTGCTGAGAAGATAGAAGCTTGTCAGCTCAAACGGACCAAAATTAGCACTGGCCATATACATATATATGTAATAGTAGGGTGTTGGCGCCGTGACAAACAATGGATGCTATGCCCAAATGTAAAGCAAGTGCCGAGCTAAGAATGTTCAATTCGGTAGTAGTGTTAACGTTACAGCCCTTTAGTGAAGCCTGTGAAATCTGGTGTTATATTTGCTCTTTGCGAAGGGTATTCCGCAAGCTCTGTCATTCAAATGTTTTCAGAGACACTACAAAAACATAGCAGGTTCAAAATAGCGCTTGATTTATGCTTTTCCTTTCAAGTGACAACAGAATTCAGTAGCTACAGCCCACAATCGATTAACACATACTGAAGCTAGATAGTACACATTGTCAATGTATGGGTATTTCGTTTTCCAGCTGGATAGCATGAGGCAGCTCAGTCTTCAGAGGCTCATTTTTAGCTGGAATCAGTGCAGTTCATCCTCCTTTCACGAGAGTAACAGTTTTTCATTCAAAAATAAAATCATATTTTTGGTGCTATCCAGTGATATTAATAAAAATAGATATCAGTTATCGGTAAATATTTCCACTAAAATCGGATCCAAAAATCACATATCGGTCTGGCTCTAGCATACACACCCCTTACAGTGTTATGTTGTGTTCCACTCACCCTCTGGGACCGTCTGTTTCTCATGTGTCTCATGAGGAACCACAGGAGCTGTGTGTCGTACTGATCTCCATGTCGAACAGTGTCCTCGTCACGCTCACGCTTGTTCTTCTTCATCACCTGAACGACCACAACACCAGTCACATCAAAACTCACAGCTTTGGTATGCAGAATCCAAGCCTATATGCCGTGGGATGTTTGGGATATGTTGAGGTTTGTGTGTGTGGAATCAATGGTATGAACCACCGTACGTCTTTGAGGCCCTTGAGCCCTGTGGGGTTCTCGGCAGTGGGGGCCCAAAGTTTAACATCATGATCCAGACCACTGGTGGCCAGACCTGGAAGGTGAGGGTGGGGCTCTAGGCAGTTCACCTTGGAGAAGAAGTTGAGATAGAGTTAAAGGATAGACAGATTAGTGAGTGAGCATAAAACTGTGAAACTGATAAGTGTTCAATTTCATTTAATTAAGGGTTTTACTTGCACCTGCCAATTATCAAGCCATTTCTTTTGGCCATCATACATCTTCCCACCCACACACCATCTCTCCCTCTCACCACTCCTCCTCTGTCTCCCTCCATAAACTGGACTATGCGAGCTGAGACCTTGTCCCACAGGTAGATGTGTCCACAATCGCTGCCACTGATCACAAACTCACTGCTAGGACCATAGAAGTTAACCCCCTTCACTGTGAGATGGAAAAATACAGGGGTAGGGAAAGAGACAGCGAGATAATATTATACTGGAAGTCACAGTTATAGCATGGTAAAACACCAGTGTTCGTGTTACTTATAATTGACTAGTTCATAATCATTCATTCCCCTTTTAACTCAGTACCTGTAGCGTTGTTGCGATGGCCCTTGTATCGCCTGCAATAATCTGCACCATCACTGTGGCTGGAGTCAAACAAGTAGATGTCCTCATCATTGTAACTAGTCAGGAGCTCTGAAGAGATTGACAGACATGGGACGCATTCAGCTGGACACAAATTTTGGAACATGGAGATAGAAATAGCCTATGTAGAACAAAGCATTCCTCTCATATGTAGAATAAGGAATCACCTCTGCTCTATTCATGGCATTTCTATCCCTGGTCACTGATGGGGAGGACAAACATGAGGACAGTCATAACAGCAAGAGCCAGAGGAACTCCGACTTCGAATAAAAGTGTGCTTGAGTCCTTGTGTTTTACCTGTTCCATCGTGACTGTACAGTAAGCAGGTAATGTTAGTTTTGGACTCGCTGGACACCAGGTGAGATGGACAGAACTTCTTCAGTACGCCATTATTAACATTCTCATTTATCTTCCTCTGATCATAGATCCTACAGAGATAGAAGGTGAGGAGAGGTAAGAGACAATCCAAGACAATGCACTTCCTCTGCTTTACGGACACAAGAGGGATTTGAGTCTAACCTGACATACTGATCTCTCCCTCCCACAGCAAAGTGATGTGTGTTGACAGGATTCACAAAGATGGTATACAACCCCACTTTCTTATCCCCCTCCTTCACCACCACCAGCTTACTGAGAGAAAAGGAAAAGAGGAAACAAATAGTAGAAAAGGGTTAAAAGGCTGTTATGTTCTACATTGGGACTTAAGTTTATCCCAGACTGGTCACATGATCAGGAAAAACAAATGGCCTTAGTACAGTAACATCCAGGCGATCTTGCAGTAATGACGTTAACACTTGCATATCAGACAGACATGTGATGTCACTCACTTGGCAGGCCGGTCGAGGCGAAGGTCGATGCCAAACACCACGGCATCCTCTCCAGCCGACAGAAAACAGCAGGGAGAGTCTGGCTCCAGGGCCAGCTGACACACACAGAGTAAACACAACATACTTAAATCAACTCAGCTTTCAGCTAAAAAGGCTTAGAACGTTCGCATCTTAAATGACAACCCATTCCCCACAGTATGGAGGAAAGGGTGTCGTTTGAGACGCCGCCAAAGTCAGGCCAGTAAGACCAGTAGCCAGAATCATTAACGAGATTAAACCATACCTTGTGTGCTGCCCCTTTATGCTGAGCCACTCTCTTGGTGTTCTTGCAGCGTTGCATGGCAGAGAGCTCAGCCACTCTAATCTGACCGTCCCGGGCACACATGGCCAGAGTGGAATCTCCACTGTGGGGAAGAAACTTGGCCTTTGGAGGAAGAAAGGTACATTTCAACATCTCTCAAAAAGGTCCTGAACCATATTTCTAGCTTTCCTTTCATATTTTTCACATGGTTTCTCAATGGGTGTCAACAACACCAGAAGTGTTCCCCTCCTTTCTACGGTTTCACCCTCACCTAGCCTGATTGTGCTCTCCTCCTCACCTGAAAGACATTGCTCTTATGCCCACTGTCAAACTCCAGCTCAGCCCGACGACGTGCCCAGTCCCACACCACCACTCGTAGGTCATCACTGCCAGAGGCCAGGCGTGTGCCTGAGGGGTTGAAGTGCAGGGTGTTCACACAGCCGGTGTGTCTCTCCAGGCGCCCTTGTAGCTCCAGCCTCTGGACCAGCCCCCGTGCGCCACACACACGTCTCACAAACTGGTGCGAGCACCGGCCAATCTCCCTCAACCGCAGGGAGGGCACCGCCCGCCATGATGGCTTGCCAAGATCACGCAGCTCCGCCCCCAGCCACACGTCCATGGCCTGCTCGTCTTCCTCTTCTTGCTCTTCCTCCTCCTCCTCCTCCTCATCCTCCACTTCAGAGCTGGAGGAGTGGTGAGCGGTGCCACCGCTCGGGCGGTTCCTCTTTCTGGCGGCCCTCTTACCTGCATCTCTCTCCTTCACTCGCTCTCTTCTACCCCCCTCACCATCTCGCTCCCCTTCCTCATTCAGGGAGTAGAGGCCGCTGCCGTCCACGCTGTCCGTGTCTTCCTCCTCCTCTCCCTCGCCAGGCACCCTCTCACCCTCTGCATCTGGCATTGGCTTGTCCTTAGCTCTGTCTTCTGCCTTTTTGGGAGCTGAGGGAAAGATGAGGAAGTTGTCACACATTGACAAAAAAAAGCACTACTGTCAAGAAGCAGGGAGGAAACTTATCCACTGTAAAACAAATTGTTTGTAGAGTGTATAATGTCACAGTTATGGTGTCCTGTGTGTTGTGGCTACATGTTGGACTATGACAGCAACAGTTCTCTTATACTGCACTGGTTTGAGTCTATAATTAACTGCTTGAGAGCCAGACTGTCCCTCCGGTTTGAGTCTATGATTGATTACCTGCTTGAGAGTCAGACTGCTCCTCTGTGGCTGTGGAAGCATCTCCCTCCCCACGCTGGTCCTCTCCTGGATCTGGCTCCTCAGACCCACCTGACAAACACACACAGATATGGCCACACATTCACATTAGTCTTACGTAGCTGGCTCTGGTAGTGTGGCTTACTAGTAGTAGTACAACAGTGTATGTTCGTATTCCCAGTCGGCAACAGTGAGGCCTGGGTGATCAGTGAGGCCTATGTGATCCCTCACCATTAAGCTCACTGGATTTACCATCTGCCTCAGCCATCCTGCTTCTCTCTTCGTGTGGACAGGAGGAGAGCCTGGAATGAAACCGAGGCAGGGTCAAATTAATTAGTCTGCCTGCTGCTTTTGAAGACTCCTAATAATAATAATACATATAGATTGCCAGTAATTGCAATATGTCCAAACAACTGACATGGCCTTCATTAAAGCAAGGTAGCATGACATGTCACTCAACAAGTCAGCTAGTTGTGACTGATGAACGAATTATGTTCTCAAGTCACGGTATGATTGGAAATCTTGCAAACTAGCCAACCTAGTTAGCTAACATATCAGCAACTAAATTAAATCGAGTGCACACTAACACATGACACTAGCTGCCAGTCTCTAGTTAGCTAACATAGGACTTGCAGCCTGTAGTTTGGAATTGGAAGCAAGTTAGCTAGCTAACGTTAGCTGTCCAACTAATCTTAGCTAGCTGCTGCAGCAACACTGACATTTAACAAAAGTCAAAACAGCTGACTGGCCACCATGTCCATTCTGCTGTAGAGATAATGTTAACTACTTATTCTGTTAGTTGATTGGATTAGCAAATGTACACATTTTGGTACATTTAGTTAAACTTTGTTCAGGAGTTTGACCAATTTCACGCCAGTTAAAAGAAGTAAACAGCAATGGCTGGCATGCTAGCTAAAGCTGTTACCTCTAACTACAAGTCGTAGGCCCAACGAGCGTAGCTAGCAATAGTACGTCGTTTGTTCTAATCTTCGGCGCAGATTTACTGTCTTCAACCTACTATACTAACGTTACTTAGCTAGCTATAGAAAATCTTGGAGTAAAAAAACACGACATGAAGAATGCGTGTCAAAAGAAACAGTCAAATTAAAGACTATGTGCGCTCACGAGTGTGTGCTAGCTCTGTTTATGTTTTGACGGTTCAGCTTCTGTTTTTCGGTCATTCCTTTTCCGGCGAAGGATTTCTTTCTCCGGAAATGTGGGTCTGTATATAAATAATGTACCGTGTCATCTAATGTAAATATTGTGAATATGTTGTTGTGGAAATTCTTACACAGGGACACTCAAAGTCAATCTGAAATGAATCATTGTTTATTTGTCAGCGCGCTGGAGAGGTTCCAACCAACTCAATGCACCATAGTACACATGTCAATCAGGAGCTCTCCCTGGGCAGTCCCAGCAGTTGCCTTATACACGGCTATAACAGACAAGCTATATTTGCATGATTTAGCATAATTAATTAAGCATTACCATTTTGTTTAATTCATGTGACCGACCAATACAGGTTCATAACATGTGGCAGACCAATAGCTCAAGAGGCTTCTTCTCTCTCAGCTGAGACCTTGAAACTGAGATATCTTTCGTTCTCAAAACAAGTTCTGGGCGTACTGCCAAATTGCAGCTACTGATAGGGAGGATTCATTCAGTCAGCCACTTGCATGAACACAGAAATTGGTTTATAGAACAGCACATGAATAGAACACAGAAATTAGTTATAAGAAATGCAACATACATTAAAATTCCCATTACAATGTAAAAAAGTGAAGTTAGGCGAAAATTGTTTCCCACCTGTAGGACACTCAAAATGGCATCGTTATACGCATGATTGATTGATCCACATACCAATTATACCCTATCAATTGTTATGTCATTTATTATTACAATTTAATAACTCGGAAAAGCTTTCGGGCCTGGGTGATTTTAAACCACCAACCTTTAAATTAACAGTCTAAGGCGGCGGAGAAGATTGAGGTTATTCGATTAATCTCACCAGGGCACTGGGTTGGGTGTAGTTTGCATCGGGTGAAGTGATTGCATTCTGGAACATGTGTGGTGACACTGATGGTTTCTCGGTAACTAATGGCATCTACGGTTGTGTCTGAAATGATTTTACATAGCATGTTAGAAGAACTAACACAGCAGGTTAGGATGATTAACTTTGCAGGATAGGATAATTAGGTTGAGGTTAGGAAAAGGTTAGGATTTTATGGAAAAGAGATGTTGTACATTTCTGAATGATGCATCATGCTACCTTGTTGACAACATGACAGAGCGGCACAGATTGCTGTTAGATTTGTGCAGGGCGAACCTTCCTCACCAGCTTTGCCCATTCACATGAGGCCATAGCCTTGTATAACCCGAGTCAGCTTAATTAAATCCGCTCAATGAGAGTGGTGGATCAAATCAAATCAAATGTATTTATACAGCCCTTCGTACATCAGCTGATATCTCAAAGTGCTGTACAGAAACCCAGCCTAAAACCCCAAACAGCAAGCAATGCAGGTGTAGAAGCACGGTGGCTAGGAAAAACTCCCTAGAAAGGCCAAAACCTAGGAAGAAACCTAGAGAGGAACCAGGCTATGTGGGGTGGCCAGTCCTCTTCTGGCTGTGCCGGGTGTAGATTATAACAGAACATGGCCAAGATGTTCAAATGTTCGTAAATGACCAGCATGGTCCAATAATAATAAGGCAGAACAGTTGAAACTGGAGCAGCAGCACGGCCAGGTGGACTGGGGACAGCAAGGAGTCATCATGTCAGGTAGTCCTGAGGCATGGTCCTAGGGCCCAGGTCCTCCGAGAGAGAGAAAGAAAGAGAGAATTAGAGAGAGCACACTTAAATTCACACAGGACACCGAATAGGACAGGAGAAGTACTCCAGATATAACAAACTGACCCTAGCCCCCCGACACATAAACTACTGCAGCATAAATACTGGAGGCTGAGACAGGAGGGGTCAGGAGACACTGTGGCCCCATCCGAGGACACCCCCGGACAGGGCCAAACAGGAAGGATATAACCCCACCCACTTTGTCAAAGCACAGCCCCCACACCACTAGAGGTATATCTTCAACCACCAACTTACCATCCTGAGACAAGGCTGAGTATAGCCCACAAAGATCTCCGCCACGGCACAACCCAAGGGGGTAGATGGAACAGGACTCTGAGCTTCTCCTCTCTGTTGTAAACAGGTCAAGGGTGACCTCGAGTGGCTGAATAATGCAATTACATTCTGTGAACTGCGTGTGTACCTTTGAAGGAAATTACAGAAGGGGGGGGGGTACCTATGTAAGAATAGCATTCAACATCATAGTGCCCTCCAGCTCATCATTAAGCTCAGGGCTCTGGGTCGGAACCCCTCCCTGAGCTACTGGGTCCTAGACTACCTGACGGACCAACCCCAGGGTGTGAAGGTAGGCAACAACACCTCCGCCACGCTGACCCTCAACACAGGGGCCCCACAGGGGTGCCTGCTTAGCCCCCTACTGTACTCCCTGTTCACCCATGACTGCGTGGCCACGCACGTCTCCAGCTCCATCGTCAAGTTTGCTGAAGACACAACAGTGGTATGCCTAATTACCAACAACGACGAGAGGGAGGAGATGAGAGCCCTGGCTGAGCGATGCCAGGAAAATAACCTCTCCATCAACGTCAACAAAACAAAGGAGCTGATCGTGGACTACAGGAGACAGCAGAGAGAGCATGCCCCCATCCAAATCGATGGGGCCGCAGTGGAGATGGTCAGAAGTTTCAAGTTCCTCGACCTGAAATGGTCCCTTCACACTGAAAACTTCAGGAGGCTGAAGAAATGTGGCCTCACAAACTTCTACAGATGTATTCTGTCAGGCTGTATCACCACCTGGTATGGCAACTGCAATACCCGCAGCCACAGGGATCTCCAGAGGGTGGTGTGGCCAGCATAACACATCATCGGGCGCACACTGCATGCCCTCCAGAACATCTACAGTACCTGGTGTCACAGAAAGTCTAAGAAAATCATCAAGGACCTCAGCCACTCGAGCCACGGCCTATTCACCCTGTTAGCATCTATGTAAAAGGTGGAGATAGGCATATCTTGCTCTTCAGTGTAATCAGAGGGCTAATATCAATACTATGCATGCCAGTCTCTCTTTGCAAAAGGTAGAGGAGAGACTGGCTGCACTTCTTTTGATAAGAAACATGAATGTGTTGAAATTTCCAAAAGGTTTGCATAGTCAATTTACACACAACTCTGATATACAGACTTACCCTTCTAGACATGCCACCAGGGGTATTTTCACAGTCTGCAAATCCAGAGAAAATTCAAGACAATGTACAGAATTATACAGAGCCATGATTGCATGGAACTCCGTTCCATCTCAGATTACTCAAGTGAACAGCAAACCTGGTTTCAAAACACAGATAAAGCAACACCTCACGGCACAACCCCTCTCCCCTATCTGACCCAGATACTGTATTTTGTGTGTCTGTACTGATACAGTATGTAAGCTATGTGTGACTTTTAAAACATATGCAGTTCTGTCCATAAGCTGCTCTTGTCTATACATGGTCAGAGCTCTGGAGCTCTAGAGTTCCTCTGTAGAGATGAGAGAACCTTCCAGAAGACAACCATCTCTGCAGCACTCCACTAATCAGGCCTTTATGGTAGTGGCCAGATGGAAGCCACTCCTCAGGTGTCTAGTTAGACTGTAAGCTCTCCTTCCAGACTCACATTAAGCATCTCCAATCCAAAATTAAATCTAGAATCGGCTTCCTATTTCGCAACAAAGCCTCCTTCACTCATGCAGCCAAACATACCCTCGTAAAACTGACCATCCTACCGATCCTTGACTTCGGCGATGTCATTTCTAAAATAGCCTCCAACACTCTACTCAACAAATTGGATGCAGTCTATCACAGTGCCATCCGTTTTGTCACCAAAGCCCCATATACTACCCACCACTGCGACCTGTATGCTCTCGTTGGCTGGCCCTCGCTTCATACTCGTAAACAAACCCACTGGCTCCAGGTCATCTACAAGTCTCTGCTAGGTAAAGCCCCGCCTCTCTGCTGCCAATGACTGGAACGAACTACAAAAATCACTGAAGCTGGAGACTCATATCTCCCTCACTAGCTTTAAGCACCAGCTTTCAGAGCAGCTCACAGATCACTGAACCTGTACATAGGCAATCTGTAGACAGCCCATCCAACTATCTCATCTCATACTGTATTTATATATTTATCTTGCTCCTTTGCACCCCAGTATCTCCACTTGCACAGTCATCTTCTGCACATCTACCATTCCAGTGTTTAATTGCTATATTGTAATTACTACGCCATCATGGCCTATTCATTGCCTTTACTCCCTTATCTTACCTTGCACACACTGTGTATACACTTTTTTTTCTACTGTATTATTGACTGTATGTTTGTTTATTCCATGTGTATCTCTGTGTTGTTGTATGTGTCAATCTGCTGTGATTTATCTTGGCCAGGTTGCAGTTGTAAATTAGAACTTGTTCTCAACTAGCCTACCTGGTTAAATAAAGGTGAAATAAAAATAAATAAATAAAAAAGATTGCTGCCGTATGTAGAGTTGAAGTCGGAAGTTTACATACACCTTAGCCAAATACATTTAAACTCAGTTTTTCACAACTCCTGACATTAAATCCCAGTAAAAAAAATCCATCTTAGGTCAGTTATGATCACCACTTTATTTTAAGAATGTGAAATGTCAGAATAATAGCAGAGAATGTTCTTTTTTTCAGATTTTCTTTTTTTCAGATTTTACACATTCCCAGTGGGTCAGAAGTTTACATACACTCAACTAGTATTTGGTAGCATTGCCTTTCAATTGTTTAACTTGGGTCAAACATTTCAGGTAGCTTTCCACAAGCTTCCCACAATAAGTTGGGTAAATTTTGGCCCATTCCTCCTGACAGAGCTGGTGTAACTGAGTCAGGTTTGTAGGCCTCCTTGCTCGCACACACTTTTTCAGTTCTGCCCACAAATGTTCTATGGGATTGAGGTCAGGGCTTTGTGATGGCCACTCCAATACCTTGACTTTGTTGTCCTTAAGGTATTTTGCCACAACTTTGGAAGTATGCTTGGGGTCATTGTGCATTTGGAAGACCCATTTGCGATCAAGCTTTTAACTTCCTGACTGATGTCTTGAGATGTTGCTTCAATATATCCACATAATTTTCCTTCCTCATGAAGCCATCTATTTTGTGAAGTGCACCAGTCCCTCCTGCAGCAAAGCACCCCCACAACATGATGCTGCTACCCCCATGCTTCACGGTTGTGATGGTGTTTTTTGACTTGCAGGCCTCCCCCTTTTTCCTCCAAACATAACGATGGTCATTATGGTCAAACAGTTCTATTTTTGTTCCAACAGACCAGAGGACATTTCTCCAAAAAGTACAACCTTTGTCCCCATGTGTAGTTGCAAACTGTAGTCTGGCTTTTTTTATGGTGGTTTTGGACCAGTGGCTTCTTCCTTGCTGAGAGGCCTTGCAGCTTATGTCGATATAGGACTCGTTTTACTGTGGATACAGATACTTTTGCACCGGTTTCCTCCAGCGTCTTCACAAGGTCCTTTGCTGTTGTTCTGGGATTGATTTGCACTTTTCGCACCAAAGTATGTTCATCTCTGAGAGACAGAACACGTCTCTTTCCTGAGCGGTATGACGGCTGCGTGGTCCCATGTTTATAGTTGCATACTATTGTTTGTACAGATGAACGTGGTACCTTCAGGCATTTGGAAATTGCTCCCAAGGGTGAACCAGACTGGTGAAGGTCTACAATTCTTTTCCTGAGGTCTTGGCTGATTTCTTTTGATTTTCCCATGATGTCAAGCGAAGAGGCACTGAGTTTGAAGGTTGGCCTTGAAATACATCCACAGGTACACCTCCAATTGACTCAAATGATGTCAATTAGCCTATCAGAAGCTTCTAAAGCCATGACATCCTTTTCTAGAATTGTCCAAGCTGTTTAAAGGCACAGTCAACTTAGTGTATGTAAACGTCTGACCCACTGGAATTGTGATACAGTGAATTATAAGTGAAATAATCTGTCTGTAATTGTTGGAAAAATGACTTGTGTCATGCACAAACTAGATGTCCTAACCAACTTGCCAAAACTATAGTTTGTTAACAAGAAATTTGTGAAGTGGTTGAAAAACAAGTTTTAATGACTCCAACCTAAGTGTATGTAAACTTTCGACTTAAACTGTTTAGTGAGCTCTAAAAGTATTGGGACAGTGACACAGTTTTTGTTGTTTCGGCTCTGTACTCCGGCACTTTGGATTTTAAATTATACAATGACTATGAGGTTAAAGTGCAGACTGTCAGCTTTAATTTGAGGATGTTTCCATCCATATTGGGTGAACCATTTATGAATTACAGCACTTTGCGTACATAGTTCCCCACATTTTATGGGACCAAAAGTATTGAGACCAATTCACGTATATGTAAACAACAAAACATGTGTCATTGTCCCAATACTTTTGGAGCTCTTCATTGAACACTGGTAACTTCAATAACATTTAAATACTGCTTTACCACTTCATATACTGTATTCTAGTCATGGCTCATCCTATGTAGCTAATGCTGCATACACCTTTTCTATTAATATACTTTCCATGCACACTATTCACATTCATATAGAGTGCATTCGGAAAGTATTCAGACCCCTGCCCTTTATCAACATGTTGTTATGTTACAGCCTTATTCTAAAATTGATAAAATAAATATTTTCATCATCAATCTACACAAAATACCCCATAATGACAAAGCAAAAACAGGTTTGGAAAATTTAGCTGTACAGAAACCCAGCCTAAAACCTAAACAGTGAGCAATGCAGATGTAGAAGCACGGTGGCTTGGTAAAAACTCCCTAAAAAGGCCAGAACCTAGGAAGAAACCTAGAGAGGGACCAGGCTCTGAGGACTGGCCACCTGATTAAAACAGAACATGGCCAAGATGTTCAAACGTTAATAGATGACCTGCAGGGTCAGATAATAATAATCACAGTGGTTGTAGAGGGTGCAACAGGTCAACACCTCAGGAGTAAATGTCAGTTGGCTTTTCAGTTGTCAGTTGGCTAACTCATTTAGAGTTAGAGACAGCAGGTGCGGTAGAGAGAGGGTCCAAAACAGTAGGTCCGGGACAAAGTATCATGTCCTGTCACGACTTCTACCGAAGGTAGCGCCAACCACCGATCCCTTTTTCCTTTTCTGTTTGTTTTGTCTTTGATTCTTTTCACACCTGGTTTAATTTGTGTTTATTTCTGTGTGTATATAGGGTACCTGTTGCCTGCTTTAGTTCGTGCGGGATTAGACTTGTGTGTATTGCGCTCGATTGTATTTTGATGTTTGTTGTTTTCACGGTTACGCACATGTATGTAAAGTGTCGGAACTGTGTTTGCACGAGTTCTGAGTATCAAGAGCATAGTATTTGTATTTTCGTCTGTACCATTTTTGTATTGGTGGACTATATGATTAAACACGCTTCTCAGACATCCCTGCTCTCCTGCGCCTGACTCCTACACCTCTCACCGAGATGCATGTTATCACAGAATCCCGCACCAAATCTATGGAGTCAGCAGGAGCGGACGCACTCCCAGGGTCCGTGGAGGAGCAAGTTCAACACCACAAGGCAGTGTTACACCGGCTGGGGACCACCATGGATCAGGTGATGGCGACGATGGAAAGATGGGAGAGAGGTGGCCTTCCCACACCTCCATCAGCCACACCCCAACCAGTACCACTACCCTCTCCTTCATTGCCTGGGCACAGTGGGATTCGACTCGCAATCCCGAGGGAGTACGATGGGACGGCAGCCGGGTGCCAGGGGTTCTTACTCCAGATGTACTTATACCTTGCGACCGCTCATCCGGCTCCTTCGGGAGGTGAGAGCGTGAACGCCCTCGTCTCCTGCCTCTCATGTAAAGCCCTGGAGTGGGCCAACGCGGTATGGAATGATCCTGACTCGGCGAGGGACCACTACTTAGAGTTCACCTGCCGCTTTCGGGCCGTGTTCGATCACCCACCTGAGGACCGAGTGGCGGGTGAACGGCTGTTCCATCTGAGGCAGGAGAAGAGGAGTGCTCAGGACTTTGCTGGCGCGGGATGGAACGACAGGGCCTTGATCGATCACTATAGGTGTAGTTTGCGTGAGGACGTCCGTAGGGAGCGGGCCTGTAGAGACACCACCCTCTCCTTGGACCAGTTGATCGACATGTCCATTCGGTTGGACAACTTGCTGGCGACCCGCGGACGTTCTGTCAGTTCCATCCCCCAGCTCCTCCCCTCCAACGCCCATGGAGCTCGGAGGTGCTGCAGCGAGGGCAACAGGAGGAGGGGGGCCTTTCCTGTGCCAGCTGTGGTCGCAGAGGGCACACTGCTGACCGGTGCTGGGGGAGTCGTGACCCCAGGCCGAGCACTGCTCGGACACCTCAGGTGAGTCGACACCAGGCTCACCCAGAGCCCCCTGTTGGTCATATGTATGTATTGATTGTTTTTCCTGAATTTTCCCCTCTTTCCCGGCATAAGGAGCTAGTAGATTCAGGCGCGGCGGGGAATTTTATTGACCGCGGTTTAGCGCACAGGTTAGGGATCACCCTTGTTCAGCTTGACAAACCCTTCCCAGTACACGCCTTAGATAGCCGACCATTAGGGGCAGGGCTAGTCAGGGAAGCCACGGCTCCACTGGGCATGGTCACTGAGGAGGATCATGAGGAGAGAATTAGTCTCTTCCTAATTGATTCTCCTGCATTTCCGGTGGTGCTGGGGATCCCCTGGTTGGCCCATCACAACCCCAGGATTTGGTGGCAACAGAGGGCTCTACAGGGGTGGTCGGAGGAGTGCTCAAGCAGTTGTGTAGGAGTTTCCATCGGTGCTACGATGGTGGAGAGTCCAGACCAAGTCTCCACCGTGCGCATTCCCTCAGAATATGCCGATTTGGCTATCGCCTTCTGTAAAAAGAGGGTGACCCAATTACCACCTCATCGACGAGGGGATTGTGCGATAAATCTCCTGGTAGGCGCTGCACTTCCCAGGAGTCACGTGTATCGGTGTCTATGGAGACATAAATATCTAAATCTCTGGGGCAGGGGTACATTCGGCCCTCCATCTCACCTGCCTCCTTGAGTTTCTTTTTTGTGAAGAAAAAGGAGGGAGGGCTGCATCCGTGCATTGACTATAGAGGTCTAAATTCCATCACGGTGGGGTATAGTTACCCGCTACCTCTCATTGCCATGGCGATTGAGTCATTTCACAGAGCACGTTTTTTCACAAAACTGGATCTCAGGAGTGCATATAACTTGGTGCGTATCCGGAAGGGAGATGAGTGGAAGACAGCGTTTAGTACCACATCCGGACATTATGAGTTCCTCGTCATGCCGTACGGGTTGAAGAATGCTCCTGCAGTCTTCTAATCTTTTGTAGACGAGATTCTCAGGGACCTGCACGGGCAGGGTGTGGTGGTTTACATCGATGATATTCTGGTCTATTCCGCTACAAGCATGTGCATGTTTCTCTGGTGCGCAAGGTACTTGGGCAACTGTTGGAGCATGACCTGTACGTCAAGGCTGAGAAATGTTTGTTCTTCCAACAGGCCGTCTCCTTCCTTGGGTATCGCATTTCCACATCGGGGTTGGTGATGGAGTGTGACAACATTGCAGCCGTGCGTAATTGGCCGACTCCAACCATGGTAAAGGAGGTGCAGCGGTTTTTAGGGTTTGCCAATTACTACCGGAGGTTGATCCGGGGTTTTGGGCAGGTGGCTGCTCCCATTATGTCACTGTTGAAGGGGGAGCCGTTGCGTCTGGGATGGTCGGCTGATGGTATTCATAGTGGAGGTGGACGCATCCGAGGCTGGGGTTGGAGCTGTGCTCTCACAGCGCTCGGGCACGCCACCGAAGCTCCGCCCCTGTGCTTTATGTTCTCCTAAGCTCAGCCCGGCAGAGCGAAACTATGATGTGGAGATCGGGAGCTGCTGGCTGTTGTCAGGGCCCTGAAGGTGTGGAGACATTGGCTTGATGAGGCTCAACACCCTTTTCTCATCTGGACTGACCATCGTAATCTAGAGTACATTCGGGCAGCGAGGAGACTGAACCCTCGTCAGGCAAGGTGGGACATGTTTTTCACCCAATTTAGGTTTATCATCTCCTATAGACCAGGCTCCTAGAACACTAAGGCAGACGCACTGTCCCGACTATGTGATACGGAGGAGCGGGCCATCGATCCTGCGCCCATCCTCCCGGCCTCTTGTCTAGTGGCACCTGTGAAGTGGGAGGTGGACGCAGACATCGAACGAGCATTGCGTGTTGAGCCTACTCCACCACAGTGTCCAGCTGGATGGGTGTAGAGACAGGCTAATTTGGTGGGCTCACACGTTCCCCTCCTCTGGTCACCCGGGGATCGGTAGGACGGTGTGATGTCTTAGTGGGAAGTACTGGTGGTCCACTTTAGCCAAGGACGTGAGGGATTATGTGGCCTCCTGCTCGGTGTGCGCTCAGTGCAAGGCTCCTAGGCACCTGCCCAGAGGGAAGCTACAACCCCTTCCCTTTCCACAGCGGCCTTGGTCACACCTGTCGGTTGACTTCTTGACCGATCTGCCACCGTCACAGGGCAACACCACGATCCTGGTCATTGTGGGTCGGTTTTCTAAGTCCTGTCATCTCCTCCCTTTGCCCGGTCTCCCTACGGCCCTACAGACTGCGGAGGCCCTGTTTACTCACGTCTTCCGGCACCACGGGGTGCCTGAGGACATTGTTTCTGATCGAGGTCCCCAGTTCACGTCCAGGGTGTGGAAGGCGTTCATGGAACGTTTGGGGGTCTCGGTCAGCCTTACTCTCGGTCACCCCGAGAGTAATGGGCAGGTGGAGAGAGTGAACCAGGATGTGGGTAGGTTTCTGCGGTCGTATTGCCAGGATTGGCCAGGGGACTGGACGAAGTACATCCCCTGGGCAGAGATGGCCCAGAAGTCCCTCCGCCACTCCTCTACGAACCTGTCGCCCTTCCAATGTGTGTTGGGTTATCAGCCGGGTCTGGTACCATGGCATCAGAGCCAGACCGAGGCTCCTGTGATGGACGATTGGGTGAGACTCTCAAGGGAGACCTGGGAGGCCGCCCACGGGTACCTTAAACGGGCCGAAGGGCAGCAGGCCAGTGCTGACCGCCACCGAAGCGAGGCCCCGGTGTTCGGACCGGGGGGCCGGGTCTGGCTCTCGACCCGAAACTTGCCCCTCCACCTGCCCTGCCGGAAGCTGGGTCCGCGGTTTGTGGGACCGTTTAAAGCCCTGAGGAGAATAAACGAGGTGTGTTATAGGTTACAGCTACCCCCTTATTACCGTATTAATCCCTCGTTTCATGTATCTCTCCTCAGGCCGGTGGTGGCTGGTCCGCTTCAAGAAGATGAGGTGTGGGAGGTCCCTCCGCCCCCACTGGACATCAGGGGGGCACCGGCATATGCAGTTCGGTCCTTACTGGACTCGAGGCGTCGGGTGGGGGGCCTTCAGTACCTTGTGGATTGGGAGGGGTACGGTCCGGAGGAGAGATGCTGGGTGCCGGTGGAGGACGTACTGGATCCACCTATGCTAAGGGAGTTTCACCGCCTCCATCCGGGTCCGCTGCGGGAGCCGCTCGTTAGGGGGGGTACTGTCACGACTTCTACCGAAGGTAACTCCTCTCCCTGTTCGGGTGGTGCTCGGCGGTCGGCGTCGCCGGTTTACTAGCCACCACCGATCCCTTTTTCCTTTTCTGTTTGTTTTGTCTGTGATTCTTTTCACACCTGGTTTAATTTGTGTTTATTTCAGTGTGTATATAGGGTACCTGTTGCCTGCTTTAGTTCGTGCGGGATTAGACTTGTGTGTATTGCGCTCGATTGTATTTTGATGTTTGTTGTTTTCACGGATACACTCCATGCGTTTGCACGGAGGAACGTCTGAATATCGAGAGCGTAGTTTTTGTATTTTCGTCTGTGCCATTTTTGTATTGGGGGACTATATGATTAAACACGCTTCTCAGACATCCCTGCTCTCCTGCGCCTGACTCCTACACCTCTCGCCGAGACGCACGTTATCACATGTCCAGTGAACAGGTCAGGGTTCCATAGCCGCAGGCAGAATAGTTGAAGCTGTTGAAGTCTGCACAACGCATCACCAGGGGCAAACTACCTGCCCTCCAGGACACCCTACACCACCCGATGTCACAGGAAGGCCATAAAGATCATTAAGGACAACAACCACTCGAGCACTGCCTGTTCACCCCGCTATCATCCAGAAGGCGAGGTCAGTACAGGTGCATCAAAGCAGGGACCGAGAGACTGAAAAACAGCTTCTATCTCAAGGCCATCAGACTGTTAAACAGCCACCACTAACATTGAGTGGCTGCTGCCAACATACTGACTCAACTCCAGCCACTTTAATAATGGAAATTGATGGGAATCTGCTAACCATGTGTATGTGACAAATATAATTTGATTTGATTTGATTTGATTTGCACTGGAGCAACATCACAGCCAGGTGGACTGGGGACATCAAGGCTCTGAGAGAAGAGATAAAGAGAGAGAAAGAGAGAGAGGGGAAAGAGAAAAGGAGAGAGAATAAGAGGGAGCATACTTCAATTCACACAGGACACCGGATAAGACGGGAGAAATACTCCAGATATAACAGACTGACCCTAGCCCCCCGACACAAACTATTGCAGCATAAATACTGGAGGCTGAGACAGGAGGGTTCGGGAGACACTGTGGCCCTGTCCAAACAGGCAGGATATAACCCCACCCACTTTGCCAAAGCACAGCCCCCACTCCCCTAGAGGGATATCTTCAACCACCAACCTACTACCCTGAGACAAGGCCCACAAAGATCTCCCCCATGGCAAGAACCTGAGGTGGGCACCAACCTGGACAGGAAGGTCACGTCAGTGACTCAACCCACTCAAGTGACACACCCCTCCTAAGGACGGCATGGAAGAGCACCAGTAAGCCAGTGACTCAGCCCCTGTAATAGGGTTAGAGGCAGAGAATCCCAGTGGAGAGAGGGGAACCGGCCAGGCAGAGACAGCAAGGGCGGTTCGTTGCTCCAGAGCCTTTCCGTTCACCCTCCCACTCCTGGGCCAGACTACACTCAATCATATGACCCACTGAAGAGATGAGTCTTCAGTAGAGACTTAAAGGTTGAGACCGAGTTTGCGTCTCTGACATGGGTAGGCAGACTGTTCCATAAAAATGGAGCTCTATAGGAGAAAGCCCTGCCTCCAGCTGTTTGCTTAGAAATTCTAGGGACAATTAGGAGCCCTGCGTCTTGTGACCGTAGCGCACGTGTAGGTATGTACGGCAGGACCAAATCAGAGAGATAGGTAGGAGCAAGCCCATGTAATGCTTTGTAGGTTAGCAGTAAAACCTTGAAATCAGCCCTTGCTTTGACAGGAAGCCAGTGTAGAGAGGCTAGCACTGGAGTAATATGATCACATTTTTTGGTTCTAGTCAGGATTCTAGCAGCCGTATTTAGCACTAACTGAAGTTTATTTAGTGCTTTATCCGGGTAGCCGGAAAGTAGAGCATTGCAATAGTCTAACCTAGAAGTGACAAAAGCCTGGATTAATTTTTCTGCATCATTTTTGGACAGAAAGTTTCTGATTTTTGCAATGTTACGTAGATGGAAAAAAGCTGTCCTTGAAATGGTCTTGATATGTTCTTCAAAAGAGAGATCAGGGTCCAGAGTAACGCCGAGGTCCTTCACAGTTTTATTTGAGACGACTGTACAACCATTAAGATTGATTGTCAGATTCAACAGAAGATCTCTTTGTTTCTTGGGACCTAGAACAAGCATCTCTGTTTTGTCCGAGTTTAAAAGTAGAAAGTTTGCAGCCATCCACTTCCTTATGTCTGAAACACATTCTTCTAGCAAGGGCAATTTTGGGGCTTCACCATGTTTCATTGAAATGTACAGCTGTGTGTCATCCGCATAGCAGTGAAAGTTAACATTATGTTTTCGAATAACATCCCCAAGAGGTAAAATATATAGTGAAAACAATAGTGGTCCTAAAACGGAACCTTGAGGAACACCGAAATGTACAATTGATTTGTCAGAGGACAAACCATTCACAGAGACAAACTGATATCTTTCCGACAGATAAGATCTAAACCAGGCCAGAACTTGTCCGTCTAGACCAATTTGGGTTTCCAATCTCTCCAAAAGAATGTGGTGATCGATGGTATCAAAAGCAGCACTAAGGTCTAGGAGCACGAGGACAGATGCAGAGCCTCGGTCCGATGCCATTAAAATGTCATTTACCACCTTCACAAGTGCCGTCTCAGTGCTATGATGGGGTCTAAAACCAGACTGAAGCATTTCGTATACAGTGTTTGTCTTCAGGAAGGCAGTGAGTTGTTGCGCAACAGCCTTTTCTAAAATTTTTGAGAAGAATGGAAGATTCGATATAGGCCGATAGTTTTTTATATTTTCTGGGTTAAGGTTTGGCTTTTTCAAGAGAGGCTTTATTACTGCCACTTTTAGTGAGTTTGGTACACATCCGGTGGATAGAGAGCCGTTTATTATGTTCAACATAGGAGGGCCAAGCACAGGAAGCAGCTCTTTCAGTAGTTTAGTTGGAATAGGGTCCAGTATGCAGCTTGAAGGTTTAGAGGCCATGATTATTTTCATCATTGTGTCAAGAGATATAGTACTAAAACACTTGAGCGTCTCTCTTGATCCTAGGTCCTGGCAGAGTTGTGCAGACTCAGGACAACTGAGCTTTGAAGGAATACGCAGATTTAAGGAGGAGTCCGTAATTTGCTTTCTAATAATCATAATCTTTTCCTCAAAGAAGTTCATGAATATATCACTGCTAAAGTGAAAGTCATCCTCTCTTGGGGAATGCTGCTTTTTAGTTAGCTTTGCGACAGTATCAAAAAGGAATTTCGGATTGTTCTTATTTTCCTCAATTAAGTTAGAAAAATAGGATGATCGAGCAGCAGTAAGGGCTCTTCGGTACTGCACAGTACTGTCTTTCCAAGCTAGTCGGAAGACTTCCAGTTTGGTGTGGCGCCATTTCCGTTCCAATTGTCTGGAAGCTTGCTTCAGAGCTCGGGTTTTTTCTGTGTACCAGGGAGCTAGTTTCTTATGAGAAATGTTTTTAGTTTTTAGGGGTGCAACTGCATCTAGGGTATTGCGGAAGGTTAAATTGAGTTCCTCAGTTAGGTGGTTAACTGATTTTTGTCCTCTGGCGTCCTTGGGTAGACAGAGGGAATCTGGAAGGACATCAAGGAATCTTTGTGTTGTCTGTGAATCTATAGCACGACTTTTGATGATCCTTGGTTGGGGTCTGAGCAGATTATTTGTTGCAATTGCAAACGTAATAAAATGGTGGTCCGATAGTCCAGGATTATGAGGAAAAACATTAAGATCCACAACATTTATTCCATGGGACAAAACTAGGTCCAGCGTATGACTGTGACAGTGAGTGGGTCCAGAGACATGTTGGACAAAACCCACTGAGTCGATGATGGCTCCGAAAGCCTTTTGGAGTGGGTCTGTGGACTTTTCCATGTGAATATTAAAGTCACCAAAGATTAGAATATTATCCACTATGACTACAAGGTCCGATAGGAATTCAGGGAACTCAGTGAGGAACGCTGTATATGGCCCCGGAGGCTTGTAAAACAGTAGCTATAAAGAGTGATTGAGTAGGCTGTATACATTTCATGACTAGAAGCTCAAAAGATGAAAACGCAGTCATTTTTGGGGGGTAAATTGAAATTTGCTATCGGGATGCCTAGGGGATACGGTCACACGTATAACCTGGAGGAGAGGCCTCATTTAACACAGTAAATTCATCAGGCTTAAGTCATGTTTCAGCCATGTTTCAATCACATCAAGATTACCCCTAAGTGAAAATGTCCAAATTGGGCCCAATTAGCCATTTTCCCTCCCCGGTGTCATGTGACTCGTTAGTGTTACAAGGTCTCAGGTGTGAATGGGGAGCAGGTGTGTTAAATTTGGTGTCATCGCTCTCACACTCCCTCATACTGACTGGTCACTGGAAGTTCAACATGGCACCTCATGGCAAAGAACTCTCTGAGGATCTGAAAAAAAGAATTGTTGCTCTACATAAAGATGGCCTGGGCTATAAGAAGATTGCCAAGACCCTGAAACTGAGCTGCAGCACAGTGGCCAAGACCATTCAGCGGTTTAACTGGACAGGTTCCACTCAGAACAGGCCTCGCCATGGTCGACCAAAGAAGTTGAGTGCACGTGCTTAGCGTCATATCCAGAGGTTGTCTTTGGGAAATAGACGTATGAGTGCTGCCAGCATTGCTGCAGAGGTTGAAGGGGTGGGGGGTCAGCCTGTCAGTGCTCAGACCATACTCTGTACACTGCATCAAATTGGTCTGCATGGCTGTCGTCCCAGAAGGATGCCTCTTCAAAAGATGATGCACAAGAACGCCTGCAAACAGTTTGCTGAAGACAAGCAGACTAAGGACATGGATTACTGGAACCATGTCCTGTGGTCTGATGAGACCAAGAAACTTATTTGGTTCAGATGGTGCCAAGCGTGTGTGGCGGAAACCAGGTGAGGAGTACAAAGACAAGTGTGTCTTGCCTACAGTCAAGCATGGTGGTGGGAGTGTCATGGTCTGGGGCTGCATGAGTGCTGCTGGCACTGGGGAGCTACAGTTCATTGAGGGAACCATGAATGCCAACATGTACTGTGACATACTGAAGCAGAGCATGATCCCCTCCCTTCAGAGACTGGGCCGCGGGGCAGTATTCCAACATGATAACGACCCCAAACACACCTCCAAGACGACCACTGCCTTGCTAAAGAATCTAAGGGTAAAGTGATGGACTGGCCAAGCATGTCTCCAGACCTAAACCCTATTGAGCATCTGTGGGGCATCCTCAAACGGAAGGTGGAGGAGTGCAAGGTCTCTAACATCCTTCAGCTCCGCGATGTCGTCATGGAGGAGTGGAAGAGGACTCCAGTGGCAACCTGTGAAGCTCTGGTGACTCCATGCCCAAGAGGGTTAAGGCAGTGCTGGAAAATGGTGGCCACACAAAATATTGACAGTTTGGGCCCAATTTGGACATTTTCACTTAGGGGTGTACTCACTTTTGTTGCCAGCGGTTTAGACATTAATGGCTGTGTGTTGAGTTATTTTGAGGGGACAGCAAATTTACACTGTTATACAAGCTGTACACTCACTACTTTACATTTTAGCAAAGTGTCATTTCTTCAGTGTTGTCACATGAAAAGATACAATCAAATATTTACAAAAATGTGAGGGGTGTACTCACTTTTGTGATATACTGTGTGTATATATATTTTTTAATTGTTTAACCAATTTTGATCTGTTCTATGTTAATTGCTGACCAAAATAAAGATTCTTAAATTAAATCCAAGTGTTCAGTTTCTGTTTACAACACAATGGTATATGTGCCAAACGTATCAAAACATCAATCAATCAAAGCAATCATTTCAAAACAGTCCATAGGCTGGAGAAACTAGCGATCCTGAGAGGCTGCTTTGCTCCAAATTACTGCACATATTTGGTGCCATGCCATATTACACCACTAGAGGCTGCTGTTGCCTAAGAGTAGGCAGTGCGTTTCAGTTGCATGAGTTTACGCATCAACCACACTTGGCCCATGTAGCTAAACTATTGTTTTTCTCCTGTACAACTAACACCCACAAAGACACATTAGGATAGGACTCCACAGTTGTTTGAAATACATAATGCTTACAAAAGTCGTATTGTGTAAGTATTAATATGACAGCTCCTCACTAAACACTCTTTCTCTCCGATACAGAGACAAATGAAACACAACAGGCCATGGGTTAAGCAAACATACATTTTCTACAGTCAATGACACCAAATATGCTTGTCATCTCAGTCAACACTCCCCTTGTCACCTTGTCCCCTTACAGTACACATATCCCATCTCTACATCCCTCTCCCCCTCATTTCCCTCTACAAGAGCCGGTGGGGTGGGGGTGACTAAACAGGAATTAGCACTGCTTGTCACTGAATACAGAGGGGGAGATCATGTAGCAGACTTTTATTTATAATTCACTTCTCCCCTTTCAATTTGTAAAGTTATATCACAGGCAACACACACACACAGACACACACTTGCAAATCAACAAATTCAGAGAGCGCAAACAAATGAAAATGCTTTCACAATGGTAAAACTATGTCTGTTACCATTGAGTGAAGACTGATATCCCCTAGGGCAGGCCAACTGACCTATGTACTGTAACTCTAGTGAAACCAAACCAGAAGCGTCACTCTCATCTCTCGCCCCTGTCCCCCTGTCCCTGTGTGACCTTGTGCCACATTCTAGCACCGGGCAGTGCAAGAGCAGTAAACTAGACCAGCACCCCTCCCAACATGTCCCCTCATCATCCTAAATCTATTATTTTTTTTGCCAGGATCGGAATCTATCAAAACTAAGTATGGGGAAAGTGTTCCAGGACTATCTGTGCCCATCCCCCCGCCCATCATTCCTAGTCTGTCTTCATTTTTCCAATGGGCTGTCAATCGATCTCTTGCTCTTTCTATTTGAAACCATCGCCTCTGTCTCCCACCGTCCTCTTCCTCACTGAAGGAGAGTTGGGGGCAGTCTGTTATTCCTCTCTGACTCTGCCTTCTTTTAACCCAACACGCAGATGCAGACACACACCCATGAAAACTAGCACACACACACACACACACACACACACACACACACACACACACACACACACACACACACACACACACAAACACACACAAACACACACACACACACACACACACACACACACACACACACACACACACACACACACACACACACACACACACACACACACACACACACACACAGGCGCGGTCTGGGACCAGACTCCGCCCCTCCATTTTTAACACACCAGCCCATTTTTTTTCCCTTGAGGAACTAATTATGAGCCATATAATGACAATTTTGTGCAAAACAAAACAAAACAAGTTAAACAAGCGCACTGAGCTAAAAATGGTCCAGCCCGAAATGCCCTCTGCTCACACACACACACACACACACACACACACACACACACACACACACACACACACACACACACACACACACACACACACACACACACACACACACACACACACACACACACACACACACACATCCAAAATTGAGCCCACCCCCTCTTGCTCTCTCTGCCCTGTTTCCAGCTCCACGTGTGAGGAGTTGGTCTTGCTCTGCTCTGGGTGGTGGGGATCGGAAGTCCTTCCTCATTTTTAAGAAATTATTTACATTTTTACTCACTGAAACTACAATTAATTTCCAAATAAGCAAAGAAACATGAATTGGAGCTGGGTGCTTATGGCAGTCCTTCTGTCTTGTGGGGGACTGTCATGGGGTGAGCAGGGTTTGGACTTCCCTGAGTATGATGGGATGGACCGGGTCATCGAGCTGACTAACAAGAACTACAAGTCTGTGATGAAGACGCATGATGTGATGGTTCTGTACTACCATGAGCATCCCGGATCCGATGCCGTTGCCCAGAAACAGTTTGAAATCGAGGAACTGGCCCTGGAGGTGGGTCACGGGGCAAGGAGGACTTGGTCATGGGACTAGGAGGTCTGGGCCAGGTGACAGGAGGCTGGGTGGACTGGGTCAGGGGACTAGGAGGACTGGGTCAGGGGACTGGGAGGACTGGGTCAGGGGGGTGGGAGGACTGGGTCATGGGTCTAGGAAGTTAAGGGGTTCTTGGAGGACTTGGTCAGGGGGCTGGGAGGACTGGGTCAGGGGACTAGGAGGACTGGGTCAGGGGACTGGGAGGACTGGGTCAGGGGACTGGGAGGACGGTCAAGGGACTGGGAGGACCAGTGGAGGCTGCTGAGGGGAAAACGGCTCATAATAATGGCTGGAACAGAGCGGCTAGAATGGCATCAAACCATGTGTTTGATGTATTTGATACCGTTCTACTGATTCCGCTCCAGCCATTACCACCAACCTGTCCTCCCCAATTAAGGTGTCACCAACCTCTTGTGGGGAGGACTTGGGACTGAGAGGACTGGGTCAGGGGACTGGGACTGGTCAGGGGACTGGCAGGACTGGGTCAGGGGACTGAGTGGACTGGGTCAGGGGACTGGCAGGACTGGGTCAGGGGGCTGGGAGGACTGGGTCAGGGGACTGAGAGGACTGGGTCAGGGGACTGAGAGGACTGGGTCAGGGGAGTGAGAGGACTGGGTCAGGGGACTGAGAGGACTGGGTCAGGGGAGTGAGAGGACTGGGTCAGGGGAGTGAGAGGACTGGGTCAGGGGACTGAGAGGACTGGGTCAGGGGAGTGAGAGGACTGGGTCAGGGGACTGAGAGGACTGGGTCAGGCGACTGGAAGGACTCGGGCAACTGAGTGGGGGATGGTGAGGAGAGGGGATGGGTAACTGGGAGTTAGAAGTGGGACACACAGTGCCTGGGTAGGGATGCACCATCACTGCTATAATTAATCAACTGGATGAGGCATGATAGTGTGTATTAAGGGGCTACGTGGATACAGACAGTATTTACAGGTAACTAAGTGTTGTTGTTAAGGGTAAGGCAACTCAAATGTGGCCTTTGAAACATGCCACAACAGAGACAATGATTAAATTAAGATGTTCAAGGCAATATATAAGAAGCAAAAGCTGCAAGGGTCCCACTATTGCATGGATTGGACAGTTTACTGAATTTGAAAGGCTTTTTAGTGAATGAATGTGGTCATCAGGGTAAATGGGTAGAGGCAGACATGAGATAGTAACATAAATTAATAATCAGCTGATAAATTGCCAAATAAGCGCTAGTGCCTGGAGGGGACTGTAGGGGTACTGTGTTGACTCACCTGCTGTTCCAGAAATCTCTGGGTTGCTGGAAATATCCCTGGGGTGTATTGTTTTAAGACTGACTCATGATTTTGTGGTCTTAGATGAAATGGGAGATGGCAGGGATGGGTCTGTCTTTATTAAGGAATGGCGTGGGGCAGGAATTAGTGCAGAGACATAAGAAATACTGACAACTGAGACAAAAACATTTGTCACGTGCCTGTGGCATGGAGGGGGTGTGAGACAGCATTCTTCACATGCAAAGTGCTGAGTCGTGAGGACACGGGATCCCATCACCAGTCCTGGCAAATGGTTGACAGTACAGATAGCAGGTGTTCGACCTGCTATCTGTACTGTCGACCATTTATGACTCAAACATGACATGGACAGAAGTAGCAGGACCCCAAGTCATCAGCTCGTTGACTGATCTAATTTTACAATCCATAAGGATAATCTTTTCTAACTTTCTAACTTCTATCAGAAATGTCCTACATTTCTTGTATTGATTGTAATAGGGTGTGCGGAGTAAATCCATATGTGTGTGTAAATGGTCATATGTCCATGTTGATATGTGTGTGTCACCATGGGTGTGTTGTGTGTGTCTGTTTATGTAACCCTGTTCTTTGAAGTACGCCCCTCGCTACATCCATCACACACTCAACTGCCCTTTTTCTTCTCCCTGATTTCCAACTGGCCTTCCTACCAGCCAACATGCCATCCCAATAACCCCTCACGATAGGCTAAAGGTCAAAGGTTAAAGCTCCATCCTGTCACTCAAGACGTTCAGCTGCAGAACAGTCCCGTTCAGCCTGGTGAGAGGGTTACATCCATAGCATGATCATTTAGACGTGTCATCACCTCATTTCAACAGTGTCTGACAGAGTTACACCGTAGGTCTGCTTCAGACTACAGCTCCGTACATAGAAGAAAAATTCACCCATAGAAATAAAATGTGTACATTCTATTTCAATGGCTACACCACTCCATTGTAAATCTGTTACTTAGAGAACTCCACATAGGCCTACTGTCAACACAATTCCATACGTTCAGTGAGAGATGTGCAGCTGTTCCTCATTCATTCACAATATGGATGTCAAGAATGTGTACATTGTGTGATTTCAATCTTAAACCCCTGCACTCTCTCACCCTTGAAAGGGGATACCGGTTCTTGATCTCCAGTGAAATCAGTAGCCCTCTCAGGAGGCACAAAGGCTATCTCATTCAGCAGTGAAACCCATAGGTACCCCTGGATGGCCTGAAATTGAAGACAAATGGGTGTGAATGACTGGTGGTTTATAAAGAAATATAAATGCTCTTCAGATGGCCAATGAGCTAATCCTCTCAAATCCAGCTCTGCCAGGACTGGCCCAAATTCTTAGGACTACAATTTAACCACTTTGGACTACAACTTCCAGGATTCCCTGAAGAGAAACACAACACAGCTCTGAAAGCCTGAAGAGCTATTTTGGGACTGGTGCCTCTTAAGGAGTTGTATGGTTTTCTTTTACTCATTTAATCACCTGGAAAACGAATCACGAACAAATATACCAAAGTCTACTGTAGAATTTGGCCATGACCAGGTTCCCAGGTTGGAAACAAACGCTTCAGGAAACGAACACATCCACTTGCGTGTGTGCATGTGGGTGTATAGGAGTACATGTGTGCATGTATGTATGTATGTATGTATGTAGGTCCGACATGTGTGCATGTATGTAGGGCCGTGTGTGTGCATGTATGTAGGTCCGTGTGTGTGAGAGACATATGTCTACTCAGCAGGGTGTTTTGATTAATGATATATTAATCATCATCTGAGAATGCTTGCCTGCCCCCTCCTCTGTATGTTATGGGACATCGAGGCCTAGACCAGGAGGTTCAGGCCCCAGTACTGCGGTGTCGGCTGACTGGACTGGGATGACTGACAGACGGCTGCAGTACTGTACCTGTCAGCGGATCCTAGAGACTTGAGCGTCACCAGCACCTTGCCAAAATAGTCCTTGGCTGGTGTGGCTCTGGGTCTATATTTATCGAGTGCTGCTGTTGTGGATGTTTGTGTATCCTAAAGTGCTGTGTTGCTATTTGAAAGGTAGTAGTGCCATGACATTATGTGAAATTAATGTGCACTCTGCACTCTGTTTTGGTCTGAGAGAGAGAGAGAGAGAGAGAGAGAGAGAGAGAGAGAGAGAGAGAGAGAGAGAGAGAGAGAGAGAGAGAGAGAGAGAGAGAGAGAGAGAGAGAGAGAGAGAGAGAGAGAGAGAGAGAGAGAGAGAGAGAGAGAGAGAGAGAGAGAGAGAGAGAGAGAGAGAGAGAGAGAGAGAGAGAGAGAGAGAGAGAGAGAGAGAGAGAGAGAGAGAGAGAGAGAGAGAGAGAGAGAGAGAGAGAGAGAGAGAGAGAGAGAGAGAGAGAGAGAGAGAGAGAGAGAGAGAGAGAGAGAGAGAGAGAGAGAGATGTTATGCAGCAAAAACTGCCAAATATATCCAAATCGGACTTAAGTAAGCACATAGTGTGCCTATTCAATACCACCTTACACTCTTGCCTGCATCTAGCTGATCTAGGGTGTAATCATTCGTCCAAACAGTTGCAAACAAGAGTTTCTATTGGACAAGTTCAGGTATGTTTATCAGCACTCTGTTCCGTTTGCTTCCGTTTAAGATTAATTTTTACAGAATCGGTGAAAGGAATACACCCATGATCACCCCCAACCACAGCTCACTTTCATAACAGCCACATACAAACAGCATGATCTCTTTGCTCATTGTATAATTCCTTCTCGCAGCTATACGCTATTCTGTGACCAGGCAAAAAAAATAATTCTAAGCCAAACCTTCATACCGTAACCGCTACACACAGCTTACATCAGGGTTTCCCAAACTCAGTCCTCGGGACCCCAAGGGGTGCACGTTTTGGTTTTTACTCTAGCACTACACAGTTGATTCAAATAATCAACTAATCATCAAGCCTTGGTCATTTGAATCAGCTGTGCAGTGCTAGGGGAAAAAACAAACATGCAACCCTTTGGGAAATGCTGGCCTACATCATTGTCACCATAGCTACTAAAACTAACGTGTTAGTAAACCCGATACAATCATGCAGTACAGTGTACAGCAAGCGATACAGGCCCCTGTGGGAATAGATTAATAAAACCAAAAGTTTACCTTGACTTGGAAGAGTTCCAGTGTTGGAAAGCCATAGCTAGTTAACATAGCATCCCTCTGTTTGAGCCGTGTGTCTCAGTAGGCTAAACTAGCTAGCTAGCTAACTATTTCACAGCAGTTTAGATGGTACAATGATTATCTACACTATACTTGTTTTGTTACAAACTGAAATTAAGTGAACTATTAGAATTTTAGCAAGAAGGAAATGGCAGAGCAACTTCTACATAGTGCATCTTGAAGTGGAAAAATGTATACAACAAAATATAGCTAGCTCTCTCTCTATCTCTTGTGTCTCCTTCATTTTGAATATTTATTTATTCAAAACTGTTCAACTATTGTCACTCTCTATTTGAGTCACCTACTCATCCCATTTTATGCACTGCAGTGCTAGGTAGCTGTAGCTTATGCTTTCAGATTTGTTCTCTGATCATTTGATTGGGTGGACAACATGTCAGTTCATGCTGCAAGAACTCTGATATGTTGGAGGACGTCCTCTGGAAGTTGTCATAATTACTGTGTTAGTCTATGGAAGATGGTGAGAACCATGAGCCTCCTAGGTTTTGTATTGAAGTCAATGTACCCAGAGGAGGAAGGAAACTAGTTGTCCTCCAGCTACACCATGGAGCTACCCCAGAGAGTACTGTTGAGGCTACTGTAGACCTTAATTGCAAAACAGTGTGTTTAATCAATTATTTGGTGACATGCATATGGTTTTATCTAAAAATGTTAACTTTTTTTAATGTTTCACTATTTTTATGAAATTCACTGAGGAGGATGGTCCTCCTCTTCTTCATCTGAGGAGCCTCCACTGCATTCAAATGATGCTAACTGATGTGGCTCATGGAATGGAATACATTTTTTTGTAGTGTCAGTTGAGTTGATTCAACAAATCGCAGCACAGATTGATGGGTACACTTCCTGCTTTTTCTTCCTGCTTTGCTGCTCTCAATGGCTAATCAAAAGAGAACCATCGCGCTCTCCCAGAAGCTTGGTAAAAAAGGTGTAATGGGTCTGCACTCAAAAAGATGTCTCATAAAACTTACTTAATTTTGAGAGAAACAATTCACTACATCAGGGATAGCGTACACAGACGTTCCGGCTTTGCAGCCTTCTTCAGTGTGTAGGTAGAATTTATTTTGAATTCAAAACAGCATTTGTAGGGAACAACCGATGAGACTGTTATACAACACTGTCCATATCAGATTTTACATATCGTTTATGAGTCAGTCCCACATATTTATGAAAGGCTGGGCCTCATGTCCTTTGCAGTGGGCTAGCTCATGAATTGATGCCAGTCCACCCATTATGCCATCATCGACTTGAATGGAGACACCCATTCTATTCATTCTATTTCTATGGTATAATCTAGGTCAGGCAATGAGATAGATGAGGATAGCATGTCATCTCATTTAGATGTACAGTATGTGCTTCTCCCTCCTCCCTTCCCTGATTTGTCACGAAGCGAACTCTCCCCTTGCACTCAGGCAACAAACCTGCCCGCTTCACAACTCATGCCCCCAAACAGCAACCTTATATAGCTGTAGTAGTCTGTTTGGCTAAAAGCCTTTAGCTGAGTTTAGCCCTCAATCTATTTAACAGGCCGATCTAGATCCTGACCCCCTTAGAACCTCTTCATATGAATACCACTCCCCCCATGACAAATATGGACACATAGCTCACTGGGAACAGATGTCAGTTCAGCGTGTAGTTTTGATTCATATTTGATTGAGTTGTCATCTAACATGAATTCAAAGTGAAAACACCAAAAAGTCAAACCATGTCATTGAATTTAGGTTGGGTGAAAAAAAATACAAAAAGTCCCTAAATTCATGCAATTTTCCACGTTGATTCAACGTCATCAGATTGAATTTTTTGTTGTTGAAATGACATGGAAACAAATTTGTTTAAACCAGTTTGTACACAGTGGGAAGTGTCTACGAGGAAAAACCTATTAATCTGACAAGTAAATAGTGGGGACTTTAGCTGAAAATCAGCTTTCCTGGGACAGCCTGCTATTATAATACAGTATAATAATTCACCTCTGACATTTGGGCCGCTGTTTTACAGTTAATCACAAATAAACATTCCCTCAAAAGGTACATAATATCAAACTGCACACCAAGACATAAAGCAAGGGCCACTTTTGCTTGCATCCTGTGGTTTCTGGCCTTTAGGCCTACCATCAGTGCCAGCTATCATCATTACCATGGTGTGGAACATGACAGCCTGGTTATGGGATTTTGCTATGCAATAAAATTAACTGCACAGAAGCACTGATAACTTATCCTTCATGTCAGTCTGTGTGTCTCTGTGTATGTATGTTTGGGTGCCTGCACCTCCTTGATGAAGTGCTAGAAGAGATATGTGAAAGCAGGGTTGCACCTGTTGCTATCCAAGCACCCAGTTACCCCAACGCAGTCAGCAGAACTGTTATCCCACCCCCTCCATAAGCAGGCCACGGATGTGGCAACATCGTTGGTTGAGCCGGTTGTCAGTTATAAGGGTCAAGTTTCACACAGATTTAGAAAGTGCATGGACAGCACTCTGAGTCCCAAGCTTTTATGGTGGAGGAACTGAATGAAAATGTGTGAAATAAAACAACAACATTTCTGTTTGCTTTAGTGCGTACACATTGCACTGAGAATGACACCTGTCCCTCCAGCAAACCCACAAAGCTGAGGGTGAAGTGAATGCACATCAATTTCCTTACAGAATACTCATAAATAAACTTAAAAACAAACTCCCCAAAAGTCCTTATAAGTTCTTCGTACATTATACAGAAGATATTCCTGCTCAGGCATAAGACTGCCACTGTGTTTTCAGTTATGTGAAAGTGTTTTTTTTTTCACAGCTTGCAGCTCAGGTACTTGATGACCTTGACGATGAGGATATTGGATTTGGCCTTGTTGATGAGAAGAAGGGCAGTGTTGTTGCTAAGAAACTAGGTAAATACCCACAGAAATAGACACTATTACAGATATTCAAGATTCACAGGATTATTTATAGTTCTGAGGCCAGTTATGGTGAAATTGTCACCATCTTTAAACATGATCCATTTGTCAAAGTGTCACAATCTAATCTAGACATCACCACTGACCAGGTATGTGCTCAGTGGAGTAAACTGCTTGACCGGTCTCAATGGATGCATCTCAATAGTCATACATGGATTCCTCTCCTTGTCTTGCCTCCTTCCTCTGCAACTATCAATGTAGATAATTTCCCCTGTGGAGAGCGCTGCAGAACACTATTTCCCATTTCTACTTGTTTATGTGCACGAGCTGCTGTGCGGGTCACACTTCGACAGGCTGCTGACTAAGATACCTCACTCTTACGATGACAGTTTTGCAGAGTACTGTTTTTCAAAAAGGTTATTTTGAAGGAAGGGGTCACTGAGACTTACACTCTCCCAGAATTAGGAAATATATTATAGGAGAAAGCAATATGCTGGACGCCCATTGCCCACTGAGACATCACCTTTTTAATTATCTCACCTCAATGATGATGAAGTAAAGGAAACAAGGAGAAGCCACTACACTTTTGAGATGCACATCTTGTGTCACTGTGCTCAGGCAACCTATGAGCAAGCCTGACCTCTAGTGGATTCCCGGGTATGACTGGATATGTAAGCCCCGAGTTGAAATTCTGTTGTCTCCTCAGGACTTGAGGAGGCCGACAGCATCTACATTTTCACCGAGAACGAGATCATTGAGTACGATGGGGAGCTTGCTGCAGACACAATTGTGGAGTTCATCTATGATGTATGTGAGAGTAATGTAATCTATTTATGCTCTCTTTTACCTGGCTGCAATTTGTAGGAAACAGACTATTTATCCACTACTAATATATTCTGTACATCCATCCTTCTTTTACTCTGTTCAAGGTTCTTGAAGACCCAGTTGAGATCATTGAGAACGATTCGGAGGTTAAAGGTTTCCATAACATTGAGGAGGATATCAAACTGGTTGGCTACTTTAAGAGCGAAAAGTCTGAACGTAAGAATATATCATGTATTATTTATTTTATTTTAATTTTATTTCACCTTTATTTAACCAGGTAGGCTAGTTGAGAACAAGTTCCCATTTACAACTGCGACCTGGCCAAGATAAAGCATAGCAGTGTGAACAGACAACAACACAGAGTTAGACATGGAGTAAACAATAAACAAGTCAATAACACAGTAGAAAAAAAGAAAAAAAGAATCTATATACATTGTGTGCAAAAGGCATGAGGAGGTAGGCGAATAATTACAATTTTGCAGATTAACACTGGAGTGATAAATGATCAGATGGTCATGTGCAGGTAGAGATACTGGTGTGCAAAAGAGCAGAAAAGTAAATAAATAAAAACAGTATGGGGATAAGGTAGGTAAATTGGGTGGGCTATTTACCGATGGACTATGTACAGCTGCAGTGATCGGTTAGCTGCTCAGATAGCAGATGTTTGAAGTTGGTGAGGGAGATAAAAGTCTCCAACTTCAGCGATTTTTGCAATTCGTTCCAGTCACAGGCAGCAGAGAACTGGAAGGAAAGGCGGTCAAATGAGGTGTTGGCTTTAGGGATGATCAGTGAGATACACTTGCTGGAGCGCGTGCTACGGGTGGGTGTTGCCATCGTGACCAGTGAACTGAGATAAGGCGGAGCTTTACCTAGCATGGACTTGTAGATGACCTGGTGCCAGTGGGTCTGTATATTTAGCGAGGGCCAGCCGACTAGAGCATACAGGTCGCAGTGGTGGGTGGTATAAGGTGCTTTAGTAACAAAACGGATGGCACTGTGATAAACTGCATCCAGTTTGCTGAGTAGGGTATTGGAAGCTATTTTGTAGATGACATCACCAAAGTCGAGGATCGGTAGGATAGTCAGTTTTACTAGGGTAAGTTTGGAGGCGTGAGTGAAGGAGGCTTTGTTGCGGAATAGAAAGCCGACTCTAGATTTGATTTTAGATTGGATATGTTTGATATGAGTCTGGAAGGAGAGATTACAGTCTAGCCAGACACCTAGGTACTTATAGATGTCCACATATTCTAGGTCGGAACCATCCAGGGTGGTGATGCTAGTCGGGCGTGCGGGTGCAGGCAGCGAACGGTTGAAAAGCATGCATTTGGTTTTACTATCGTTTAAGAGCAGTTGGAGGCCACGGAAGGAGTGTTGTATGGCATTGAAGCTCGTTTGGAGGTTAGATAGCACAGTGTCCAAGGAAGGGCCAGAAATATACAGAATGGTGTCGTCTGCATAGAGGTGGATCAGGGAATCGCCCGCAGCAAGAGCAACATCATTGATATATACAGAGAAAAGAGTCGGTCCGAGAATTGAACCCTGTGGCACCCCCATAGAGCCTGCCAGAGGACCGGACAACATGCCCTCCGATTTGACACACTGAACTCTGTCTGCAAAGTAGTTGGTGAACCAGGCAAGGCAGTCATTAGAAAAACCGAGGCTACTGAGTTTGCCAATAAGAATATGGTGATTGACAGAGTCGAAAGCCTTGGCCAGGTCGATGAAGAAGGCTGCACAGTAATGTCTTTTATCGATGGCGGTTATGATATCGTTTAGTACCTTGAGCGTGGCTGAGGTGCACCCGTGACCGGCTCGGAAACCAGATTGCACAAGTGGAGAAGGTACGTGCGATTCGAGATGGTCAGTGATCTGTTTGTTGACTTGGCTTTCGAAGACCTTAGATATGCAGGGCAGGATGGATATAGATCTGTAACAATTTGGGTCCAGGGTGTCTCCCCCTTTGAAGAGGGGGATGACTGCGGACTGCGGCAGCTTTCCAATCCTTGGGGATCTCAGACGATATGAAAGAGAGGTTGAACTGGCTGGTAATAGGGGTTGCGACAATGGCGGCGGATAGTTTCAGAAATAGAGGGTCCAGATTGTCAAGCCCAGCTGATTTGTACGGGTCCAGGTTTTGCAGCTCTTTCAGAACATCTGCTATCTGGATTTGGGTAAAGGAGAAGCTGGGGAGGCTTGGGCGAGTAGCTGGGGGGTGGAGCTGTTGGCCGGGGTTGGAGTGGCCAGGAGGAAGGCATGGCCAGCCATTGAGAAATGATTGTTGAAGTTTTCGATTATCATGGATTTATCAGTGGTGACCGTGTTACCTAGCCTCAGTGCAGTGGGCAGCTGGGAGGAGGTGCTCTTGTTCTCCATGGACTTTACAGTGTCCCAGAACTTTTTGGAGTTAGAGCTACAGGATGCAAATTTCTGCTTGAAGAAGCTGGCCTTTGCTTTCCTGACTGACTGCGTGTATTGGTTCCTGACTTCCCTGAACAGTTGCATATTCTGGGGACTATTCGATGCTATTGCAGTCCGCCACAGGATGTTTTTGTGCTGGTCGAGGGCAGTCAGGTCTGGAGTGAACCAAGGGCTATATCTGTTCTTAGTTCTGCAATTTTTGAACGGAGCATGCTTAACTAAGATGGTGAGGAAGTTACTTTTAAAGAATGACCAGGCATCCTCAACTGACGGGATGAGGTCAATATCCTTCCAGGATACCCGGGCCAGGTCGATTAGAAAGGCCTGCTCACAGAAGTGTTTTAGGGAGCGTTTGACAGTGATGAAGGGTGGTCGTTTGACTGTGGACCCGTAGCGGATACAGGCAATGAGGCAGTGATTGCTGAGATCCTGGTTGAAGACAGCAGAGTTGTATTTGGAGGGCCAGTTGGTCAGGATAACGTCTATGAGGGTGCTCTTGTTTACAGATTTAGGGTTGTACCTGGTGGGTTCCTTGATGATTTGTGTGAGATTGAGGGCATATAGCTCAGATTGTAGGACTGCCGGGGTGTTAAGCATATCCCAGTTTATTTAAAACATTTTATTTCTGTGTTTTTATTGTATATTATAAGTTATGTGTACCTTTTATGGATAACATAGTGCATTAACAGTGTATTTGTCAACAAAAAAATCTAGATTTTACTAAGGTCTTAACAGATGCCTGTAACATTTCAGATTATTTGGCCTATGTGGACGCGGCTGAGGAGTTCCATCCACACATCAAGTTCTTCGCTACATTCACTCCCAAGGTGAAGAACCGTACCCACTAACAACTACATCCTCAAAATTACACTGGAGCTCTACTCTCCTTTAAAAGTATCCCATTGTTCCTTCAATTCAATCCTCTGTATTCCAGGTTGCCAAGGATCTGGGCCTGAAGGTGAATGAGGTGGACTTCTATGAACCCTTTATAGATGAACCCATAGTTATCCCCGGAAAGCCCTACACAGAGGAGGAGCTTGTCGAGTACATCGAGGATCACGACAGGTGAGATTCATGGCCACAGTGGCCAGAATGGCAATATACATAATGAGATGGGTCAGGTGTTCTTTCCTGGCTTTGTGATTTGACTTGTAAAAACCCTATAACTAGGTGTAAAGGGAATTTTCAGGGGAACCAAAAGGAGGGCAGTTGTTGATAATATCAATCAAAATCAACAGTTGCAACTGGGAGACACCTCCAGAAAAAAATGTATAATCGGGACTGTTGGAGACGGGCCCCTTTACATTCTAATCGAACAGTACTAAATGTTCTTTAAACATCAGCCCAAGAGGCTTGTACAAAGTCAAAACAAAAGACAGTAACTTTTCTGCTACAGAATCACAGTGTTCATAATGTCATCAATACAATACTAATCAGTGTGTCCTTGTTCCTTGTACCTTGAGTAGCTCCGGCGTCAATCCCTATCAAACGATATGAGAACAATCCATAACAGTCAGTAACAAGTCTAGTGACCATCAACCCGTACACAAATGAGTGTTGCAAACAGGTCTCTGGAAGTCATGTGTATTACAGAAAGGGAAAACATATAAATATGCTAAGTATTGTGTTAATTACTCTTAACTGGCTATTCCCATTAAAGTAAGACACAAAGTTTAAAAAGTGTAACCTTGCTCAATGAACAATAAATAAATATCTGACGTCCTATTTCTTTATAGACCAACCCTGAGGAAGATGGAGCCTGATAACATGTATGAGATCTGGGTAAGCTGTACCAACTATTACCATAAAAATCACCCTACAAAACAAAATTAATGATGTCTTCTTAGTAAGCATGCCTCCCCAATTTGTATTAAGTATACTGAACAAAAATGTAAACGCAACATGCTGAACAAAAATATAAATGCAACATGGAACAATTTCAAATATTTTACTGAGTTACAGTTCATATAAGGAAATCAGTCAATTGAAATAAATTCATTAGGCCCTAATCTATGTATTTCACATGACTGGATAGGGGTGCAGCCATGGGGCGGCCTCGGATGGCATAGGGAGCCAGGCTCAAACAATCACAATATGTTTTTCCCCACAAAAGAGCTTTATTACAGACAAGCCAGATGTGGAGCTCCTGGGCTGGCGTGGTTACACGTGGTCTGCAGTTTTGAGGCCGGTTGGACGTAGTGCCAAATTCTCTAAAACGACGTTGGAGGCTTTTGTGTGACAAAACTGCACATTCTAAAGTTACCTTTTATTGTCCCCAGCACATTACCTGTGTAATGATCCTGCTGTTTAATCAGCTTCATGATATGCCACATCTGTCAAGTGGATGGATTATCTTGGCAAAGGAGAAATTATCACTAATAGGGATGTAGACAAATTTGTGCACAACATTTGAGAGAAATACGCTTTTTGTGCGTATGAAACATTTCTGGGATTTTTTTTCAGCTCATGAAACATGGGACCAACATTTTACATGTTGTGCTTATATTTTTGATCAGTGTATTTATGTGGCCTAAATGTGCAAACAAGGATGGAAATAGACTTGTAGGTAGTCTATATTCCCCATCCCAGTTTTCTTACCTGGTGTTAGTACGTTTAAGGAGTCTGTCTTTTCTTAGGAGGATGACATCGATGGTGAGCACATCATTGCATTCGCAGAAGAGGATGATCCAGGTACAGAACCAAAGGGGAGGCTAATGAGTCAATAGGGCTGGGTGGGGGAGGAGGGAACCATTGTCAGCAAGAGGGGTTTCATAAGGCTTTATGTACATTTGACACTTGACCTTTGACTTCCAAGATGGTTTTGAGTTCCTGGAAATCCTAAAGGAAGTAGCAGAGGAGCACAATGATAATCCCAACCTCAGCATTGTCTGGATTGATCCAGATGACTTCCCGCTGGTAAAATCATGGTCACTTATCAATACAATATAATCCATCTATCCAATTTCCCACATGAAATATGGGGGATAGTGATATGAGATTCTGATTGCTGTTGATTTCTTCCTGGAATATTATCCATCCTCTTTAGCTTGTCCCATACTGGGAGAAGACCTTTGGAATTGACCTGGGCTCTCCCCAGATTGGTGTTGTGGATGTTGAAGATGTGAGTAATGTTTCTGTCATGTATGAGGAGTCATGAGGTTCTACACATAGAAATAGAATGAATAGAACAGGCTTGGAACCTCTAACGCTGGCAATTTAACTGGTAAACTCATGCGTACACTCTGAATGTATTTTTTTGTAATGTCAATGTGTTGTTCAGTAGATTCAACAAGTTACAGCACAGATTGATGGGTACATTTCCTGCTTTGCTGCTATGGGTACACTCGCAATGGCCGGCAGTGCACCCATTATGCTTTCACTGACTTGAATGGGGACGCCCGTTCTATTAATTCTATTTCTATGGTTCCACTAGCATTAAAAAACATTCAATAGTCTATCTTTGGCACTGAATTGCTTTTTGTCTCTCTATAGGCTGACAGTGTATGGATGGAGATCGACAATGATGACGACCTACCAAGCGCAGATGAGCTTGAGGAATGGATTGAAGATGTTCTTTCAGATGAAATTGATCCAGATGACGATGATGATGATGACGACGATGATGATGACGACGACGACGACGACGACGACGACGACGACGACGACGACGACGATGATGATGATGATGAGTAAATTGTTGATCTCATCATTTCACTGGCCTATGTCTAAATCTGGCCAATATAATAGAATTGTCCAATCACATCATCCCCTTCCTCAACTTGTCCTTGTCCTCTGTTGTAACACTTCATTAAGTTAAATATGTCCGCTCATATGGACATCCTCATGTTTTCAACATCCTTGCTCAGAGCATCTTGTCAAAATATTGTTTCATTTTTTTCACTTTGCTTTGAATCCATAAAAGACAGTACTTTCTCAGAGCCCCATTTTTTTATTCACACCACACCTGTAACTTTGCCATCCATACAATATGAAAAGGATACAAAGAATAAATTGTGAAAATAATCCTTTCAAAATACAACTATTGGATATTCATTAGCACTAAATCTTAAAACACCTGATGCTTCTGATTTGTATATTTCAAACAAATAGAGGGGTTACTTTGTGGATGCATTTTAAGTCTGAGTCCATCTGTAAACTTGTCGTCTGAATGTATTTTATTTTTGTTTTATTTTCTCTAGATTAAATGTTCACCCCTCTCCTAACCTTGTCAAATCCAAGGGTGCAAGCAGGCTTTTCCTACATACAGGTCATGGGTCATACCAACCTACTCTGTTGAATTATTGTAACTTTAGTTGGTAAGCTTTTTTTCTTCTTGTGCACTGAAATGTGCTGTAAATCACATGGATGTTTTCTACTGACAAAGAAATATAACAACAGTATTCATTTTTTTTAAACAAGAAAACTTAAACATACTGTAAAGGCTTAAAATAAATGACAGCTTGGAAAAAGATCTGAAAACGACTTGTGATCTGGATTATTGTGTGTGTGTGGACATGTTTAACTATTCTTGTGGGGACCAGAAGTCCCCACAAGAATAGTAAACAAACATACATTGAAACAACTGGGGACATTTTGTTAGTTCCCACAAGGTCAAATGCTATTTCTAGGGTTTAGGGTTAAGGTTAGAATTAGTGTTAGGAGCCAGGGTTCGTTTTAGAGTTAGGTTTATGGGTTATGGTTAGGTTAAGAGTATGGGTTAGGTTTAGGAGTTAGGGAAAATAGGATTTAGTTAGTTGTACAATACTGTGTGTGTGTACCATAAAACTCAGATAAGATAATAACAACAATTATCTCTCACTGTTAGCATTATTTTATTTTCCCCCATATTACATAATGAGATATTACCATATTACGCACCACGCTTTCCCCGGAAATAGAATGTATTTGGCACAAGACGCTAAGCGTACGTGTGGTCGTCACTAGTTAGCACAGCCACCAAATACTAAACCCCGCCCATTTCTACAATTTATCTTCTTAAAATGTGATTTTAAACCTAACCTTAACCACACTGCTAACCTTATGCCTAACCTTAAATGAAAAGTTCATTTATTTTTACGATATACTTTGTGGCTGTGGTAACTTGTGGAAACACGTACTTTTTTTTCATTCAACGTCAGAGACACGCCCCCGGTTTCTCAGACCATGTGGTTGATGATAAACACAGTTTAATATCTCGCCATGTTAAGCTTTTTGGTTTTAACGTTTGTTCGATTTTAGTTAGATTTCTTACCGCGCGCTCACTATTAGCTGTCACCATGTCTGTTTCCGACGATGTGAATTTTGAAACCCAGATTGCGTCTGTTTTGGATTCACTTGCAAAGGTGGCCGTGGTGGAAATAACGAAACTGTTCGAGAGTCGCTTCCTTGCTTCGGGAACCACTATTCTCATTGAAGGGCGGAGTGAACAAAATGAAACCTTGCAAACAGTGGACGCTGTAAAAAAGTCTGGCAAAAAATGTCTTCGCAGTATCGGAGTTCAAGTGGATGAGGAAACAACAACGTCCTTAGAGCTACATGAAAGTATGTCAGCTAAACGTTAGTAGTACTTCATTACACTGGTAAATCCATGGTAACGGATTTACGCAGAAATTCTATGTTTTCCAGATTAACATGTATACCAAACAAAAAACATTGATTTCAAAGTTTAGCAAACCATACAACTCAATGCACAAATACTAATTTTAACAATTTCCACTGACAATTTTACAAAAACACATTTACAGGAAGAACTTGTGCAGATAAAGTTGGGTAACAGAATGAAAACGGACATTTTACCATAATTCTGTTACCAGACTGCATCTGCACAGTTGATGTATTTACTGTGTAAATTGTTCAAAGTAGCCATTGTGCATAGAGTTGTATGGTTTGAAGTCAATGGTTTTTGTTTGGCATACATTTTTTAAATTAAAACATCGGGTCTCATTGTCCTGTAGCAAACATTGTTGCTCTGCAGAGAGTGCAGTGAAACGTTGTTCACAATCTCAACAAAACAATTCTTCTGGATACTTTGAAGCAAGTATACAATCGTGTTCTCACGAGAGCCATATGTTAAACTTTCCAAATTTGAGTAAATACACACGGTTTAGTATGTATTATGACTCTTATCATCTTTCTCTCTGAATGTGACTGTTGAAATCCTTAAAAAATGAATAATTGTATGACTTTTTATGACTTATGTCAACAAACAACATTTTGGAGGCAAAAAATAACAAAGAAATACACAATTACTGATTTGTTTAATCTCTTTATTTTTATTATTGTCAGTACTGATCTGCACCATGCTGTCTAACAAATGGAATGTTTGTGTGCTTTGCTTTCTACCCCTCGCCTTTCCCATGCATTCTCCAGACCCAAAACAGTGCTTGTCCTTGAAGGGAGGCAGTGGTTCTTTGAATGGGAGCAATGAGGAGGAGGGTCCTGCACATCGTATCCCCCTGCTGAAGGCTAATCAGCCTGCTGAACTCAAGTGCTCTGTTCTAGAAGAGAAGGTCAGTGAGTTGTTTGGGTTAAAGGGATACATTGTGATTTTGGCAATGAAGTCCTTTATCTACTTCCTACGAGTCAGATGAACTCGTATAATTTATGTCTTTATGTGCATTTTGAAGGAAGTTGCTAACTAGCATGCTAGCTGTTACCATAGACTTCCAGTCATTGTGCTAATGCTGATTAGCATTGGCTCACAAAACTACCTCAAACCTCCTTCATGCTGGATGTAGAGACATAAAAATAGTATCCACGAGTTCATCTGACTGTGGGTAAGTAGATAAAGGGCTTCATTGTGAACCATAAGATGTGTTTGTTGTTTGTTACTAGGACTAATGCCCTTTTGACTTGTAGGCTTCAAGCTAATTTGATTAGCTGACACCTGTATTACAGAACCTAAGTAGTTGTCTTTTTGGCTTGTCATCTGTCATCAGGTTGTGGAGATGGTGGAGGGGATTAGTCTGGAAACAAAATCTTCAACAACCACTGAGCCAGAAGAAGAACAAGTGATCTATTCTGGTAAAAAAAAACACATTTATTCTAGGAGGTATTAGTGAAGCTATAGACACTGAAATATATTTGCTATAAACTCTTTGTATATAAAGGGTTGAGGGTACTATTTAACAACTATTTTATTTTCTGTCCTCCAGCCACTGTGGATCCAATCCACCTTTATGTTCCTGTTCAAAGCTCCCCAACTAAGAAGAAACCCCAGCCCCTCAAGACAGAAACTGAGAATGGAATCAACATAGAATGTGAGACTAAAGTCATCTGCCAAATGGTCCCAAAGGCAGAGGAGGACATAACACGACAGCCTACATGTAAAGAAAAGCCTACCCAGATGGAGCCCCAGCAGGCCAGTTACATCACCGCCAAAGGAACAGCCTACAGCCCATCCTCCTCAGATGGGGCTTTGGTTCCTGTACAGGCTAAGAGTAAGTTGAAATTTATGGGTGTAACAAACGCTCCCTCTGCTCTAATGAAGAAAAAGGTGGATGTCAAGCTGGACCAGAAAAAGGTGGATTTCAAGCTGGACCAGACAAAGAAGAAGAAGGTGAACTTCAAGCTGGACCAGACAAAGAAGAAAAAGGTGAACTTCAAGCTGGACCAGACAAAGAAGAAGAAGGTGGACTTCAAGCTGGACCAGACAAAGAAGAAGAAGGTGGACTTCAAGCTGGACCAGACAAAGAAGAAGAAGGTGGACTTCAAGCTGGACCAGTCAAAGAAGAAGATGGTGGACTTCAAGCTGGACCAGACAAAGAAGAAGGTGGACTTCAAGCTGGACCAGACCTCCTTGGAGCAGAAGTTGACGAGGCCTTGCTCTGTCCAGCTGGTGAACCTGCTTTTGGTGCCCGGAAGAAAGAACTCTGGAGGGAAGAAGGCTAATGGTAGCAAATGTCATGACAACAAGAGGTTCCCCATGCCAAAGGACCTCAAGACCCACCAAGGCCTCCACACGGGCCGACGCCTCTGCTGCTTCACTCAGTGTGGGAACGGTGTCTGGCGGCTGCAAGGGGTCCTCTCCTCAAGCCGCGCCCATGGCTGCAAGATCTGTGGGAAGCGCTTCAAGCGCAGGAAGATCCTGAGGAGGCATGAGCGCTTCCACACCGGTGAGAAGCCCTACTCCTGCTCCCAGTGCTCCAAAACATTCGCCCTGCGGAAAAGCCTCCGCAGGCACGAACGGTTCCATACAGGGCAGAGACCTCACAGCTGCCCCCAGTGTGGGAAGAGCTTTCGTCTCAGGGACAATCTGAAGGCTCATCTGCGCTTTCACACTGGTGAGAGACCTTTCACCTGCTCCTTCTGCTCCAAGAGCTTCAGAATCTTCCGGAATCTTGAGAAACACAGCATTGATCACTTGGGAGCGACAGCGAAATAGCACATTTTCCGGCGAAAGACAACTGTGCTAAAAGCATGAGCAGCCTTTTGTAGGCCACCTTACAAAACTGTCCTACCTCTAACTGAAACTACTGAATGTCCATTCCTCATTATAACCAACCATGTTGGTTATTTTTGATAAGGTGCTATGATGGTAAATTGCAAACAGGTTTGGATTGTCCAGAATGATCATCAGAGTGTAAGCTTCAGTGGACACTGATGTTGTTGACAGCCATAATGTTCTAATACGGTAAGGGCCTGTTTTCCAGACACAGATTATGCTTAATTTTAAACCAAAAAGTTATTTCAATGGAGTTTTTCTATTGCGCATGCTGGACTAGGCTTAAAGAGACTCTTCGGGATTTTGGCAATGAAGCCCTTTATCTACTTCCAGAGAGTCAGATGAACTCATGGATACCATTTTTATGACTCTGCATTCAGTTTGAAGGAAGTTGCTAACTAGCACAATGACTGGAAGTCTATAGTAACTGCTAGTATGCTAGTAGATAACATAGATTTCCAGTCATTGCTCTAACGCTAGTTAGAATTGGCTTGCGAAACTACACTACATGACCAAAAGTATGTGGACACCTGCTCGTTGATATCGGAATGAGATGGTCAAACTTTACAGTTGGCACTATGCATTGGGGCAGGTAGCGTTCTCCTGGCATCCGCCAAACCCACATTCGTCTGTCGGACTGCCAGATGGTGAAGCGTGATTCATCACTACAGAGAACGCGTTTCCACAGCTCCAGAGTCCAATGGTGGCGAGCTTTACACCACTCCAGCCAACGCTTGGCATTGCGCATGGTGATCTTAGGCTTGTGTGCGGCTGCTCGGCCATGGAAACCCATTGTGCTGACGTTGCTTCCAGATGCAGTTTGGAACTCTGTAGTGAGTGTTGCAACTGAGAACAGGCGATTTTTACGTGCTTCGGCGGTCCCATTCTGTGAGCTTGTGTGGCCTACCACTTCGCGGCTGAGCCGTTGTTGCTCCTAGATGTTTCCTTCATAATATAAGAACATATAGTTGACCGGGGCAGCTCTAGTACGGCAGAAATTTGACAAGTTGACTTGCTGGAAAGGTGGCATCCTATGACGGTACCATGTTGAAAGTCACTGAGCTCTTCAGTAAGGCCATTCTACTGCCAATGTTTGTCTATTGAGATTGCATGGCGGTGTTCTTGATTTTATACACGTGTGGCTGAAATAGCCAAATCCACTGATTTGAAGGGATGTCCACATCATTTTGTATACACAGTTGAAGTCAGAAGTTGACACTTAGGTTGGAGTCATTAAAACTAGTTTGTCAACCACTCCACAAATGTATTGTTAACAAACTATAGTCAGTTAGGATATATACTTTGTGCATGACAAGTAATTTTTCCAAAAATTGTTTTCAGACAGATGATTTCACTTGTAATTCACTGTATCACAATTCCAGTGGGTCAGAAATTTACATATACTAAGTTGACTGTGCATTTAAACAGCTTGGAAAATTCCAGAAAATGTCATGACTTTAGACGTTTCTGATAGGCTAATTGACATAATTTGAGTCAATTAGAGGTGTACATGTGAATGTATTTCAAGGCCTACCTTCAAACTCAGTGCCTCTTTGCTTGACATCATGGGAAAATCAAAAGAAATCAGCCAAGACCTCAAGAAAAAATTGTAGACCTCCACAAGTCTGGTTCATCCTTGGGAGCAACTTCTAGACGCCTGAAGGTACCACGTTCATCTGTACAAACGATAGTACTCAAGTATAAACACCATGGATCCACGCAGCTGTCATACCGCTCAGGAAGGAGATGAACGTACTTTGGTGCGAAAGTGCAAATCAATCCCAGAACAACAGCAAAGGACCTTGTGAAGATGCTAGAGGAAACGGGTACAAAAGTATCTATATCCACAGTAAAACGAGTCCTATATCAACATAACCTGAAAGGCCGCGCAGCAAGGAAGAAGCCACTGCTCCTAAATCGCCATAAAAAAGCCAGACTACTGTTTGCAACTTCACATGGGGACTTTTTGGAGAAATGTCCTCTGGTCTGATGAAACAAAAATAGAACTGTTTGGCCATAATGACTATCATTATGTTTGGAGGAAAAAGGGGATGCCTGCAAGCTGAAGAACGCCATCCCAACCGTGAAGCACAGGGGGTGGCAGCAACATGTTGTGGGGGTTCTTTGCTGCAGGAGGGACTGGTGCACTTCGCAGAATAGATGGCATCGTGAGGAAGGAAAATTATGTGGATATATTGAAGCAACATCTCAAGACATCAGTCAGGAAGTTAAAGCTTGGTCGCAAATGGGTCTTCCAAACGGACAATGAACCCAAGCATACTTCCAAAGTTGTGGCAAAATGGCTTAAAGACAACGAAGTCAAGGTATTGGAGTGGCCATCACAAAGCCTTGACCTCAATCCTATAGAAAATTTGTGGGCAGAACTGAAAAAGTGTGTGCGATCAAGGAAGCCAACAATCCTGACTCGGTTACACCAGCTCTGTCAGGAGGAATGGGCCAAAATTTACCCAACTTATTGTAGGAAGCTTGTGGAAGGCTACCTGAAACGTTTGACAGAAGTTAAACAATTTAAAAGCAATGCTCCCAAATAGTAATTGAGTGTATGTAAACTTCTGACCCACTGGGAATGTGATGAAAGAAATCAAATCTGAAAGAAATAGTTTTCTCTACTATTATCCTGACATTTCACATTCTTAAAATGAAGTGTTGATCCTAACTGACCTAAGATTTTTACTAGGATTTAATGTCAGGAGTTGTGATAAACTGAGTTTAAATGTATTTGGCTATGGTGTATGTAAACTTCTGACTTCAACTGTATATGCAGAGACGTAAAAATGGTATCCATCAGTTCATCTAACTCTGGGGAAGTAGATGAGACTTCAATGCCAAAATGATTCCTTTAATCTGGGTCTGGAAAACTGTCTCTAGGTCTTTACACTGTATTTCGTTGGACAAAACACAAGGGATCTGGGCTGAGATTAGTTTGAGATTATTTTCAGACCACGATCTGTGTTCATGATACATATCATCACTTTGTTGTAAATACCAACAGATTGTTCCTTTGTATCTTTGTTTATAAATTGTTTTAGAGATGGGTGTGAAGTTTGATACTTTTATCTCTAACTCTTACTAAACCATTATGCCAAATACTTTAGTAATGCAGCAACGTTCTCTCATTCTTTTTTATCTGTACTGCTGTGTTTGTCAGGTAAACATCCTCCTTACTTTTTCCTTTATAGAAGTAGGGAAGTTTCTCTAAAAACACATGACTTAGTTCAAAATGGGAAGTATGATGTTTCCTTTTAATGTGTAGTGAGAAGTTATTTCATATGTATTATGCAATTATAGCTGATGTCTCTGGTTTATTTTCTGAAGATATACAAAATATATTACTTCATAGCTTTCTTTGTCAACTAATTGTATTCAATTCTAACCCAAAATGCTGTAATCTGTGATCCAATTAAAAAAAAACATGTTTTACTAGAAAATAGTTTTTGTAATCTGCGTGAAAATACTAATCAAAGGTCTGTGTTTTATTATATGGATTTTGGTAAGTACTGTAGTAATCTTGTGGGAATTCCTAATTGTTACACAATCACAGCCACAAGTTGGCCCTTTGTCTGGCAATAAAAGACATCACCTGTATTTTTGGTTTGACTAATGACTTTTAAACATTCACACAACCAGACACTTCTGATGTGTCAGTCTCTGTTCCCTTTGTTCCAAAAGTTAATGTATGTTACAGTAGCATATTCTATTTTATAGCATATTAAAAAATTCCAGCCGCAAAGATGTCATAACTGGTCCTTGCTATCCGGTTTCCTTGGGACATCCCTACCCGGTTGAAGTTTAAAATAGTAAGGGTTAAAGGAAAATTCCACCCAAAAACGATCTTTAGGTATTTGTTTCATTAGTTCATTGTTGATATAGTCCCAATGTTTTGTATGTCAGCGATAAGTTTTCAAGATGTATTACTTTCGAAATACAGAAATACAGCCAGTGTCATGCATTTTGCAACATATGAGTGAGCTTTGCTTTCAGTTTCGAATGCTTGAATTGCACACAATCTCAATTTCACACTCCTTGCGTCCTCTCTCCCCGCCTCTTCAAAACTCATTGGATGAGAAAGGCAGAGGTCGCTCCACTCGGACCTTCTCCAATTGGTTTTTAGAAGGAGGCAAGGACAGAGGATGTGAGGAGTATCCAACTGAGACTCTCCCAGAGAAATACACACAGGCAAGGACTCACGGACGACCTTATAGGGAGGTTATTTTGTTTGATTTAGTTGCACAGACCTTCCCAGCACTCATTACCTACTGTGTTAACATGCCATTCACTTCAGCATGTGGCTACCATTGAAACAGGCAACTTTGAACTCCACCCACAGCAGACTGCAGAGAGACTTCCTTTCCTTAAACCCTCTGGGATTACACTCCACATTTCTGCCTTCTGCTCCAATCGTCTTTGAACAACAGGAAGGGAGCAAGATGGACAATAAATGTACCATTCCTCCCTCAAGGAGAACCCAGCTGGAGGTGATGCTGATATGCCCAGTGTGCCAGGACATAAGGACTGGCGCCAGCTGCCCTGTGGGCACAGCTACTGTATGGTGTGTCTGGAGGGCGTGATAGACTTCGCCTCGGATATGCCCTTCCACTGCTCATACTGCGGGGCCATCATTGGGGTCCAGGAATGCTATGCTACCACTGGCTAACATCACAGAGGGCTAAAGAGAAAACCTGAAGGTGCTCCTCTCTTTGTTCACTGTTCTGGTTTATTACTTTTGCCAATACTTCTGTCTTGTGTCTTGATATATCTGTCACTGGATTGGTTTGGTTGCCTTGGTATGACTGTGTCATGACTATCCATTTGATTAAAGATGCACTATGTAGAAATCGCTCCGCCATTTCCTGGTTGCTAAAATTGTAATAGTTTGCCAAATTTCAGTTTGTGTGACAAAATAAGCAAGTAAAGTGTAGACAATCATTGTACCATCTAAACTGCTGTGAAATATATTTTACATAACCAAAAATATTGTATTGTCAGCTCGTTGATGTACATAAACCGAAAGTAAAAGACGCAAAAACGAAGCTTCAGAACGGGAATCATAGAAATAGTGCACATCGGAAAGTATTAAGACCCCTTTCAGACCACATTTTGTTAGGTTACAGCCTTATCCTAAAATTGATAACATTGCTTTCCCCCCCACTCATCAATCTACACACAATTCCCCATAATGACAAAGCAAAAACAGTATTTTAGAAAATGTTGCTAATTTATATTTAAAAAAATACCATACACTGATAGTACATTTACATAAGTATTCAGACCCTTTACTCAGTACTTTGTTGAAGCACCTTTGTCAGCGATTACAGCCTCAAGTCACCTGTATTTGGGGAGTTTTTCACATTCTTCTCTGCAGATCCTCTCAAGCTCTGTTGGGTTGGATGGGGAGCGTAGCTGCACAGCTATTTTCAGGTCTATCCAGAGATGTTTGATCTGGTTCAAATCTGGGCTCTGGCTGGGCCATTCAAGGACATTCAGAGACTTGTCGTTGTCCTGTTGGAAGGTGAACCTATGCCCCAGTCTGAGGTCCTGAGCGCTCTGGATCATGGTTTCATCAAGGATCTCTTTGTGCTTTGCTCCGTTCATCTTTGCCTCGATCCTGACAAGTCTCCCAGTCCTTGCCGCTGAAAAACATCCCCACAGCATGATGCTGCCACCACCATGCTTCACTGTAGGGATGGTACCAGGTTTCCTCCAGAAGTGACACTTGGCATACAGGCCCAAGAGTTCCATCTTGGTTTCATGAGACCAGAGAATCTTGTTTCTCATGGTCTGAGAGTCTTTAGATGCCTTTTTCTGAGGAGTGGCTTCCATCTGGCCACTCTACCATAAAGGCCTGATTGGTGGAGTGCTGCAGAGATGGTTGTCCTTCTGGAAGGTTCTCTCATCTCTACAGAGGAACTCTAGAGCTCTGTCAGAGTGACCATCGGATTCTTAGTCACCTCCCTGACCAAGGTCCTTCTCCCCGATTGCTCAGTTTGGCCGGGCAGCCAGCCCTAGGAAGAGTCTTGGTGGTTCCAAATTTCTTATATTAAAAATGATGGAGGCCCCTGTGTTCTTGGGGACCTTAAATAATGCAGACATTTTTTGGTAACCTTCCTCAGATCTGTGCCTCGACACAATCCTGTCTCAGAGCTCTACAGAGAATTTATTCGACCTCATTGCTTGGTTTTGCTCTGACATGCACTGTCAACTTATTTAAACAGGTGTGTCAAATCATGTCCAATCAATTGAATTTACCACAGGTGGACTCCAAGTTGTAGAAGCATCTCAAGGATGATCAATGGAAACAGAATGCACCTGAGCTCAATTTCGAGTCTCATAGCAAAGGGTCTGAATACTTGTGTAAATAAGGTTTTTCTATTTTATTTTTATTTGCAAAAAAAACTGTTTTCGCTTTGTCATTATGGGGTATTGTGTGTAGAAAGCCGAGGATTTTTTCATTTATTTAGAATAAGGCTGTAATGTAACAAAATGTGGAAAAAGTCAAGGATCTGAATAATTTCCAAAGCCACTGTAGAACAGCTCTACAGCTTCTTAGACTTGCTTTCAATGCGAATGACATATCTATAACCCGTATTTCTATGTGAAATTGGTTGGGTTGCCCAAAAAATTACATATTGCAGGTTTAATTGATTGATTTCTGATTTCATTGAAGGCTAAGAGGACTAAGTGTGTATTGTGACTGTTGTCCGGAGAAACAGAGCCTGGCATTGAAGACGTGTCTGAAGTGTGAGGTGTCGCTGTGGCAGGAGCATGTCCAGCATCACCTGCAGCTCCCTGCCTACTTGGGACATCATCTGGTCAAACCCCTAGGAGACCTGAGCAAGAGGAGGTACCCTGAGCATGAGGATGAGGTGCTGAGATACTACTGCTCCATGTCTGGACAAGAATCAGATGAACCTCATCGTCTTGACGTCCAATGTTCTGGGGAGAAAACTGACTGTGTGTTAACAAAACAAATTCTGTTACCATATTTCAACAAGAATAAATGTGGTGTGGTGGAGTAAGGGGCGGTGACTTTCTCATAAAAGGAGTACACTTCCAGGCAGGTATGCACGGTAGAAATCCCTGGGTTTGGCCTCAGGATCTCCTCACGCTATCACTGTGCATTCAAATTGCCATCAATAAAATACAATTGTGTTCATTGTCAATAGCTTATGCCTGCCCATACCATAACTCCACCGTCACCATGGGGCACTCTGTTCACAACATTGACATCAGCAAATTGCTCACCCACATGACCCCACACACATGGTCTGCGGTTTTGAGGCCAGTTGGACAGACTGCCAAATTCTCTAAAGCAACGTTGGAGGTGGCTTATGATAGAGAACTGAACATTCAATTTTCTGGCAACAGCTCCGGTGGACATTCCTGCAGTCAGCATGTCAATTGCACACTCTCTCAAAACTTGAGATGTCTGTGGCATAGTATTGTGTGACAAAACTGCACATTTTAGTGGCCTTTTATTGTCCCCAGCACAAGGTGCACCTGTGTAATGATGATGCTGTTTAATCAGCTTCTTGGTGGATGGATTATCTTAGAAATTGAGAAATGCTCACTAACAGGGATGTAAACAAATTTGTGCACAACATTTGAGAACGAATATGCTTTTTGTTAGAATGGAACATTTCTGGGATCTTTTATTTCAGCTCATGAAACATGGAGCCAACACTACATGTTGCATTTCTACTTTTGTTCAGTGTATACTCCCTCTAATGCTTTTAGTGTTTTTGATTTATTTTGAGATTCATAGTTTTCTTTTTTTGTGCACAAGAGGCGGACCTCTAATACCAACGACTCCAGCATGAACAGTTACTGTGGTGCTGCTGTGCCTCTGGTTCATTGTTCTCTATTATGGTCTTGAATTTGAATATAGCATTCTTGCATCATCAGGAGTCATTGCTCTCTTACCTACCTTAAATAACATTGTCAATCATTGACCTGCATACACTTGGACTTCGGCTAGGTGTATGTGTGAGCGTGTGCCTGTATGCCTGAGTGTGTGCACAGATGTGTGTGCAGCTATGTGTAGGTGTTTGTGTCTGTCTGATGAATTTTTTTTCCTACATCGTAGCCTATAGTTCCTCTGTTTAAAATCAGAATTTCACAGATACACTGAAGAAACGGCAGACTCTCTTCCACAATGTCTACTCCTCCATGGCAGGTGAAAATGTTGCTCTTTGTAGATAATCAAGCTTTAATATTCTGGTACTGTAGTCATAAGTAGGTAATTACATATTTATTACTTGTTTAGGATTATTTGTTTAAGATTAAGATCACTTTACTGGTCAATTAAGGTCCAACCAAAATTTGACTTCCAACCCCCCATGAAAGACACACACAGGGTTTTTTTGGCAGTGAGGGGGGTTGCCACACTGGGCACCCAGGGAGCTGTTGTTGTGGGGGATTAAGTGCCTTGCTCAAGGGCACAATGGCAGGAAATGGCATCTAGGATTTTATACCAGCAATCCTCAGTTTGCCAGCTCACTTCCCACCAAATCTTTCCTGTCCGTCCCAGGATTCAAACTAGCAACCCTCCCGTTCCAGGCTCACCTCTCTAACCACTAGGCTACCTGCCACATTACTGTATGGTAATAAGAGATGTGATGTAGTTATTTACAGAATTCATGGTTTAAAATTCACCAAAGGGCCACAGAAATGCAGACATCAGAGGAGCCCAACGTAATCAGTGTTTGTCACTGATCTGTGTCCATTTGTCTTCTTAGGTGCCTTGAATCTGGACATAGACTCAGACAGTCATTTTCTCAATGTGCCCCTGGACCGCCAGCAGTAAAAATACTTTAAAGTACTACTTAAGTAATTTTTGGGGGTATCTGTACTTCACTATTTATATTTTGACAACTTTTACTTCACTATATTCCTAAAGAAAATGATGTACTTTTTACTCCATACATTTTCCCTGACACCCAAAAGTACTCATTTTGAATGCTTAGCAGGACAGAAAATGGTCCAATTCACACACTTATCAAGAAAACATCCCTGGTAATCCCTATTGCCTATGATCTGGCGGACCCACTAAACACAAATGCTTTGTTTTTAAATGTCTGAGTGTTGGAGTGACCCTGGCTATCTGTAAAAAAACATTTAAACCAAGAAAATGTGGCCATCAGGTTTGCTTTATATAAGGAATTTTCAATTATTCTTACTTTTACTTTTGATACTTAGGTATATTTTAGCAACATTTACTTTTGATACTTAAATATATTTAAAACCAAATACTTCTAGACTTTTACTCAAGTAGTATTTTCCTGGGTGACTTTCACCTCTACTTGAGTCATTTTCTATTCAGGTAACTTTACTTTTACTCAAGTATGAGAATTGGGTACCTTTTCCTCCACTGACCTCCAGTCTGTGGAGAGTGGGGTTAGAAACTGTCCCTCCCCCACTTTGACAAAGCACCTGAGGTTCTCACCACCCAGTGCTACTCCTCTGGGAGACATTACTGGGAGGTGGAGGCCGTGAGCTACTGGGATATAGTTGTGTCCTACCAGAGCATTTAATGCTAGGCGACTGAGGGCCTCACTTTTGGCCTAAAAAAATGAATCCTGGAACATCACACACAAGGGCAATCGGTTTGCCTACCACAACATGAAGAGGGAGATCGCCAATTCCCTGAAGAGCAACAGATTGACAGTGGTGGTAGACTTTGGGAAGGGAACCATCACTTTTTCTCAAGTGGGTATGAAACTGACCCAGCTACACCAGTTCAAGGCTCAGCTCAGCCAGACTGTGACTTGGATTCGGCCTCTACCGCATAGATCCTCCCAGTAGAGTCACAATTATAGAGACCCGGTAGTGGTCCTACTTTAGCCCTGCCACTTGGTGCTAACATGTGCCCTTTGTCCTGATCTTGCCCACATTCTGATTGTGTTCACAATTTTAGAGCGGTGTAGATAAGACACATTGTGATCTGATCTTCCTGACAATCTCCAGAGGTAGTCAAGAACCCATTGTCTGGATATTTTATTTAACCTTCATTTTAATTAGCCTTGTCAGTTAAGAACAAATTCTTATTTACAATGAATGCCTACCCTGGCCAAATGTGCGCCGCCCTATGGGACTCCCAATCACTGCCAGATGTGATTCAGCCTGGAACTGTAATGACGCCTCTTGCACTGAGATGCAGTGCCTTAGACTGCTACGCCAGTCGGGAGCCCATCGATATCAAGTGTAAACATATCATGATTGTCAAACCATTTAAATCATTATACAGGCCTTTAAAATTGGTGACAGGAAGCACCATTGACTAATGCAGTGTTCCCCAAACTCAGTCCTGGGGACCCCAATGAGGTTTTTGCCCTAGCACTACACAGCTGATTCAAATAATCAAAACTTGATTATTTGAATCAGTTGTGTAGTGCTAGGGCAAAAAGCTAATTGTGCACCCATTGGGGTCCCCGGGACTGAGTTTGGGAAGCGCTGGACTAATGGCATACTGTAAGCGATTGTCTTAAAAGAAATGCACGATTTTGAAAGAATATCTGTAAAATATTTTGCATACAGGGATGCACCAGCTAATCTGGTCACAATGTGGACACAGCGGAAGGATAAGAGACACATTTTAATAATAATAATAATAATAATACAAGCGACAAACCTTGATCAGATCACAGAACACGTTAGCTAGCACAAGGTGTAAATGAGGTTTATGACACTATTCACCAAGCACTGAACCAAATGTACCGTTGTCTCAGGTTTCTTGTATTTTACAATGTTGACATGACTCCATAGTATTTTGATTTAATGTTTTGTTTATGCACAAATAAATCGGTGTATTTAACTATTGCTTATTGTCTATTGTAAAGGATGTATTAAGGAAATGCATTATACAGTGAGGCTCAGAAATGACTTACTGAAATGCTGTCCGATTTGATTGAAGCATCCCTTTAGCACTGAAACACACTTCACCACTACTCACAATAAATGAGACCAGAGTTTGAGCTCCATATCTTCATCGCTCTTTTATTAAAAATGTAATAACAAATTGACCTTGATTTCTGCTGATGTTTACTCACCACGGACACAGTGAACATTTCCTTCACAGTAATGAAAAAGTAAGAGTATTGGCCCTAGAGGCCACTAAATTAAATGTAAAAAGAAAACAAGAGAATTGTATGATACACTACTCCAAATCACATTTTCAGTTTCACTGAAATGTTTTGTATTTTCCTGATTCTGTTTCTCTAAAAAGAGATACTGACAAATGTTTTTCAAGGACCTAAAGGCAACCCAACAAAAAAAAAAGGTGGGTATCAAATATATGTTTATCCAAATAGTTAAGATAGCACACTTCATTAAGCTTTCGGCTGCCATGGATCACAAAAAAATCTTGTATCCTAATTTCTCTCTGTCAAACCTGATTTCAATGAACCTATCAAATGGAGCTTTGTCACAACTAGTGGCACTATGTTCCAATGTACCCTCTGGAATAGAACCCTTTGGAATACCACTGACTTTAGGTCCCTTCAAATGGGCTACATCCTCTTCTAACACTATCAGTGTGACTAGACCTGTTAAAAGGTATGCACGTCCAAACAATAAAACATAAAAACATCTCGGCCACTGTCTCAACTATCCATGAATTTGTAAATGAATCCCATGTGTAATGTTCATAAATGATTTCCAATGGATCGCTTCGTGGTACACTGTGCTTTTCTTTTCCCCTCCGAACTCCATCTTTTCCTCTCGCCCCAATTGGTCTACCGTAGGCCTGTTATCCCCCAACCCAACAAGACATATTCCTCCCTTTGTCTGGGTAATGCTGGTCTTTACTTGACAACCATGGTGTTGTGATTCCTGATGGAGCACCAGGCCATGAAGATATCCCTGAAGGAGAGAAAGGAGACAAGTGTTAAAGTCAGTTAACATGTTCCCTTTTCTACTCCAACACCACTTTCATTTAAATGTCCTAAAAACAACATCAACCTTCCTCACAGAAATAAAGGAACACATACATTTAAATACAAACCCACACACCTGCAGTGAGTGGCGACACATTCATTGCTGCAGTACTCTTTGTCCCAGTCCGTGCTCTCTATTGCAGGATTGGTGCATCCTGCACGCACACACATAGTCAGAGGGCCAGAAACACCATCAGTGGCACCTGGAGACACATTGAACTCCATTTCCATCTGAAGAAAAATAGGGAAAAGTTGATGATTGAAACACCAAGCATATTTAACATGCACATTGGGTCAATTTACAAAGAAAAACCTCAGCCTACCTCTCCTGACGTGAACTCTTCCGTAACCGCATCCTCATCTGCACTTTGCGTCAAGTCAGTGGACTTTGCCAATTGCAGAGCCACTGTAGGGGTGGAGTAAGCAGATGTAGGTACAGTGGAATTGGTGACACAAATTGAGTTGGCGGTTGCGGTTGTCGTAACAATAATGGGCAAGGATGCGTCTGCTTGCAAAGAAGCAGGGACTATCGTGATCTGTAGTGGAGGGGGAGGTGTCGCGGTGATGGACACAGGAATCCCAGGTCCAGCACTTCCTCTGGGCTTGGCCTGGAGGGGAGGCGGGGCTGGGGAGTGTACCATCTGCTGGAGCCGCGGGGGAGGAGGGGCATGCTGCATCTGCTGCAGAGGTGGGGGCTGGCGTGGGGCTGAGGGCAGCAGGGTGCGCACACCGCCAGGGAGCACAGTCACCATGGAGGTGGGGATCTGGTGGAGCTGAGCCCCGGCCTGGAGCATCTGTTTGGAGATGATGATCTTGGTGATGGTGGGGGTCAGGGTGGCTGTGATGTTTGGGATCAGGGTCGGGATGGCTGTGGGGCCCAGGGTGAGGGGCTTGTGAGCCCCTGTGCGGGAGCGTGTGGTGACCTGGGGGACATCCAGAATGATGTTGGAGGTGCAGATGTTGGTGATGGTATTCTGGTCAGGGTTGTGCTGGGGGAGGCGGGAGGGGCGGGTGGGAGCCAGGAGGGCCACATTCACTGGCTCAGGCACTGGAGGTGGTGGTGAAGAGGCCGTGTCCATCATCTCAATAGAGGGCTAAAGAGAACACAGGAAAAAAAAATAATATATATATATATATAAAATTAATTGAATTGGTGAGATTAGAGTATATTACATTTGAGAAATGACATTTTCAATATAACATTGTCATGGCTACAGTCACACGATTTCTAAGCAAAGACAGGCCTAGAGATTTTACCTGTGAGAGCTGATTGGCTCTGTAAGCTGCTAATGCCTTCAAATAGTCATTTTTCGCGGCTTCCGTCTTCCTCTTATACACCTAATAGTGATGGAGGGTATAATTATGTAGATGAAGACAAGAGTAAACACCAATCCTGTTTACATGAATTACAGTATATCCTTTTATCCACAATGTCCTTTAATTGTTTTAAGTGTCCCGTAAAACTTCAATGAAACGCAGTCTCAAATAGCCGCCTGTCCCTTTTAATAGCCGGGCATTTCAACAAATAAATTCCTGTTTCAAATAAACACCGGGTTCAAATGAATTGTTTTACGAGTTTCCAGCAGTGTGTAACGTAAAGATTGGCAAAAGATGATAAAGGAAAGCAACATCATTGCCATGGATCAGACAGCTGTGTGGTTTGACATGCTCGGCTCAACTACAGGGGGCACAAAGCGCAACGAATAAGCTGTGTGCATTTAGAAAATAGACTAATACATTTTACATTTTTTGTTATTTAACCTTTATTTAATTAGGCAAGTCAGTTAAGAATTTTTATTTTATTTACAATGACGGCCTACTGGGGAACAGTGGGTTAGCAGCCTTGTTCAGGGGCAGAATGTGTGTCAGCTCGAGATTCGATCCAGCAACCTTTCAGTTACTGGCCCAACGCTCTAACCACTAGGCTACCTGCCACCCCTGTAAATAAGCACCTGGGCTATTCATTGAAGTTTTACAGTATATCTTTTAGTAAAAGTGTGTATTGTATACCTGTTTCTGCTCTTCCCCAAGGCTGTCCCACATGGAGGCTACGATCTTGGACACCTCTCCAAATGTGGCATTGGGGTTCTGGCCCTTGATGGCAGCCTGGGTGTCCCTGAAGAACAGGGCGTACGCAGAGACGGGTTTCTGGGGCTCGTTGGGGTCTTTCTTCTTCTTTCCCTTCTTCCCTCCTCCAGGCCCTGCCGTAGCGGCCACCATGGCCGGCTTTCCCCCGCCGCGCCTCACTAATGCAGGGGAGATGGAGGAGGAGAGCATGGGGGCAGAGCCTGGCATGGTGGAGAGGTGGGAGAGAATTGCAGGGGAGACCGACAGGGACATTGGAGAGTCAACCAGCACACTCTTCTGGGTGACAGTGGGACCAGTGGACAGAGAGACAGGGAAAGATACAAGGCCAGATCAGTTGACTTAGCAAGACTTCAGCAACACATGACAAACCAACAAGTCCTATACATATAAATAAACATACAAACAGACACTCACCCTGAAGTCATCCATGTCATCATCCTGGAGGGAGCCTGCTGGAGAAGGCGTGGCAGACAGCTGGTCAGGGGACTTGGAACGGGACAGAATGTTCCCGCCATGAAGACCAAGCCCAAGCTGGGCACTCAACTCTGATTGATCAATAGTGGTTAGCTGATTGTGTCCCAATAGGCCATGATTCATGTCACCAAGAGGAACATCAATGGTCATTGGAGAGGAGCTGCTGAAATGGGAGCCAATGGAGTGGCCAAGTTCCTAGAGAGACAAAGACAGGAGTTTTCACAAGTCTTAAAGGATTACAATTTGAAAAATACATTATTGATGCAGAAAGTCTTCTAGTAGTATTCATAAGTACACCACTTACCACCCCCAGTGTTGAGCTGAGTAGGGCCCCCCCTCCAGACTGGCTCATCACCCTAAGACTCAGGTGCTCCAGGCCCTGAGAGTTTGGGTTCACATAGGTGGAGGCAAAGGAGGGGTCATTGCCCCCCACCACAGCATTCCTCGCCAGGCTTCCAACCCCAGAAGGACCCCCTGTTCCCCCCGATAGTTCCCCAAAATGGGACACCTCGTCCCCCACACTGAGGGCCGAGTCCTGGTCCAGGGAGATGGGAGGGATCTCAAACACTTCATCTCCAAGACTGGGGGTATGGAATGTCTGCTAAACAGAGAGAAGGAGAAGGACAACTGTTAATGGGACAAATCGATTACATGAACATTTTCGGTGTGAATACACTGCACAATGTGAATAATACGCATTGCGGAATGTGTGCAGGCTTTGAGGATCATGACACCCACCTCAGAGGAGAGAAAAGGATGACCTGTCCCAGAGATGGTGAGGTAAGTATCACTGCCTCCCGGAAACTGCAAAACACACATTGTTTTCATGTTGTGTGAATAGTCTCTCTTTTTTGTTTAGAAATAGGCCCCATACCTTGTTAACTGGGTCGTATCCATTATAACCCTGTGCTTCCAAGAACTCCTGGTCAGCATTCTGATCGGTGCCATCAGAGAGGTCAGAGTAAAAATGAAGATCCATCGTGACAGACCAATCAAAATTGTGCAATTTAACAACCAAGAGTGGTGAGCTCTTTGTGATGCAGTCTCCTAGCCACTGAGCTATAATAAGAACTCCAAACTAGCTAGAGAGCACCATCATGCCAAAGGAGACGAATCAATCGCCTCACTTTAATTGGTGTGCTAGATTGCTAACCACTAGCTGTACATCAATATATGTAAGCTGATAAATGTTAGCTAGGTAACTTTGATTTACAAAATTACATTGCAAGTAAAGGATTTGTTCAGCATTATCAGAGAGCTAATTAAGTATTTGACAAAATTAATTTAAAGTACTTAACTAGCTGGCAGGCTAGCCAACAATGCTAATGATACCTTCCAGGGTATCATTCCGATTTAGCTCACGTTTGCTGTTATTTTTAACTAATTATGGGAACAATCTTTGTTCCCCATAAAAACCTAAATGTGCCCGTATGATATTTAGCTAGCTATAAGCAATGTGTCAAAATCACGTTGATAGGGTTCATTCGGTCCCTACTCAGCAAGCTCGACCACTAATTTTAGGCAGATATATTAGAAAAGGAGGAGAAAGGAATCCCATTGGTCAATGAATTGAACGTATAACGCATCACCAAGCAGCCTGTAGACCAATCGCGTTCACGTTGTCATGCTGCGTCAACACGGTTGCAAAACTAATCGCCACGCCATCGCTTCTCAAAATCAGGGTTTCGAGAAACCTGCTTATTTTCCTCGAACGTACGTAAATGTTACGATTCCAAAGCTATACGATATCACAGAAAACAAGTTATTTATATGACGGAAAAGATTTGCATTGTTGTACTTCTTGACGAAATTATTGCTAATGTTTGGTTTTTGAGCTAATGCCCAATTGACTGCTATTCACTAATTGAAGGAGAGCTCTCCTTGTTCCAGAATGCTCGGCACACTGCCGACGCATACATTTCCCATCTCCTCAAAAGTATACATTTAAATTCAAAAGGGCCACATTGCAAAAGCAAGTGAAATAAACAAAAATGTACAGTAAACATTACGCTCACAAGTTACAAAATAAAAATATTTCAAATGTCATGTGTCTATAGTGTTGTAATGATGTGCAAATAGTTAAAGTACAAAAGGGGGAAATAAACAAGTATTTAGGTAAAGATGAAATAATTGCCCTTTTCTTGTGGCAACAGGTCACCAATCTTGCTGTTGCGATTGTACACTGTGTCCAGTGAGTAAGTGACTCGACGCTCTTGATAGCAGACAGGACTCTCATTAAATAGTTTGATGGAAATATCGCTGGAACGTCTATCGACAAATCTCACTCTACTTGACGTCGATATATAACTCTGCTGAGACCTATCCAACATGTCTAGGAAGTTGGGATAGAGGTCAATTTGGAATTATGTCACCATTGTCCTAAGAAAGGGCTGTACACCCCCTCGTGGATTATCAAGGAATGGATTGGTGTGATGGTGTAAATTAGGTGGTTTCCAGTTTCCACTAACAGACTGAATAGGTTTCGAAAAAGTTTTGCCTAAGTATAGGCGTAATGAATACACCCTTGTTTACAGGGAGGCTATAACTACGGTACTTAGCTAAATATTGTCATAGTAAAAACGTGGTGTGATAATAGCTGTGATAGTTTATCAGCTTTACAAATGACAACCAGCATGATGGACGTGTCAAATTAGTGTTGGGGAAGTTTTGGTTAACAAGCTACCTGGCGTGGCTAATTCTTAGCATAGACTGAAGGCTATTAAAAGTGGAAAGACGGTAAAAAATATCAAGGCGTTCAGTAGACTTAACCACACTCAATCTTCAGTAAAAACATTTTTACAAATTCCTACGCTTCTTATCCTCTCTCTTACCTCCATCCTCGCACTACATCGGTCCACTTATTTTCTAATTAATTGTTTTAGTTGATACACTTGGTTTCCGGGTTTCCTTGATTCGGGGAAATGACGTCACTTAGATTCCGTTGGCCTTATTTACTGGTTATCATCGGTAATAATGTATTTGATAACAAAACATACCATAAGAATGCTATTTACAACACACAACTCACAATCAAATTACGTAAAATATAACAATAAGGGGGTTGTTCAAAAATATATATACTTTATTGAAGAACGAGTTGCCCATTTAAAGTAACCCCAACAAATATTGCCCAACATAATTCAATATAACATTAATGGGTGGGTGAATATTCAGTAGAGCTAATACATACCAGTACTTGCAACTATAGCACATGAATTGGAGCCCGAAGCATATCAGTGTCACTCGGTGCCGCGATAACTAGTCGTCCGGGGGAAGAACCGTGCCGGATGGCCCGAGCTGGTGGGCTGGCCCGCGAGGGCCACCTTTTGAGATGGAGAGATAGTGGGTTTGTTATAAAGCCATATAGAACGAAAACCAGTTATGCAATCAATGCCGGTCGCGGGTAATTGATCGAATTTTCGTTGATAGAATTGAAGAAACATGGCAGCGCGCTCACACTAAAAACATCTCTAAAAGTCTCATTGGCGCTTGAAAGGCAGGAGAAAATTCACTCCAGTATAGGCACCAGATAAGGTACGCCAGATTCAACTCGTCGCTTTAGACTGCTTTCCGGTGACCACTTATAAACGTAAATAGATTGTGACCAGCGCCATGCTTGTTTATGTCAGAGCACATGTCCACTTGATGGATATCTGGTATTGCAACTTTACACTGTTCGTGTCCCCTGAAAAACGCCTGTGACTAGAAGGAGTAGGTTAACAAAGCACCAACCTTAACCGAAGTCTCAACCTGCCACCTTAATTATTCTAACCTGCTGCATAAATTCTCCTTACCTGTATACGAAACAGTTGCTTCCGGTCAGAACCCTGAAAACCAGCGACCTGGGGCATTGGTTTCTGCCTTCACAAACATGGGATTTTCCCAAATATACATCTTCATTTAATCCTTTTTAAAACTCAAGATTGTAAGTGAACAGGGAAAATGCCTGAAAAAAACAGCTTTTTCTTGACAGCATGTGTTCAGCTATTTCACACAAATACACAAGGACAAGAGGACTTGGCTGCTTTCACTGTAGATTGTTATTCATATCACAGATACATTCAGGTCATAAAACAAGAATATTAACTCATCGTGGTCATCTTTGCACCATAGCACACAACTGACCAGTTCTACATTGTACAATACACCCATCTTCATAGCACTGGATCAGTAACTTATATACCGATACCCCCCCCACCACCACCTTTACCCTACCAGAAAAAATGTACATCACAAATTGGACCCCTTCAAGTTCACTGACTCAACAGGGAGCAGAAATGGCCTATGACATCAGACTCAGGCATCATGGGAGCAAAGTTCTGGTCTGCTCAGTACGCATGTCCTCTCGTCCAGTTATACTGGAGGACTAGCTAGGAGGTTCTTTGATCAAATGCCTTCACAGCAGGGCTCCCCTTAAAGCTGAGACTGGGAATGGGTTTGAGGGAGAAGAGGAGCAGTGGGTTGAGAAACAGAGTTGGGTGTGGACTCACTGTGTGGTAGAGGGTGCCAAGGGGATGGTCATGGAGGGAGAGGGAATATCATGAATGAAGGGAATGGAAAGAGTTGGGTGCAAACCTGGTCCTTTCCAAAAATCTACATAAACCAAGTGAGTAAGAAGAACAAAAACCAAATTCATCCAAAATTCAATATATATATCATGATAAAAATAAACAATGAGCAATAACATGAAAGGGAAAAGAACATGATTTTTCTGGGACTATATCAGACTAAATGGGCTTGGTCAATCCTCTGAGCTGGAGGAAGAGTCTGAGTCCTTCTGAGCCATGATGACGTCGTCCAAAAGGGCCTCCCTGTCAGAACTCTCGTATCCGCCTTGTGACAAGCTGTCGCCACCTTCCATCTTAACATCAAAGGCTTGAGTCAGGAAAGGGGAATTCTCCAAGTCTTCGTCCTCCATCATGTAGGCCCCGTCTGAGACCAGGGTCTCTTCTACACCTCCGCCCAGGACTGGGTCCTCCAGCGGGGCAGGCTGAGGGGCATGGTGGTGGTGGCGGCGGCGGACTCTCTTGGGGATGACAGAGCGTGCAGAGAGGAGCCGGTGGAAGAGGCTGTCTGGCAGAAAGCCCTGGAAGGACAAAATGGAGTGAACCAGGATCAGTTTTTGGAAATATTTTACAATGTGAAGCAGAACTGATTCACTGAACTTGATGTGTGTGCTAGGGCTGGGCGATATGACGATATATATATCGTGTGACTATAGATGTTTTCTATCGTTTCATATTATGCTCTATCGTTTATTTCATTGTGTTGCAAATCACTCTTTACGGCAATATATTTGGTCAATTGGACAACACTTTGTGTTCATGTGTGGAAGGAAATTCGCAACACAAACATGGAGGAGAGTGAATGTGACACAGAGCACGGAGACAGAGCTCGTACCTAAAAGAGGGGCTACTTCGGTTGTATGGACGTGGTTTGGGTACGAAGTCTGGCACGGACCAGAAAACCGTCCTCTGCAAAATATGCCTCAGGCCAGTCCCAACAACAGGCTCAAACCACTAACATCTTTTACCACCTACGCAATAATCATGTGAAACAGTACAGAGAGTCTACGGACGAGACCCAAAAAAGTATAGTCGAGTGCTCAAAACAAACCCCCAACTCAAACGTTGCAAGAGGGTTTTGCCTGCGGCACACCATATGGCAAAGAATCACGAAGCTGGAAGGAGAGAACATCTGCAAAGACACAGCCCCAATATACACGGCTGAGAAACGGGGGTTTCGTGAGTTGGTGCTAACACTCGACCCACGGTACCAAATGCAAATTGATAAGACTAATTAATGCCAAAATAACATGCAAAACAGGCAAGCCCCCCAAAAAATAAATAAATAAATATATATATATATAACATTAATATTTCATATTTTGTTACATGCTTAATTGAATATTTGCACAAAGGTTCTAAATAAAAGGAGAAATAATCAAATGAGTAAGTACCTTTTATTTATAATAATAAAAAATGTAATAAGAAATAGGCCTTTACATGTGGTCATTTCATATAAACTATTTATTCATTGAATTTACAGAAAATGTGCTCTATCGTGATATGTATCGTTATCAGGATTTGAAATGACCTATATCAGGATAGGAGATTTTGGCCATATCACCCAGCCCTAACGTGTACTGTAAATAAGTCAAGGGTACTCACAGAGCTCTGGACCATCTCAGCCCATTCTGGTGCCACTGCACAGTCAGGGTTCTCCTCCAGAAACTCCCTCAGATCCTGCAGCATAGGTCCATACGTAGCCCCAACCTGAATAAAAGGGAAAGAAAATCCACCCTTAAGCAATCAACATCCACAAATAAATATTTGACCGAGGATCCCAATGCACCCATGTAATTCATCCTTTGCCATTTCTCACCTTCTTTCCTGTCCTCATATCAATGATCTTAACCTTCTCACTGCCCAACAGTGCTGCGGTCTTCTCAGTTCTCTTCTTCCTCCTCCTCCTCCTCTTCTGGTTCACAAGGAGCTAGGGGGGGGGACGACGACACACTGTGAAAATCTCAAATGATACTGTATTTCTCAGAAAGTGCAGCACTTCTGGCCAGAGCCTCAATTGAGACATGGACATACTCCTTCCAGGTAAATCTACCTCCAACATGTCTCCCTCCACCTCATAGTCTGGGTTCTCTTTCAGCCAGTTGGGCAGGTCTCTGCGGCGAGGGGCTCGCTCCCCACTCAGCACTGTGCCCGTCATGGCATCGACCACCGGGACCGCTCCGTCTGGCTCTGACAACTAGGTTGAAGATTATGAATGAGGCATGATAAATGCAAACATTACATGAATGTTTGAGTACGTAGATTTCAGAGAGTTTGTTTAGTCAGTTTTTGCGGGTTTGTTTCTTTGTCTGCACATCTGTGTATTATGAGCAGTCTTAACCTCTGACTATGACAATGTGCACTAGTATTGTATATGTGTACTTCTTGGTCCCTACGCGTCCTGCGTCCGCTCCCCTCTCCCCCTGACCCATTGGACATCAAGGCATGCTTAGAGAAGGTCAGCTTCAGCCCCTCCTCCTAAGAGAGTAGGAAGTTAAAAAAAAGGGGATGGAGAAAGACAGACAATTTAGTCATTCCATCTGTACCTCAGTCAAAGAAGCTTTATCCCAATGTACTTCAATGGCCTAAAAAGCTGAATCAGGTGTTATTACTGGGCTAGAACAAAATACTGACCACTCTGTGGGTCCCCCAGCACCAGAATTTATTAAACTTTTCTGTGTTCCTCTCATCTCACCTTCAGGAGTTTGACGGTGAACTCAGATTCCTGTCCGTCTGCTCTTTCTCCACCGGGCGTGCTGTTGCCTTTCCGCATGAGCCGTGCAAAGCTGAGCTCATCCCCTGCCCCTAGGTCGTCAGAGCCTGGGTTGAGCTGGGCATCAGAGGCATAGCGCCGCCCTGTTGGCCACTGCCCAGACAGCACCAGGATACAGAGGCTGTCCAGCCGGTTTATCAACACACGGTCCTGAGGGAGAAACCAGCCAATCACTCCACCAAAACAACAATCCCTTCTACTGTACAGTTCATATTCAACTTCCTGTTAATACTGTATTTGAAGTACTATTGTGCAAGCAACCAGAACATCATCCACATATCTGGATCCATCCATACTCTATAGTTGCAGACTGTACATGTCCCCAACCTACATACCTTGGGCCAATCAACCCTGAATGGGTCGGTAAGGGACTCTGGTGGCGCACCATCTTGAGATGGAGTCATTGAGAGCAAGCTGTTCTCCCCATCTTCCTCCATCTTCAAAGCAGCTGAAAACAGAATAAAAAAAAACCCATCAATGTGTGTTGTCTTATCTCAATCCTCACACTTCAATATCACTCAGTCCCCACTCACCTCTTTCCCTCTCTGTTTCACTGTCGCCACTGTCGTCAGAGCTGCCTGATCGCTGGGAGGAGGTAGACGAGCCAGAATCAGAGTCAGAATCGGAATCGGAAATCCCTCCTACACTTCTTTCTCCTTTATTTCCTCCACTTCTCGGCCCTCTCCCCCTGCTCTTCTTCCATCCCAAGCCGGTCCGGGCTCGGCCCTTCCCATCAGGACGGGAGAGGTGTGTGATCTGGGTATCTGAGTGGCCGAGAGCCTCAGCGGCTCCAAGGATGCGGGACTCCTTGTCCAGACCCTCCTCTTCTTTGACGACTGAGCCCTCCTCTGCCTGTGGTTGGAGGAGGGGAGTGGCGGGGGCGGGCTGGTTCTGCTGGTTCTCGAGGTAGTCGTGGCGGGCCTGGCTGAATGAGAACTGCGGGTCGAGGAAGACCGAGAGCTCAGTGCGGCTGACGCCGTGGAGGGCGGAACCCAGCATGAGCTCCCGGTCATGGGCTGGAGTGCTCCACCAGGCAGGCAGCTCGGAGCTGGGCGGGGCCAGCAGGAGGAGCTCCTCCAGGGAAGGGTGAGGCAGGACGTGCTCACGGAGACGGCGCAGCAGGCTGATGCGGTACAGGGTGCGAGAGGCTCGCTCCTCAGTGATTGGGGCCAGAGACTGGCCCAGCTCTGATGGGTCTGGGGACAGAGAGAGGGGTTAGGGACCTGTCTCTCTTCAGATCTACCAAAATATTAAACACCATACACTGAACAAAAATATAAAAACGCAACATGCAATAATTTCAAAGATTTTACTGAGTTACAGTTCATACAAGGAAATTAGCCAATTGAAATCAATTCATTAGGCCTTAATCTATGGATTTCACATGACTCGGAATACTAATATGCATCTGTTGGTCACAGGAAAAAAACAAGAAGTGCATGGATCAGAAAACCAGTCAGTATCTGGTGTGACCACCATTTGCTTCATGGAGCGCTACATTTCCTTCACACAGAGTTGAGCAGGCTGTTGATTGTAGCCTGTGGAATGCTGTCCCACTTAGAGATGTGGCGATCATGACATTTTGTCAGCCGGTGATTGTCAAGCAAATAACTGCCGTTTTCACGGTAATTGACCGTTAATTAACAAACACATTTAGCATCTCCTGACTTCCACACACAGCCTACAAGCCACTGATGCAGACCTTTGGAACATCTACATTTTAAAAAGTTGAATAGATCCATGTAATATAGTCTACACCTTCACAATAAATCCATTATTTTAGACAGGTCTAAAGAAACATGATATGAAGAAAATGTAGTCTATTTCAGAAGAACAGAATACTCAGTTCTAATGTTATGCTCCGATCTGGCTATGCCATATGGCTGTAGGCTACACTCGTTCATTTAGCAGAAAAGATTTGCATAGAATTCTGTGGCATTATTTTATAATATGAAGAATACAATTGAACATAGCATAATAAAATACAATTATATTTTCTCCAAACGATTTTTGCAATATGCAGCTATTGCGTGTTGAACGGAAACAAAGAAACAGGTCCTCCTATATGCTTAATTTAGAGTTATTTATGCAACTTTAGTTGTGATACAAACGTTGGGCTATATGTTTAGATTTCTATTACATTCGAAGGCTGCATGAAGCAACTAACAATGATTTGAAAAAAGTCACATGAAAAAGGCATGAGCTCTGCTTTTGTTTTTCCTCGTGCTGCACACACTTCAGTTTCTAATTCACAATTTGACAAGCAATTGATAATGCCTTGAATTTCCCGGCAGCATCGACCTTTGTGTGGACGTAATGCCCCTTAAAAAAAAACATGCCTTTTGCAGCCAGTGGCCGTTGTGTCCTTGGGATGAATATACATTAGAATTCCTTTCTCCTGGCTGCATGCGCCGAAGCACCTCTCACTCACATGGCTCTCTCAAATAGCTAAATTCTCATTAGACAATGCCCGTCACATGATAGGGTATTTCTCAAATGCTACAAGTGAAGACAGATACATCAGGGATGCAACTGCGTGCGTCCTTATTCAATTCCGAGGTGCATATTAAAGATATTGGAAGAATGGTCCACATTTACTTTGTCAGCCAACAAGATGAGTAGGCCAAAAGAACAGCAAAAGCACTAGCCTATGTCAATCTAATATTCACCATAGTACCAAGAGCAACCAGGATGCCTGATTGCTCTTTAAACATGCTTTCCATCTTTCCTCTCCTCTGAAAAGATGTAGAACTAAGAACAGATATAGCCCTTGGTTCATCCCAGACTTGACTGCCCTTGACCAGCACAAAAACATCCTGTGGCGTTCTGAATTAGCATCGAATAGCCCCCGCGATATGCAACTTTTCAGGGAAGTCAGGAACCAATACACTCAGTCAGTTAGAAAAGCTAAGGCTAGCTTTTTCAAACAGAAATGTGCATCCTGTAGCACTGATTCCAAAAAGTTTTGGGACATTAAAGTCCATGGAGAATAAGAGTACCTCCTCCCAGCTGCCCACTGCACTGAGGGTAGAAAACATTGTCACCACTGATAAAACTACGATAATTGATCATTTCAATAACCATTTTTCTACAGCTGGCCATGCTTTCCACCTGGCTACCCCTACCAACATCTCAGCACCCCCTGCATCAACTTGCAATCTGGTTTCTGAACTGGTCATGGGTGCACCTCAGCCACGCTCAAGGTCCTAAACGATATCATAACCGCCATCATCGACCTGGCCAAAGCTTTCGACTCTGTCAATCACCGTATTCTTATCGGCAGACTCAACAGCCTTGATTTCTCTAATGACTGCCTTGCCTGGTTGACTAACTACTTCTCAGATACAGTTCAGTGTGTCAAATCGGAGGGCCTGTTGTCCGGACCTCTGGCAGGCTCTATGGGGGTGCCACAGGGCTAAATTTTCGGGACGACTCTTTTTTCTGTATATATCAATGATGTCGCTCTTGCTGCTGGTGATTCTCTGATCCACCTCTACGCAGACGACACCATTCTGTATACATCTGGCCTTTCTTTGGACACTGTGTTAACAAACCTCCAAATGAGCTTCAATGCCATACAACACTCATTCCGAGGCCTCCAACTGCTTTTAATTGCAATAAACACTAAGTGCATGCTCTTCAACCGATTGCTGCCTGCAACCTCCTGCCCGACTAGCATCACTACGCTGGACGGTTCTGACTTAGAATATGTGGACAACTACAAATACCTAGGTGTCTGGTTAGACTGTAAACTCTCCTTCCAGACACATTAAGCATCTCCAATCCAAAATTAAATATAGAAATTGTCTTCCTATTTCGCTGCCAACATACCCTCCTAAAACTGACTATCCTACCGATCCTTGACTTCGGCGATGTCATTTACAAAATAGCCTCCAACAGTCTACTCAGCAAATTGGATGTAGTCCATCACAGTGCCATCCGTTTTGTCACCAAAGCCCCATATACTACCCACCACTGCGACCTATACGCTCTCTTTGGCTGGCCCTCACTACATATTCGTCACCAAACCCACTGGCTCCAGGTCATCTATAGGTCTCTGCTAGGTAAAGCCCTGCCTTCTCAGCTCACTGGTCACCATAGCAACACCCACCCGTAGCACACGCGCCAGCAGGTATATTTCACTGGTCACCCCCAAAGCCAACACTTCCTTTGGCCACCTTTCCTTCCAGTTCTCTGCTGCCATTGACTGGAACAAATTGCAAAAACCACTGAAGCTGGAGTCTTAGATCTCCATCTCTAACTTTAATCATCAGCTGTCAGAGCAGCTTAATGTACCTGTACACAACCCATCTGTAAATAGCACACCCAACTACCTCATCCCCATTTTGTTACTTATCCTCTTGCTCTTTTGCACCCCAGTATCTCTATTCTCTACTTGCACATCATCATCATCATCATCATCTGCACATATGTCATTCCAGTGTTAATGCTAAATTGTACCTCCCTACTCTTCTACATTTGCACACACACTGTCGTCATGGCCAAAAGTTTTGAGAATTAAAATTAATATTTGTGTCAATGTCTGTTGCCTCAGTTTGTATGATGGCAATTTGCATATACTCCAGAAGGTTATGAAGAGTGAATTGCAATTAATTGCAAAGTCCCTCTTTGTCATGCAAATGAACTGAATCCCAAAAATACATTTCCACTGCATTTCAGCACTGCCACAAAAGGACCAGCTGACATCATGTCAGTGATTCTCTCATTAAGTGTTGACGAGGACAAGGCCGGAGATCACTCTGTCATGCTGATTGAGTTCAAATAACAGACTGGAAGCTTCAAAAGGACGGTGGTGCTTGGAATCATTGTTCTTCCTCTGTGTTCCATGGTTACCTGCAAGGAAACATGTGCTGTCATAATTGCTTTGCACAATAAGGGCTTCACAGGCAAGGATATTGCTGCCAGTATGATTGCACCTAAATCAACCATTAATCGGATCATCAAGAACCTCAAGGAGAGCAGTTCAAATGTTGTGAAGGCGGCTTCAGGGCACCCAAGAAAGTCCAGCAAGCGCCAGAACCGTCTCCTAAAGTTGATTCAGCTGCGGGATCGGGGCACCACCAGTACAGAGCTTGCTCAGGAATGGCAGCAGTCAGGTGTGAGTGCATCTGCACGCACAGTGAGGCAAAGACTTCTGGAGGATGGCCTGGTGTCAAGAAGGGCAGCAAAGAAGCCACTTCTCTCCAGGAAAAACATCAGGGACAGACTGATATTCTGCAAAAGGTACAGGGATTGGACTGCTGAGGACTGGGCTAAAGTCATTTTCTCTGATGAATCCCCTTTCCGATTGTTTGGGGCATCCGGAAAAAAACTTGTCCGGAGAAGACAAGGTGAGCGCTGCCATCAGTACTGTGTCATGCCAACAGTAAAGCATCCTGAGACCATTCATGTGTGGGGTTGCTTCTCAGCCAAGGGAGTGGGCTCACTCACAATTTTACCTAAGAACACAGCCATGAATAAAGAATGGTACCAACACATCCTCCGAGAGTAACTTCTCCCAACCATCCGGGAACAGTTGTGACTAACAATGCCTTTTCCAGCATGAAGGAGCACCTTGCCATAAGGCAAAAGTGATAGCTAAGTGGCTCGTGGAACAAAACATCAATATTTTGGGTCCATGGCTAGGAAACTCCCCAGACCTTAATCCCATTGAGAACTTGTGGTCAATCCTCAAGAGGCTGGTGGAGAAACAAAAACCCACAAATTCTGACAAACTCCCAAGCATTGATTATGCAAGAATGGGCTGCCATCAGTCCATTCCAGGATGTGTAATTGACAGCATGCCAGGGCAGATTAGAGGCCTTGAAAAAGATGGGTCAACACTGCAAATATCGACTCTTTGCATCAACTTCATGTAATTGTCATTAAAAGCCTTTGACACTTATGAAATGCTTGTAATTATACTTCAGTATTCCATAGTAACATCTGACAAAATATCTAAAGACACTGAAGCCACAAACTTTGTGGAAATGAATTTGTCATTCTCAAAACTTTTGGCCACGACTGTACATAGATTATTCTATTGTGTTATTGACTGTACTTTTGTTTGTGTAACTCTGTTGTTGTTTTGTCACACTGCTTTGTTTTACCTTGGCCGGGTCGCAGTTGTAAATGAGAATCTCAACTGGCCTACCTGGTTGAATAAAGGTCAAATAAAATAAATAAATAGTACAATAGTTGACCTACTCTATCCTGTGCGAGAAATATATATTCCAAACATAGTCGGACAGTTATGGGATGCGATAGAGCCCAAATTAATACAACCACTAGCATAAAAAAACTTTTATACTCAATTAGGCTGACGCAACAGATCAGAACGTTTACTTGAACATTTTTGATAGCCTAATAGTTTATTTCTTCACATAAGCGCAGCAATGCGCAAACGGCAGTAGGCTATAAGCGCGAAAATTCCAAAATGTAATCAATTAGCCGGAAAACACTATTCTCAAAAGTGACTGGAAATGCGATTATGCATGTAATGCCTTTATTATTAAAAAAGGTGCCTTTTTATGGTGAAAATTCTCCCCCAAACTTGAAACTCACATGTATGTATGCCAATTAGGCTCTACACTCATTTTAAAGCAGATTAAATGTGCTTAATTTTAAAAGAAGTTATTTGGACACTTCAGTTGTGATACAAACCTTATAGGCATTTGGGCTAGGCTACATGAGGTGTGTGACTACGATTTGAAAAAGTAAAAAAATAAAAGGCATGCGCTGTCTCTTGCCTTACTGCACCCAAGCTGGTCATCATTCACAAGTGATAGGCTAATGTTATCACCCATCAGACTATTCCTGATTTCATCTGGTCTTTGTACTAAATCATATTAAAGTGTGAAATCTGTTTTGATTTAGAATGGATCATTATCATGCACCCGTCTCCAAACAGGGCAGGGGAAAACATTTATATAAAATGTCATCTATGCACTTACAGTGCCTTGCGAAAGTATTCGGCCCCCTTGAACTTTGCGACCTTTTGCCACATTTCAGGCTTCAAACATAAAGATATAAAACTGTATTTTTTTGTGAAGAATCAACAACAAGTGGGACACAATCATGAAGTGGAACGACATTTATTGGATATTTCAAACTTTTTTAACAAATCAAAAACTGAAAAATTGGGCGTGCAAAATTATTCAGCCCCCTTAAGTTAATACTCTGTAGCGCCACCTTTTGCTGCGATTACAGCTGTAAGTCGCTTGGGGTATGTCTCTATCAGTTTTGCACATCGAGAGACTGACATTTTTTCCCATTCCTCCTTGCAAAACAGCTCGAGCTCAGTGAGGTTGGATGGAGAGCATTTGTGAACAGCAGTTTTCAGTTCTTTCCACAGATTCTCGATTGGATTCAGGTCTGGACTTTGACTTGGCCATTCTAACACCTGGATATGTTTATTTTTGAACCATTCCATTGTAGATTTTGCTTTATGTTTTGGATCATTGTCTTGTTGGAAGACAAATCTCTGTCCCAGTCTCAGGTCTTTTGCAGACTCCATCAGGTTTTCTTCCAGAATGGTCCTGTATTTGGCTCCATCCATCTTCCCATCAATTTTAACCATCTTCCCTGTCCCTGCTGAAGAAAAGCAGGCCCAAACCATGATGCTGCCACCACCATGTTTGACAGTGGAGATGGTGTGTTCAGCTGTGTTGCTTTTACGCCAAACATAACGTTTTGCATTGTTGCCAAAAAGTTCAATTTTGGTTTCATCTGACCAGAGCACCTTCTTCCACATGTTTGGTATGTCTCCCAGGTGGCTTGTGGCAAACTTTAAACGACACTTTTTATGGATATCTTTAAGAAATGGCTTTCTTCTTGCCACTCTTCCATAAGGGCCAGATTTGTGCAATATACGACTGATTGTTGTCCTATGGACAGAGTCTCCCACCTCAGCTGTAGATCTCTGCAGTTCATCCAGAGTGATCATGGGCCTCTTGGCTGTATCTCTGATCAGTCTTCTCCTTGTATGAGCTGAAAGTTTAGCGGGACGGCCAGGTCTTGGTAGATTTGCAGTGGTCTGATACTCCTTCCATTTCAATATTATCGCTTGCACAGTGCTCCTTGGGATGTTTAAAGCTTGGGAAATCTTTCTGTATCCAAATCCGGCTTTAAACTTCTTCACAACTGTATGTCGGACCTGCCTGGTGTGTTTCTTGTTCTTCATGATGCTCTCTGCGCTTTTAACGGACCTCTGAGACTATCACAGTGCAGGTGCATTTATACGGAGACTTGATTACACACAGGTGGATTGTATTTATCATCATTAGTCATTTAGGTCAACATTGGATCATTCAGAGATCCTCACTGAACGTCTGGAGAGAGTTTGCTGCACTGAAAGTAAAGGGGCTGAATAATTTTGCACGCCCAATTTTTCAGTTTTTGATTTGTTAAAAAAGTTTGAAATATCCAATAAATGTTGTTCCACTTCATGATTGTGTCCCACTTGTTGTTGATTCTTCACAAAAAAATACAGTTTTATATCTTTATGTTTGAAGCCTGAAATGTGGCAAAAGGTCGCAAAGTTCAATGGGGCCGAATACTTTCGCAAGGCACTGTAAATTGTGAATGGAGGACACTTTTCCCGTGGTCAATTTTTATGCCAGCCAGGTAGGCTATATTCATATTGTAAAGAGAAGCAATGTGCTTAATATTAGAAAAGTTGAGATTTAAATATAGTAGGCATAGACTCTAAAAAGGTGATGGGATCCTTTTGAGTGCACCACTGTTTTCTCAAGCAATTGCACAGCCTAGAGAAAATGTTATTAGCATTAGCTCTCATGAAGTGTTTGATTAGATTTTTGAAAAGATTTGCATTGATGTTAGAGTGATTAGAGATACAATAGAGTGCTAAGTACCAGGCAGTTAGCAAGTTTGGTGGGCTACTAATGACCATCAGCAGCATCAGAGCTTAATTAAGTCACGTGAAATTTGACTGCCGTCATGGCATTATTACAGTCACCTTAACAGCCCTAGTCCCACTCCTCTTCAATGGCCGTGCGGAATTGCTGGATATTGGCGGGAACTGGAACAGGCTGTCATACACGTCAATCCAAATGTGCTCAATCAAATCAAATTTTATTAGTCACATGCGCCGAATACAACAGTGAAATGCTTACAAGCCCCTAACCTACAGTGCAGTTTTAAAAAATATGGATAAGAAAGAGAGAAAAGTAACAAGTAATTAAAGAGCAGCAGTAAAAAATAACAACGGGTGACATGTCTGGTGAGTATTCAGTCCATGGAAGATCTGGAACATTTCAGCTTCCAGGAATTGTGTACAGACCCTTGCGACATGGGGCCGTGCATTATCATGCTGAAACATGAGGTGGAGGCGGATGAATGACAAGACAAGGTGTCTCCGGACCTCGTCACGGTATCTCTGTGCATTGAAATTGCCATTGATAAAAAGTGTTTGTTGTCAGTAGCTTATGCCTGCCCATACCATAACCCCAACGTTGACGTCAGCATACCACTCGCCCACACGACGCCATACACGCTGTCTGCCATCTGCCCGCGACAGTTGAAGCCGGGATTCATCTGTGAAGAGCACACTTCTCCAGCGTGCCAGTGGCCATAGAAAGTGAGCATTTGCCCATTCAGTTACGACAGCGAACTGCAGTCAGGTTAAGACCCTGGCACGCAGATGAGCTTCCCTGAGACGGTTTCTGACAGTTTGTGCAGAAATTATTTGGTTGTGCAAACCCAGTTTCATCAGCTGTCCAGGTGGCTGCCAATTGCCTCAAAACTTGAGACATCTGTGGCATTGTGTTTGACAAAGCTACACATTTTAGAGTGGCCTTATATTGTCCCCAGCACAAGGTGCATCTGTGTAATGATCACTCTGTTTAATCAGCTTCTTGATATGCCACACCTGTCAGGTGGATGGATTATCTTGGCAAAAGAAAAATGCTCACTAATAGGAATGTAAACACATTTGTGCACAACATTTCAGAGAAAGAAGCTTTTTGAAAAATGTCTGGGATCTTCTATTTCAGCTCATGAAACCAACACTTTACATGTTACGTTTATATTTTTGTTCAGTGTATTTGACTGATTTAAAAAGGTAGACTCAACGATATGACATTGATGCAGAAAGTAAACAGCACAGTGGCTGAATTTCCACAATAACTAAGAGCGTTGAAGCGTAAGGCTCAACTTCTCTGCTGTTTGGATCCCGTGGCTACCACGCCGTACAGAGTGAAGTGAACCCGTGCACATGCGCAGATACTGTTTGTGACGGTGTGAGAGCGAAGTCTTGCATCTCGCACATCTCAATATATGTGGTGCGGCTCGTGGCAACGTCATTTTGCTGAGTCTACCTTTTAGTGACTACACACTTTATCAACACCTTGACTGTAATAACATTTGATGTAGTTCTGACCTTCTCCGGAGGCGGGCCGCAGGTTGCACACCCTCCGGCACATAGCCATGAAGCAGCGGAAGTAGCGGCTCAGACTCTCGTCAGTCTTCTTTTCTAGACGGGCAAATGTCCGGAAGCGAGCCCATTCCAGTTCAGCCTCTTCCCCCTCTGGGGTATCTGCCTCTTTCTTTATTCGCTCCACACCGAATGTGGACACCACACGGTAGAAGTCACACTCCTCTCTACGGGTCCACCTAGCAAGGAGACAAAAGACTGATGGTTAAAGTAGTGAAACACTAAAAACTCTCTCAATCTTATACCAGAATGTACGGTTAGGGACAGTTCGAAATTCACATGACCCCCCCCCCCCCCCCCCCCTTTGTATGTAAAAAAAATAATAATCTCACCCTCCTTGATTTAACACATTTTCCACCAACAGGTTGTGCCAATGCACCACACACAACCAATAGCCTTGTTGTTAGACCAGTAGCCTTGTGGTTAGAGCGTCGGACTAGTAATCGAAAGGTTGCAAGTTCGAATCCAAATACAAATCTGTCGTTCTGCCCCTGAACAAGGCAGTTAACCCACTGTTCCTAGGCCGTCATTGAAAATAAGAATTTGTTCTTAACTGACCTGCCTAGTTAAATAAATAAAAAGAAAACATTTTAGTAAATGGCAGTACATGGAGGTGAAACCGGGTCACTTCCTTACATCGTGCCAATAGAGTTAACCCACTTCGTAGGAACTGTATCATGGCTCATATAGCGAGGATTGTGATGGTTGATCGCACCATTGAAAGCATGTCCCAGCCACAGTACAGTGTTTCTGTACTGCACATGGCAGAGTATACCAAACAAATGTGCACCCGATTGATATAAATCATCATGATTTATCATGATTTGATCCGTATCATTCTGCCACTTTGCAGTCAACATTTAAATTGGGAAGGTTTTTGGGGAAAATCATTGAAAATGACTATAAGCACGCATTGCTGATTTTATAGAGCCGATAAACTATAGCTATCTTACCTTTAGAAATGTTTACTTCAGGCTGACTACAAGCATCTATTGAGTTGCAATGTCCCATAAATATAATATCCAAATCAACTTTAAGAATCTACAAAATCAGTATATATATATATATCAACTGACCTGAGCCCTAGGACCATGCCCCAGACTGACATGATGACTCCTTGCTGTCCCCAGTCCACCTGACTGTGCTGCTGCTCCAGATTCAACTGTTCTGCCTTATTATTATTATTATTATTATTCGACCATGCTGGTCATTTATGAACATTTGAACATCTTGGCCATGTTCTGTTATAATCTCCACCCGGCACAGCCAGAAGAGGACTGGCTACCCCACATAGCCTGGTTCCTCTCTAGGTTTCTTCCTAGGTTTTGGCCTTTCTAGGGAGTTTTTCCTAGCCACCGTGCTTCTACACCTGCACTGCTTTCTGTTTGTGGTTTTAGGCTGGGTTTCTGTACAGCACTTTGAGATATCAGCTGATGTACGAAGGGCTATATAAATACATTTGAATTTATTTGATATATTACATTTGTATAACCTTAACAAGATCAATAGGAGACCTTTGAGCTGCATGTCACATCTGTTCTTTCATGCACAATGGCTCTCCACTGCCCATCAACTTGTCCTCTATGTTCTTGTGGATTTATATTGAAAATTGGTTTTATGTTTGATATGATTGCTAGTTAACCTATTGCAGATTTGGACAAACAATCCACCTACCACTATTGTCACATTGGACAGAAGGCAGAATAGAGTTGACTGTATAGTAAGCATGCTGAGAAGTGTAGTACATAAGGGAAGTATTGATAGGGGAGGAGCATGCAAGCAGGTAACATTCAGCTATAAAACCTTCCGCTATTCTGGACCCCCAACCCAGTAAATTTCAAACTGTCCCTTACACCATACAGAGACATTAAACAAACATATCAACAACTGTACCTCAGTTTCAGGACACATATGCTTGCAGAGTTAATAGTTGAGGGTAGTAGTTGGTACCTCTGTTGGCGTTCCTGGCGTGCAATCTCCTTCAGTTTACTGGCCTGCTCACACCTCCTGCGCCTACGGTCGCCCTTCTCTGCTGCCTCCACCTTCAGCTGCTCTCTCCTGTAGCTGCGCTGGTATGCCGTGATTAGACGACGGAGCCGCGCGGTAAGTGATGAGCTGGTCGGCCACTCACAGGCTCCGGACTGGCCAGAGGGCGGCCCCTTGGGTTTAACAGGCAATGCCTTGTCCTCGACACAGATATCATCATCCATGTTCAAGGAGTCAGCCTGGGGGAGAGAGATTATCATTAATGTCAACAATATTCTACAACCAAAATCAAATCAATGAGAATAATAAGCACTGATTCACACCTCCTCGTATAGGTCTTTGGTGTGCCTTAACGCAGGCTTGAACTCTGGGTCTTCAGAATACTTGTCATCGTCTCCTCTGGGGGAATTGTTTTTTCAAGTTAATGGTGCCGAGGCCAGCTCTAAATAATTCTGTAATATATAGTTAGCGGGTTGTTTGGTGAGGTGCTAATAAGGTTAGCCAGTGTAGCTCACCCGTCTCCCAGCTCTGCGTCTGCAGAGTGCTGCTCAGCATCAATGGCCTGGTCGTCAGGGCGACCAGCTCTCTCCAGGAAACAGAGACAGTCGTCGGCACGCATAGTAGTGTACATCTCATACCCTGGAGCAACACACTGTGGAGTTACTACAAAACACACTCACTAAACACCACGTTCCTAAACAAACTCCTAAATACTTTTTCACATTCACACACACCATGTTTGAAAACTCCGACGAGGAGAGAGCGGTCTGCCTCTGTATCCCACCAACCTGATGGCACCTCAAGCTGCTCCATCTCAGGCATCCAGATGTCAATATCCCTACGAGGACACAGACAGATGGATTCAGTATACACCTGAGAGTGTTTGTGCGTGTGTAGATGTATGTGTGTGGGCATGTGTATAGCAGATAACAAGGATTTTTAATAGGTTGAGACCTGGCATCAGCTCCTCTCAGCACAGAATCAGCATGTTCTCCAATAACTTCCTGTCTCAGGTAGTACAGCATACGTACTCTCAGCAACACCCTGATGACGAGGAAAGGGTTAATGCTCTGACACAGAGCACAAACACTTCAGTACTCTCTATAGAGGTTGAGGGTGAATACACACTGACTTGTTGCACTGGTGCTTGAGATGTTTGCGGTAGCTGTCGTCCAGAAGCAGGGAGTCGGGGTTGTACTTGCGGATCCACTCCACCTTCTGAACATCAAAAGAGCTCTGAGCCTTCACTCTCTTCCCCTTCCTGCCCCGAGGAACAGGGATGGACAAACCTAGACATAGAAACACATTGAAACATATACGCAGGACCCTGGAAGGCAACGCTAAAGTGAGAGAAAATACATTAACAAAGTTATCCAAAACAGCAAGAAATATTTAGACAATGGGTTCGGTCCGTACCAGAGTGGTTGAGGAGTGTGTGGGGTTCAGTCCATACCAGAGTGGTTGAGGAGTGTGTGGGGTTCGGTCCATACCAGAGTGGTTGAGGAGTGTGTGGGGTTCGGTCCGTACCAGAGTGGTTGAGGAGTGTGTGGGGTTCAGTCCGTACCAGAGTGGTTGAGGAGTGTGTGGGGTTCAGTCCGTACCAGAGTGGTTGAGGAGTGTGTGGGGTTCAGTCCGTACCAGAGTGGTTGAGGAGTGTGTGGGGTTCAGTCCGTACCAGAGTGGTTGAGGAGTGTGTGGGGTTCAGTCCGTACCAGAGTGGTTGAGGAGTGTGTGGGGTTCAGTCCGTACCAGAGTGGTTGAGGAGTGTGTGAGGTTCAGTCCGTACCAGAGTGGTTGAGGAGTGTGTGGGGTTCAGTCCGTACCAGAGTGGTTGAGGAGTGTGTGGGGTTCAGTCCGTACCAGTGTGGTTGAGGAGTGTGTGGGGTTCAGTCCGTACCAGAGTGGTTGAGGAGTGTGTGGGGTTCAGTCCGTACCAGAGTGGTTGAGGAGTGTGTGGGGTTCAGTCCGTACCAGAGTGGTTGAGGAGTGTGTGGGGTTCAGTCCGTACCAGAGTGGTTGAGGAGTGTGTGGGGTTCAGTCCGTACCAGAGTGGTTGAGGAGTGTGTGGGGTTCAGTCCGTACCAGAGTGGTTGAGGAGTGTGTGGGGTTCAGTCCGTACCAGAGTGGTTGAGGAGTGTGTGGGGTTCAGTCCGTACCAGAGTGGTTGAGGAGTGTGTGGGGTTCAGTCCGTACCAGAGTGGTTGAGGAGTGTGTGGGGTTCAGTCCGTACCAGAGTGGTTGAGGAGTGTGTGGGGTTCAGTCCGTACCAGAGTGGTTGAGGAGTGTGTGGGGTTCAGTCCGTACCAGTGTGGTTGAGGAGTGTGTGGGGTTCAGTCCGTACCAGAGTGGTTGAGGAGTGTGTGGGGTTCAGCCCGTACCAGAGTGGTTGAGGAGTGTGTGGGGTTCAGCACGTACCAGAGTGGTTGAGGAGTGTGTGGGGTTCAGCACGTACCAGAGTGGTTGAGGAGTGTGTGGGGTTCAGCCCGTACCAGAGTGGTTGAGGAGTGTGTGGGGTTCAGTCCGTACCAGAGTGGTTGAGGAGTGTGTGGGGTTCAGTCCGTACCAGAGTGGTTGAGGAGTGTGTGGGTTTCAGTCCGTACCAGAGTGGTTGAGGAGTGTGTGGGTTTCAGTCCGTACCAGAGTGGTTGAGGAGTGTGTGGGTTTCAGTCCGTACCAGAGCGGTTGAGGAGTGTGTGGGGTTCAGTACGTACCAGAGTGGTTGAGGAGTGTGTGGGGTTCCCGGCCGTTCTCTGGCGGGGTGATGAGCTCCCAGATGAAGCTCTTAATGTTCTCGTCTCCACGGTAATGCAGCAGGCAGAAGACCAGGATGACCCTGCAGATAGTCTCCACGTCTCGCTCCCCGAGGCGCCGCTTACAGCGTGCATGAGACAGGATGTCCCTCCAGCGCCCCCACCTGGACAAACAGGTCACCGAGTGAGAAAGGAGGCTCAACACAATAGCATGGAGCTTACTTTATTAGAAACTCCGGTAACAACTTCACTATCATATGTATTATAACTACACCTGTCCAGAAAATGAAAAAAACTCCAGGCCCTAGCCAAATACCCCTACCCGTAAACAAGCAGATGTTTCTCCACGCGGAAGCAGTCGGTGCGGCCGTAGCCGTTTCCAGTGTGGCGCTCGGAGCGCCTAGAGGACCGGGATTGCCGGGAATTGGCGGGCGGGTACTCGTCGTCGCTATCGGGGTCAGATATCTCCCCACCCTCGCCCCTCAGGGTGGCAAACTGACGGGTCTGCTTCCTCACCCTGGGCGTGTCAATCACCAGGGTGTTCTACAGGGATGGTGTGAGAAAACATAAGGAAAATGAGCTTCTGTCACAAAAAACAAGCACAGAGTAAACATACACCTGCCTGAGACGTCAGCATTACCTTCCTATTCATGGAATCAAAGTCTATGTCTGCCCTCTTGGCCCACTTCTGCCAGAACTCGGGGTCGTCCAGGGCGATGTCGGTCCTGTTCTCGGTAGCCACGAAGCTGGCCTTGGAGAAGGTGGAGCCCTTGCCCTCGCTCTCAATGGTGATGGTGGTGGCTCTCCTCTGTAGGATCTGGTCAATGTCCTCCTCACAGAACTTGGAGCCCTCGTCCTCCTCGTCCATAATGGCAGCGTACGCCCCCTTCCTCAGGAGGTCCTCGATCTCCTTCTTGGAGAACTGCTGGATTTGCTACGAAACAGGTGGAACAGGGTGGACATTAACCAGTTAGCATCTAAACAAACAGCAGACCAATAAAACCCCTCCATATTAAGTAAACAACAGCTTGGACCTCCTTACTCCGTTGACATTGCTCTCCTTGTTACCGCTCATGCTCTGCAGTACAGCCCGGTCCAAACCCAGTTTGAGGCTGGCCTTGTCTAGCATCTCCCTCTCATAAGAGTTCCTGGTGATCAGACGGTACACCTTCACCGCCTTGGACTGGCCGATACGGTGACACCGCGCCTGAGCCTGTTGGGAGAAGGCAGGATTAGTACATCAATAGAATGCCATTTGTACAGTGTGGTAAGGGTACTAGGACAAAACATTGGAAGGAACCAGACACAAAAGCGGGAGATCAGACATTACCTGCAGGTCGTTTTGAGGGTTCCAGTCGGAGTCAAAGATGACGCAGGTGTCAGCAGCAGTTAGGTTGATGCCCAGACCTCCAGCCCGTGTACACAATAGGAAGACAAAACGGTCCGAGTCTGGTTTGCTGAAGCGATCAATGGCTGCCTGACGCAGGTTCCCTCTCACTCTGCCATCAATACGCTCGTACAGGTATCTGGGCAGAATGTTAATAAAGACAACTTCTTACTCATCTAGATTACTCTTCACATCCAGTCTGTCTACTTTTAAAATGACCCACATCCTAGTCTACTACCACAGACTGATAATGTAGTAAAACAAAACTTACTAGCAAAACCTATTGTTTTCAACATGCCCAAACCCGTTGATGAGGCAGGCAGTCGATCTAGACCGTCATAAATCTAATTTTATTTGTCACCTAAGCCGAATACAACCTTATCATGAAATGCTTACTGAACAGTCTGACTTGGGTAACCAGAGTCTTTGACAATTTTTTGGGCCTTCCTCTGACACGCCTAGTATATAGGTCCTGGATGGCAGGAAGCTTGGCCCCAGTGATGTGTTGTGCTGTACTCATACCTCTTGTTGATGAGGTAGTCCTCCAGGATGTCCAGGCAGCGCACCATCTGGGAGAAGATGAGCACCTTGTGTCCCCCGGCCTTCAAGCGAGGCAGCAGTTTGTCCAGCAGGACCAGCTTGCCTGCGGATCTCACCAGCGCCTGCAGGTGAAAGTCTGGGGCCACGGGGTTGTAAACATCCCTCAGCTCAGCCACAATCTTCTCCTCTGCCCCTGGACAGAACAGACAGAAGGGGGGTTACTATCCCATTGCATCCTGGGAAAGGTATGAAGACAGTGGCGTATACAGAAGAACAGTTGGAGTGATGTTAGGTCAACAGATGCTGTGGTAAGCATCAAGTGACTGCAGGCTAGCTGCATTAAGAGTCGCTGTTGGGGTTATTGTTTTTGGAGGAGGAAGAGTATTGAAGTGTTGTTGTGGTGTAAGGTACCAGTAATAAGGTAGGGGTGGTTGCAGCACTTGCGTAGCTCCATCATGGTGTTGAGCAGATTGGGCACGTTGCTGTTGCTGGTGGCTCCCATGCTGAGGAAACTGAAGTTCCTCTCTAGGATGGCTCGGTAGTATTTCTTCTGCACATCTGTCAGCTCCACCTGTGTAAATAAAGTTGTATTAGCTTGATGGTTATGGTCCATTAAGAAAAACATTCTGCTACGCATATACAAGGTCACCTTGGTTATATGGTGCAATATTATTCATTTTGAGTGTCAAATCTTACCTCAATGATGGTCTCCTGTTTTGGCGCCAAGTTCTTCTCCACGTCCTCTTTGAGTCTGCGCAGCATCATAGGTTTCAGAATGGCCTGGAGCTTCTGGACCTGCTCCTCCGTTTTGAGGTCTCCAAAGTCACGAAGGAATTCAGACTCTGATGAAAACTGAGCTGGCTCCAGGAAGTGCAGCAGACTGAAGAGTTCCTCCACTGTGTTCTGGAGGGGAGTACCAGTTAGAAGCACCTTATGCTCCTGAGAACCAGGGAGGACAGGGGAGTGGAATAGAGAGTGGAGGAGGAAGACAAGGAGATGAACAGAGAGAAAAAGAGGTAGAGAGGGTGTTAATGCCTCTTTTTAAACAAGACCAAAATGTTGTCACATCACAATACATGTGTCACCCTGTCCCTTAGACTATCTATCCCCTGATTACTCACCAAGTCCAGCATCTTGAGACTGTCCAGCAGCTTGCAGTTGCGGTTCTTGAGGCGGTGAGCCTCGTCAATGATCACACAGCGCCAGGAGATCTCCCTCAGCTCAGGGCAGTCGGACAGAATCATCTCAAACGTGGTGATCAAGGCATCAAACTTATACGCCCCTGGGATCAGATGATCCTGTAATACAACACTCTAGTTAGAGGAACTAGATGTCGATGTACCAAGAATCAAATTATCTGAACACGAGACTCCCATTGTCTTCCGACAGTTCCTACTGCACAACAACACTAGCACTGCAACCACTGTAATCCATTCTTCTGTTCTAAGGTTACACAAACAGAATGCGACACACACACCTTGTCATCCTTGCAGTACATCTCGTACTGCTGGATCATCTGCCTGCTGGCCAGGCTGCCGTGGTAGACGATGGCGTTCATGTCAGTCCAGGTGGCAAACTCCCTCTCCCAGTTGGTGATGGTAGAGAGAGGAGCGATGACCAGGAAGGGGCCCTGGACCCCGGCACCAAACACCTCGGACAGCAGAGAGATGGACTGGATGGTCTTCCCTAGACCCATCTCATCTGCCAGGATACAGTTCTGTCTGTAGGGCGAGAGGATGTGTTAGTATGGATAGAATGGGATGTGAAATGCATTCAATAAAATAAACATTAGTACCTGTTGTACCAGTTGAAGAGCAGCCAGTTGACTCCTTCTAGCTGGTATTCTCGGAGTACGTTCCCACTCTTGTACTCTCTGAATTCCTCCAGCTTCTTCCATGCAGCTGCTTGGGGTCGGGGCTAATGAGAGGAGTGAATGGTTTAGACTGTGGAATGATGACATATTGGATTAAAGCAGTGGCACTACTCACATGGAACGTTGTGAACACACACAACCAGTGAATACCCACACGCACCGTTCTCTTGAGTTGAGGTTGGCGGTCTTGGATCTTCCTGAACTCCTCCACCTTGCCCTCGTCCACATCCTCTCTTAGCTCCCAGGTAGCATCTTCATAGGGCAGAGAGCACCACTTCACCAGGTAATACACCACCGGCTGGAAGATACAATACACACTTAGACAAATAATCCTAACCCAGAATTTTCACAATGAGATCAATTCATGGTTTTAATTCATGGTTTACAAGAACAGATTAAGACTTGTCCTTTAGAGATCAGAATTCAGTCATTGACTTCTCTCACCTCTCCATTGTCCACACTGTTGGACTCATCCAGGATCCGGTCCACCTCCACATAATCTGGGTTAAAGGGCTCCTCTTCCTAAAGACAGGAACAGAGAGGATAAGACACACAAAAAAACACAGCGAATCCCTAAAGTTACACCTCTATACACATACCCAGCTACTTCACAATCGGAGGGTTACCAAAATGTTTCTGTGAAAGAGGCCATATTATTCCCCTACCTCCTGTAAGAGGTGTCTCATCTGTGCATGTTTGGCCTTGAATCTCTTGAGCTTCTGATGGATCCTCTTGTCTCTCTCCAGCTGCTCCAGAGTGGCCCACTCACAGTGCATGTAGGAGCTGAGAGAGATAACAGGGGGGTCAGGGGTCAGCCATGGATGTAAAGGAAGACACTCCCCATGCACTGTTGATCTTGGATGCTCCACAAACAATTTCATGGATCTCAAACCGACATTTTAGTCAATAGACATCCTCAGGAAAGAGTGAGACTTACTAGTTCTTATATTTGACAAAAAATTCCTCAGCATTGATGTAATGTCCTGGAGACACCTTTACAATATGAAGAGAGGAACAAACATGATACATAATGATTTGCAACTTCTTAAATTAGCAAAATCCCCAAATACTAACAATCAACAGAAAAAAAGCACAGTAAGCACACTCACCTCCTTTTTAGTTAACCTCATGGACAAAACTTTGTCAACAATTGCTGCATCTTCCTCGTTGGGGTTTTCCTGTGATACATATACATGTGTTATACAACTGTCATGTACAGGTGATAAGATAACCAACCAACACTCACTCAACAGAACAGCTCAAACCTGATCAAAATCTCCCACTCACCACAAAGAACTGCATGCTGGAAAGGCTGTCCCCGTCCAACTGCAGCTCCTGTTTGAGCTGCTCTCCCATCAGCTGCCCCGTTGCTCCTCCGGTAATGGACGCCACCGCCGCCGTCGTGGTGGTTACGTCCACATCCTCCTCCGGTTCGTCCTCGTCGTCAGTGATTTTGATGTCCAGATCCTCAGTGTATTTCTTCCTCTTCACCTGACGGTTAGAACGTCTCTTCTGGTGGAAGAGGGAGATGACATGGAAAAAAGTCAAGACATCGGTCAGGAAGTCTTGACAAACATCCAGTGCAGTACTGTACGTATTATGGGAGGAGGGGGGGTTGTGTGTAAGTGTGTGTCAGTAGGAGGGACGTGACTCACAGCAAGCATGTCCTCATCCAGGGCCTTAGAGGGAGAGGCGGGGCTCAACTCCCCATCAGAATGGTCTGAGGAAGCATTCCTCTTCCTCTTCTTACCCCCCACTAGAGTGATTGTACTGGGGCGAGAGACAGGGGAGGATGAGAACGAGAATTAGTTGGAGAAATAGATACAACACCCCCCAAAAAAGACAGAATGAGAACATCACAACTTACTTGATCTTTGCCTTGCTTTTGCTCTTGCTGCAGCCGGTACCAGCCGCCCCTCCAGGTGTCCCACCAGCAGCCCCACCTGCTGCCTTGGCTTTGCCCTTCTTTTCTGCACCAGCCCCGCCCTTCCCTGCTGCCGCCGCTGGGCTCTTCTTCTTACTCCCTCCTCCCTTCTTCTTGGCTCCAGGTGTGCCAGTGGTCGTTGCAGCTGCCCCTTGGTCAGCAGCCTTTTGTCCGGCAGGCAGTTCGTCCTGGTTGAGGACTCGTGGAATGTTCCTCTCTCCCCGGGCCTTGGCCCTGGCAATGGCCTCAGCCACAATACGGTTGGCCTTCTCCTGCTTGCACAGGGTCTCCAAACGACGTACAGGCTCCTGGGCCTTGGCTAGCCGTATCCCTGGTGACGACATAGTGGTGGTGGTGGAAGGGGCGGAGCCAGCAGCTGAGGTGTTGATGACCTTCACTACGGAGACAGCTCTGCCTGCTGTCGAGGTGGCATTTGTCTGTGGAGATATATATATATATATATATACCTCTTAAGTTGTTAAGAGGCTAAATAACCTGAACGTGTAAGGTCTGACAAGTGAGATTTGCAACTCGATACATCTATCATGTAGACGTGTGTGTGTATACAGTACCAGTCAAAAATTTGGATACACCTACTCATTCAAGGATTTTTCTCTATTTGTACAATTTTCTACATTGTAGAATAATATTGACGACATCAAAACTATGAAATAACACATGGAATCATATAGTAACCAAAAAAGTGTTACACAAATCAAAATATATTTTATATTTGAGATTCTTCAAAGTAGCCACCCTTTGCCTTGATGACAGCTTTGCACACGCTTGGCATTCTCTCAACCAGCTTCACCTAGAATGCATTTAAATTAACAGGTGTGCCTTGTTAAAAGTTAATTTGTGGAATTTCTTTCCTTTGTGTTTGAGCCAATCAGTTGTGTTGTGACAAGGTAGGGGTGGTATACAGAAGACGGCCCTGTTTGGTAAAAAAACAAGTCCATATTATGTCAAGAACAGCTCAAATAAGCAAAGAGAAACAACAATCTGTCATTACTTTAAGACACGAAGGTCAGTCAATCGGTTTCTTCAAGTACAGTAGCAAAAACCATCAAGTGCTATGATGAAACTGGCTCTCATGAGGACTGCCACAGGAAAGGAAGACCCAGAGTTACCTCTGCTGCAGAGGATACATTCATTAGAGTTAACAGTCTCAGAAACTGAAGCCCAAATAAATGCTCCACAGAGTTCAAGTAACAGACACATCTCAACATCAACTGTTCAGAGGATACTGTGTGAATCACACCTTCATGGTCAAATTGCTGAAGAAACCACTACTAAAAGAACACCAATAAGAAGAAACATGCTTGAGCCAAGAAACACAAGCAATGGACATTAAACAGGTGGAAATCTCTCCTTTGCTCTGTTGAGTCCAAATTTGAGATTTCTGCTTCCAACCGCTGTGTCTTTGTGAAACGCAGAGAGGGTGAACGGATGATCTCGGCATGTGTAGTTCCCACCGAGAAGCAGTAGGGTGGTGGCGTGATGGCGCTTTGCTGGTGACACTGTCAGTGATTTATTTAGAATTCAAGCCACACTTAACCAGCATGGTTACCACAGCATTCTGCAGCAATACTCCATCCCATCTGGTTTGCACTTAGAGGGACTATCATTTGTTTTTCAACAGGTCAATGACCCAACACACACCTCCAGGCTGTGTAAAGGCTATTTGACCAAGAAGGAGAGTGATGAGTGCTGCATCAGATGACCTGGCCTCCACAATCACCCAACCTCAACCCAATTGAGATGGTTTGGGATGAGTTGGACCACAGAGTGAAGGGAAAGCAACCAACAACTGCTCAATATATGTGGGAACTCCTTCAAGACTGTTGAAAAAGCCTTCCAAGTGAAGCTGGTTGAGAGAATGCCAAGAGTGAGCAAAGCTGTCAAGGCAAAGGGTGGCTACTTTGAAGATTCTCAAATATAAAATATATTTTGATTTGTGTAACACTTTTTTGGTTACTACATGATTCCATGTGTTATTTCATAGTTTTGATGTCTTCAATATTATTCTACAATGAAAATAGTAAACAATTGTAAAAAAATAAAGAAAAACCTTTGAATGAGCAGGTGTGTCCAAACTTTTGACTGGTATGTATGTATGTATGTATGTATACCTGTGGTTGCAGCAGCAGTTTGAGGGGCACGGCTAGTCTCTGTCCACCTTGACCCTGGGAGATCTGAACAACCTGTGGGCTACTACCTTGCCCTCCGGACACCAGCTGAAACTGCAGGACAGAGACCATTCTAGTTACAGATCAAAGTCTTCATAGAACAGGTCAGTATTTCTGATTAGTTAACTGAGAGTGGAGAATTTCCTAATGACTAATTCAAGCCACTCCTCCTCCTCCTTACCTTGGGTCCCCCCTGTTGGTTGGGTTGCTGCTGCACTTGCAGCTGGATGGTGAGCACTTTAGGCTGTGTCCCCGTCTGCCCTGCCCTTGCCTGGGTGAGAGCAGCCAGCTGACCCCCCTGGAGGACCAGCTTCCCTGGGAGATTACCCAACACCAGCCTCTGCTGCTGGCCCTGCTGCAGCTGACCCGACCCACCGACTGTCACAGCACCCCCCTGGGCCGCACCACCCTGAGGCTGCTGCAGCACCAGGGTGATCCTCTTGGCTTCACCCTGAGAGGAGAGAGAAATTATCAATTAGAAGATGCGAATTTAGTTAGAAATGTGCAAGCTTGAGACCTGAGGTGAAGAGCCCTGGTTAATGGAGGTTACTGACTACTGAAAACATAGTATTTGACAATCCTGATGGTTAGGCCAAGTTGAGCTCAGAGAGCAATCTTACCTGTTGTGGTACTGTAGTGAGGGTGACCCCTTGTGGTCGGACTGTAGTGGTGCCTGTAGCAGCAGCGGTGACCTGTGTCTGCATGGCAGACTGCAGCTGCACCTGTGTCTGGGGCTGTAGCTGGATTTGCGTTGCCTGTCCTTGGGTCTGGAGCTGCACTTGAGCCTGGGCTTGGGCAAGCTGGGCTTGCGGTATCTGCACCTGGACAGTCTGAGTCTGACTTTGGGACTGGCCCTGAGGAATGGAGATCAACTGTACCTGCTTCAGGGGTCCGTTGGGCGACTGAACCAGCCTCTGTACCCCAGTTCCCACCTTCACCTGTCCCTGCCCAGGAGACGCTTGGTTCAGGACTGTTCCTCCAGACAGTATCTGCATGCCGGGCCTGAGTTGGGTTCCAGACAGTACCCTGGCAAAGGTGACCTTCCCCGCTTGGGAGCCTGTCCCAGCAACAGTCTGCAGCAGCTGTGCTTGCCCCCCAGGTCCTTTCAGGATGACGATCTTGGCACCTCCCTGGCCTCCGGCCTGCTGGGTGATGGCAGCTAGCTGCTGAGGAGTAAGCTGCTGTGCAATCTGTGTAAGCTGCTGTGTGGTGAATTGTTGTGTGGTGATGTGTTGCGTGGTGCCAGTAGAGCTATTGACAGTCAGAGGTGAGCTCAGCAGGACTGTGGCAGCCCCACTGGTGTTACTGGCTACAGAGAGTGTTGTCTGAGGTACTGTTGTAGCTATTGAAACAGTCTGAGGGAGGGCAACCGGGACTGGGGCCGGCTGCTGCACAGGTACTGGGTCTGAGATGGTTGGAGTTGCCACTGGTATGCTGAGCGCTGGGGTGGAGAGGTCTGGGGTTGGTTCAGAGGGGGGGTCCACATGCCCCAGAGCCAGTTTCAGAGCCTCCTCCACGGGGTCTGTGAAGGCATCGTCTGGCAGGGCATCCAGGTTAAACAGTGGCGTGTCATCAAAGAGGTCCATGATGGGGTCTGCCATTTTTCCCAGTCCACAGAAGATATAGAGAACAAAACAGCCTTGCTCTCAGTCAGAAAGATAGGGAAACCGTAGATCTGACCAGTATGTCCTAAAAAAAAACTATTGGAAAAACAAAAAGATCATAAATATCCTTCTGTGATTAGATAACCAAAACACATTTCTATCAAAACATCAATCACTTACTAAAATGGATTCTGAGGTTTCAGGTCTGTGCAGACAATTTACGTGGGCTTTGTCTGTGTATCCTCTAATGACATATTTGGGTAGTGTAGATGGTGGGGGGGGGGGGGGGGGAAATCTACATTTAAGCTAGATACCAGAGAAAGAGGTTCGGGGAAGAGGAGAATCGCACTATTTTTTCCACCTCTTCCTCACCCCTTTCCTCTTCCTTGTTTTCAGTGCCTACTTCTCTCTGTGTGCAATGATCCCCATCTGAGAGATCATTCGCTGATGTCTCTTTCCTAAAGAAGACAGAGAGAAGATAAGGGGTTAGCTTAACCAGGGAAAATCACTATTCCAATATACCTACTGAAAGTAGCAGGCAAAGTGTGCCATGACTCTCGCTGCTCTTGGTGGGATGAAATTGTCTGAGTTGTCATGTGGTGTCTAGTTAGCTAGTAACGTAAGCTAGTTCGTAATGTAGTTAGTAAGCTAACTAGCGTATCAGGGGCCCTGTTGCTGACGTATTTTCATGATTTTGGTGAAAATAGTATAACATAAAAGCTTTGTTTCAATAATACGAAAACAATCGATGCATGCAGCTTCAAGTAGGGGTTCTGAAAAGCTATCTATATCGTCATTCCCGTATTGTTTACCGTTTCCCGGAATCATAAGTTGATCCATCGATGCTAGCTAGCTATAACAACAACAAACACTAACTAGTAGTTTGTTTTTCCTTCAATCAAACATGCCTTCATTGTGATCATAGACTATTTTACGAGCAGTGTTTGTATGGAAAGTAATAGTTTATATGGCAAGTGGGCGAAAAACATCCGTCTAGGATAACATGGATTCTTTCCGACCGTGTTGCTCTCCGCAAACCCGCTTCAGTACAGATATAACGTTAGCATTAAATTGCTATTTGCATTGGATGAGGCTGTTTTGGGATATATCTATTTTAAATGGTATAGAAAAACGGTACTATATAATAGGTCAGTCAATAGGTAGCAGCATCTCCATAATTTACTGCATAACGTTACCATCCACTATTTCAATCTCATCAACAAACCGGACCAAACCAAAGGCAACGTGCCACAATAACCATAGTCTGTCTACGATCAGACACGGGTAAGGCCGCAATACTATTTGGGTTGGACTGCGTCTGTTCATCAGAAAAATTATCCCCTAATAACCATACTATCCACTGCCCCGACTCTCAGTTATAATTTAGGGGTGCTAAATGTACCTTTCCATCGACACACATGGCTTTCTCCGTCTCACAACACTGTACGATTACAGGAAACGGCCAGCAAAGAGCAGGAACTAACGTTCTTGCCAGCGAAAACGTTGAACGTGTGCCCATCGAATCCCATCCGCTTAACTATCATTGGTCTGAATTTACACAAACCGGCAGGATTCTAACATACCATTGGCTTAATACTGCTGTCCATCATATAATGAACGGAATACTGGGCGGGAGACAGTAATAGACATAGTTAGGTTGAGAAAACAATAAATGCGGCCTAGTTGGGACAATTTGGCTCAGAGGTCCAACACGTTGGATTTTGCTGTCAAACATCCAAACAAACGCGTAACCACCAGTTTACTGAAAGTATAACTTGAATAAGAAGTAAATATATGTCTTATTACCTGCATAATGTATATAATAATGGGGAATGTTTTGCTAACCATCCAGGCAATAATACAATTTCACCTCTTATATTTTCAGTCTCTTCAAAAGGTGACCATGTTGATTCAATTATATAACTATTCACTCAAAATTTTAGCTGTGCCCAGACCAGAGATGCAGTGCTTATTTTAAAATGTTCTTAATTATATTATTTCTGTACACTAAATCAAAACTGAAATGAACCTTGAGGCTTATGTGGTGATGGTCTCTAGAAGGTGCATCCATCAAATACATTATTATTAGCACTGGATTCACTAACAAAATCACTGGCAGCAGAGGAATATATGACACCTCACCTCAATTCTTTCAAATGCCCAGTTGTCCATTAACTGCCACCTGATGAGATGCCCTCATCTCACCTTTGCCCCATTATGCTCCAAATAGATGATTTTCTGTATGGTGCTCTCTATTTAAATTGAAACTGGGTATTGTCTTGTGTTTTTATTTTCCTGGTACACACAAACTGAACTGGTACATTATAGTAAAAATGGCCTGCTAAATGAAAGATAGCTTGCCAACAGTTACTGTATTTTTACAGCCCTAGTATCCAGTAACGGATTTTCAGTGTTCCTACATGGCTTTGGAGACCTCCAAACAGAGGAACAGGTTCACACTCACAGTACACACACACTCAACATTGCCACCTAGAGGTGATAGTGTGTGTAAACTGTGAGTGTGAACCTGTTCCTCTGTTTGGAGGTCTCCAAAGCCATGTAGGAGCACAGAAAATCAGTTACTGGATACTGGAGTTGCAAAAATCCAGCAACTTTGCCCAAATGCCATTGTTTTCCAGAAATCCTGGTTGGAATCAGGAAGGAATAACAGGATATCTGTAATCCTCAAACCAGGATTTCTGGAAAACCTGTGAATTTTGTCAAATTTACTGGAGTTTTGCCACCCTACTTGATACAAATTACATGACATCTTTTAAAATATTTAAGGTACCCCCATGTTTAATAAAAGCACAAATAAACACGTTACATTTCATTTTTGTTACTCATTTTCAAATGTACTCATGTAAAAAGTAGGCTATTAGCCTTGAGTACATTTTTTTTAAGCAAAGTAGTAAAGAAAAGTAGATTGTCACGTTTAACAACTAGTAAATAACACTCAATGTTCTGACAAGTATAATTAAGTAAACATTCACGTTTAACAACTAGTAAACTATGTTCACATTTAACAACTAGTACATAACTCAATATTCAGAATATATACATACATACATATATACACTGAACAAAAAAATAAACGCAACATGCAACAATTTCAAAGATTTTACTGAGTTACAGTTCATAGAAGGATATCAGTCAATTGAAATCAATTCATTAGGCCCTAATCTATGGATTTCACATTACTGGGCAGGAGCACAGCCATGAACATTCTATTAAATGGTAACAGCTCTGTTGGGCATTCCTGCAGTCAGCATGCCAATTGCACGCTCTCTCAAAACCTGCAACATTGTGTTGTGTGACAAAACTGCACATTTTAGAGGCCTTTTACTCTCCCCAGCAAAATGTGCACCTGTGTAATGATTAGGCTATTTCATTAGCTTATTGATGTGCCACACCTGTCAGGTGGCTGGATTATCTTGGCAAAGGAGAAATGCGCACTAACAGGGATGTAAACCAATCTATGCACAAAATTTGAGAGAAATAAGCTTTTTGTGTTTATGGAACATTTCTGGGATTTTATTTCAGCTCAAGAAAAATGGGACCAACACTTTACATGTTGCATTTATATTTTGGTTGAGTATAATAATATGTCACGCAGACAAACATTTTTCAAACGTAAATCTCTGTTTAAACCTCAGTGCGCACGGCCTTTGATTAGTTTTAAACAGCTTAACAAACATAACCAAGAATACACCTCTAATACATAATCTGTGAGAAAAATCCCATTCCTTTTTCATTCAGGGAATATTTTGTCCTGTGTGCATATTTTGCTGTTGTAACGCAAAAGGAGAACTTGCTCAAACTGATCATCAGTCAGACCATTCCTTTGGGGGGTGAGAATGTTCCCATTATGACTGAAGAGGCGCTCCACAGGAGCACTTGAGGGTAGGATGGTGTTGAATTTGAGGAACAGATTTCTCACTCTTGGGAAGTATTTCAGGCAGCTGAGATTTTTGCTGGTTCCCTCTAGGTACCTCCGGACTTCCTCTTCTGTGTCACTGTTGCCGGTCCCAGGTCCGAAACTGAAGAATTCATCTTCTGACTGCATGTCGTCGCTGCCAATTGGTGCACCATCAGTCAGCTCCATTGGGGTCGCCTCAGCTACTAGCATCAAATGCATGTCTTCTCTCTCAGCTTCTGGTAGCCACCACAAACGAAATTGTGGAGTAGTTGCTGTTGCCATTTTTGCATCCAGACTAGCAAACAGCTGTTTGAAGCGGGAATCTATTGCTTCTAGAACAGGGTTGATTACGTCAAAGAGATAGAGTGTAAGAGTTTTCTTCTCACATAGCTTTTTCTTCAATGTGAGTACCGTTGGTATGACCAGTCCAAGAAAACATTTTTGCTCTCCTTGGAAGAGGTCCAGTGCAAAAGCAAGTGGCTTGAAGACATCTACGTATTCTTTTAAAAATGCTATCTCGTAAGATAGCAGTCTTGGGACCCCCAGGCTGTCACAAACATCCATTAGTTTTGTTTCAGGGAGAGAAACCATCTTTTCCACTGCACAGTATTCAGAATTCCAGCGACTCTCACAAGGAGCAGTCAATTTCATTTTCTCTATGTCCTCCACTGCTGCTATAGTCAATGGGGATTGGTGGACTCTGTTCCATACTACAGAACACTTGGCCATTGCGCTGTAGTACACTTGGGCAGTTTCTCCCTGTGATAGAGCTTGCGCTAGGTCATGGGAGGCAATCAGATTCAATGCGTGTGATGCACATTTCTGGTGCGGCAGCAGAAAGAGGTGCATGGCCTCATCTGCTCCATCAAGAATGGTGCCCACGTCCTCAAATTCAACATTGTCATCTTCATCATTTTCATTGTCCCCCTTTGAAAACTCTTTAAAGACTTTGACGAAGTTGCTGCCATTATCAGTGACAGTAGCCTGAAGTTTGTTTTCAATATTGTAGGCCACATGAATCTCGTTTATCTTGGCTGCAATTGTATCAAATGTGTGTGCGCCCCGTATTCTGGCACAGGCAAGTGCAGCAGACTTCCTCTCCAGCTCATTCTTCTCAATCCAATGACATGTCATCCCAATGTAGCTTTTGTTGTGGGCTGTCCAGATATCCGCTGTAGTGCACACTGATTGTACACTGTCCAGATTTTCCTTTAGTTTATCCTTCATTTTGGAGAATGCCATCTCAATTCTATTGATAAATGTATTTCGGGTCATGGACATCTTCCCTCCACTTAAACCCTCAATCAGCTTCCTGAATGCAGGCTGTTCCAAGACAGACAGCGATTGGACATCATCCACCATGAAGTTGAAGACCAGGGCGTTCACTTTTGGCTGTGATGTCATTTGATGGACTAGGCTTTCCAGCTTGGATTTCTTGTACTTTGGCTCCTTAGGAGAATCTGAGGTGGTTGGTCCATTTGGTCCATTCATCTCAACTTTAGGGGACTTTAGATACATGCTGGGATGCTTTCTCTGAAATACAAAAATAAAATGCATTAATACAGAAGCATACATATCAGAACATCTGTTATATTTGTAATGCCCAAAATATTTGCCCAACCTATTTATTGCAATATACACAGAGCCCATCCTTGTGCAATTGCTTCTGCAGGTAAAAACACATAAACACTGACCACCAGTAGAATCCCGTTTACCCATATGATATACATCTCATGCATCTCAAGTCTTAAGTGGCATCCTCGGTCCTCTCCAGCTTTACTTATAGGACGAGACAGGCTATGTGAAACTATCAAGATCCCTTTACTTTCACTCTTTTCTTTCTTTATTTGTATGCCAAACACAATCTTAGCCAAGTCACAAAATATATCAGTCAGTCAGCAAATGAACAAATGTGATGCTCTTGCACATGGCTACTCTATTGAGAAGCACACCCCTTCCCAAATGTATTTGTGGTTGCTGTCTTTTTTGTTGTTATTTTTCAGTAGGTGAAAATGACAACGCATTGCAATGCTTAAGAATGTTCGAATTACATTTCCAATATACTTTTTTGTCTGATCGTGTTATTGTATATGTCGACGCATGAGGGAACCAATGAAATCTCTGTATTATGGGCTGGACGAAATACACCGCCACCCAATCAAAACACAGCGAAGCCTTCATTCTTTATTGGGAAAGAGATGGTAGCAGAGTAGTAGCTAGGCCACAGCTGGTATATAAAGTTGATACGGGCTTTGGTTACATTTTTTTATCTGCATTTTTAACACGCCATACAACATGTTAATTGAAAGCATTTACTAACCTCTAAATGTTTCTTCAGATTTGATGTCGAGTTCTTGGAGGTAGACAGCATGCGGATTTTGGGTTTGCATAGAACACATTGAACGATTATATTCTTGTCTTTTACTTCCTTGAAAATAAAATGTTGTCGATATCGCCAGACGTGGAACGATGTGGCAAGAGTACCGGTATCCATACTGGTATCCATTTTTAACAATTTATCCGTACAATGTGTTGCATTTAGAGCGAGACAGCAATTTGTGGAAACAGACAAAGCACACTGCGGTAGTCTGATTACGTAACCACGTAATCCGGATTACTTGTAATGCGTTACTACCATTGGTTACTTTCTACCGAAGTAACCCAGCCCCCTGTATGTTTGTGGCTTTGTTCCAAATGGTCTTTATTACAGTCGTGTATGATCACAATTTAGGAGATGATATTGATGTGGCACCTGGGTATAATTACTTCCCCAATAGTGAGTTTTTTCTAGAAGGGATACATATTTTGTCAAATATAACTTTTCGTTTTTTTTTTAAATGTATCTAGGCAAGTCAAGAAGAACAAATCAGTGGGTTAACTGCCTTGTTTAGGGGCAGAATGACAAATGTTTTACCTTGTCTGCTCACAGATTTGATCCAGCAACCTTTCAGTTACTGGCCCAACACTAACCACTAGGCTACCTGCCACCCCAAAGGTTGTAGATTTAAGAGAATTTATGCAGCAGGTTCAAATCAAATTTTATTTGTCACATACACATGTTTAGCAGATGTTATTGTGGGTGTAGAAAAATGCTTGTGTTTCTAGCTCTGACAGTGCAGTAATATCTAACAATTCACAAAAATGCACATAATATACACAACCTAAAAGTAAAAGAATGGAATTAAGGAATATATAAATATTAGGATGAACAATGTTGGAGTGGCATAGACTAAAATACAGTAGAGTAGAATAGAATACAGTATATACATATGAGATGAGTAAAGCAAAAATATGAAAACATTATTAAAGTGGCCAGTGATTTCAAGTCTATGTATCTTGTCACGAACCGGCTCAAAGCCCGTAACAAAGGGAGACAACGTGGAGATAAGGAGTAACAAAATATATATTTATTAACTAAAGCAACTAAGGAAAATATACAATGATGTGTGTAATCAATAGTGTAAGTGAGTGTTTTGCATGCATGAATGTGATAATGCAGGGTGTTGAAAGGTGCCAAAACAAACAAACAAAAAGCCACCAAGAACCACAACACAATCTACAAAGGTGTCTGCATGGAGAGAGTCTCTTCCATGAATGTGGAAGAGGTCTATTTATCCTGGGAGACACCTGGCCCAGGTGTTTCCCATGAAGCTGACGACCCTCCCAACTCCGCCCACCGGCATCCTAATAAGGAAACAAGAACAAAGACAGAATACGGCAGACAGAGTGGGAGGGTCGTCACAATATGAGGCAGCAGCCTCCAAAGTGCAGGGTTATGTAACTGGGTGGAAGCCACCTAGTGATGGCTATTTAACAGTCTGATGGCCTTGAGATAGAAGCTATTTTCAGTCTCTCGGACTCAGCTTTGATGCAACTGTACGTACTGACTTCGCCTTCTGGATGATAGTGGGGTGAACAGGCAGTGGCTCGGGTGGTTGTTGTCCTTGATATCTTTTTGGTCTTCCTGTGACATTGGGTGGTGTAGGTGTCCTGGAGGGCAGGTATTTTTCCCCCGGTGATGCATTGGGCAGACAGCACCATCCTCTGGAGAGCGCTGCGATTGAGCGCTGCGATTGAGGGCGGTGCAGTTGCCGTACCAGGCGGTGATACAGCCCGACAGGATGCTCTCAACTGTGCATCTGTAAAAGTTTGTGAGGGTTTTAGGTGCCAAGCCACATTTCTTCAGCCTCCTGAGGTTGAAGAGGCGTTGTTGCGCTTTCTTCATCACGTGTGTGTGGGTGGACCATTTCAGATCATCAGTGATGTGTACGCCGAGGAACTTGAAGCTTTCCACTGCAGTCCCGTCGATGTGAATAGGGGCGTGCTGCCTCTGCTGTTTCCTGAAGTCCACGATCAGCTTCTTTGTTTTGTCGACATTGAGTGAGAGGTTATTTTCCTGGCACCAAACTCCCAGGGCCCTCACCTCCTTTCTGTAGGCTGTCTTGTCATTGTTGGTAATCATGCCTATTACTGTTGTGTTGTCTGCAACTTGATGATTGAGTTGGAGGCGTGTGTGGCCATGCAGTCATGTGTGAACAGGGAGTACAGGAGGGGGCTGAGCACGCACCTTTGTTGGGCCCCTGTGTTGAGGATCAGCGAAGTGGAGGTGTTGTTCCCTACCTTCACCACCTGGGGGAGACCCGTAAGGAAGTCCAGGACCCAGTTGCACAGTGCGGGGTTCAGACCCAGGGCCCCGATCTTAATGATGAGCTTGGAGGGTAGCTAAAGAGTTAGTAGAATAGTTAGGGTTAGCTAAAAGGCACACATTTTTGGGGGGACAAAAACTCAATAGTCTGTCTCCAATGACATTTCAAAGCAGTTATGGGCAACTCCAGTCCTCAGGGGCCTGATTGGTGTCACTCTTTTGCCCCAGCCCTAGCTAACACACCTGATTCCAATAATCAACTAATCACGATCTTCACTTTAGAATGCAATTACTTTAATATGCTGTGTTTGGTAAGGATGAGGAAAAAGTGTGACATCTCTCCAGCCCCTGACGACTGGAGTTTCCCGTCCCTGTTTTAATCTTTTGAAAATGGTCCAAAATAACTCAATGATGTTGATTACTTTAAACATCTTCTTCAGGACCGCTGGACTGATTGGCACCAAATTTGGTATCCATCATCTCTGTCCCTATGTCTTTAAATGCAACATTTTCCAGGATTTTAACTCAAACTATATGGCTACATTGAGCCAATGAGCTTGCATTAATGTTTTTTCATGTCCAACAGCGCCACCATGCGGCATAACTGAACCACACTTTACAGGTTAGCTAGACTCGTATCCCTGAGCATGTGTGCCAATGTAATCACTGAATCGAACAGATTAAGGTATATAAACATGTGCCCTTTATAGTGCCACTGTGTGGTCGATGTGCTTAAATATGTTGAGTCTTCACAGTGTTTGGAACATGTGTACCAAGTTTGTTACAATATGAATATCCGTGACTGATTTATATGCAATTATGTGACAGACCACGCCCATGTGAATGCTTACTGGTCAATAGCGGCCATGTTGTCTTTGGTACTAGTCTGGAAAATGTTGTGTTGGGAGAACTTTGTACATAGATGCCACATATGAAGTTACATACAGATCGGTCATTCGGTGCCAGAGGAGAAGCTTTTTAAGTATTTTTCACAAAATAAAAATGGCGGAAAATCCATCATGGCAGACCTTATGGGTCCTTGAGGCAAATTTGTTCATTGTGAGGAGCGGGACCTACGTACCGAATTTCATGACTAGGTCAAATGGGGTAAGGGTCAAAGTTTGCATGTTAAATCGATTGTTATAGCACCACCATGTGGCCTATTGGCAAGACATTGCAGGGGAGGGTGTGGTCCTTGGACCTTTACCATCATACCAGGTTGCATCCTCCTAGGCATTAGGCCTTATAATGTCACAGGAATTTGCATTTTAATTTGGCTTTACAGAAGTAGAGGAATAATAATTAATGCTGCAAGCTCCGTTGCCGGGGTTCCGCTGTGCGTCCACTGTGCCACCATCAGGAAAATGTTTACGGATTTCCCTATGGCAAGTTACTTCTGTACTATTTATCACACTTGACAAATATCAGAACTCAAAATCAAACTGATCATGCAATATAATATGCTTTTGAGGTATTTTGGAACATTTTCAATGATATTGAGGACCGCTGGACTGATCAGCATCAAATTTGGTACATAGCATCTACAGCATGTACCCACGCAACATTTTCCAAGACTCTAGCTCAAACAATATGGCCACTATGAGCAAAGAGCTTGAAACCAAACTAAACCATGCGTTAGAGGTTAGCATGTCCCTGAGCTTGTGTGCTAAATTTCATCACTCGGTCAAACAGATCAAGTGATATAATATATAATATATATATATATTGATCTGAATGTGCTTGCATAGGTTGAGTATAGTCTGGAAAAATGTTGCTTTCAGAGACCTTGGCCAATACATGACATGTATCAAGTTACTTTTAGATTGGTCATTCGGTGCCAGAGTAGTAGAATTTTAAGTGCTCTTCACAAAATTCTAAATGGCAGGGAATACAACATGGCAGACATTATGGGTCCTTGAGGAAAAGGTGTTTCTTGTGAGGAAAGAGACCTATGTACCGAATTTCATGACCGTAGGTCACGTTGTGAGGGGCGTGAGCTTCCAAAGTTTGTATTTTAATCGCTTGTTATAGTGCCACCATCTGGCCAATTGGCATGGGATTACAAGAGAGGGTGTGGCACACGGGACTTTACTTTTCATGTTAAGTTGCACCTTTGTAGGCATTACCATCTCATGGAAGTATACATTATAATAATAAACTGGAATAATACAAATGGGTCTTTAGCAGCCTATGCTTGCTGAACCCCTAATAATAATAATAATAAACGCTAACAAATACAATAGGGTTTCACCAGCTTAGCTGCTGAACCCCTAACTAGGGAAGCGTGACTGACTAGTTGTGACAGCACACCACACTTGATCCACAGGAGTCCGGCTAGGACGTGCTTGTGTCCTCGCCAAAGCCTCCATCTGTTTGTGCATGACTGTTAGCCCTATGAGGAGTATCCGTTATTCACTATGCTAATGCTCTCCACACTTGCCAATGCCCTGCCACCATGCCAACTCTGGTGGTGAGAGCTATATTTACAAACAGCTGTCATGATATTGGTTCAATGAAGAACACAAGAGTGAATATTAATACTCTGTAACCTAATGTAACATGCATAAAACAAAAATAATAATCTAATTCACATAGTACTTCGAAAGACTTCTAAAGAGCTAATGTATATATTAATTTTAATATGACTTTTTAAAATCTTCATAAGAAGTATGCACTCTGCAAAACACATACATACACATACAATAGGGAATATAATCCTTCACAAGAAAAACAGGTTAAACAAAACAGGAAACCATGGGGCTGGCCAGATTGACTGGTAAAAATACCAGAGATCCAAATGTCAATCGAATGTTGTATTCAGGTCTTGCCATGTTTTAAGGGCTACAGGATTTACTTATCTTATTACTTTTAAAATTGAAAATGAAAAATATACACATTTATTGCAGATACTGCTCATCATCAACTCTGGTATCTGAACAAAAATAGTCTCTCAGTCCTCCATCCTACAGGACAAGTTACATATAAACTGGACACGGTATGAGACAATTCACATACCCACAGCTGTCAATGTTCATTACGTCTTTCTGTTTCGCTCCATCTTTCATCTATAATTGCCTCTCTTAGACGTGAAATCCTATCTCTTTCTCAGTCGCACCGTTTTCCCACCGTATCGCTCTTTCACTCCGTATTTCCCTCTGTCCTCCTCTCCCTCCTGCTGACTGTCTCCCTATAAGGGAAAAACCAAGAAGGCGGAGGAGGTGTAATACTTCCAGCCACCCATCAGGTTTCCCCTCTCCAGTTTGAGGTAGGTCTCGTCTCCCCTCTCCATGAGCACCAGGCCGGCTTTGGTGGCTGCCTCCCGCGTCACATTCTGGTCCCCAGCGAAGGCTGAGATCATTGGCCACCCATTCACCATCAAACTAACCTGGGGAAGAAGAACCACAGAGTCTCAATGCCAAATAACTAACCGTATGTGAGACATGTGTGATTGCTACATATGATGTATGCGTGGTGTGTATCTCACTTGGATAGTTTGTTATAGGCCTTCACAACATGGCAGTTAAAGCTGTAGACTCCCCTCCTGGGGGCTAGGAAGACACTGCTCTCCTGGTCAAAGTGATTTCCCACATTCACCAGGATCTGAGGTAAGAAGAGAAAGGGAGAGAATTAATACAGGAGAATAAGAGAGATGGGGAGTGGTGGTATAGAAATCACCCTGAAGAAGGCACAGTGATGCCGAAACGTTGGTGATTTACCCAATAATTTACTGGGAGTTTATAAACTCAGCAAAAAAAGAAACGTCCTCTCACTGTCAACTGCGTTTATTTTCAGCAAACTTAACATGTGTAAATATTTGTATGAACACACAGTGCCTTGCGAAAGTATTCGGCCCCCTTGAACTTTGCGACCTTTTGCCACATTTCAGGCTTCAAACATAAAGATATAAAACTGTATTTTTTTGTGAAGAATCAACAAGTGGGACACAATCATGAAGTGGAACGACATTTATTGGATATTTCAAACTTTTTTAACAAATCAAAAACTGAAAAATTGGGCGTGAAAAATTATTCAGCCCCCTTAAGTTAATACTTTGTAGCGCCACCTTTTGCTGCGATTACAGCTGTAAGTCGCTTGGGGTATGTCTCTATCAGTTTTGCACATCGAGAGACTGAAATTTTTTCCCATTCCTCCTTGCAAAACAGCTCGAGCTCAGTGAGGTTGGATGGAGAGCATTTGTGAACAGCAGTTTTCAGTTTTTTCCACAGATTCTCGATTGGTATCAGGTCTGGAATTTGACTTGGCCATTCTAACACCTGGATATGTTTATTTTTGAACCATTCCATTGTAGATTTTGCTTTATGTTTTGGATCATTGTCTTGTTGGAAGACAAATCTCCGTCCCAGTCTCAGGTCTTTTGCAGACTCCATCAGGTTTTCTTCCAGAATGTTCCTGTATTTGGCTCCATCCATCTTCCCATCAATTTTAACTTCCCATCAATTCTAACAATTTTATCTTCCCTGTCCCTGCTGAAGAAAAGCAGGCCCAAACCATGATGCTACCACCACCATGTTTGACAGTGGGGATGGTGTGTTCAGCTGTGTTGCTTTTACGCCAAACATAACGTTTTGCATTGTTGCCAAAAAGTTCAATTTTGGTTTCATCTGACCAGAGCACCTTCTTCCACATGTTTGGTGTGTCTCCCAGGTGGCTTGTGGCAAACTTTAAACAACACTTTTTATGGATATCTTTAAGAAATGGCTTTCTTCTTGCCACTCTTCCATAAGGGCCAGATTTGTGCAATATAAGACTGATTGTTGTCCTATGGACAGAGTCTCTCACCTCAGCTGTAGATCTCTGCAGTTCATCCAGAGTGATCATGGGCCTCTTGGCTGCATCTCTGATCAGTCTTCTTCTTGTATGAGCTGAACGTTTAGAGGGACGGCCAGGTCTTGGTAGATTTGCAGTGGTCTGATACTCCTTCCATTTCAATATTATCGCTTGCACAGTGCTCCTTGGGATGTTTAAAGCTTGGGAAATGTTTTATTCAAATCCGGCTTTAAACTTCTTCACAACAGTATCTCGGACCTGCCTGGTGTGTTCCTTGTTCTTCATGATGCTCTCTGCGCTTTTAACGGACCTCTGAGACTATCACAGTGCAGGTGCATTTATACGGAGACTTGATTACACACAGGTGGATTGTATTTATCATCATTAGTCATTTAGGTCAACATTGGATCATTCAGAGATCCTCACTGAACTTCTGGAGAGAGTTTGCTGCACTGAAAGTAAAGGGGCTGAATAGTTTTGCACGCCCAATTTTTCAGTTTTTGATTTGTTAAAAAAGTTTGAAATCTCCAATAAATGTCGTTCCACTTCATGATTGTGTCCCACTTGTTGTTGATTCTTCACAAAAAAATACAGTTTTATATCTTTATGTTTGAAGCCTGAAATGTGGCAAAAGGTCGCAAAGTTCAAGGGGGCCGAATACTTTCGCAAGGCACTGTAACAAGATTCAACAATTGACATAAACTGAACAAGTTCCACAGACATGTGACTAACATAAATTGAATAATGTTTGCCTGAACAAGGGTGAGGGAGGGGTCAAAATCAAAAGTAACAGTCAGTATCTGGTGTGGCCACCAGCTGCATTAAGTACTGCAGTGCATCTCCTCCTCATAGACTTCACCAGATTTGCCAGTTCTTGCTGTGAGATGTTACCCCACTCTTCCACCAAGGCACCTGCAAGTTACCAGATATTTCTGGGGGGAATGGCCCTAGCCCTCACCCTCCGATCCAACAGGTCCCAGACGTGCTCAATGTGATTGAGATCCAGGCTCTTTGCTGGCCATGGCAGAACACTGACATTCCTGTCTTGCAGGAAATCCTGCACAGAACGAGCAGTATGGCTGGTGGCATTGTCAAGCTGGAGGGTCATGTCAGGATGAGCCTGCAGATAGGGTACCACGGGGGAGGAAGATGTCTTCCCTGTAACACACAGCGTTGAGATTGCCTGCAATGACAACAAGCTCCGTCTGCTCATGCTGTGACACACCGCCCCAGACCATGACGGACACTCCCCCTCCAAATCGATCCCGCTCCAGTGTACAGGCCTCGGTGTAACGCTCATTCCTTCGACGATAAACCATCACCCCTGGTGAGACAAAACCGTGACTTGTCAGTGAAGAGCACTTTTTGCCAGTCCTGTCTGGTCCAGCGACGGTGGGTTTGTGCCCATAGGCGACGTTGTTGCCGGTGATGTCTGGTGAGGACCAGCCTTACAACAAGCCTACAAGCCCTCAGTCCAGCCTCTCTCGGCCTATTGCGGACAGTCTGAGCACTGATGGAGGGATTGTGCGTTCCTGATGTAACTCGGGCAGTTGTTGTTGCCATCCTGTACCTGTCCAGCAGGTGTGATGTTCGGATGTACCAATCCTGTGCAGGTGTTGTTCACGTGGTCTGCCACTGTGAGGATGATCAGCTGTCTGTCCTGTCTCCCTGTAGCACTGTCTTAGGAGTCTCACATTACGAACATTGCAATTTATTTTCCTGGCCACATTTGCAGTCCTCATACCTCCTTGCAGCATGCCTAAGGCACCTTCACGCAGATGAGCAGGAACCCTGGGTCTGTAGAAAGGTCTCTTTAGCGTCCTAAGTTTTCATAACTGTGACCTTAATTGCCTACGGTTTGTAAGCTGTTAGTGTCTTAACGACCATTCTACAGGTGCATGTTCATTCACTGTTTATGGTTCATTGAACAAGCATGGGAAACCGTATTTAAACCCTTTACAATGAAGATCTGTGAAGTTATTTGGATTTTTACAAATTATCTTTGAAAGACAGGGTCCTGAAAAAGAGAAAGTTTATTTTTTCCTGAATTTATGTAGTGTGCGACTCTCTTTATTTTATAGCTTATAGTTTATTCGCCGTTAGTCAGCACCTCTACATACAATAATTGTATCTGGATGTGCGCCATCTCATGTTTTTTTACAAGGTATAGAAATCAATCATTCATCAATGATCAATCAAAGAGAAATCAATCAACAACCAAAGGGAATTCATTAATCAGAAACAGAATGAGTCAACTTCACCTGCTGATGTGATACTTTCTATGGTCAATGTTTCTTTGCATTTGTTCACCTGGTCGAAGTAGATGATCATGATGCGGTTGCTCATGGCTGTGGGCTCATGGTTGGTCTGGCGGGTGGCAGAGAAGGCCACCCAGCCCGTGCCTGAGCGTACTGACATGCCCAGGTCATTTCCCGCTGGCTCAGAGTTGGGAGTGGAGTCACAGATTACCAAACACTTCCCTTTTAGGACGATAGGCTCTGTGTCATTCTGGGCCTGAGCGCCTAGAGGCCCCCATAGGAGCAGCAGCACTGTGGGCTCGATGTTGGAAGGATGAACCAGCCTGGGATACATGCTTTTAATTGGCAGTTTTGAATGTAAATCTGTGATTGATTCAATTATGGAGGAATGTTATTTAGAGACATAGATACACATGCTCAAGCAAAAGAGGTGTACGACTTATAAATCAATAGATATTCTGTCCTTTGCTGGTTGAACTTGGTCCTCAATTGGTTGAACACCTTGATCTAAGACAGCAGTCTCTTATCCCACCTAGTGTAGACCCTATGTAGGAATTCTCCCAGTAATAGAAACAGAGGTGAGTCAACAGGTAGGACTGACAACCAGGAGGTTTTGGGGTTATTTGTGTTCAGCAGCAGGAGCCAAATTCAGAACACATGCAGTCGCTTCCTCTATTTCCCACTCTCTCTCTCCCTCCCTCCCTCCCTCCCTCCCTCCCTCATGTGCTTGTTTGCAACTGCGGCAGTAGGGGGCAGGATGGCAAGGACAAATAGACATTTGGGTGTGTTCCAATCTACTTCATCATTGCACAAGACCTGAGGGAGAGAATGAAAAAGGGAGGGAGGAGGGATACATTGAGAAAGGTAAAGATAGGGCACCTGTGAGGAATCTTGGCATTGGCTACCAGAAAAGCTTATGAAGAGGAGGATGAAGAGGAGAATATTGTTAGTGGGGGAGCAGGGGAGGATGTACAATCCAGGAGATAGTGAGAAAGAAAGAGGGAGTGAGGGAGCAACTCCCTCCTGATGTTCAACATGCCCCCCTCCCCCACCATGTTATCACTTAGTGTCTTAATTCTTAATTCCTCAGGTGTTTATCTTTTCACAACTAAATATATGGTTACTGTATATCACACAGAGAAGATGGCACTTAATCCAGTATTGATAGTATACATAGAGGTAAATGCCCAAATAAAGGAAACACTTGAGTAAATGAAGAATTCAAAGTATATTGAAAGCAGGTGCTTCCACACAGGTGTGGAATTAACATCCCATCATGCTTAGGGTCATGTATAAAAATGCTGGGCAGGCCCAGTTGCCCATTATTTTGGCTACCATGGCGAGAAGAGATCTCAAGTGACTTTGAAAGAGGGGTGATTGTTGGTGCACGTTTGGCAGTGGCTTTAGTGACGAAGACTGCTTAACTTGCTGATGTTTCACGATATGCCTTGGCCGTCTCAGTCACACAATCTTATGGGAGAGTGTTACAGGAGATTCTGGAGCGGCCCGAGACAGCTTTTTCCACCACCATCAACAAAACACCAAATTATGGAATTTCTTGTGGAATAATGGTATCGAATCCCTCCAACACTTGTAGAATCTTTGCCAAGGCACATGTTTTGGCAACTCATCATAGCCCAACGCCCTATTAAGACACTAAATTGGTGTTTCCTTTATTTTGGCAGTTACACATAGAACATTTTAGACTTTACACTCTGTTTATGTGATTCCCTTTCCTAAAATAATCTCTCTACATTTTGTAAATTCAAGTGTAAAAAGACACGGACATCGCTGATGGTCACACTCTTTGACTTTAGTGATTAACCTGTTATAAACAACCTTTTAAAACATCCTTACACTCGCTCTTCAAACACCCACGCACTCCCTCACACGGACCCAGTTTTCCTGAATGATCCGAGATTTTAAACACAAGCAATGTAGGGATTTGCAAAACTAGGCATTTATTCACTGAGTACTGTAATACAATCCTGGAGTCTAGGTTTATGTTAATAATAAAAAAAGAGATGATGATATCACCTGTTTCAGTTTGAAAGGTGTCCTCCTTGCTTTCCATGTCAGTTGAAGTCAGTCATTTGTCCTTAGAGATGGAGTGATAGCAACACATTCCTCGTAACATCTCTCTTCTCTGTTCTCCCATTCTACAGTATCAGACACCTCCCTTTGAAACAGGCATCTAAAAAGCCATGCCAGAGGACCCACGGCTCTCTCGCACTCTCTCTCGTTTTTCTCTAAAAATGAAAAGTGCCAGTGAAAGTATTGCATCTGAGATGTTTCAATATTGAAGGTTATTTTGTTGAAGGTCATACCTTGACCATCTTCCAGTGAATACTTTTCAATATAATAGCCTACGTAAAAGGAGTGTACAAAACATTAGAAACACATGCTCTTTTCATGACATAGCCTTCACTTAGATTCACCTGCTCAGTCTATGATCCATTATTGCTGTCACTTCAATCAGTGTAGACGAAAAGGAGGAGACAGGATAAAGAAGGATTTGTAAGCCTTGAGACAATTGAGACATGGATTGTGTATATGTGCCATTCAAAGTGTGAATCGGCAATACAAAATATTTAAGTTCCTTTGAACAGGGTATGGTAGTAGGTGCCAGGCGCAAGAGTTTGTGTGTCAAGAACTGCAACCCTGCTGGGTTTTTCAGTTTCCTGTGTGTATAAAAAAAATGGTCCACCACCCAAAGGACATCTAGCAAAACATGACAACTGTGGGAAGCATTGGAGTCAACATGGGTCAGCATCCCTGTGGAACGCTTTCGACACCTTGTAGAGTCCATGCCCGACAAATTGAGGCTGTTCTGAGGAGGCAAAAGGAGGTGAAACTCAATATTAGGAAGGTGTTCATGATGTTTTGTACACAGTGTAATTTAACTTTTGTGAAAGCTTCTAATGCCTAATGATTTTGTAATCTATATTAAAATATGGTTCAGTCCACATACCTTCCACCTTTTCTTAACAACATAATTTATGGTATTTAGCTTGGTACATGGGTGCCACATAGAACGCATATTGATTATTGTATGCATAAAAAAATTGTCTAAACAAACTTGTGAAAGGGAATGGGACCCCATAGCTGTTACACCACAATAATCTAGAACTATCAACTGAATGTGTACTTTTCTAATTCTTTAAGAATATTGTCCTGTAGTTTGGATGTATTTGATCAAAAAAAACTCTGCCTTGGGTCCAAGTTACTTGGGTCTTTCAAATACCCCTAAACTGTGACAAAATTAGGACATACACATCCATTCCTTACTGATTCAAAGTCATAGTTCACAGTATTTCAAGTCCTGAGTGCTGTAAGAATATAGTCTTACAATTATTCATGCTCACACAAGCTCTTTTGTTCATAGTCCAATCCCTCATGAGATCCTGGGAGATGTTCCAGAAAGAAACCTCCCACAAAGTCTCCTGAGGCCCACCCCGAAGGTGTCCCAGCTATAGAAATATAATTTTTATTCTCTGGTCTCGAATGATTCCTCACACCCTCACTATAGAGATTCTGCTGTGGAGCTCAGCCTTGTAGAGGCCAAAGCCTAGGCACACAGGCTGGTTGAAGGAGGTGCTGAAGGTGTGCAAGTGGGTCAGGGTGTTGGAAGGCCCCACCTCTGAGAAGGTGATTGTGCCTATGCCATAATCCAGGGCCACACCCACACGGTTGCCTGACATCCGGCTGGAAAGGCGGGTCTTCCTGCGGTTGTGCCAGGCAGCCAGCTTCCTGTCGTGCTGCTGCGTCAGGCTCCAAGACATCTGCAAGTCAAAACCTCATCCATCATCTAGCAGTCGATACAGAAACCAACCAATCTCTCTTGTGATGTCAGTTGTATTTAAATAGATCAATTAAATTCCTCAATCAGTTTACAAAGAAATTCAAAAAGGCTTGGCTACCACCATCAAATAAACTAATATATAATACTACTCTTATTACCACAACTGTTCCTATTATTAAAGACCATATGTAGAAGATGGGTGATGATAATATACCTTGTTATTTCCAAAGGCAGTGCCCTCCTTCCCTTTCCGCCCGATGCTCCGGTAGGACACCGCAATGTCCCAGAAGCCCTCTGCCTCCAGCTCCCAGTAATGGGTTCCAGAGGAGAAGGTCTGGACGGTCAGGACTTGAGCCCAGTGGTCAAAGCGGTCAGGGTGAGTGGCACACGGAAGGCGCTGTTTGACCCGCATGGCTGACCGCAGGCCGTCCGAAATGCTCAGGAGAGGATGGGCAGAGTTAGTGTCCAGAGTCAACGGACTTGTTACTATGGAAACAGAGAAACAGACATACAGTGCATTCGAAAAATATTTAGACCCCTTGACTTTTTCCACATTTTGTCACGTTAAATAGTTTTTCTTCATCAATGAACACACAATACCCCATAATGACAAAGCGAAAACAGGTTTAGAAATTCTAGCAAATGTATTAAAAATAAAAATAACAAATTCCTTATTTACAAGTATTTAGACCCTTTACTATAAGACTCGAAATTGAGCTGAGGTGCCTCCTGTTTCCATTTGATCATCCTTGAGATGTTTCTACAACTTGGGAGTCCACCTGCGGTAAATTTAATTGATGGGACATGATTTGGAAAGGCACACACCTGTCTATATAAAAGGTCCCAAAGGTGACAATGCTTTTCAGAGCAAAAACCAAGCCAAAAGGAATTGTCCATAGAGCTCAGAGACAGGATTGTGTAGAGGCACAGATCTCGAAGCGTACCAAAAACATTCTCTGCAGCATTGAAAGTCCCCAGCTTGAAGCGTCATACCCAAGAAGATTCAAGGCTGTAATCACTACCAAAGGGGGGGGGGGGGGGGGGATTTGAAATACCTGTTTTTGCTCTGTCATTGTGGGGTATTGTGTGTAGAGGATAAAACACTATTTGATCCATTTTAAAATGTGGAAAAAGTAAACAGGACTGAATACTTTCAGAATGCACTGTACGAAGCAGAGGGAAACAAATATATGAATGAATAAACATCCTGAATTCCTCCCATCTCAAATATATGGGTTGAAGGTTTGGCCTGTGCACTCACAGAGCTCCCTCTTGAGTTCGGTGAGACAGCGCAGTGTCTCGGTGATGAACTCTCTGTACTTGCTCTCGATATCCTCCATAATATACTTCCTGTCCAGGCTGAGGGAGTCAGGAGTGAACAAGGGACAGTTCAGGTCCGCAAGCAGCCTGTTACACATAGCACCGCAGGTTAGACATAAATCATATTATACTCAAAAACACAAACAAACACACACAATATCATACTAATGAATGTCTATTTTTTATTTACCTTGAGTCATCAGATTGAAATGCCTGTGGACAGAACAAAAGAACAGGAGTCAAGGACTGTTATAAGGCAATAACACAAAACTGTTAAAGGGATAGTTTGGGATTTTGGCAATGAAAACTTTTATCTACTTCTCCAGAGTCTCCGGGGTTAGTAGATAAAGGGCCTCATTGTCAAAATCCTTAACTATTCCTTTAATAAAGTGAATCAAATTTTCCATCAAGAAAATAGACATTCATTGACGGTAATGAATTGAAGCACAAAGCCTTTAATGCCATCGTACAAATCCTGCACAAATGGCCCAGTGAATCTCCCCCAGATGGACAGGGAGGTAAACAGATTAGTTTAAATCCTCCGTTATGTAGTATACAACAGATGCTGTCTCATAAATAAATACAGTAGGTGGTTAAAACATTGCAGTACAGTACAAAGGTGAATGTTGAGATTTAGAATGATTACCAGAATAGTGACGTACTGTATGGAATCTGGTGGTTTGAGATGATGGCTTTGATCTATTTGGTTTGTTGGACATTATTCAAAGGTTGTGTCTAACACACAGAGAATAACTGCCTGAAATGGTTACTGTGAGGTTGGATATGTATTGCCATATTGCAAAACTGACTCTGGAGTAGTCACAAATAATCCCATGGAATTTATCCCAAAAGTAGGGGTGTTAACTCCACTAGCCTAGCTGAATTCCCAAACTAGCTCCTCTTACTACCATGGTCCCCAAATCATCCCCAGATACCAATTGGCTCCTTCAAACCCTCTCCCCTCTCGTCATATTGGTAACTGGTAAAAGGGTTATTAATAAACATTTCACCCAGATGAGCAGGAAGGGGTCTGTCTCCTCCAGCAAGGAGCCCAGGTAGTGGTGGATGTCCCGGGTCTGGCTCAGGTCCTCTCGAACCCTGCTGCAGTTGTTCTGGAGGCGATCCACGGCCTGCTGCCTCTCTTTCCTGGTGCTCTCCCTCAGGGCCAGCACCAGCCTCTCCACCTGCAGCTGCAGGGCTATACCCATACGCTCCACCTGGGAGTCATCTGCCACAGACAAGTCCTGCAGGCGGACAACAACCACCACCACCACCACCAAAGACTAAGGTCATAACAAGACCCAACGTCAGGGCAGAATAGAAGGCCGGATAGACTAACATAAGCACGAACAGTAAATTGATGGACTGCTATAAGCATACAGTGTGTGGTTACTTACTGTTATAGTGCGGTCAGTGTTCCGGTGCTCTTGGAGGATCTGTTCACCTTTATTCAGCTTCTCATCTGCTTTCTGGAGAAGACTCTGGAGGATGACCTATGGAAACATACACACAGATTTAGAACTGTTAAAGCCACAATATAACAACAGCTGTAAGTAACTACATCGCTAACTGACCTTCAGGTCCTCCTCCACCTTTCTCAGTCCTTTAACCCGGTGCTGTGTGTGGCCACCCTCCAATAAACAGTCTGCACACACGTACACCCGCTCGTCTGCACAGTAGTAGCGGAACATCTCCTCATGGGCAGGACACCTGCGGTGGGACAGGTCTCCCAGAGGTTCCACTAGCAAGTGTGTCTTGAAGGCGGGCCGCTCCAGGTGGGGCTTCAGGTGCTCGGCACACAGAGACACCTCACAGCGCAGACAGGTCTTCACCGCCGCAGCGTTCCCAGACTGGTCCCCATCCCCCACAGGGGGGCAGCAGTCACACGCCACAACCCCCTGTTCCTCCTGACACTGTGCGCAGGTGAAGCGACCCCTGACCCCCGCCTCCCCGTGGCCCCAGGCGTCTCGCACACATGCTGGGCAGAAGCTGTGGCCGCACGGCAAGGGCTGGGCCTGGCTGAAGACGTCACGGCACACTGAACACGTCAACTCCTCCTCCAGGGACGCCATGACAACCGTTTTGTCAACAGGAACACAAAAAGGAAAAGGCACCTTTGTAAACAAAAACATCAATGTCAACATGTGTGTCAAGTTGTCAAAAATAATGAGCAGTTGAAATCTTAATTCCCAACATTTTATTTTCAAGCCACAGTTCTTAGAAGCCCCATGATGACCGTTAGAAGCGTTGAGTCGAGTCCTGAGGACAGGTACGTTTACAGTACACTCTTTTAAAAAAGGAGCTATCTAGAACCCTAGTGTTTTTGGCTGTCCCCATACTCAAGCATTCATAATTCAAAATAAACAAACAAACAAACAAAACAGCCAAAGAACCCCTTTGGAATCCTTTTTTCTAAAGAGTGTTCACACCAAAGTCACTTAAGTAAAAACGAATACTAGGAATTAGGAACAGGGCCTGTTCAGTCTATGTGTAGTCCTCTACACCGGCCTCTTTATCTGCCTACTAATCAACCATTAAGTCTGTTTATAAGGTCTTCGGCCATTGTCCTCAATTGTTAGAACACCTCAAGATCTCCCACCGATCGCTGCAGCTGTACATAGTCTATCGGTAAATAGCCCACCCAATTTGACCTAACTCATCCCCATACTGTTTATATTTATTTACTTTTCTGCTCTTTTGCACACCAGTATCTCTACCTGTACATGACCATCTGATCATTTATCACTCCAGTGTTAATCTGCAAAATTGTAATTATTCGCCTACCTCCTCATGCCTTTTGCACACAATGTATATAGACTCTCTTTTTTTCTACTGTGTTATTGACTTGTTAATTGTTTACTCCATGTGTAACTCTGTGTTGTCTGTTCACACTGCTATGCCTTATCTTGGCCAGGTCGCAGTTGTAAATGAGAACTTGTTCTCAACTAGCCTACCTGGTTAAATAAAGGTGATATATATATATTTATATTATTTGGTGGCAGACAGGTCTGTTATTTCTGTATTGAACTGGTATAACCTGTATCACTGAGTTTATTCTCATCCTATGGAGTTGTAACACTGACCCGATGCTCATCCCAATCCCTGTCTGTCGCAATGGAGGGATCAAGGGATCATCCTCCCTGCCCGTCTGCTTGCCTAAAAAATGTGACTGAGATACCAATTCTTGGTATACAGCCTGAAACAAACCACTCCAGAAACATGGAAAGTTTCCTTACAAGCCAGAATGCTGAATAACATTTAATTTGATCTTACTCTACTGGTTGTCTGTGCAGTTGGTCCTTCGGTGGGTAATTTTTGTTAGACCAAATATCCACAGGAAAGTATTATTTACCCGACTTTTTAGAGTGCTGGTACTGGCATTGAAATGTATATCACCCGGCACATGCTTAAAACCACGTAAACACCTGCAAGACTTTCGTTAGTATGCATGCATGTACTTTCGTCTTGTGCAAGTGCAGTAGGTCGTGAGCAAACAAATCTTCATTGCCACACACAGAGACCCGCATTTTGAAGTAGGTTTAATAATACTTCCTGTGGATATTTTGTCTCAAATATCGACCCACTGGAGGACCAACCCCATGGATAATCGGTAAATTCAAATATAATTGTATTCAACATTCGTGACAGACATGGGACGTTTACTTTTTAAAAAAAATATATGTAAATGTGTGTGGCAATCTACTCACAATTGAAGGCATCGCCACAATCGGGACTACCGGCCTGCCTGCCTATGTGATCCTGCTTTCCGGTTTACGACTGTCCTATACACATTCTGATGAAACTCTTCGTTCTTTCTTCTGATTATTCAGTATAGATTCCCCCTACCTGTTTGTGTCCCAAGGCTGTCAGAGTGTGGCCATCGTTAGGTGTTTTCCTGTCAATGTGTGTAGAAACCGGCTAATCCCATACCTATGTCTGTTTAAACAGAGGGACTGACCTCTGAGAGCACAGAGTCACATGACCAACTCAGAGAGCGAGTTTCCATCTCAAGTCTCTAAGGAGGCTTCCTCTTCTCATCTCCTTTCCTGCATCTGCAGCGCTATGAAGTAAACGTAGATAATTGGGTAATATTCGGTAGATACCTTGATCAATGAGAATCCAGCCTATTTTCACCCACTCAAAAAAACAGCCAAAAGTTTGTTGAATTCCCAATGTGTCATCGCTACGCTTTCAACCATCTAAAAGCACAACCAAATTCCAATGGAAAATGTGTCATCGCTATGCTTTCTACCATCTAAAAGCACAACCAAATTCCAATGGAAAATGTGTCATCGCTATGCTTTCAACCATCTAAAAGCACAACACATTTAGGTGACTTTTTAATTTTTTTTTATCTGGCATTGATTTTCCATTAGAATGAAGTTATACCAGATATTTTGCTTATTTTTAGACCAAGCTAATGTGTTATCACTATGCTTCATCTAATAGCAGAACCAAATGACCTGGATTGCAGTTGAGATTACAAAGTACATGGTGCAAGTGATCAATGACGTTTTGAGATTCTGTGCAGATTATTATAGCAATTGTGAAGATTTCCAGAACATGCACACTTTCTATGGTTACATAAGAATACATGTATTCTTACATTAAGCTCAAAATGTGGCAATTGATGTCTTACTAATTTTAAGAAAGAAGAATTCAGGACAAAATATTTTTGAGATCTGGGATGTGAAAACTTTGATGCTCAATATCTCAGAACTATGCTTTGCGCAGATAGAACCTTATAGTCCCAAAGTCACAATAAAATGTGTTAATAGGCTATTTACAGTATTGCAAAAGTGATATTGAATTGTGTTTGGTTGTCAACACTACCAAATATCAACATTTGAAGGAGATGTTTCTGCTGCTTGGATAGCTCCATCTGTGCCACTGAGTCTGGCTTTAATTCCAGTTTGTCTGCAAATTAATAATTGATATGTTGGATTCATGTCTCCATTTCAACCAAAAATCTAGGTCAAAGAACAGGACTAAATCAAATCAAATTTTAAATGTCCTTTAAATACAGTTTGATTTGATTTAATCCTATTCTTTCATTTAGATTTATTTTTTGAGGTGGAGATGTGAATCCAACATATTTATTATTAACTTGTAGATTCCATTTGAAATTAACCAAAGCTTGAAACCCTTGGCCTATATGTATTGTATATTTTTAGTTGAATCCTGGACTGAATTTAAACAATATCTGTTGAAGACTTCCCAAATTCTATATAGGCTTAAATAGCATCATTGATTTTAAAAAAGTAAAACAATTATTTCACCTTTTATTTAACCAGGTAGGCTAGTTGACAAGTTCTCATTTGCAACTGCGACCTGGCCAAGATAAAGCAAAGCAGTGTGACACAGACAACAACACAGAGTTACACAGGGAGTAAACAATAAACAAGCCAATAACACAATAAACAAATCAATGACACAGTAGAAAAAATAAAGTCTATATACAGTGTGTGCAAAAGGCATGAGGAGGTAGGCAATAAATAGGCCATAGGAGCGAATAGTTACAATTTAGCAGATTAACACAGGAGTGATAAATAAGCAGATGATGATGTGCAAGTAGAGATACTTGTGTGCAAAAGAGCAGAAAAGTAAATAAAAACAGTATGGGGATGAGGTAGATAGATTGGGTGGACTATTTACAGATGGACTATGTACAGCTGCAGCGATCATTTAGCTGCACAGATAGTTGATGTTTAAAGTTGGTGAGGGAATAAAAGTCTCCAACTTCAGCGATTTTTAAAATTAGTTCCAGTCACTGGCAGCAGAGAAGTGGAAGGAAAGGCGGCCAAATGAGGTGTTGGCTTTGGGGATGATCAGTGAGATATACCTGCTGGAACGTGTGCTACGGGTGGGTGTTGTTATCGTGACCAGTGAACTGAGATAAGGCGGAGCTTTACCTAGCATAGACTTATAGATGACCTGGAGCCAGTGGGTCTGGCAACGAATATGTAGCGAAGGCCAGCCGACTAGGGCATACAGGTCACAGTGGTGGGTAGTATAAGGTGATTTGGTAACAAAACGGATGGCACTGTGATAGACCTCATTCAGTTTGCTGAGTAGAGTGTTGGAAGCTATTTTGTAGATGACATTGCCGAAGTCGAGGATCGGTAGGATAGTCCGTTTTACTAGGGTAAGTTTGGCGGCGTGAGTGAAGGAGGCTTTGTTGCGAAATAGAAAGCCGATTCTAGATTTGATTTTTGATTGGAGATGTTTAATACGAGTCTGGAAGGAGAGTTTACAGTCTAGCCAGTTGGCTGGGGTTGGAGTAGTCAAGAGGAAGGCCTGGCCAGTCGTTGAGAAATGATTATTGAAATTTTCAATTATCATGGATTTATCAGTGGTGACCATGTTACCTAGCCTCAGTGCAGTGGGCAGCTATTGATGATACAATACATGATTGATAATGTATGATTACATTTAATTTGCTCTGTTGAACCTACCCTTTGTAATGACTTTGATAGCAACAGTGAATCAACAGTATTAAGTGGATATTTCTCAACAGTCATCATCCCGATAGCGCATTGGTTATAGTCAGTGAAAAATATCACAGCTACAGTGCCTTGCAAAAGATTCATCCCCCTTGGGCTTTTTCCTATTTTGTTGCATTACAACCAATAATTTCAATAGATTTTTATTTGCATTTCATGTAATGGACACACACAAAATAGTCCAAATTGGTGAAGTGAAATGAAAAAAATGACTAAAAAACGTTAAAGTGGTGCGTGCATACAGTGGGGCAAAAAAGTATTTAGTCAGCCACCAATTGTGCAAGTTCTCCCACTTAAAAATATAAGAGGTCTGTAATTTTCATTATAGGTACACTTCAACTATGACAGACAAAATCCGAAAAAAAAATCCAGAAAATCACATTGTAGGATTTTTAATGAATTTATTTGCAAATTATGGTGGAAAATAGGTATTTGGACACCTACAAACAAGCAAGATTTCTGGCTCTCACAGACCTGTAACTTCTTTTTTAAGAGCTCCTCTGTCCTCCACTCGTTACCTGTATTAATAGCACCCGTTTGAACTTGTTATCAGTATAAAAGATACCTGTCCACAACCTCAAACAGTCACACTCCAAACTCCACTATGGACCTAGTGAATGACCTGCAGAGAACTGGGACCAAAGTAACAAAGCCTACCATCAGTAATACACTATGCCGCCAGGGACTCAAATCCTGCAGTGCCAGACGTGTCCCCCTGCTTAAGCCAGTACATGTCCAGGCCCGTCTGAAGTTTGCTAGAGAGCATTTGGATGATCCAGAAGAAGATTGGGAGAATGTCATATGGTCAGATGAAACCAAAATAGAACTTTTTGGTCAAAACTCAACTCGTCGTGTTTGGAGGACAAAGAATGCTGAGTTGCATCCAAAGAACACCATACCTACTGTGAAGCATGGGGGTGGAAACATCATGTTTTGGGGCTGTTTTTCTGCAAAGGGACCAGTACGACTGATCCGTGTAAAGGAAAGAATGAATGGGGCCATGTATTCATCAGCAAGGGCATTGAAGATGAAATGTGGCTGGGTCTTTCAGCATGACAATGATCCCAAACACACTGCCTGGGGAACGAAGGAGTGGCTTCGTAAGAAGCATTTCAAGGTCCTGGAGTGGCCTAGCCAGTCTCCAGATCTCAACCCCATAGAAAATCTTTGGAGGGAGTTGAAAGTCCGTGTTGCCCAGCAACAGCCCCAAAACAGCACTGCTCTAGAGGAGATCTGCATGGAGGAATGGGCCAAAATACCAGCAACAGTGTGTGAAAACCTTGTGAAGACTTACAGAAAACGTTTGACCTCTGTCATTGCCAACAAAGGGTATATAACAAAGTATTGAGATAAACTTTTGGCATTGACCAAATACTTATTTTCCACCATAATTTGCAAATAAATTCATAAAAAATACCTACTATGCGATTTTCTGGATTTTTTTCTTCTCATTTTGTCTGTCATAGTTGAAGTGTACCTATGATGAAAATTACAAGCCTCTCTCATCTTTTTAAGTGGGAGAACTTGCACAATTGGTGGCTGACTAAATACTTTTTTGCCCCACTGTATGTATTCACCCCCTTTGCTATGAAGCCCCTCAATAACATCTGGTGCAACCAATTACCTTCAGAAGTCACATAATTAGATAAATAAAGTCCACCTGCGTGCAATCTAAGTTTCACATGATCTGTCACATGATCTCAGTTTATATACACCTGTTCTGAAAGGCCCCAGAGTCTGCAACACCACTAAGCAAGGGGCACCATCAAGAAAGCTGCACCATGAAGACCAAGGAGCTCTCCAAACAGGTCATGGACAAAGTTGTAGAGAAGTACAGACCAGGGTTGGGTTATAAAAAAATATCAGAAACTTTGAACATCCCACGGAGCACCATTAAATCCATTACTAAAAAATGGAAAGAATATGGCACCACAACAAACCTGCCAAGAGAGGGCCGCCCACCAAAACTCACAGACCAGGCAAGGGGGGCATTAATCAGAGAGGCAACAAAGACACCAAAGATAACCCTGAAGGAGCTGCAAAGCTCCACAGCGGAGATTGTAGTATCTGTCCATAGGACCACTTTAAGCCATACACTCAACAGAGCTGGGCTTTACGGAAGTATGGCCAGAAAAAAAGCCATTGCATAAAGAAAAAAAATAAGCAAACACTTTTAGTGTTTGCCAAAAGGCATGTGGGAGACTCCCCAAATATATGGAAGGAGGTACTCTGGTCAGATGAGACTAAAACTGAGCTTTTTGGCCATCAAGGAAAATTCTATGTCTGGCGCAAACCCAACACCTTTCATCACCCCGAGAACACCAATGTTTTTCCATCGGCAGGGACTGGGAAACTGGTCAGAATTGAAGGAATGATGGATGGTGCTAAATACAGGGAAGTTCTTGAGGGAAACCCATTTCACTCTTCCAGAGATTTGAGATTAGGATGAAGGTTCACCTTCCAGCAGGATAATGACCCTTTGCATACTGCTAAAGCAACGCTCGAGTGGTTTAAGGGGAAACATCTAAATGTCTTGGAATGGCCTACTCAAAGCCCAGATCTCAATCCAATTAAGAATCTGTAGTATGACTTGAAGATTGCTGTACACCAGCGGAACCCATCCAAATTGAAGGAGCTGGAGCAGTTTTGCCTTTAAGAATGGGCAAAATCCCAGTGGCTAGATGTGCCAAGTTTATAGAGATATGCCCCAAGAGACTTGCAGCTGTAATTGCTGCAAAAGGTGGCTCTACAAAGTATTGATTTTTTTAGACATTTATTTATCTAGGCAAGTCAGTGAAGAACAAATTCTTATTTTCAATGACGGCCTAGAAACAGTGGGTTAACTGCCTGTTCAGAGGCAAAACAACAGATTTTGTACCATGTCAGCTCAGGGGTTTGAACTTGCAACCTTCCGGTTACTAGTCCAACGCTCTAACCACTAGGCTACCCTGGTACGCTCAAGCTCTGTTTTTTTGTATTATTTCTTGTTTATTTCAAAATAAAAACTATTTTGCATCTTCAAAATGGTAGGCATGTTGTGTAAATCAAATGATACAAACCCCCCAAAAATCTATTTTAATTTAATTGATCCAGGTTGTAAGGCAACAAAATAGGAAAAATGCCAAGGGGGGTGAATAATTTCGCAAGCCACTGTAAGCTGGGCTGGGCTTGGTTAAAACCCTGGATGGGAAGGGATAGCTGTAGATAAATCAAATCAAACTTTATTTGTCACATGTGCCGAATAGAACAGGTGTAGTAGACCTTACCGTGAAATGCTTATTTACAAGCCCTTAACCAACAGTGCAGTTCAAGAAAGAGTTAAGTAGGAGGTGCTGCCCAGCCTATAGTTTTTTTGTATAGTTGATATTACTTTGAAGATCTGACATTGTTTCAAAAGGTACAAATTCAACATATTTTATACAAGATTTGTCTATGTTTAAAATTGGTTACCATGATGACATAATCCTGTGGTTAAAATTTTGCACTCAAAATCCAATGTATTTTCCACGTAGATTCCACATCAAAATACCTTGAAAAATGAAGTTGAAACAATGTTGATTTAACCAGTTTGTGCAGAGTGGGTAGCTTTATTTATTTTTCTTGAGTTTTCAGATGAGCTGAAAAACACTTTAGCCTGTTGAGAGGCACCGAGAGAGCGAGAGAGACAGTGAGAGTGTGACGGCCTAAGTGACCACATTTGTGTTGCTCTACAACTACAGGTGTAGGATCTTAATTTGAGCACAGTTTGCTAAAACAGGAAAATAATCTTGCAGCAACAAGAAATGTGACTTATTATGTAGATTATTATTTATGGACAGTTTTGTAGGCGTTTATACATTTTTCATTATTTCCGTCATACATTTTTCATCTGAAATTTCAAAGTGGAAATGACAAACTTTAGAGGCTTTTTAAAACTTCCAATACACTAAAATATTTACATTTCACTGCAAAGCTCACTATTCAGCTTTGAGCTGTGCCTTTTTGGCCACAATGTGACATGGTTGACAACAATAGGGGTGAGCATGCTGTCTTTATAAACCCTTTGTTATTTGCATATGCTCATCATCTATGTTTTTATGGCATCTGCTTTATGCCATCATTATATATGTTATCATTTTGTCAGGCCAACCAGTCACTGTTTTACAGTATGCACAAAATGGATATAAACAAATATGTCTAACCTGATAGCCTATTATTGACTGAGCGAGATGGATAGGAAGGAAGAGAAACACCAGAACAGCAGACAGAGTGATGTCAGTCCCCTGACTTCCTTCTTTAGCACTGACCTTAAAATGGTAAACATGGTTTGCATATTTCTATGTAATAATGACAGCAGGGTAAGTACTGGAATGGTTCTGCCCAGGATGTGGATAAGTCTTAATAACTAAATGTTGTCTAGAGAGAGAGGACAAAACGTGACTAGTATTGACAGACGCGGAGAGACTAGGTAAGCACATAACCATGTAAAACAGAGTAAAACATCTAGGGATTATATAGGGAGGAGTTTCACCATCTTAGATGGGAGGCAATTTGCAGTAAAGCAACAGATGAACAAAAACAGTAATTGAAAAGTGTTGAAGAATTTAACCTTTTTGTACTTCAATTATTTTCACTTCTCACAGGGAATTGTAGAGGGGTTGGGTAAGACAATCACCCTCTTCAAAGCTGATCACTGCTCCATCCATCACCAAGTAAGGACTCTAACCTATACATCTCAAATTACCAAGAAAGGACATATCTCTACTTTTTAGCTTTAAAAAAAGAATACTACTTATCGGTAATCAGATGATTGACGTTAACGACACCACTGCCTTTCCATGTGGTCTGGATCCACCCTACTACGCAAACATGATAGGTATCGTGGTGGACTGGATCATATTCCTCATAGGATTTCCTGCCGTCTGCCTGGCCAGTTATGCCCTGTTCAGTTTGGTCAAAGCCGGCCGAGTGGCTCCTGTCTACGTGATCAACCTGCTCATCTCAGACCTTCTCCAGATCACCATGACGCTGGTCTTCATTTTCAGTAGGTTCTTTGACACCACATGTTTGCCTTTCATGATGGCCCGCTGCCTGTCAAGGATATTTGTTCGCCTGGGCCTCTGCACCAGCCTGGGCTTCATGTTGTTGATCTCCCTGGAGAGGTACATGGTGGTGGTCTGTCCTCTGTGGTACCGCCTCCGACGCTCAGTCAAAAACTCCACACTGGTCTCTCTGAGCCTCTGGGCACTGGCACTGGTTTACGTTACCTTTGATTACATATTCTTGATCGACATGCGGTATTCACTGACGATTTTCTCTGCCATCTCCCTGTTGCCTGCCCCTTTCCTGGTGTTGCTGTTCTTGGTCACTCAGAGGGCCCTCTCCAGGAGTATGGCTTTCAGGGGGGCAGAAAGAAGGAGAAGGATTCTGGGAACTCTGGGTCTGGTCCTGGGTAGTTATACACTCCTCTTCCTCCCGTACAGCATCAGGAACCTGTACTACTCCATCAAGCCCCATGCCCCCTCAGTGTCAGACCCAGTCAGTGACCTGTCCTCTGTGATAACCAGTGCCTTGTTGTACCTAAGCCCTCTCACTGACTGCTTCCTCTATATCTTCATGAGGAGGGACCTCAGAGACACTGTGGATGCCTTCCCCTGCTGCAGGAGGCTGCTCAATGTGGGAGATGGTAACAGGAGCAGTAGACAGACTGATCAGGGAGATACACAGACTGGCCCATGACTAGCCAGTTGATCGTGTCTGAGAACATTATTTTGTGCAATGAAAACGTCCAATGTTTAATTCACATGGCTTTCTGCTATGGTACCTTCCTATCCTCTCATATTTGTGTGGTTAATTTATTTTGTATTTCTGTGGGCACCAAGTTCTACAGTACTTGGTACTTGGTGTCTCAGCACTGCACCAACTTATGCAGAGAAAAAAAACATTTCATATTTGCAAAAATAGACATTTATTTTGTATCACAAAAACACCTACATTTACTGTCACCTTGTTATAGTATTTATCAGAAATGTTAATATACAATATGTCACATGGAACCTACCTACAGTGGGGCAAAAAAAGTATTTAGTCAGCCACCAAATTGTGCAAGTTCTCCCACTTAAAAAGATGAGAGGCCTGTAATTTTCATCATAAGTATACTTCAACTATGACAGACAAAATGAGAAAAAAAATCCAGAAAATCACATTGTAGTGATTTTTAATGAATTGATATGCAAATTATGGTGGAAAATAAGTATTTGGTCAATAACAAAAGTTTCTCAATACTTTGTTATATACCCTTTGTTGGCAATGACAGAGGTAAAACGTTTTCTGTAAGTCTTCACAAGGTTTTCACACACTGTTGCTGGTATTTTGGCCCATTCCTCCAAGCAGATCTCCTCTAGAGCAGTGATGTTTTGGGGCTGTTGCTGAGCAACACTGACTTTCAACTCCCTCCAAAGATTTTCTATGGGGTTGAGATCTGGAGACTGGCTAGGCCACTCCAGGACCTTGAAATGCTTCTTACGAAGCCACTCCTTCATTGCAGTGTGTTTGGGATCATTGTAATGCTGAAAAACCCAGCCACGTTTCATCTTCAATGCCCTTGCTGATGGAAGGTTTTCACTCAAAATCTCACGATACATGGCCCCATTCATTCTTTCCTTTACACGGATCAGTCGTCCTGGTCCCTTTGCAGAAAAACAGCCCCAAAACATGATGTTTCCACCCCCATGCTTGACAGTAGGTATGGTGTTCTTTGGATGCAACTCAGCATTCTTTGTCCTCCAAACACGCCGAGTTGAGTTTTGACCAAAAAGTTATATTTTGGTTTCATCTGACCATATGACATTCTCCCAATCTTCTTCTGGATCATCCAAATGCTCTCTAGCAAACTTCAGACGGGCCTGGACATGTACTGGCTTAAGCAGGGGGACACGTCTGGCACTGCAGGATTTGAGTCCCTGGCGGCGTAGTGTGTTACTGATGGTAGGCTTTGTTACTTTGGTCCCAGCTCTCTGCAGGTCATTCACTAGGTCCCCCTGTGTGGTTCTGAGATTTTTGCTCACTGTTCTTGTGATCATTTTGACCCCACGGGGTGAGATCTTCCACAAGGGAGATTATCAGTGGTCTTGTATGTCTTCCATTTCCTAATAATTGCTCCCACAGTTGATTTCTTCAAACCAAGCTGCTTACCTATTGCAGATTCAGTCTTCCCAGCCTGGTGCAGGTCTACAATTTTGTTTCTGGTGTCCTTTGACAGCTCTTTGGTCTTGGCCATAGTGAAGTTTGGAGTGTGACTGTTTGAGGTTGTGGACAGGTGTCTTTTATACTGATAACAAGTTCAAACAGGTGCCATTAATACAGGTAACGAGTGGAGGACAGAGGAGCCTCTTAAAGAAGAAGTTACAGGTCTGAGAGCCAGAAATCTTGCTTGTTTGTAGGTGACCAAATACTTATTTTCCACCATAATTTGCAAATAAATTCATTAAAAATCCTACAATGTGATTTTCTGGATTTTTTCTCCCTTATTTTGTCTGTCATAGTTGAAGTGTACCTATGATGGAAATTACAGGCCTCTCTCATCTTTTTAAGTCGGAAAACTTGCACAATTTGTGGCTGACTAAATACTTTTTTGCCCCACTGTATATGACAGCCATACAGATCTACAAAGTCCTTTACTTGTATTATAATGTCTCTATGATGTTCACCAAACGAAGTACACAGAAAATCATGGTAAGACTGTTCCTTGTAGAAAGAACATTATGCAACTTCAGAATTAAAATACATGACATAAAGTCAATTTTTGGTGGTATGGTACGTAGAGTATGACCATATCGATAACAGGTTTCACGTTCAATATTTATAAAGCTGATGTTTCCTCTGTAAAATGTTACTTGATTTCACTAATGTTTTCAACATTAGTCAATTTCACAATAAAAAAAGGCCTACATGACATAGTCAGCTTCGGTTTTCGTCAAACTAGCTAAATAAATTGACATGGTGTGGTGGTGTGGATTAAAGGGTTCACTTTCAAGATTTAAAAAGTGTATTTTTCCCTTCTAAAATATAACTTGTTGTCCCTTCTCTCCACTTCACTGGACCCACTGGTCTCATATGAGACTCACTGGACTTATTTTCACTGGTCCTATATCCCGAAACATCTTTAGCATTTCCAGACTTCCCCTCTGTCAGCCAATCGGATACCCTCAGGTATTCAGCCGAGCTCACTGGTAACACAGCACAAGAGAATTCAGGCATTGTGAATTAACAGAGAAAATGTTCTGACCATTCACTCAACAAAATACAACACATTATAGAATTGTACTTTGGATGCACAAGTACAGTATGTATGTACGGTACCTTCAGAAAATATTCACAACCCAATTTAAAATGGATTAAATTGAGATGTGTCACTGGCCTAGACATTTTTACAAACTAACTAAAAATGTAAAGTTTAAATGTCTTGATTTAATACGTATTCAACCCCTTTGTTGTGGCAAGCCTAAATAAGTTCAGGAGTAAAAAAAAAAAAAAAGCATTTTTTTGTACTCATTGCCTGATTTATGAAGGTCAACAACCATTTGTCTCTTTTTGTTTGAGTTCTTTGCATTTTCCCATGGTAATGGATGACAAAGGGATTTCACATTCGTGTTACCTCCTTTTTATTCCCCAGTGAAACAGGACGCCATGGAAGGCCACAATACCGTATACTTCCTTAAAATGAGATTAACTTAAAAAAGTAATGCAAATGTATTAATGTTAATGCAAATGTAATTTTGTTTGCTTCTATTTATAAGAATATTTAGGGGTGCCAATAAAAACAAAACATTGTAAGCAGACAACAATCAAAGCTATATACAGGTGTTGTCAAACAGAATTAGCATAGAAGGTCCTTGGAAAGCTTTTCTAAACAGCCCAGTCTTTAGCTGTGCCTTAAACGAGGCCAGAGACTCTGCAGCCCTGACAGTGACCTCAAGTGCGCTCCACAGCCGAGGAGCCGCAGTACTGTGTTTCCCTGGGACAGACAGAGATGCTGACCCAAGTCACCTCCCAGAGATGCGGATCATTCTCCTGGGTAAGAAAAGGGCTGATAAGTGTCTGGCAGGCAACACAATACCTGCCCGAGTTGAGTCTGAAATCAACAGCGAGACCGTGGACAATGTAAGGAGACAGGGGGTTGTCGGGGGAAAGTGGCAACTCACCGTAGTGGAAACTCTAGGATGGTGGAAGACCTTCTCTCCGTGGAGGTCCTGGAACTGGTGATGACAGAGATAGTGCACAGTGTGTCTCTGAGTCCCCCAGGCCCCCATGCCTTCCTCCTGTTCATTGATTTGTACTCAATACTGGACGATAAGAGCAGGGGAGCTGTGGAGGAACACCTGAACATGGTAGGCCTTACCGTGAATGGCTTGTCTTTGTGTCCCCCTCGACCCCATGCCATCCTTCTAGTCATTGCTGCAGGTATTGCCTTCACTGAAGCCCACCTGAGGTCAACGCTCTGGTGATATTCAGCTGGTGTGACACAATGGGTGACACCTCCATACAGCAGTTCATTGAGAGTGATGGGAGAGCCCTCCAGTGGCTCCTCAGGAAGAGTGACAACAGATACCACATCCTCAATGTCAAGAACAGGGAGGATTGAGTTGATGGTAAAAACGATATTCAGGGAGTGAAGTGGGGCGAGGTGCATATGTGACAGCCGAAAGTTGGACACTGACATGGCAGTGCCAGTGTTGCCATTGTTAATAAAAGTTGTTCTTTATAATGTTGAAATAAACATGTATAATATATGTGTGTATGCTACATTGTACAATCAAATATCACATTCATCTATACATATCCATTATAAACATGAATTGCAGCAAAGTTGGTTCCTGTTTCAGTCAGGTCTTTGGTCATGTTCGTGTGGGTCAAACACAAACACCCTAATGATTAGTTGACAAAGGAGCCTCCCACAATGCAGGCGATCGCTGCAAGATAAAGTTGGTGAAGCTTGCAGAATCTTGCAGTCAAAACTTCATGACCTTCATGTCACATGATTTTAGTCAAGTTCATGCAGTCCACATGTAGGCGCAAGTCAGACAATTTGTATCCCCATAATGCAACAAACTTTGAAAGGCGGGACCAACGATGGTCACCAACTTGACAAAAGTGATCCGCTCGAATGTGCCCAATGCATTCAATGGCTGAAACACAACCTTGTTTTTCATTTTTAGTGAGCCACCTAGTGGACACATTCCTCTTCATGAAGGTTTTAGATTTCATAAATGACTGCCTGCGGCTTGGCTGGTGTAGACCAAATACACCCACCTTGAACATGCAAGTGTGACTACCATCTAAAACACAATGCGAGACTATCTACTGGGTTTAATAGTAATATATTGGCCTACACTGCCTGATAATAACAGTTGCATTGGTGGGGAGTTCAGTAGACCTACATGTCTGACCAAAGCCTGAATAGGGGCATTATATTTTCATAGACCTGTAATTGTCTGAGATGTGGGATGATATTTTGACTACTAAAAGTTAGGCAGTGGCACTGACTATTGTTAACATCTTCATTTGCCATTTAAATGTGCTGCATATTTTGCTGTAGGCTTACTGCATTATTTTCATTGTCTTTACTGAATTTCCTCTATGTAGCCTACTATGTATGCATTTAGAATAAAATAGAAGGTTCTATTCTAAGGAGACACATAGGACCATTATAATGTGACCACAAAAGATAGCCAGGTGGAAAAAGAACATTCCTCCAATTTAACTTCTAGGGGTAGGCTGGGCCTTATCCAAATTGTGCCTGGGTGTTACACTGGATTTGCACAATGGGCTAATACGGGAAGATGATTTAATTCGATACATTTGTGGTTTTCAGAGCAATATGCGAGGCGGTAAAAATGCTCAGTGGGTAGGCTCGTCTAGTCAGGGTCAGACTGTGTCCTAGGCCAAGTCACGGTGGCGACGAATGTCATTAATTATAAAGGGAGAGTGTCCGGATAGGAGGGACAGACCGCCAAACAGACAGCCGTCAGTGCCGCAGAGACCACAGACGCAGGCCGAGAAGCAGGCCGCCCTCGCCAAATAGTCTACAAAGAGGGTTGAATGGGGAAGGGGAGGAGGGTGACAGAAACACTAATCCAATTCCCTTTCGTTACCGCATAGTAGCTTATCTCTTCCCCCGGCTGTTTCTCTGGGTCAGTCAAAACAATGAATTGATGGACTACATTTACGATATCAAATAGTCTCAATTCACGGCGACGATATAAATAAATAATTTAACAATGCGGTGTTCCGCCCGGCTGTCAAAGGGACGACTGCGCATCTTTGTGGCTGTATGCCGGAAAAGGCTATGTTGATGTCCCGACTGGGAGACGTAGCCTATTGCCCAACATATTTTATCATTTTGTAAACCACTATCAAATATAATCGATTCATACACGGTGAGTAATTTCCTTTATCTTATTCATGTCGACGACGCAAACTAGGGATATGAGCTATTTGTAGCGATATTTTAGGACAGTCATAATAATTTATGAAATCATAACTTGTTATGATCAGTGCGCGCGCAGGCAGGCAACAGGTCGCCGGTACAGTAGCGGGACAGCAGAAGTTATCGAGCTGTTCGGACTTGTATGAAAATGTTAGATCGTTTCTTTAAATGTCACGGTGCGATGGAACGAAAAACACAAATGCTTTGTTGGCACAATAGGCGATGTTTTAATAGAATGAAATAGTTTGCGAAACACGGACAACAGATTGAAATGTTTCTTTGTATAAACCTTATAAATATTTTTCTAGATATAAAACGCTGTCTAAATATATCGTAAGCCTCTGAAAAGGGAATTCTAAAATGTAAGGCTAATGAATGTGTAGGCCATATCAAACAGTCAAATCAGGACATACATCACTATCCTGCAGCATAGACACGTTGATCCAAACCATAAATTCCCTTTTCAATACACAAATTATGGGAGGCAAGGATTACAAATGTGGGTTATTATGACAAATAGGCCCCTAAATATATTTTTTGTATCGTTATTGACTCAAAGCATATGGTGCCAACTGTGATTCGGAAACCTACACTAAGAAAAAAAGGTGCTAACTAGAACCTAAATGTGTTCTTCGACTGTCTACATAGGATAACCCTTTAAATAAAACATGTTGGTTCCCGGTATAACTCTTTTGGTTTCAGGTAGAACGCTTTCGGGTTCCAAGTAGAATCATTTCTACAGAGGGTTCTACCTGGAACCAAGAGTTTTTTCTAAGAGTGTATTTTATAGATAAACTTAAATAGGCTTGGTGAATAACAGGCTTTCTTATTTTCATATTTAGATGTTTGTATAGGCCTACAATCCACAATGATAAATTATAATTGAATTTCTTGATATGTACAAGATTGATGTTATCAATCGATGTTCAATTATTAAGTAAAACTGATTTGGGGTAACAGCAGAGGGTGCAACACAGTTAAGCCTGTGTTTGTGTGTATTTGGGGGCGATGTCCGCCCAAGATGTGCGGGCCTGTGTGCAGACCAGGAGGACACGGTCAAAATCATCAGAGCAAAGAATTCGCATTATTCATGTACAAACATTTGCAGAATTACGCACAATCATGAACACACATTTGATACAATATAGGCTAGCCTAGACCTACTGTACACTTTACATTTATGGAAGTGTTTCATGTTGGCCTATGTGATAAATTTAAGTATAACACAGGGAACTGAGTTTGTACCCATATGTGGCCACTGGGGCTTAGCCTATATGGTAGGTAACCATGCCTAAGGCCCGGCATTTCTTTACCGTATTGTCTTCTTTCCAGTTTGTTTTGTGTAAACGTCATTGCAAATCGATTGTGTTAACAGGCCTGCAGTATGTATAGCCTATATATTGTGTGTATGCAATTGGGGAGGCAGGTAGCCCAGTGGTTAGAGCGTTGGACTAGTAACCGAAAGGTTACAAGATTGAATCCCCGAGCTGACAAGGTAAAAAGCTGTCGTTCTGCCCCTGAACAAGGCAGTTCCTGTTCCTAGGCCGTCATTGAAAATAAGAACTTGCCTAATTAAAAAAAAATAGCTTGATATAAAATGCGTGCGTGGTAACGTTCCTCCATCCAGTAGTAAAGACTCAAGGCCTATAATCGTAGAGTTGAAATTACGTACAGTAATTTACCGCTTGTTGTGGCTAGAGAACATTTGACTCACAGGGGACCAAATGTATTGTACGGGTAGGTTCAGTAAAAAAAATATATATATATTTTTCCCTCAATCTGGCTATCCCTCCTTTTCATTACCTTTCCACGTGGTAAGCAGTAGAGCTCGAGTTTGAAAAGGAAGCATTGTGCGTCGCGTCAGTGGTCCTGTGTATTCGAGAGGCTCGCAGAGGGTGATGCTCATTCAGCTGTGTCCTAGCCCCATTGTTGCGAATTCCTGTTCATTCAGGGGCCTGTTAATGGAGCTCGTGCATCCGAAAGCTGGTAGGGGGGTCATTCGAATTCCAAGTTGGGGTTCCACCAATCACCGTCCGCCAATCATCCTTTCCAAGCAATTGACTGGATACACCTACTTGAATAGGACATACATAATGAAGGGAGGATGCTATTTTATGGGTAGGCCTACTTGTACCCAAACACTCGCGCGCGCGCGCACACACACACGTTGTATACAATATAAAGAGAAACATCTAATCAAGGGAGAGGTGTAAATTAATTGGTCTGTTCTTCATCAAATGTATAGGGACTATACATTGTAGCACATGGGGACGCAAAACTTTAGTATATACTGAAATCAAAACTTTAGTATATACTGAAATTATACTGAAATCAAAACTTTAGCATATACTGAAATGAAAACTTTAGTATATACTGAAAACATACTGAAATCAAAACTTTTGTATATACTGAAATCAAAACTTTTGCATATATTGAAATCAAAGACAGCACTTGGGATACTCACGATTGTGTTTATCTGAAGGACAGAACGTGATGGCTTTTGTGGGTGAGGTGGGTTACTAGAAGGAGGCAAGTGGAGTGAGGAGGGAGTCATGGCTCAAAAGAAGTGTTCATTCGCCATTTGAATGCAAATGTAGTGGTTGAACAAGAGGACTGTGTGCGTGTGTGTTTTGTGGGAGGAGGAGGGGGGGGGGGGGGGATCTAACGGTGAGTTTGAGAGAAGAAGACTTGTTGAGGGAAATTGACACATATGACTGTAGTCTTCACACGTTGTTCTCTTTTACACCAAGATGCCACCAACGGAGTTGAACATTTGTGGCGGAAAATTCACCCGCGCATCGCTTCTAATTCGGACAATTTAGTTAACTACTTTTTCAGTGTGCAGGGAGAAAAAATGAAAGCATTCTGTTGGCCCATGTGCAGCTGAAGCATGTCTCGTCGGAAACAGAAACGGCCCCAGCAGCTCATGATCCCGCTCCCTTCAGCCTCTCAGATATTAGAGCATGGTGAGAAATGGACTACTATTGATATGCAAGTTAACAATAGAATACAGTAGCTATTAGTATGGTGGGTAGTTAATGCCTTTATTTTCTCTACATAACAGTGATTGTGTAGTGGCACATGCATATAAAATAAACGTAAAGAGGCAGTATATTCTACGTGTCATCTGGACAGTTTTTGTGATAGTTTGATTGAAAATGTTGACTCCCATCACTGACAGTTCAAAATCTAAAGTTATGGAGGTGCTTTGATGTTCCTTTTATTAATGTAAGCAATAATGTAATACTATTTAATTTATGGTGTCTTAGAAGTCGTTGTTTTCTGTTTTCTGATCTTATTTTGATCAATCCCCTCACCAGCCCTCCTATTGCCAGGCTCAGAGACACAGACCACCCAGTTAGTGGGCAGATAAAGAATAGAAAAGACATGAGAACTTAGAGGCAATACAGTGTATTTAAGATTTTATTTATTTATTTAACCCTTATCAGCTCTATAATTCCAAGTTTTGGGAGATTTAGCAATGAGAGGGAGATGGTGGAGGAACTGATGACCATGATATGTGCTGTACAAGGTGTAACTGCAATAGCATGCAACCCCATTGTCCATCTGGGCTTTGTGGTTGAGTAGTGAGGTATGAACATACACAAGAACTATTGTGAATCTCCAAGTGTGTGTGTGTGTGTCTATATGTGCTTGTGGGGCTGTGACCAGTCACACAGGGCTAGTGGGGTCTAATAGTGTAGTAACATTGTAGTGATAGGGTGTAGTAATATTGTGTTTGTACATGAAGGTGTGTGTGTGTGTGTTTGTGGATTCAAATAATGCATTTCAAGTGAGTGTGTGTGTGTGTGTGTGTGTGTGGTTGTTCATTGTCTGTTTGTTTTCTTGTCTGGTAGCCTGTGTGTTTTATTTTGCCTCCACCTCTTGCCCAGAATCTAAGAGAAAGAATGTGACCCCAGTGTTCTTAAGGTCAAGTATGCCAGCCAATTACAGCCTGACCCCTGATACCCTACAGGGTAATGGGGGAAGGGTGCACCAAGAGATGAAAGACAAAATGAACAAAGAGAAAGAGAGAGGAGAGAGAGTAGTGTGTGATAGAGTGCATGTGCATGTCTATGTATGGTTTGCATGTCTTTTTCAGGGGTCAGGGTTGTAAGCAGTTTTAGGGTCCATTGTCCTCAGTACTGTGTTGCCGTGGAAACAAGGTAGGCTGCTCATGGTGTAAGTTGGGGGGGGGGGGGGGGGGGTGCAGACGAAGACGGAGAGGATAAATAATGAAGTGAAGAGGAAAGAGAAGGGGAGGGGGAGTTTGGAGAATTATGAATGAGGGGGAGTTTGGAGGATGAGGTGATGGAGAAGAGAACAATGTGAAATTGGATCTGGATCAGGAGTTGGACAGAATGGTCTCATAATGTATAGTTGTTATCTGAGGGCTTCAGTCCTTAGCTGTTGTGCTTCTACCTATCTGCCACTACTTGCAAAATCACAATTTTAAGAGGGCCATTCTCTTCTATCTGGTTGTTGTTACCTCTATGATTTGCCAGAGTTGCATTTCTGTGCTATCCACTGACCATCATCAGAGTGTGATAAGGTCGACCTGTGGAAAACACTCACAAAAAGGGCATTCTGAGTAGTGCTCACTGCTCAAACAGACTTTTATATAAGTGAACGTGGTAACAGTGTGTAAAGTAGATGCAAAGCTCTGTCATGCTCAGTAAGACAATAACTAAGTCAACTTTCCCTCTCTTGTCTGCTTTCTCTTCTTTTCTCAGATGACCAGTTGGCAGTGAAGTTATCCTCCTTTCCTCTGACCACAGATTCCTCTTCTTCATCATCTTCCTCCTCTCCTCAGAGTTACCAGCCACCCCTGGCTCCACATCCCTACTTTTGGGGGCTTCACACCCGCTCTCTACCCAGTGAGGGCTCCCCCCTCTCCTGCTGCCCCTGCCAGCCCACCTCCTGCCCCATCTCCTTCACAGACCCCCAGTCCTCCCTCTCCCCTGACTTCCCCCACCCCTCCCTCTTCTCCCAGACAGGCCTGCACCTCCCCAACACCTCCACATCGCCCTCCAGTCAGACCCACCCTCCCCGCTCTATCATGGCCTCTCCCAAACTGGGCGTGTCAGCCACCACTACCACTTCCTCATCCTCTTCCTCAGCCTCCCTCTGCCCCCCGCCCCACCCTGGTAGCCCCAGCCCTGTGCCCGAGGGCCCTCCCAGCCCTGTGACACCCTCCCCCAGCCCGGGTGCTACCTCTGCAGCCCCGCCCCGTGCCCACCTGAGCATTGCGGTGATCCTGGATGAGCTGCGAGTGCTGCAGCAGAGGCAGATCCACCAGATGCAGATGACGGAGGAGATCTGCAGGCAGGTGCTGCGGCTGGGCGGGGCCTCCTGTGGCCTGGAGGCGCCCCAGATCCTCCTGCCTCCTTTTCCCCAGCTCTGTCTGGAGGGCAGTGAGAGGGCCTCCAGTCCTCCCCAGCCTACACCCATCCAGCCTCCCAGCTCTGTAGCTCCTCTCCTGGCCTGCTTCTCCTCCCTGCTCCCTCCCCAGCCTGCCTCCAAGCCCTCCAAGCCCAGCCACCCCCTGTCCCATGTCCTGCGGCCACACAAGACCCAGATGGAGGGTGCAGGAGGGGCTACAGGGTCTTATCTTTACCCTGGGACCAGTGTCCGCCCTTCCTCCTCGTCTTCTGCCTCCTCAGCCATCTCTACCATGGCCTCGTCCAACTACCCCCTGGCCCTCTCCCTGGCCTTGCCTACCCGTTACCTCCATGAGAAATCCCCCAACACCACCTCAGCCAGCGGCCACGGTGGCCTGTCCTTCCTCACCCCACCCCTGCCCACCACTGCCTCTATGGCACCCCCCTCCTTTCAGGAGCCCCACCTGTCTGTCTCCTCATCAGGGTCCTCATCCTCCTCCCTGGGGCGTCTCCAGCATGCCTGTCGGTTCTGTGGGAAGCTGTTCAGCAGTGACTCATCCCTGCAAATCCACCTGCGCTCCCACACGGGCGAGAGACCCTACCAGTGCCCTGTCTGCCTCAGCCGCTTCACCACCCGTGGCAACCTCAAGGTGCATTTCCTCCGCCACCGCGAGCAGAACCCAGAGCTCTCGCTCTCCCTTCTCCCCCCTTCCCTGTTTGGGCCGGGCATGGGACCAGCGGGGGGGTCTGAGCCCCAGGGTCAGCCCATGAGCAGCATTGGACTGAGTATCAGTGCAGCACAGGCTCAGAGACGTCGTAAACGGCGGGCTGAGGATGACCCGTATGGAGACGGTATGGAGGTGGGAGGTGCCGGAGGGGGCTTCTCTCTGGGGGCATCCACCAGTGCTCCCCCCACCTCTCTCCCCCTTCCCCCCAGTGTGGACCTGGCCCTCATCTCCACCGCCCACTCCCTCCTGCGGCTCAACCAAGCTGCTGCTGCAGCCGCTGCTGCATCCATAACCTCAGCTGCTTCCTCACTCACATCCTCCTCTTCCTCTTCTGCGTCCTCCTCCCTCCTCTCTGTCCCATCCTCGTCCACCTCTGCCATCGCTGGGTTCTTCAAGGGGGCAAAGCAGCAACGCTTTGATGAGAACACGCCCCCTCACCCTCCCATGATGTCGCACTCTGCTTACTCCCAGTTGGCCCACCTCCCTAAACTCCTCTTCCCCTCTGGCTCCCCCCACCAACACCCTGCCCTGGGCCTGCTCCGCCCTCCACCCCCTGCCCAAGGCTCCTCCCACCTCTCCTCCACCCACTCTCAGCTCTCCTCACCCTTCTCCCACTACCCCAAAGCCCACGCCTCCACCTCCTCCCCCTCCGTCTCTACCCCCACCTCAGACACCTCCAAGCTGCAGCGGCTGGTGGAGAAGCTGGAGAAGGAGCCTCCCACCTCCTCTCCCTGGGCCTCCTCCTCAGGGGAGATCTCCCACAGCAGCATGGCCTCTACTGGGTTGTTCAGTAGCGGCCTCATGGGCGCCAGCACCTCCAGCACTTATGTGATGGCAACCCCACCGTCCTCCACCCATGCCCCCACCTCTGTCTCCAACTTCACCAGGGAGATGGTGGCCGCTCTGGGCATGAGTGCAAATGGGGGCAGCGCCTTGGCAGGAGCCATGCTCCCAGGCATTGGCATCATGAGCACTGGCTCCCTGGCCTCCAACCAGTGTGGGGTGTGTCTGCGTGTGCTGAGCTGCCCCAGGGCACTGCGTCTGCACCAGGCCACCCACCTGGGCGAGCGCCCATTCCCCTGTAAACTGTGTGGACGCTCCTTCTCCACCAAGGGCAGCCTGCGGTCCCACCTGGCAACACACCGTGCCCGCCCGCCGAACTCTCGTGCCCAGAACTCTTGCCCGCTGTGCCAGCGCAAGTTCACAAATGCCCTGGTGCTGCAGCACCACATTCGCATGCACCTGGGAGGGCAGCTGCCACCGGAGGGCGGTGCAGAGTCTCTGTCAGAGGCCTCAGCAGAGTGTGACACTATCTCTGAGCTCCAGACCCATTCCCTGGCACTGTCTCAGTCCCAGCCACAGTCCAATGACACCCCCAAGGTCTCCACTGAGAGCTCCACTGCAGCCTCAGGCAGCCAGTCAAAGAGCTCAGCAGCATCCACACACTTTCAAACCCTAGTGGGAGGCTCTGCCCCAGTATCGGTCAGTGTGACATCACCAAAGTGTGTCTGGGAGCCTAACAGATCTCACTCCTCCAGCCCTGACCTGATCCCTCCCTCTGACCTCACCCCTGACTCCTTCCTAAACTCCACCTCACACACCCCTCCGCCCGGCAGCGCAGACGCCCCAGTCCTGTTTGTCAGTGTGCCTTCCCCACCCCCTCCTCTAGGAGATACAGGCTCCCCAGTCAACGATGATAACCATGCTGAACACCTTGATTCAACCATTAGTACCATTGGCCCTGCTCCCACTTCCTCCAGTGTTACCAAAACCACCCCCTTGTCCAGTCTAATGATGTCAGACTGCCTTTTGGGTCAGCATGCCCTTCCTCTCAATGTCTTCCTCCCCGGCCCTAGATCAAACCTGGAGGATCTACTGAGCACACCAACCCTCTGTGCCCCGGTAGCACACCCAAGCCCAGCCCCCTCCTTTACCCCTGTACTTAGCCCAGAGCACCCCAAACCCCACCCAGCACCCAAACCAGACTTAGAGGACCCCCCTAAACTCCAAACCCCCAAGCCCACAGAGGAATACAGGGTTGAAACCCCCCCACCTGCAGCACCAAAGCATGACCAAGCTCTTGTATCTGATACGGACCCGAGAATGGCACCACCATCAGAGAACACAGACACAAGCGATGCTGAGGCTAGGGAAGTTCCTCAGAAAGATGTACCCTACACCAGGATGAGTCAGGGGGCGTACCTCGGCTCCCATGGGAAGGAGGATGGGATGAGTGGTGTCAGTGACCAACTGGAAAGCACTTTTCCCATCAGTTTGGCTACCACTCTCCCCCCTCCCCTGTCTCGCCCTGAGAAGAAGACCTACAGCTGTGTCGAGTGTGGGAAAGAGTATGCCAGCCGCAGTGGACTGAAGGTGAGAGGATGAAAGTATTGATTGGTGTGTGGGTTGGTAGAGAACTTAGCCATCTCTTATGTTTATGGACTTCATGATAGCTGCTTTGAAGTGATTTATTAATCTGTGGAATTGTTAATTAGATGTCCAAAACATTGCAACCAATGAACCCAACATTACTACTAAAACTACTTTAATCTGTTTGTTAGGCATCAGGTTACATTTACCTGAAACATTCACTGATGACAAATCTCCTTCCAGACTGAGGGTAATCAGTCAAGCTAAATGTTTGTGATATAAATGTTATTTCCAGCCAGGGGGACTCAGAGGTTGGTCGGAGTGGCACTTAAACAATCTGTTATTTTCATATTCATCCACAGGGACACATGAAGCATCATGGAGGGGTTGTCAAGGCACCACGTCCCCCTGTACGGAGCGGTCGCTCGGCCTCTGAGCGACTTCCTGCTAACACACCGACAACGTCCTCCAACCCCCCGGCCACCAGAAGCAATGTGGGCTTCTGGAACCAGTACCAAGCCTTCCTCAACACCAGCAACGACTCGGCAGACGACCCGGCACAAGGCCCGGCCAGTGGTAGCCAAGGAGAGGATGGGGAGATGCCCCGATTGGCTAAATCTCCCGTTAGATCCCAGCTGTCGAAAGAACCAACCACTGGAAGGGGTTCAGAAGATGGGTCTGACGAAGGGTCTACTCTAGAGTCAATGTAATTGGTGCTATCAATGGACATTCACTGTACCTTTGAGTCAAACCGTAGGGACTTTTGTATTGTATTGCTTCCAAATTCAGTTGAGTAGTCTGTCGGGTTTGTTGTCTGTGAGTAAGTTGCTTAGTTAATTTGTGATAACTGTAAGTTGGCCATCCTGGCCTTTTCTTTTAAAAAAGGAGAAAGTTGAAGGATGCAAAAAACATGACATAACTACAGGATTGGAAGATTGAGGAGGTCAGAAGTCACTGTTAAGACAATAAGAGTTGGAGCTGGGCTCTAAAATGAGAGCTCTGTTAGGCAAAGAGCTCTACTCTAGATTTAGGGCTAATTTTCCTGAACAGTCTGACTCACTGTTTATGTGATAGATATCAACTCAGATAAAGAGATGTATTGGAAAAGGTAAGGTAGAGAGGATGTGATATTGTTCTCACATAAACAATTCCTTCATTCAAACATAAAAGGGAAAAGGAGGTGAAACAGAATGGTACGGGTCCCTAAACTAAACTTGACATGGTAGCTTCAGCCCTGGCAGTCTATGGAGATGCAGTCTCTCATCCTACTACCGTATAAAACCTCATCTTTCATGTCATCTGGGTTTACTTTTGAACTTGTGAATACTCCAGACTCTTCCTCCAGCTGATTTACAGAGAAGCACAGAGGAGTGGGTGTTGTGGTGTGCCAGGTGGAGAAAGAAATGGACAGACAGTTTCCTGTGTGACCCATTTTCCTTTGGATTTTTTGAATAAGCTGATTGTCGTTTGGTCTCACAGTGATGTCCGTTCTCTGTAACTCGTTGTCTTTGGTTCATGTTGTATCTTTATAACAAAACAAAAAAAATCAGAGGTCCATGTCTGATATTGTTGTGAGTTGTACTTTCAGTGTATTCCTGTGAAATAAGAGGGATAAAAAAAGACAAAAAAGCTCTTATTTTTTGTTGTTGTTGTTGACTGTGGCTGTTTTATTTGTTTTGGATCTCTATTGTGCCTGTTCTACATTCTCCTGTAGAGCTGTTTTATTTGTTTTGGATCTCTATCGTGCCTGTTCTACATTCTCCTGTAGAGCTGTTTTGATATTTGTTTATTTGTCACACACTGCTGTTAGTGACACCAAAACAATGGCACATGCACAAACATGCCAGATGCACACAGCTGTTTTGTGCATATCGTAAGTGTGCATTTGGCTATTTTTTTGTGCAAGTGGGTGTGTGTTTGTGTGTGTGAGCGCGCTAGATATGTGTACGTATGTGCCTATGTGCGTGTGTGTTGGCACAGCAGTGTGTAGCCATCACTCCTGTGTTCCAATGGCACGTTGTGTTAGCTAATCCAAGTTTATAATTTTAAAAGGCTAACTGATCATTAGAAAACCCTTTTGCAATTATGTTAGCACAGCTGAAAACTGTTGTTCTGATTGAAGAAGCAATACAACTGGCCTTCTTTAGAATATGTGAGTATCTGGAGCATCAGCATTTGTGGGTTCGATTGCAGGCTCAAAATGGCTAGAAACAAATAACTTTCTTCTGAAACTCGTCAGTCTATTCTTGTTCTGAGAAATGAAGGCTATTCCATGCAAGACATTGCCAAGGAACTGAAGATCTCGTACAACGCTATGTACTACTCCATTCACAGAACAGCGCAAAGGGTCTCTAACCAGAATAGAAAGAGGAGTGGGAGGCCCCAGTGCACAACTGAGTAAGAGGACAAGTACATTAGAGTGTCTAGTTTGAGAAACAGACGCCTCACAAGTCCTCAACTGGCAGCTTCATTAAATAGTACCCGCAAAACACCAGTCTCACTTCAACAGTGAAGCGGTGACTCCGGGAGCTGGCCTTCTAGGCAGAGTTGCAAAGAAAAAGCCATATTTCAGACTGGCCAAATTGACACTCGTCAATATATGTTCATAAATAAAAAACATTTTTATTCAGAAGCAAACTACCGTAGGTTGAAAATTACTTTGCATATGGAAGCATTTTTAGTGTCTTGAAATTTGTTGAAGGCATTTTTCCATTTAATGTTTTGACAAATAGCTAGTTAAAGAATCAATCAAAAGTCATAGAGGGAAAAACAGTGGCTTGTTGTCATGATGGAGGAACTGCACTCTGGATAGAGACGTTTGGCCAACTGCTGTTAGTTAAGGGTTTGCAAGTAAGCATTTCACGGTAAAGTCTACACTTGTTGTATTTGGCACACGTGACAAATAAAGTTTGATTTGATTTAAGCCCACAAAATGTTAAACCTGAAGTGAGTGGTCAAAATAACATAAAGGAGAATGTTGGCTTTATGCCAACTCAGCCATTATTAAGGCGACCCCGGAGCAATCTGGGTTATGTGCCTTCCTTAAACTCACATCGACAGACTAACCTTGTCAGCTTCATGAGTTGAAATAGCAACCTTCCAGACTACCTGCCGCCCATATAATCACCGCAATAAATACAGTGAAGTTTAGAGGGGCAATATCCTATGCGACAATGTATGCACACATGACCTTCGTTTTGGATAAAAGCGTCTGCTAAATGGCAGATATTATTATTATTATGAAAATATAGGCAGAGAATATGCATTATGATGATTTAAAAAAAATTATACAACAACAAAAAAATGGGTGATTATGATGATATGCATTAAGATGATTTAAACTGTTATAAAGCAATAGGCCCTCCTGTTAAAAGAGTTGAAATAATTTCCCAGGTCTAGGATGTCATACTGTCAGTTAAACTAGCCTCGAGACAGACTGTAGCGACTGGAGCACACCTACGAGGGTTCTGATGGTTAAAATGATTGCCAAGGTGTACGCATTAATGAATGAACATTTAAGAGTGTGAGCGCACACACAGATGAACCTTTGACATGTTTTATACTTAAGTCATTTAGCAGACGCTCTAATCCAGACTGACTTACAGTAAGTTCATTCACCCTAAGACTCCTAGGTGAGACGTCCACAGATCACAGTCGTAGTAAGGTACTGAAATGTCTGTGGGTGTGCTGTCTATCTGTGTGGATTTAGCTAGTGATCATTCATCTTACCACTTACAAAAAGGCATGGCTTTGCTGATAACAACTTTATTGAAGGAAAATGTACTCGCTACGACTGTGATATGTGGTTGTCTCACCCAGCTATCTTAAGATGAATGCACTAACTGTAAGTCGCTGTGGATAAGAGCGTCTGCTAAATGACTAAAATATAACATGTAAAGCATCAGTGATCTCCACATGAATGACACGTATACTAAGTAGAAAGGATTAGTATGTCTGTACAGCAGGTGGCAGTGTCCACTTTTAGATATTGATCCAGACACCATACATAGAGGAAGGAGTAAGGAGTGGTGGACAAAACAGCCAATAGAAAAACCCTAAAGTATGGCTGTCAAGGCATTATTGGAATGTGTCACTTGACTTGGAGGTTTCAGGCGATGAAACATCAACTATGTAAAAAAAAAAAAAGTAGCATTAAACAAAACCTTCAGGATTGAATTTGTTTGGTAATATTTCATAACATATTACTGGTTAAGACCACAACGTGGCAGTGTTGAGCCAGGTCTTCAACATGAGAGAACCTATTGGATTGACCAAGTGAACTAACTGACCCATTTGGGCTGAGGTAAACCTAACCCCTCGTTCATTTCCAATATCAACGGGCCCCTTGTGCATGCCTGCCTGATTATAAATGTGTCATTCAACTGGAAGCAACAATCATCTATCACAGGACATTTGAGCATGTCTCCAGACTACTAAACGTTTCAGAAAAAATGTGAAAGACATAAGAATTTTTTTTTTTATCCCCAATGATGAAATCAACCATTCGTTAGTCACATGTGATATCAAAGACACCACTTCCCTGATTTTGGTGTCGTGGGTAACTGCATACATGGAGTGTGTCTGAAAGTGGATGTGTCTCCAAAAGTGGGAGGTTCAACAGAAGTGGGTCTATGGAACTCAAATCAGCTTGTTGGGAAGATTTGTTGCTGCTCAAGACCGTTTTGCTTGGCTGATTGAGCTACACGACGAGTTGATTGTTGACTACGCTAGCATTTTAGCTGAGCCTAACCCTAACCATTTCCTTAACCTTAACCTCAATCTCCTAATGTTAATGTTAATTTTCCTAACCTGCCATGTTAATTATCCTAAGCTGATATGCATTTTAGCTAAGCCTAACCCTAACCTTTTTGCTAACCTTGGCCTCATTCTCTGTCAGTTTCCCTAGCTAATTCCCTACTTTTCACATGGACACAGTAATAAACAGCTCTAATATAACCAATAATGGAGCGCTGATCTTACACCCAACCCTGTTGAGCCACCCACTGATGTTACACCCAACCCTGTTGACCCACCCACTGATCTTACACCCAACCCTGTTGAGCCACCCACTGATCTTACACGCAACACTGTTGAGCCATCCACTGATCTTACACCTAACCCTGTTGAGCCACCCACTGATCTTACACCCAACCCTGTTGAGCCAACCACTGATCTTACATCCAACCTTGTTGAGCCACCCACTGATCGTACACCCAACCGTGTTGAGCCACCCACTGATCTTACACCCAACCCTGTTGAGCCACCCACTGATCTTACACCCAACCCTGTTGAGCCACCCACTGATCTTACACCTAACCCTGTTGAGCCACCCACTGATGTTACACCCAACCCTGTTGAGCCACCCACTGATGTTACACCCATCACTGTTGATCTTTTGAAACACCCACTCTCAGACACACTCCAAGTATGCAGTTACCCACCCATACTGCGATTTTGAGGGAAATTGGATGAATCATGCGCCTTCCTATAGAGATTAGGTATATACACAATTACACTGATTGGCCCAAGGGGGGCAGTATAGTAATCAACTGAAAACTTTGAAAAAGCATATCTCCTGGACCGTTTGAGCTACAGTCATGACATTTTGTACATAGGCCTATATGCAGCCTCACATGAGCAACACGTTTCTCATTAGGGCCTATAAGCTGCACCCATTCTGTTTTTATTTTTTATTTCCATCAGGGGAAAAAGACTAGAGTTTTTACTCGCCCTCATTAATCCGCGCAACATAAATTAGAATAATTGTCACTAATTGGCCTGGAGGGGACAACGACAGTGACGACAACAGTGACGACGACAGTGATGACGACATGTTTACTGCTGCCTTACACAACATATCTCATGTATTGATACTTTTATGGAATGATGTCATGTGTGACTGTAGACAGTGTTGGTGATATATGCTTACTAACTAGTAATAACTAGTAACCCTTTATAAAGGCCTACAGCAGTGGAGGCTCCTCAGAGGAGGAAGGGGAGGACCATCCTCCTCAGTGAATTTCACAAAAATGTAAATAGTGAAACATAAAAAAGTGATCCTTTTGATAAAACTATAATACGTCACCAAATAATTGACTAAAACACAGTGTTTTGCAATGAAGGTCTACAGTAGCCTCAACAACACCCCAGGGTAGTGTAACGGATGTGAAATAGCTAGCTAGTTAGCGGTGGTGCTCGCTAAATAGCGTTTCAATCGTTGACGTCACTTGCTCTGAGACCTTGAAGTAGTGGTTCCCCTTGCTCTGCAAGAGCCGCGGCTTTTGTGGAGTGATGGGTAACGATGTTTTAGACCGGGACGGTCTAAAGTTATACTGTTACATTGATGCTGTTGACCCGGATCACTGGTTGCTGCGGAAAAGGAGGAGGTCAAAAGGGGGGTGAGTGTAACGGATGTGAAACGGATAGCTAGTTAGCGGTGGTGCGTGCTAAATAGTGTTTCAATCGGTTACGTCACTTGCTCTGAGACCTTGAAGTAGTGGTTCCCCTTGCTCTGCAAGAGCCGCGGCTTTTGTGGAGTGATGGGTAACAATACTTCGAGGGTGACTGTTGTTGATGTGTGCAGAGGGTCCCTGGTTCGCGCCCGGGTATGGGCGAGGGGACGGTCTAAAGTTAAACTGTTAAAGTAGCACAGCTAGTTTCCGTCCTCCTCTGGGTACATTGATTTCAATACAAAAACTAGGAGGCTCATGGTTCTCACCCCCTTCCATAGACTTACACAGGAATTATGACAACTTCTGGAGGACGTCCTCCAACCTATCAGAGCTCTTGCAGCATGAACTGATATGTTGTCCACCCAATCAAAGAATCAGATAATTAATCTAGTACTGAAAGCATAAGCTACAGCTAGCTAGCACTGCAGTGCTTAAAATGTGTTGACTAATTGACTTAAAGAGAGAGAAAGACAATGGTTGAACAGTTTTGAACAAATTCATGTAATTAAAAATGAAGGAAAAGCAGCGAATTCAGATAACTAGTTTAGCCACCCAGCCCAAACAGAGAGGGGTGCTATGTTAGCTAGCTGGTTATGACTATCCAACACAGGAACTCTTCCAAGTCAAGGTAAGCTTTTGGTTGTATTAATTTCTTGTATTAATTTCAGCAAGAACTGAAGTCCACAAGCGAAGGGAAAATGTGAGAGGACGAGAGCACGTAGATACGACAAGGAATTTATACCAGGGGCGCAACTTTCACTGGGGATGGTGGGGTGATGTCCCCCCCACACATTCTGAAATTGCATTTTTGTCCCCCCTAGTTTTATCATTGCAATGTGACACAAAAAGCGGCAACAGTGTACTTGCGGTCGCCTCCGAGTTATCAGGTACACTGTTTGGAGTGTTTAGATGGCTGGATTTAGGAGCATGCAGAGCGGGCTGACAGGCAGTGTAAAGGCAAAGCTTCTGGAAGGCTGACTGGACCAGCACTGGAGAGTTGAGCATGGTTCAGTGTGTATGTGTTGCCTAATCATAGGCCTATTTAGGAAATACATTTCCTTGGAAAGATAACTGCCTCGTGCTTCTCTGCCCATGCATAGGATATAGCCTGCTCTATTTAACTGAGACGACACGCGCACCTGATCTCACAGGTATAGCTACTGAACTGGAAACAGCAAGAATTATGACAGCGACACTTGCTACGTTTTGCATAGTCCTATAGGAAATAGCTTACCTTTTGGGAGGACGATTTGCAGACAGAGACGAATAAATGGGTAATCGATACTTACTGAAAATGAAAACGTTCAATTCTTGCTCACCATAGTAGCCTAACCGATGTGCGCATTGGGCCTTCAATGATGATACACATTTTTTTTATTGCACTTTGATTCATGTTGGTTGAGCACTTCTTTCCATTATCAATATTTATTTACAGACACTGTAGTAAACTACAGTCTAATCATATTGAAGTTAATTTCATAATCAATTTAACTGCCACTTGATTCTCTGCCCATGTAAGTAGCCTAATCTATTTCAATGAGGCCACACATACTAGGTGCACTTGAACTCTCATGCCCAACTAGGAGAGGTAGGCTACTAATATTCAAGCAGCATATTCTGAGTGTGAATAATGTGAAAAAGATGTGTTTTTAATACAATAGGTAGGCTAACACATACAGAGCAGAAAGAGGACGGTTTCCAAATAGTTTGTGGGACAACTGCCCACTTCAGCCCACAGCATGAAAAATGCAGACCGCTGCAATGATCTCTGTGGGTCTGAAGGCATCCTACAGAATCCAGCCCTCTAGTGCAGTCAGTACACAACACTATACTCATCATGTCTTAGCAGGATCAGATGGTGACAATGCTCCCAGCAGGGTCAGACAGCCAGGGAGCTCAAGTGAATTTAGCAGTATATTAATAATATCGGTGAATGATACAAAGATTCCATCTTGAATTGATGGGTAGACCTAAAGTAGCTACAGGACAGCAGCTTTAAAGCTGCAGTCTGGGATCTAGGAATAATGGTCATTTCAATTATTGAACCATTGATTCTATTCTTGGAAAATATAATGTATAAATGTACACCAAGGTAATTCTTTGTCATGCCTCATTTTAGGAGGATCAGACAGGGGTCTCAGCAGAGTCAGGCAGCCAGGGAAGACCAGTCTTTGACAGAGGTGAGGTCATTTTTTGCAGATACAACGCTTTATTCTCTATGTGCAGCAAACACTGGATGAGCCAGATGCTATTTTAAGGCGGTCTGACAAACCTCCAAAGTTTCCAAACTGTATCAAGGGTTGATAGAGGCTTTTACCGATGACACAAAACATGTCAAACAAAAATGTGAGGAAGACCTGGCAGAAGCTATTGATGATGATGAATAGATACAGATATGTTTTAATGCCCAGTCATGTTCATATCATCTCAGACATAAACTACTGCAGTTTAAGACCATCCATAAAACATACTACATGCCAGTGAAACTGAATTACATGCACTCAGAAATGTCATTCCTCAGCTGGAGGTGTAAAACACAAAAGCAGGCATATTTTCATATGTTATTGCCTTGTGAAGGCTGGCTGAATTCTGGCAAAGAGTATGTTGTTTTAGCTCAGCATGTCTACAGATTCTCCCTTCTCCCTGTTTTTGTTTGCTTGGAAATGTTGATACTGGAGACTGTTATCGGAAGAAACTGTGTAACCAAGCATTTATAGCAGCAAAGAAATGCATTGCCATTATTTGGAAGGTTGGTTATCCTCCCACAATGCCATGTTATGTATCACTAGATTTGATTTATTACAAGATTAAGGGTATACTGGGCAACTTTCATAAGGTCTGGATGCCTTATATGGAACACAGTACGACTAAAGGAGTCTGTATTGAAAACATGCCCACGTCAGGGGAGATACCTATTTAGGCAATCCCTAGCAGCTGGGCTGCTTAGTGCTGGCCCTGGGGGTCTGCCATCCTGTGGGTTGGAACTCTGGCCTAGGTCTAACACACACAAAACAAAAAAAATCTGTTTCACTAAGATCCTAAAGCTGAGTGGGGTGCGTTGGGTTGGGGCACTGCAGGGTGTTGGACCCCTAGGGACAGGACGGGGTGAACTTTTTACTTGTGTGCAAGTAAAAAGAGCTCTACAGTACAACTAGTCATTTGAGATGAATTATATGAAGGATTTGCTGTTTCTGTGTGTTAATCAAATCAAATCAAATCAAATGTATTTATATAGCCCTTCGTACATCAGCTGATATCTCAAAGTGCTGTACAGAAGCCCAGCCTAAAACCCCAAACAGCAAGCAATGCAGGTGTAGAAGCACGGTGGCTAGGAAAAACTCCCTAGAAAGGCCAAAACCTAGGAAGAAACCTAGAGAGGAACCAGGCTATGTGGGGTGGCCAGTCCTCTTCTGGCTGTGCCGGGTGGAGATTATAACAGAACATGGCCAAGATGTTCAAATGTTCATAAATGACCAGCATGGTCGAATAATAATAAGGCAGAACAGTTGAAACTGGAGCAGCTGCACGGCCAGGTGGACTGGGGACAGCAAGGAGTCATCATGTCAGGTAGTCCTGGGGCATGGTCCTAGGGCTCAGGTCCTCCGAGAGAGAGAGAGAAAGAAAGAGAGAAGGAGAGAATTAGAGAACGCACACTTAGATTCACACAGGACACCGAATAGGACAGGAGAAGTACTCCAGATATAACAAACTGACCCCAGGCCCCCGACACATAAACTACTGCAGCTAAATACTGGAGGCTGAGACAGGAGGGGTCAGGAGACACTGTGGCCCCATCCAAGGACACCCCCGGACAGGGCCAAACAGGAAGGATATAACCCCACCCACTTTGCCAAAGCACAGCCCCCACACCACTAGAGGGATGTCTTCAACCACCAACCTACCATCCTGAGACAAGTCTGAGTATAGCCCACAAAGATCTCCGCCATGGCACAACCCAAGGGGGGGCGCCAACCCAGACAGGATGACCACATAATGTATAACGTAATGTATATTTGTATATTTAATGTATATTTGAGGTGCATGTGTTTATTTTGATGTGTTTTTTTTTCCAAACCTACTGTTGGGAATGAAAACATTTTAAGATGTGAACTGGGAAGGAAATTGTGTTGGGAGAGAGGTGAGTTACTGACTAGACTGGTGGGGGTCGGGCATGCGGGCGGCTCGGGCTGGCTGGTCGGTCTGGCTGAAATTTGATACAGAGGATGTCTTAATAAAGACAATCAAAAGTCTGTATTTTTTCAAGAGTTGTTCATTTGTTAGGCTACTGGTTAAAGGTGCAACACAATATGTATTATTGAATTACCTTTGATCTAGTTCAGTCTTATTAATCACTTAAACATATTTAATAATGATCTCTTTGTCACGTTCTGACCATAGTTCTTGTGTGTTTTCCTTGTTTTAGTGTTGGTCAGGACGTGAGCTGGGTGGGCATTCTATGTTGTGTGTTTAGTTTGTCTATTTCTATGTTTGGCCTGATATGGTTCTCAATCAGAGGCAGGTGTTAGTCATTGTCTCTGATTGGGAACCATATTTAGGTAGCCTGTTTTGTGTTGGGTGGTTGTTTCCTGTTTTTGTTTTCTGCACCAGTTAGGACTGTTTTGGTTTTGCCACGTTTATTGTTTTGTATTCTGTTCATGTTTAGTTTCTCTTATTAAAGATCCATGAACTTTAACCATGCTGCATTTTGGTCCTCCTCTCCTTCCCAGGAAGAAAGCCTTTACTCTCTTAACTAGCTTGATGACTGTGGAAATGTTTGCTGACTTCTTGTTCTAAATAAAGACAGCATATTGGATTGTATGAAAATGCATGAAATTAGCTTTAAATGCCCAAAGAAATTCTGGGGGAGGACACACAGGTTATGCCCCCCACACTTCCAAAACCTAAGTGGTGCCCATGATTTATACAATAAGCAAAATGATCATGCTGTTTGTATGTGGCTGCCATGAAAGTGAACTGTGTTTGTGTTTGATCAGGGGTGTATTCATTCTGACGATTCTGTTGAAAAACATTTCTTAAACAGAAGAAAACGGAACGAAATGGGGATAAACATACCTGAATTTGTCCAATAGAAACTCTTGTTGGCAACTGTTAGACTAATGATTACACCCTTGATCAGCTAGGCAGGAGATTGCAAGGTGGTATTGAATGTGTCACTGTCTGTCACCTAATTTTCCTCTGGACCTGTGCACCTATGTTGTATACTTTCATTCATAGGATAGGATGTAGCAACCTCATGATGGGTGTATGGAAAATTTGAGTATCATGTAGTAGCCCAAACCTATCGATGTTACATTGAGCTGGGTGAATGGAATATGCTGTAATAGAAATAAGCCATGTTCATTTAAAAAATCGTCCTCCCTTATCTTAAAAGTTACCGACAGCCACTGGCCTACAGAGGCTGACTGGGCACCATTTGCCCAACATCTCTGCGAAGGTCATCAGCTAAATTAACCATGCCCATTCATGCCAAGGCAGAAGGGAAAGCCCCATGTTAAAGTGGGAGGTTTTAGTAGTTTCCAGCAAAGGCCTCGAGAGGGACTCTCAAACTACCACATCTGTAGCTGTGTGAGAGAGGAATCAACATATCACAAGGACAAGTTTGGGGGAGATGCAAAGAACTAGATAAAACGTTGAGTACTGCGGACAAAGATAAACTAGTAGGTCGATTATAGTTAGAGTGGAAATTGAGCGTTAAAACGTTGGGATGCCAAATCATTGATGCAACCCGTCGCACCTCTTTCTTTAATTAAGTTAATCTTTAGAAGCAAGCTACGTTGAATATGTATATTTTCGACATAGGATGCAAGTGATAATAATATTTTTGACACCTTATTTTGCATTTGGAAGCATTTTTCCTATATGTGTAGTCTAGTAGGCTCTTGAAATTTGTTGACAAATACCTACTTGAAGAATCAGGCAAAAGTCATAGAGGAACAGGGGCTTTTTGGACGGGTGTAGTGAAATGGCACTCTGGATAGAGGCGTTTGCCCAACTGCTGTTTCTCGTGTTGGCATGGGACCCGAGCGCACAAGGAGCGGCACCACAAGATATAAAACACGAGGTGAGTGGTCAAAGAACAAATAACGGGAGATGTTGCCCTATTGAAAATGTATGCATGCAAGTATGACTGTCACTTTGGACAAAAGTTCTGCCAAATGGCATATATTATTATTAAATATATGCAACAAATATGCATTATTTAAACAATTTGCATTATGATGATTTCATCTGTTATAAAGCAATAGTCCCTACTGTTAAAAAAGTGGAAATAATTTCCCAAGTCTGGGATGCCAGACTGTAGGTAAAACTACGCCTGTGACTATATCGAGTGCAGCTACGACCGGAAGATACTTTTCGTAGTAGGTTAGGATAGCATTTTAGCTAACCTTAAACCTTTTCCTAAACTTGATCTAATTATCCTAACCTGCTGCCTAAATTCTCCTCGCCTGTTACGAAAAAGTCACTTCCGATCGAAGTTGTATTGCACATATTCATAACCTAGCGGGACGGCTTACTTCCAATGTCATTTACACAAAATGTACAGTCATTACCAACTACATTGAAATTCAATCATAAAAATGTACAGATAAATATCATTTAGAATATTAAAATGGTTCTCTTTAGCCTTGGGTGGTGTAGGTAAAGACAAATATTGTGTTCTTATTTACTTGGTTTCAGATATATCAAACATTTGACAAATATAATTCCGTTTTAACTGTTCTGGGAAGAATTCTTTGGAAATAACTTGTCTGACATGTTTATTGTTACGCCTCTTGTCCCACAAACACCAGCCACCTATGTATACGTATGGTAGGCAAGGAGATACATCGGAATATAATAGTATCCCTTTCATGATTGTACAATTTCAAAAGCTTAATAATAATAATAATAATATATGGTTTACTTCCGCAATCTTTGAGTGCGGTCGAGGATATCCAAGATTACAGTTTACAGTAAAACTGGGTGGATGTGGAATTGATCTGACCTCAGCCAAAGGAAGCAGGCCACAATGGTGATGGCTTGCATGACAACACTTAGGAATGCTGAGGCTGCAAAAAAAGATGAGATGAGAAAAGAAAAAGACAAGAAGGCGGCAAATGGGAGAAATACCATGGTCTCTGTATTGTGGTCAGGTACAGAGGCACTTTCTGAAAGGAGAGGGGATTTAGAGTTGCGCTATAGTTGCAGTATAGAATCCAAGTTCAAAGAGATGCAGAGATAATTGTTGACATCAGTCCTGAGTTAGGGTTGAACTGGGGGAGGGGAGTTTTAAGGGCTTCCTTTGAGGATATGATAGTCTGGTGTTCAGCAGTGGAGGAGGACTCGCCTGTTTCGACTACAGGAAGTTACCATGATGTTAAACCCTTATGCACATAACCCTCTGCCATTTAGGACAATGCAGTCAGCTAGATCATGTCCCAGGAAGCTCTGACTTCATCACTGCCCTTTTGATGTTTTTAATCTGACTGCGGGCGCATTAACTGTAATCTTAGCGTAATGTAGGTGCCTGGATTGTATTTCCAGCTGTGCAAATGTAAAGAATAATTGAACTACATTGACCTAGATTAGACTGCCAATTTAGCAGAAAGCACAAAGCAGCTGTGTGAAGACCATAGTACCAGTCATGGAAGGTAGGCAGGTGTGTCATATCCTGTGGCCTCAGGGAGAGATAGGAAGTGGGTATGGGATTTCCTCTTTTCTTGAATTAGTCTCACTGCAGCCTGACCATGACAACACATAGAGTGACTGACACAGAGATGGAGGGGGGAGGGGGAGAAAGGGAGGAGTGTTAGTCAGTACAAAGAGGGAACCAGTCTCAAGGAAATGTGAATGAGTGGGAGATGACTAAATGCCAAAGGAAGGAGAGAGAGAAAAAGAGGGAAGGGGTACTACCCACATGAAAAGGAACCGAAAATAAGTAATTGTGATGATGCAATTTCGGAACAAAGTGGTTTAGGTTTATGAATGATGTAATTAGGCAATACACAGTGTGACCGGATGTTACTCATAGGCCACATACACTTAGTAGACATCTGCAAGCAGCACTGCTGGGTAGTAACATGGCAATGAGTCTACATCCCAGTTTCCTGACCACACAACCTGACCAGGAAATACTCAGGGTCTTAGTTATAACCTTATCATAATGATAACGTAATTAAGTATATTAGACTGACCTTCTTGTTTTTGCTTTTGAGAAGAGGATTCTCTGTTATTAAGATATGCAGACAAATTGGCTAATGCTCAAATGACTTTGGCATCAGTGGGATGTTTTAAAAATGTTACTTCTTATACAGTTAAAGTCGGAAGTTTCCATACAATTTAGCCAAATACATTTAAACTCAGTTTTTCACAGTTCCTGAAATTTAATCCTCGTGAAAATTCCCTGTCTAAGGTCAGTTAGGATCCCCACTTTATTTTAAGAATGTGAAATGTCAGAATAATTGTATAGAGAATTATTTATTTCAGCTTTTCTTTATTTCATCACATTCCCAGTGGATCAGAAGTGTACATACACTCAATTAGTATTTGGTAGCATTGCCTTTAAATGGTTTAACTTGAGTCAAACGTTTCGTGTAGCCTTCCACAAGCTTCCCACAATAAGTTGGGTGAATTTTGGCCCATTCCTCCTGACAGAGCTGGTGTAACTGAGTCCGGTTTGTAGGCATCCTTGCTCGCACACGCTTTTTCAGTTCTGCCCACACATTTTCTATAGGATTGAGGTCAGGGCTTTGTGATGGCCACTCCAATACCTTGACTTTGTTGTCCTTAAGCCATTTTGCCACAACCTTGGAAGTATGCTTGGGGTCCATTTGGAAGACCCATTTGCGACCAAGCTTCAACTTCCTGACTGATGTCTTGAGATGTTGCTTCAATATATCCACATAATTTTCCTATCTCATGATGTCATCTATTTTGTAAAGTGCACCAGTCCCTCCTGCAGCAAAGCACCCCTACAACATGATGCAGCCACCCCCGTGCTTCACGGTTGGGATGGTGTTATTGGGCTTGCAAGCATCCCCCTTTTTCCTCCAAACATAACGATGGTCAGAGGACATTTCTCCAAAAAGTATGATCTTTGTTCCCATGTGCAGTTGCAATCCGTAGTCTGGCTTTTTTATGGTGGTTTTAGAGCACTGGCTTCTTCCTTGCTGAGTGGCCTTTCAGGTTATGGACTGGTAGGACTGGTTTTACTGTGGATATAGATACTTTTGTACCTGTTTCCTCCAGCATCTTAACAAGGTCCTTTGCTGTTGTTCTGGGATTGATTTGCACTTTTCGCACCAAAGTAAGTTCATCTCTAGGAGACACAACGCATCTCCTTCCTGAGTGGTATGACGGCTGCGTGGTCCCATGGTGTTTATACTTGCGCACTATTGTATGTACAGATGAGAGTGGTACCTTCAGGCGTTTGGAAATTGCTCCCAAGGATGAACCAGACTTGTCCAGGCCCTGCAGTGCCTAGCTCCACTCCTATTCCCCAGGCGCTCTCTTTTGACGACTTCTGTAACCGTAATAGCCTTGGTTTCATGCATGTTAACATTAGAAGCCTCCTCCCTAAGTTTGTTCTATTCACTGCTTTAGCACACTCTGCCAACCCGGATGTTCTAGCTGTGTCTGAATCCTGGCTTAGGAAGACCACCAAAAATTCAGACATTTTAATTCCAAACTACAACATTTTCAGACAAGATAGAACTGCCAAAGGGGGCGGTGTTGCAATTTACTGCAAAGATAGCCTGCAGAGTTCTGTCCTACTATCCAGGTCTGTACCCAAACAATTTGAACTTCTACTTTTAAAAATCCACCTTTCTAAAAACAAGTCTCTCACCGTTGCCGCCTGCTATAGACCACCCTCTGCCCCCAGCTGTGCTCTGGACACCATATGTGAACTGATTGCCCCCCATCTATCTTCAGAGCTCGTGCTGCTAGGCGACCTAAACTGGAACATGCTTAACACCCCAGCCATCCTACAATCTAAACTTGATGCCCTCAATCTCACACAAATTATCAATGAACCTACCAGGTACCTCCCCAAAGCCTTAAACACGGGCACCCTCTTAGATATCATCCTAACCAACTTCCCCTCTAAATACACCTCTGCTGTCTTCAACCAAGATCTCAGCGATCACTGCCTCATTGCCTGCATCCGTAATGGGTCAGCGGTCAAACGACCTCCTCTCATCACTGTAAAACGCTCCCTGAAACACTTCAGCGAGCAGGCCTTTCTAATCGACCTGGCCGGGGTATCCTGGAAGGATATTGACCTCATCCCGTCAGTAGAGGATGCCTGGATATTTTTTAAAAATGCCTTCCTAACCATCTTAAATAAACATGCCCCATTCAAGAAATTTAGAACCAGGAACAGATATAGCCCTTGGTTCTCCCCAGACCTGACTGCCCTTAATCAACACAAAAACGTCCTATGGCGTTCTGCATTAGCATCGAACAGCCCCCGTGATATGCAGCTGTTCAGGGAAGCTAGAAACCATTATACACAGGCAGTTAGAAAAGCCAAGGCTAGCTTTTTCAAGCAGAAATTTGCTTCTTGCAACACTAACTCAAAAAAGTTCTGGGACACTGTAAAGTCCATGGAGAATAAGAACACCTCCTCCCAGCTGCCCAGTGCACTGAAGATAGGAAACACTGTCACCACTGATAAATCCACCATAATTGAAAATTTCAATAAGCATTTTTCTACTGCTGGCCATGCTTTCCACCTGGCTACTCCTACCCCTGTCAACAGCACTGCACCCCCAACAGCAACTCGCCCAAGCCTTCCCCATTTCTCCTTCTCCCAAATCCATTCAGCTGATGTTCTGAAAGAGCTGCAAAATCTGGACCCCTACAAATCAGCCGGGCTAGACAATCTGGACCCTTTCTTTCTAAAATTATCTGCCGAAATTGTTGCCACCCCTATTACTAGCCTGTTCAACCTCTCTTTCGTGTCGTCTGAGATTCCCAAAGATTGGAAAGCAGCTGCGGTCATCCCCCTCTTCAAAGGGGGGGACACTCTTGACCCAAACTGCTACAGACCTATATCTATCCTACCATGCCTTTCTAAGGTCTTCGAAAGCCAAGTCAACAAACAGATTACCGACCATTTTGAATCTCACCATACCTTCTCTGCTATGCAATCTGGTTTCAGAGCTGGTCATGGGTGCACCTCAGCCACGCTCAAGGTCCTAAACGATATCTTAACCGCCATCGATAAGAAACATTACTGTGCAGCCGTATTCATTGATCTGGCCAAGGCTTTCGACTCTGTCAATCACCACATCCTCATCGGCAGACTCAACAGCCTTGGTTTCTCAAATGATTGCCTCGCCTGGTTCACCAACTACTTCTCTGATAGAGTTCAGTGTGTCAAATCTGAGGGTCTGTTGTCCGGACCTCTGGCAGTCTCTATGGGGGTGCCACAGGGTTCAATTCTTGGACCGACTCTCTTCTCTGTATACATCAACGAGGTCGCTCTTGCTGCTGGTGAGTCTCTGATCCACCTCTACGCAGACGACACCATTCTGTATACTTCCGGCCCTTCTTTGGACACTGTGTTAACAACCCTCCAGGCAAGCTTCAATGCCATACAACTCTCCTTCCGTGGCCTCCAACTGCTCTTAAATACAAGTAAAACTAAATGCATGCTCTTCAACCGATCACTACCTGCACCTACCCGCCTGTCCAACATCACTACTCTGGACGGCTCTGACTTAGAATACGTGGACAACTACAAATACTTAGGTGTCTGGTTAGACTGTAAACTCTCCTTCCAGACCCATATCAAACATCTCCAATCCAAAGTTAAATCTAGAATTGGCTTCCTATTTCGCAACAAAGCATCCTTCACTCATGCTGCCAAACATACCCTTGTAAAACTGACCATCCTACCAATCCTCGACTTTGGCGATGTAATTTACAAAATAGCCTCCAATACCCTACTCAACAAACTGGATGCAGTCTATCACAGTGCAATCCGTTTTGTCACCAAAGCCCCATACACTACCCACCATTGCGACCTGTACGCTCTCGTTGGCTGGCCCTCGCTTCATACTCGTCGCCAAACCCACTGGCTCCATGTCATCTACAAGACCCTGCTAGGTAAAGTCCCCCCTTATCTCAGCTCGCTGGTCACCATAGCATCTCCCACCTGTAGCACACGCTCCAGCAGGTATATCTCTCTAGTCACCCCCAAAACCAATTCTTTCTTTGGCCGCCTCTCTTTCCAGTTCTCTGCTGCCAATGACTGGAACGAACTACAAAAATCTCTGAAACTGGAAACACTTATCTCCCTCACTAGCTTTAAGCACCAACTGTCAGAGCAGCTCACAGATTACTGCACCTGTACATAGCCCACATATAATTTAGCCCTATCAACTACCTCTTTCCCAACTGTATTTAATTAATTTATTTATTTTGCTCCTTTGCACCCCATTATTTTTATTTCTACTTTGCACATTCTTCCATTGCAAAACTACCATTCCAGTGTTTTACTTTCTATATTGTATTTACCTTGCCACCAAGGCCTTTTTTTGCCTTTACCTCCCTTCTCACCTCATTTGCTCACATTGTATATAGACTTGTTTATACTTTATTATTGACTGTATGTTTGTTTTACTCCATGTGTAACTCTGTGTTGTTGTATCTGTCGAACTGCTTTGCTTTATCTTGGCCAGGTCGCAATTGTAAATGAGAACCTGTTCTCAACTTGCCTACCTGGTTAAATAAAGGTAAATAATAATAATAATAGTGGAGGTCTACAATTTATTTTCTGAGGTCTTGGCTGATTTCTTTTGATTTTCCCATGATGTCAAGCAAGGAGGCCCTGAGTTTGAAGGTAGGCCTTGAAATACATCCACAGGTTCACCTCTAATTGACTCAAATGATGTCAATTAGCCTATCAGAAGCTTCTAAGCCATGACATCATTTTCTGAATTTTCCAAGCTGTTTAAAGGCACAGTCAACTTAGTGTATGTAAACTTCTGACCCACTGGAATTGTGATACAGTGAATTATAAGTGAAATAATCTGTCTGTAAACAATTGTTTAAAAAATTACTTGTGTCATGAACAAAGTATATATCCTAACTGACTTGCCAAAACTATAGTTCGTTTACAATACATTTTTGGAGTGGTTGAAAAACGAGTTTTAATGACTCCAACTTTAGTGTATGTAAACTTCCGACTTCAACTGTATATACAGTGCCTTGCGAAAGTATTCGGCCCCCTTGAACTTTGCGACCTTTTGCCACATTTCAGGCTTCAACATAAAGATATAAAACTGTATTTTTTTGTGAAGAATCAGCAACAAGTGGGACACAATCATGAAGTGGAACGACATTTATTGGATATTTCAAACTTTTTAACAAATCAAAAACTGAAAAATTGGGCGTGCAAAATTATTCAGCCCCTTTACTTTCAGTGCAGCAAACTCTCTCCAGAAGTTCAGTGAGGATCTCTGAATGATCCAATGTTGACCTAAATGACTAATGATGATAAATACAATCCACCTGTGTGTAATCAAGTCTCCGTATAAATGCACCTGCACTGTGATAGTCTCAGAGGTCCGTTAAAAGCGCAGAGAGCATCATGAAGAACAAGGAACACACCAGGCAGGTCCGAGATACTGTTGTGAAGAAGTTTAAAGCCGGATTTGGATACAAAAAGATTTCCCAAGCTTTAAACATCCCAAGGAGCACTGTGCAAGCGATAATATTGAAATGGAAGGAGTATCAGACCACTGCAAATCTACCAAGACCTGGCTGTCCCTCTAAACTTTCAGCTCATACAAGGAGAAGACTGATCAGAGATGCAGCCAAGAGGCCCATGATCACTCTGGATGAACTGCAGAGATCTACAGCTGAGGTGGGAGACTCTGTCCATAGGACAACAATCAGTCGTATATTGCACAAATCTGGCCTTTATTGAAGAGTGGCAAGAAGAAAGCCATTTCTTAAAGATATCCATAAAAAGTGTTTGCCACAAGCCACCTGGGAGACACACCAAACATGTGGAAGAAGGTGCTCTGGTCAGATGAAACCAAAATTGAACTTTTTGGCAACAATGCAAAACGTTATGTTTGGCGTAAAAGCAACACAGCTGAACACACCATCCCCACTGTCAAACATGGTGGTGGCAGCATCATGGTTTGGGCCTGCTTTTCTTCAGCAGGGACAGGGAAGATGGTTAAAATTGATGGGAAGATGGATGGAGCCAAATACAGGACCATTCTGGAAGAAAACCTGATGGAGTCTGCAAAAGACCTGAGACTGGGACGGAGATTTGTCTTCCAACAAGACAATGATCCAAAACATAAAGCAAAATCTACAATGGAATGGTTCAAAAATAAACATATCCAGGTGTTAGAATGGCCAAGTCAAAGTCCAGACCTGAATCCAATCGAGAATCTGTGGAAAGAACTGAAAACTGCTGTTCACAAATGCTCTCCATCCAACCTCACTGAGCTCGAGCTGTTTTGCAAGGAGGAATGGGAAAAAATGTCAGTCTCTCGATGTGCAAAACTGATAGAGACATACCCCAAGCGACTTACAGCTGTAATCGCAGCAAAAGGTGGCGCTACAAAGTATTAACTTAAGGGGGCTGAATAATTTTGCACGCCCAATTTTTCAGTTTTTGATTTGTTAAAAAAGTTTGAAATATCCAATAAATGTCGTTCCACTTCATGATTGTGTCCCACTTGTTGTTGATTCTTCACAAAAAAATACAGTTTTATATCTTTATGTTTGAAGCCTGAAATGTGGCAAAAGGTCGCAAAGTTCAAGGGGGCCGAATACTTTCGCAAGGCACTGTATAATAACAATATATGCCATTTAGCAGACACTTTTATCGTAAGCAACTTACAGTCATTTTACATATTGGGGGTGGTGGGAATTGAAACCACTACCACTGACGTTACAAGTGCCATGCTCTATCAACTGAGCTGCTTCTTTTGCTCAGTCTTGTTGATGCTGGCTAGAGGACTGTTTGCATAGACAGCTGGAATCCCATACACACTATGTGCATGTAGAGACGAGTCAGTGGTCAGGGAGGTTTATCAGTAACATCCACATAGAAGATTTATGACGATAATGTTGTAACACCACCCAGACACATTTATGTTTATTGATTCTTATGATATACACTACATGACCAAAAGTATGTGGACACCTGCTCGTCGAACATCTCATTACAAAATCAGGGGCATTAATATGGCGATGGTCTGGCTTGCAGTCGGCGTTCCAATTCATCCCAAAGGTGTTCGATGGGGTTCGGGTCAGGGCTAGAATGTCATTGTATGCTGTATCGTTAAGATCTCCCTTCACTGAAACTAAGTGGTGTAGCTCGAACCATGAAAAACACCCCCAGACCATTATTCCTCCTCCACCAAACTTACAGTTGTGGCAGGTAGCGTTCTCCTGGCAACCGCCAAACCCAGATTCGTCTGTCAGATTGCCAGACGGTGAAGCGTGATTCATCACTCCAGAGAACGCGTTTCCACTGCTCCAGAGTCCAATGTGACGAGCTTTATACCACTTCAGCCGATGCTTGGCATTGCGCATGGTGGTGATCTTAGGCTGCTCGATCATGGAAACACATTTCATGAAGCTCCCGACAAACAGTTCTTGTGCTAACGTTGCTTCCAGAGGCAGTTTGGAAATCGGAGGTGAGTGTTGTAACTGAGGACAGAATATTATTTTACGCTCTACGCACTTCAGCACTCGGCAGTCCCGTTCTGTGAGCTTGTGTGGCTTACCACTTCTCAGCTGAGCAGTTGTTGCTCCTAGATGTTTGCACTTCACAATAACAGCACTTACAGTTGACTGGGGCTGCTCTAGCAGGGCAGAAATTTGACAAACTGACTTGTTCGAAAGGTGGCATCCTATGACGGTGCCACGTAAAAAGTCACTGAGCTCTTCAGTAAGGCCATTATACTGCCAATGTTTGTCTATGGAGATTGCATGGCTGTGTGCTCGATTTTATACACCTGTCAGCAATGGGTGTGGCTGAAGTAGCCGAATCCACAAATTTGAAGGGGTGTCCACATATTTTGACCATGTAGTGTATGTGTGTGTTGTGATTTGTAATACTGTGTGCTGTGGCTCCTAAGCCAAATGTCTTGTATGGGCCAGATCATTGTGTATCTAGCTATGAGCTATGAGGCTTCTTTCTCATGCTCTGTTGTTGTGTTTGTTGGTAGTCATTGTGACACACTAAGTGGATCAGTAATCTGGAGAACCGAGCCAAATTTCATGTAAGTCTTTTTAAGGTCAGGGAAGTCATATCCTTGCCTCTAAAAAGCCTAGGGCTATTCATTTATTACTTTGTTCATGGAAAATGTCTATATACTAGGTCTTACTCACTCAACTAACTAAAGCAAATAAAGGGACCACTATAACTGCCCACTGCCCACTCACTCTCTAGGCTTCAGTGATCAAAACGACAAGAGTTAGGAGTAGTATACCCTTATTGAAGAACACTTAATTAAAGACTGTTCTTTGTGGACCCACCAATGGGACCATGGATGGGAGGAGTGGGACTCACTAGGCTTATCATTGAAACAAGTATTCAGTGTTGATCAATGGCTCTCTCGCACATACATCCATTTTAAATACAGTTTAACAACAACACACACTATGAAAGACCTAGATAGAAGACTAGAATGAAAGGTATAGTGGCCTCAGAAAGAGCAGCTGTGGCCTTATGTCAAGCATATAATTGAATCTTGTCCTGAAACAAACTATTCCTCTAAGACATGTCCTCACACCTACATTATATTTCTATTATCATAATCCATTAATTACACGCTTCACCATCCCTCTTTTTCATGATGAAAGACCTCTTTCACATATTAAGTCTTAACACAGAGAACAGGGTCTCCCCGAGAGAGATTAGTCCCCTCCATTCCAAGCACGCCTACGTGTCTAGAGAATTTTGAGAAATCACGTTTTTCAACAGAATCAGCGGAATTAATACACCCCTGATCACACAGCATGATCACTTTGCTCGTTGTATATATAATTCCTTCTCGCAACTATCTATGTGCGCTCCTCCTCTCCCCTTTTCCCTTTGCTTGTGGACTTCAGTGCAGAACACATCAGCTGTCTGTGACCAGGCGAGAAAACCTTTCCAAGCCAAACCTTCATATCATGACCGCTGACCTCTACACACATCCTACAGCATTGTCACGTCATAGTCTAGAGCGTCATAGTCTAGTGCTACTAGAACTAACGCGTTAGTAAACCCGCTACAATCAAGCAGTTCAGTCAATGCAGTTTAGCTGTTACACCAGCGGGCCACTGTCGTAATCAATTAATAAAGCCAAAAGCTTACCCTGACTTGGAAAAGTTCTAGTTTTGCATAGTCATAGGCAGCTAACTAACATAGCATCCCTCTCTGTTTGAGCCGGGTGTTTGAGTAAGCTAAACTAGCTAGCTGCATTTGCTAGCTAAGTGAATGTTGTAAAAAATACAACCTAATATAGCTCTCTCTCTCTCTGAAAAAAATATATACTTTGAAATATAGTAAGCTCTCTCTCTCTCTTGCCTCTCCTTCATTTTTAAATAAATACATTTGTTCAAAACTATTCAACTGTTGTATTTCTCTCTCTTTAAGTCAACAACTGTCCACATTTTATGCACTGCAGTGCTAGCTAGCTGTAGCTTATGCTTTCAGTACTGGATTCATTCTCTGGTCCTTTGATTGGGTGGACAACATGTCAGTTCATGCTGCAAGAACTCTGATAGGTTGGAGGACGTCCTCTGGACGTTTAAATCAAATTTTATTGGTCGCATACACATATTTAGCAGATGTTATTGGTCACATACACATATTTAGCAGATGTTATTGGTCACATACACATATTTAGCAGATGTTATTGGTCACATACACGTATTTAGCAGATGTTATTGGTCACATACACGTATTTAGCAGATGTTATTGGTCACATACACGTATTTAGCAGATGTTATTTGTCACATACACATATTTAGCAGATGTTATTGTGGGTGTAGCGAAACAGTGCAGTAGTATCTAACAATTCACAATAATACACAAATCTAAAAGTAAAATAATGGAATAAAGAAATATATAAATATTAGGACGAGCAATGTCGGAGTGGCATTGACTAGCATACAGTAGAATACAGTATATACATATGAAATTAGTAAAGCCGTATGTAAACATGATTAAAGTGACTAGTGTTCCATTATTAAAGTGGCCAGAGATTCCATCTCTATGTATATAGGGCAGCAGTCTCTAAGGTGCAGGGTTGAGTAGCCAGGTGGAAGCCGACTTGTGATTGCTATTTAACAGCCTTTTGATAGAAGCTGCATTTCAGTCTCTCGGTCCCAGCTTTGATGCACCTGTACTGACCTCGCCTTCTGGATCGTAGCGGGGCGAACAGGCCGTGGCTCGTGTGGTTGATGTCCTTGATGATCCTTTTGGCCTTCCTTTGACATTGAGTGCTGTAGTTGTCCTTGAGGGCAGGCAGTGTGCCCACGGTGATGTGTTGGGCAGACTGTACCACCCTCTGGAGAGCCCTGCGGTTGTGGGAGGTGCAGCTGCCGTACCAGGCGGTGCAGTTGCCATACCAGGCAGTGATACAACCCGACAGGATGCTCTCAATTGTGCATCTGTAAAAGTTTCTGAGGGTCTTAGGGGCCAAGCCGAATTTCAGCTTATCAAGTTGTCATAATTACTGTATAAGTCTATGGAAGGTGGTGAGAACCATGAGCCTTCTAGGTTTTGTATTGAAGTCGATGTACCCAGAGGAGGATGGAAGCTAGCTGTCCTCCGGCTATACCATGTTGCTACCCTACAGAGTGTTGCAAAACAGTGTGTTTTAATAAATTATTTGGTGATGTGAATATATTTTGTATTGTTCTAAAAATGAGAACTTGTTTAATGTTTCACGATTTTTATTTATATGAAATTCACTGAGGAGCATGGTCCTCCACTGAGGAGCCTCCACTAGTAAAATAAAACTGCTGACATTTTACTGTTGATAGAGAAAATGCTGAAATGGCATCATTACTAGTTAATTAAAAGTGTTGTAATGTTCTTTATGTTCCTGGAACATGGACACCAACCTAACAGGAAGTTACATACACTATAGTAACGATGACTGTGATGACTGTGCACAGGGTGTGGTTGTTCACAATAATTTACCCTCAGGCCTTTGGGTTTTCCATATTAGAAAAGAGAGGGAGAGGGGAAGGAGGAGTGGGGAGAGAAGAGGACAGAGAGACGGGTAGGGGGGAGAGGTTTTGACTTTGAGGTTTGGATGGGATCATAGAGAAATTCCCAGTAAAATGACTGACTGACTGACTGTGCTGTTTCAATAGAGACTGACATTAATGCAACTGAAGAGGTTAGTCTACTTTTGTGAATAACTAAATAGTTGAAGGTCAAACATACAATCAAACAAATTGTATTTAGAGTTGTGAAAAACACTTCCTGGCTGTGTGCTAGCTTATTGACAATGTTCAAGTCAGGATGTGTTCGGTAAAGAATATCAGAGAAGTATCAGCTTTCACTACCTCCAACTCCTGTTTGGGGGGGAGAGAAAGGGCAGAGCTGAAACTGTGTGGGAGAGGTTTGGGACCCAGCTACGGGTTCTGCTCCAAATAGAAAGAGGGAGGCACCAGAGTTTAATAAGTTTCCAGGGGAAAGTAAGGTCAGATATATAATAATTCGGCACCTTCTCTAGTGCAGCCAGACACTGTAATCTTACAAGAACAAGCCTGGAAAGCGAGGCCACCCTAGACCTTTAGGGATGTAAGGACTTACTGCAGAGGCCCGACTGGAATAAAAAATCTCATAAACAATTATGACATATATCTGGAGCATGGTCTCAATCAAAAACGATAGTTCTGTAGTCCAATAGAGACCATGTTCGCCATGTACACACAAACGCAATGAAAAAGACACCAGAGTACTATAGTTCATAACTTACAATGTGGAAATATTTTACCAACAGAGTGTTTTCAGTTTCACTGTTCAGTCTTTGTCTACCAGGATTTTGAATTTTCCCTACAAGGGCTTTAGTGAAATCTGAGCTGTCTTTGTGGGTACATCAGAGTCCCATTGGGCTGGCTGGACACAGTCACTGAAGAGTAGTGTTGATGTTTGAATACTTTTATACTTACCCATTGGAATGACCAGCACCTGTTTGTGGACATTGTGCTTCTCCTGCAAGCCAAAACATATGAAAACCTAAATTAGAGCTTATTCGTTATTTATGTCATTGTGAAATGTATATCAACACCAGAGCCCACTCTGTCTTATTTGAAGACATTCAACAGATGTTGATTTATTCATAGTATATTAAGTCTTCACCCATTTGAGACATGTTGTAACAGTACAACCTCCATGTTTCAGGTGTGGTTGCAGCAATATGGCTACCTGCCGCCAGGTGACCTGCGGACACATGCTTCCCGCTCCCCTTACTCCATCACCACGGCCATCACAGCCATGCAGAGATTCTACGGCCTGACCATCACCGGCTCTATCGACAATAACACTTTAGAGTGAGTCCCTTTCATGCTAAACTGTTGCAGGTTCAGTACCATATTACCCTATTTGTTAGAGTTTCTTCTGGTCAGGTCATGTGGCAAGGAAAACGCATGGTCTTACCTGTGTTAACTCACTGATTCAAAGTTAAATTAATCAATGACCTGTTTCCAAGATAGAGATTCTACTGGGCATTGTGTGACCGGTCCCTGAATTGTGTTTGCCAGGGCGATGAAGCGGCCGCGCTGTGGAGTTCCAGACAAGTTTGGCACTGTGCTGAAGAGCAACCTAAGAAAGAAGCGCTATGCTATCCAGGGCCTGAAATGGGACAAGACCGATCTCACCTATTGGTAGGTTAGCCCTCCAACTCTAAGTGCATGTGTAGGGTAAAAATGAAAAGAACCCTCACAACCCATATGGTCATGTCAAGTCATACTGTAAATTCCCCTCACCTCAACCAGATTTTCAGAAATTCCCCAGTGACTTAATATACCAAGTAAAGTGTATCACCGTTTCCTCTCTTATTCCCCCTGTCTCCATCTTCCTCCTTTCACAAACTGTTCTCTTGTCTCTCTAATGGTGCCCCCTCTCTCCATATCTCAGTATACAGAACTACACCCCTAAGGTGGGGGAATATGAGACCAATGAGGCTATCAGGAAGGCCTTCAAGGTGTGGGAAAATGTGACCCCTCTACGCTTCAGGGAGATCCCCTACAGTCACATACGGGACAGGGTGGTGGACATGGCAGACATCATGCTCTTCTTCGGTGAGGGTTTCCATGGTGATGCCAGTCCCTTCGATGGCGAGGGGGGCTTCTTGGCACACGCCTACTTCCCCGGTAACGGCATAGGGGGAGACACTCACTTTGACTCTGCAGAGCCCTGGACGGTCGGCAACAGTGATCTGTCAGGTGAGTGATCTTGAGTGTTTGGAAGAGGAACGTTATGACGGGAATTCATGTTTGATTCCCGATGTCAGGAAAACCAGTTTAACCTGTTGGGAGTTACCATGCTCCCCGGGCAGTTGTGAGCAGCAGGCCATAAAACACACCATCAACAGGCCCCAACGTGTTTGTGTTTTGAACTTATCTCCAGGGCATGTTTGTGTGGGGGAGATGAATGATCTACAGATTTTTTTAGTTTTTAGTTTTGATGGTGAGAGAGAGGCCTGCTATTTAAAACCATAGTAATAGGGTGTCAATACTTTAGATGTTTCTAGTCAGTTACATTTGAATAGTGCTTTTGCTATACATGCTTAAGCTATTGTTATACAAGATTGAATTTCATGGGACAATTTAATGTGATGGTGATGACATGGTACCTTCTTTCTCAGATACTGTGTTATGGTATTGGCATGGTTCTGTTGGTCTTAGGCAATGATGTGTTCCTGGTGTCGGTACATGAGCTGGGTCATGCTCTTGGCCTGGAGCACTCCAACGACCCCTCTGCCATCATGGCTCCATTCTACCAGTGGATGGACACCGAGAACTTCCAGCTGCCTGAAGATGACCTCAGGGGAATACAGCAAATCTATGGTGAGCAAAGGCTAAGAGAAAATGCTTTATCATTCATTATCATTACTGATACTTGTTCTACTGTATCTATGCTGTAACTAGGGCCCATAGTTCATTTTTATCAGATCACAAAAAAAGGGCCTATGTAATGATAGTAGTAGAGGATAACATTGGATTACATCTCCCGCTACCCTGCAGGTGGTAGATCAGGTGGTGGCCCTCGCCCTCCTCCACCTAACCCACGCTCCCCTAACCACCCACCCAAACCCACTCACACCCCATACAACCCTGGCTTTGGTCCTGACATCTGTGAGGGACACTTTGACACCATCGCCATCCTCCGAGGAGAAATGTTTGTGTTCAAGGTACTTAATTACAGATATATAGCTGAAATCAGCTTTGATGTTGTGTGTATATACAGTGGGGCAAAAAAGTACTTAGTCAGCCACCAATTGTGCAAGTTCTCCCACTTAAAAAGATGAGAGGCCTGTAATTTTCATCATAGGTACACTTCAACTATGACAGACAAAATGAGAAAAGAAAATCCAGAAAATCACATTGTAGGATTTTTTATGAATTTATTTGCAAATTATGGTGGAGAATAAGTATTTGGTCACCTATAAACAAGCAAGATTTCTGGCTCTCACAGACCTGTAATTTCTTATTTAAGAGGCTCCTCTGTCCTCCACTCGTTACCTGTATTAATGGCACCTGTTTGAACTTGTTATCAGTATAAAAGACACCTGTCCGCAACCTCAAACAGTCACACTCCAAACTCCACTATGGCCAAGACCAAAGAGCTGTCAAAGGACACCAGAAACAAAATTGTAGACCTGCACCAGGCTGGGAAGACTGAATCTGCAATAGGTAAGCAGCTTGGTTTGATGAAATCAACTGTGGGAGCAATTATTAGGAAATGGAAGACATACAAGACCACTGATAATCTCCCTCGATCTGGGGCTCCACGCAAGATCTCACCCCGTGGGGTCAAAATGATCACAAGAACGGTGAGCAAAAATCTCAGAACCACACGGGGGGACCTAGTGAATGACCTGCAGAGAGCTGGGACCAAAGTAACAAAGCCTACCATCAGCAAGGGCATTGAAGTTGAAACGTGGCTGTGTCTTTCAGCATGACAATGATCCCAAACACACCGCCCGGGCAACGAAGGAGTGGCTTCGTAAGAAGCATTTCAAGGTCCTGGAGTGGCCTAGCCAGTATTGAGATAAACTTTTGTTATTGACCAAATGCTTATTTTCCACCATAATTTGCAAATAAATTCATTAACAATCCTACAATGTGATTTTCTGGATATTTTTTCTCATTTTGTCTGTCATAGTTGAAGTGCACCTATGATGAAAATTACAGGCCTCTCTCATCTTTTTAAGTGGGAAAACTTGCACAATTGGTGGCTGACTAAGTACTTTTTTGCCCCACTGTACATGTATATTTAGTTTGTAGAGGTATTAACCCTGTCTCTCTCTCTCCTTCAGGATAAGTGGTTCTGGAGAGTCCGTAACAACGCGGTTCTGGATGGGTACCCAATGCCAATAGGCCATTTCTGGAGGGGCCTGCCGTCAAACATCAATGCTGCTTATGAAAGGGATGATGGCAATTTTGTATTTTTCAAAGGTAAATTTGACTTTACTCTGTTAACATTACAACCTCTGTTAAGGTTCCGTCACAATATTTACATAGTCTACTATTCACATTAAATTAGATATCATTACTGAGGTAAACCACTCATTCAGATTCTCTCTCTCACTCTGTGTAGGAGATAGGCACTGGGTTTTCAAGGAGTCTCTTCTGGAGGATGGCTACCCCAAGCCTCTGAAGGAGATTGGAAGTGGTCTACCCAAAGACAAAATAGACGCTGCTCTCTTCTACACCCCCACCGGCAAGACATACTTCTTCAGAGGACACAAGTCAGTCTTTTTGCATCTGATTGTCTCTGTGTATTTGTTTCGGTCAACATTACATGACAGAGTGGAGTGGAGCGTACAAGGCTAAAGAACGTTGAAAACATATTTCTCTGTCATGAATTGCCCTATTTGGCCATTCGATGATAGCAAATTTCCCAAATAAGTGGTTCTGACTTTTTAAATGGAGAACTAAAACCATCAATGTGAAACAAAGAAATGCTACAATGATACTATTCACTCACTGAATATCAGTTATCCGGCTGAGCTCAAGAGGCCAAGCTAAGAGAACCAGAACGTCTGTCTCCGGCAGGTTTTGTCTTTCAGTGGCTCACTTAGCCTACATCTCATAACCCAGAGCACACCAGCTGAGAAACCACTTCTTTGGAAGAGTAATAGGCCTGTAGGTGTGATGTCAGCACAGACCAGAGGTTTGGAGACATGCGGATGCACTGACGTTGAACTGAAACATGTCTATCTCTCCCCATGTTAGGTACTATCGGTACAATGAGGACTCACGCTCTGTGGACCCTGAATACCCCAAACCCATCAGTGTGTGGCAGGGCGTCCCAGACAATATTAAAGCTGGCATCATGAGCAGAGACCAAGGTAACCATCCTGTGTGTTTTTGTGTACGTGCGTGTGGGTGCATGCACGCGCGCAGTTGGTATTTTTTCTGTTTTAATCTAGAGGAAAAAAGTTATTCCAACTCTGGATTTATTTTGTTCATCTTTATCTCCACACTGTATTTGTCTCTCAGGACACACCTACTTCTACAAAGCCAATAAGTATTGGAAGTTCAACAACCAGAAGCTTCGTGTTGAGCCTGGATACCCCAAGTCTGCTCTTAAGGACTGGATGGGCTGTCCAGAGGAGGACCCCAAGACCGACGGAGGGAGAGGGGGTGGAGGACAAGACCGGGAAGACAGAAAGGAGGATAGAGACGAGACGGAGGTGATCATCATCGAGGAGGAGGGAGGATCTGGCGGAGGGGCGGGCGTGGTGGCGGCGGTGGTGGTTCCCCTCATGCTGCTGGCGTGTGTGATCCTCACTCTGGGGGCACTGCTGTTCTTCCGCAGGTACGGCACCCCACGCCGTCTCCTCTACTGTCAACGCTCACTACTGGACAAGGTGTAGAGGGGAGGAGAGGGAGAGAGAAGGAACGAGAGGAGGTTGAAGAGTTGAGAGGGACTGTATAGGAGAGAAAAGAGCAAACAGAGGGAAATGCAAGTGGAGATGAGGGAGAAAAATTTGAGAACTAAAGTCAAAGGGATCTGTAGACTGTGAGCGAAGGTTAGCCAGAGCAAGATATATTTGTTAGCTGTAGCTTAGATATTCCTTACCGGGGCCAACTTAAATATGGAATAGATTCCTTTTGCTCTTACACTCCCACTCTATTCCTCTATTTCTCCCCCCTCTTCTGTTCTCTCATTGTGGTTGTTGACGCCAGCTCATCGCTGTTTGTTTAGCCTTTTTAAATTTTGTTTTTCAGTTGCTGTTGTCAGTGTTTGTGTCCTGGTAAATTTCAGCTTTATTTGAACATAATTATGTGCAGTGCCTCCATCCATCCATTCCAGCACCTATTGTGTTAAAGAATACAACCAACGTCATGTGATGTTCTGCTCCATGTTAGTAGAGGATGCTAGATTCTGTCAAAGCCATTCACCTATTAAGTGTTGCCTCATATACAGTATCTCAGTTATATCACATGAACTATGAACGGTCTGGAGAGAGAGGGGATAAACACTGAGTTTACCAAACATTAGGAACACCTTCCTAATATTGAGTTGCACCCTACCCCCTTTGCCCTCAGAACAGACTCAATTCGTCGGGGAATAGACTACAAGGTGTCGAAAGCGTTCCACAGGGATGCTGGCCCATGTTGACTCTACATGGTGTTGAAAGTGTTCCACAGGGATGCTGGCCCATGTTGACTCCAATGCTTCCCACAGTTGTGCCAATTTGTCTGGATGTCATTTGGATGGAGGACCATTCTTGATACACACAGGAAACTGTTGAGCATTTTAAAAAAAACAGCATTGTTGCAGTTCTTGACACAAACCGGTGCACCTGGCACCTACTATGGAGTTGGGGGGCCAGACCCTGGTTTCTACACAATGAGAACACTCTTTACAGCAAATATTGTTTGCTGTGAATTATTAGTATCTTTCATATGAATCTTAACCTTGTGACCCATTCTATACACCTGTGATTTGTCATGAACATCCAGAAGGATGGACTTAGTCCTGCTGGTTGGGCTCTCGCTTAATCACCTACGTGGGGCTCGTTGACAAGCTCCATTACTGCAATAATTCAATAATAAAGTTGACGAAATGTAAAAGTCTCTCCTTCTGATTAGAATAATTCCACGACAGTCCTTAATATTCTTTAATGTCATGCAGTGTTTTAATGATTATTATTATGATTATTATTATTATCAATGATGTTGTCATTATTATTATGTCTAGTACTATTGTTTTTTGTTCTCCATGTATAGAATGTGTTTGTGTACATTGTCATTAAATGTCCTGCTGGACAGGGAACTACGTTTTGAAAGTGGCCTTAAATGTATATTTGATTTGAGGGAAAGGGAATGGGATGGGGATATTATTTTGTGAAACTTGATTGTTTTTCCATCTCAATGCAATAAATAGAAGATATGAAAATGACTCCTTTTTGTCATTGCACTTGTTTACAGTTCTCAAATCATGGTGCTGTTTTTATTTTTCAGGGACGCAAAGGTTTACTAGTATTTAGAACAATAATAATGATATTCATTTTTATAATTATAATAATTATAACTACTGTATTTAAAGTATTTGAATAAGATTGTGCCTGTCTTTTTCACATTAATCCTTTAAATAAAATGTTTTTAAAAATGCATAGTAATATGTGCTCTTTATTTTTGTTTCAGCACTAATTGGTCAGTCACAGACATACACAGGAATTTACACTCAGAGGCACTCCTTAACAAATGACTTCGTAAACAACTTACGCAAGTAAAATCCTAACTGAAGCTCAATATCACCCTGGTATTGTAATCATTCACCCTTACTGCTTACCTACTCTCCATATTGCTCCACCTTACCATCGTACGGCAACTGGTCCCATACTCACTCTTCCTTTACCTCCAGGGTTCTTACTCCCCAAAAGCTCCACTCTCTTACTGGTGCTTGGCAACTGGCAGGCCTGAAACTGGGTCGGAAAACAAAGACTATGTCTAAGGATTAAATGAAACTAGGAATGAAGAGGATTGTGTAAACCCTATGGCGTTCATGGCACGAAAACATATCTCGGCTATAGGGAGGAAGGGTGTGTGTGTGTGTGTGTGTACAGGTGTGTGTGTGTGTGTGTGTGTGTGTGTGTGTGTGTGTGTGTGTGTGTGTGTGTGTGTGTGTGTGTGTGTGTGTGTATGTGTGTGTGGTGTGTGTGTGTGTGTGTGTGTGTGTGTGTGTGTGTGTGTGTGTGTGTGTGTGTGTGTGTGTGTGTGTGTGTGTGTGTGTGTGTGTGTGTGTGTGTGTGTGTGTGTGTGTGTGTGTGTGTGTGTGTGTGTGTGTTATATCAGCCAATAGAGCAATCAATCAAATCATGAAGCAACTGGCTAAGGCGTCTCCTAACAGCTAATGAGCCTTTGACAAAAAACTGATTTGTGCATAAGAGAGAGAGAGGAAATCACTTTAGTTAACATATTCAATGTTATGATTAAAGCATGACGTTTGGGCAATTACGTTGATGAGGTAGTGTATTTTCCTATTGTGTTAAAATTATTTAGGTCGACCAGACTTTCCATCTGCTGGAGACAGTGTGTTGTGGAGTTGAGTTTTGAACTGGGGAGAGAGTCATGAGGCTCACTTGGTTGGGATGGGAAGAGAGAGGGAGTGTTGAATCACATTTGGAAGCCAGAGATGGAGAAGAATTCCATTAACAACATCTGGAATTCCAACTGCATCTGAACTGCCAGACACACAGCAGGCCAACAGGATGGCGGTTGGAGGGGGTATTTCCATTGTGTGCTGAGTATATCACTGTAAATGCACAGTACATGTTTTATGTGTACGAGTCTACCTCCATGCCTTGTGAACTTGTCAGACGTGTGTTTGTGGGGATTTGTGTGTGTGTGTGTGTGTGTGTGTGTGTGTGTGTGTGTGTGTGTGTGTGTGTGTGTGTGTGTGTGTGTGTGTGTGTGTGTGCACTTACTCTTTTCCCAGCTGATTCTTCAGTATGAAAAACAACCTCAGCATATTCCTCCCCACAAATCCCTTTCTATCTCTCTCCCTCCCTCCCTCTCCTTCTTCCCCTCTCTCTCTTTCCTCTCTCTCTGTGTAATTGGAAACAGTTTCTTCCCTTTTGGCTAAATTACTAACTTTTTTCACAAGCCCTAACAAAGACCACTCCGCTCAATAACCTCCTCCTTTCCCAGCCCCTCTTTCATCATCCAGCTCTCATTTCTCTTTCCAAATAGATGAACAGAAGAAAACCCACTATTTTCTTAATCTCGCACTCTTATCCATCCATCTCTCTTCCCCTCTCTATGGGGCCTACATTTCTTGCAGTCCAACACCTAGCTACATTATATGCGCCCCAGACAATGTCCCTGCTCTCTCTTTCTTTTGCTTTCCCTATATTTCCCCAGTCTCTCTATCTCTCCAGGAGAGACTTCCTGGGGCTGTTTTAGTTGCAGTGCCGCAGACCTGCTAATGGATGGGCCTTGGTGATGAGGAAGTCACCGTCTGTCTGCCACAGAATGACATCACTGTCTGGCCAGGCAACCCATGATGAATAGGACCTAGAATCTTTGCTGACCACATGACTTGAAGAGGCAAAACTCTGGCCCCAAGACTATAAGCACGAACTAAAGTTGTTTTGGTCAGGTCAATTGGTCAGGAAGAACAGGAAGGTCTCATAGACTAGACGTAACATAGTAAATGAAAATCCGGGACACTCAAATTTGTATGATATGTTATGTTTGGTAAGGTTACATAAGACAGAAGATGACTTAAGGCAAAAACAAAAGGAGGGTGGTTGGTTGGGGGGTTGGGGGGCGTATAACACAAATGTCTAGCAACCCAAAGGTTGCATGCTCTAATCTCATCATTGACAACTTTAGCACTTTCTGACATCTGCTGATGTAAAAAGGGCTTTATAAATACATTTGATTGATTGATTTTAGCTAATTAGCAACTTTGCAACTACTTAGCTAACCCTTCCCCTAACCCTTTAACCTAACTCCTAACCATAACTTTAAACCTAACCTTAACCCCTAGTCTAGCTAACGTTAGCCACCTAGCTAACATTAGCCACAACAAATTATAATTTGTAAAATACAGTTTCATACAAATTGTATCAAAAAATATCAACCAAAATGTAATTCATAACATATTATGCAAATGGATAGACAGCCACAAATTAATACATACCTTACCAAACGTAAAATGTAATAATTTGAGTGTCCCGGATTTTCATTTACTATGTTATGTTTATCCCTGAGTCCAGGCTGAAAATTGAAGGTCCTACTCATGACCATTGCTGTAAAACAGTGGCGGTCAGTGACGTTTAATTCGTATGTCATTCATATTCCATTCACCCAGCTCAATGTAACATCGATAGGTTTAGGATACTACATGATACTCAAATTTTCCCTACACCCATCATGAGGTTTCTACATCCTATCTTATGAATGAAAGTATACAACGTAGGTGCACAGGTCCAGAGGAAAATTAGGTGACAGACAGTGACACATTCAATACTGCCTTGCACTCTCTTGCCTGCATCTAGCTGATCTAGAGTGTAATCATTAGTCCAACAGTTGCAAACAAGAGTTTCTATTGGACAAATTCAGGTATGTTTATCCCCGTTTCGGTCTGTTTGCTTCTGTTTAAGAAATGTTTTTTGGCAGAATGAATACACCCCAGATCATACGCAAGCACAGTTCACTTTCATAGCAGCCACATACAAACAGCATGATCATTTGCTCATTGAAAAAATTCCTTCTCGAATCTACGTGCTCTCCTCCTCATACACCTTTTCCCTTTGCTAGTGGACTTCAGTGCACAACACATCAGCTGTCTGTGACCAGGCAAAAAAACATTTCTAAGCCAAACCTTTATATCATAACCACTAACCTCTACACACAGCCTACATCGTTGTCACCATAATAGCTAATAATCAACATAGCTACTAGAACTACCGCATTAGTAAACCTGCTACAATTATGCAGTACAGTGTACAGTCAGCTTTTGACCTTTAGCACTTTGTGACATCTGCTGATGTAAAAAGGGCTTTATAAATACATTTGATTGATTGATTTTAGCTAATTAGCAACTTTGCAACTACTTAGCTAACCCTTCCCCTAACCCTTTAACCTAACTCCTAACCATAACTTTAAACCTAACCTTAACCCCTAGTCTAGCTAACGTTAGCCACCTAGCTAACATTAGCCACAACAAATTATAATTTGTAAAATACAGTTTCATACAAATTGTATCAAAAAATATCAACCAAAATGTAATTCATAACATATTATGCAAATGGATAGACATCCACAAATTAATACATACCTTACCAAACGTAAAATGTAATAATTTGAGTGTCCCGGATTTTCATTTACTATGTTATGTTTATCCCTGAGTCCAGGCTGAAAATTGAAGGTCCTACTCATGACCATTGCTGTAAAACAGTGGCGGTCAGTGACGTTTAATTCGTATGTCATTCATATTCCATTCACCCAGCTCAATGTAACATCGATAGGTTTAGGATACTACATGATACTCAAATTTTCCCTACACCCATCATGAGGTTTCTACATCCTATCTTATGAATGAAAGTATACAACGTAGGTGCACAGGTCCAGAGGAAAATTAGGTGACAGACAGTGACACATTCAATACTGCCTTGCACTCTCTTGCCTGCATCTAGCTGATCTAGAGTGTAATCATTAGTCCAACAGTTGCAAACAAGAGTTTCTATTGGACAAATTCAGGTATGTTTATCCCCGTTTCGGTCTGTTTGCTTCTGTTTAAGAAATGTTTTTTGGCAGAATGAATACACCCCAGATCATACGCAAGCACAGTTCACTTTCATAGCAGCCACATACAAACAGCATGATCATTTGCTCATTGAAAAAATTCCTTCTCGAATCTACGTGCTCTCCTCCTCATACACCTTTTCCCTTTGCTAGTGGACTTCAGTGCACAACACATCAGCTGTCTGTGACCAGGCAAAAAAACATTTCTAAGCCAAACCTTTATATCATAACCACTAACCTCTACACACAGCCTACATCGTTGTCACCATAATAGCTAATAATCAACATAGCTACTAGAACTAACGCATTAGTAAACCTGCTACAATCATGCAGTACAGTGTACAGTCAGCTTTTGACCTTTAGCACTTTGTGACATCTGCTGATGTAAAAAGGGCTTTATAAATACATTTGATTGATTGATTTTAGCTAATTAGCAACTTTGCAACTACTTAGCTAACCCTTCCCCTAACCCTTTAACCTAACTCCTAACCATAACTTTAAACCTAACCTTAACCCCTAGTCTAGCTAACGTTAGCCACCTAGCTAACATTAGCCACAACAAATTATAATTTGTAAAATACAGTTTCATACAAATTGTATCAAAAAATATCAACCAAAATGTAATTCATAACATATTATGCAAATGGATAGACATCCACAAATTAATACATACCTTACCAAACGTAAAATGTAATAATTTGAGTGTCCCGGATTTTCATTTACTATGTTATGTTTATCCCTGAGTCCAGGCTGAAAATTGAAGGTCCTACTCATGACCATTGCTGTAAAACAGTGGCGGTCAGTGACGTTTAATTCGTATGTCATTCATATTCCATTCACCCAGCTCAATGTAACATCGATAGGTTTAGGATACTACATGATACTCAAATTTTCCCTACACCCATCATGAGGTTTCTACATCCTATCTTATGAATGAAAGTATACAACGTAGGTGCACAGGTCCAGAGGAAAATTAGGTGACAGACAGTGACACATTCAATACTGCCTTGCACTCTCTTGCCTGCATCTAGCTGATCTAGAGTGTAATCATTAGTCCAACAGTTGCAAACAAGAGTTTCTATTGGACAAATTCAGGTATGTTTATCCCCGTTTCGGTCTGTTTGCTTCTGTTTAAGAAATGTTTTTTGGCAGAAGGAATACACCCCAGATCATACGCAAGCACAGTTCACTTTCATAGCAGCCACATACAAACAGCATGATCATTTGCTCATTGAAAAAATTCCTTCTCGAATCTACGTGCTCTCCTCCTCATACACCTTTTCCCTTTGCTAGTGGACTTCAGTGCACAACACATCAGCTGTCTGTGACCAGGCAAAAAAACATTTCTAAGCCAAACCTTTATATCATAACCACTAACCTCTACACACAGCCTACATCGTTGTCACCATAATAGCTAATAATCAACATAGCTACTAGAACTAACGCATTAGTAAACCTGCTACAATCATGCAGTACAGTGTACAGTCAGCTTTTGACCTTTAGCACTTTGTGACATCTGCTGATGTAAAAAGGGCTTTATAAATACATTTGATTGATTGATTTTAGCTAATTAGCAACTTTGCAACTACTTAGCTAACCCTTCCCCTAACCCTTTAACCTAACTCCTAACCATAACTTTAAACCTAACCTTAACCCCTAGTCTAGCTAACGTTAGCCACCTAGCTAACATTAGCCACAACAAATTATAATTTGTAAAATACAGTTTCATACAAATTGTATCAAAAAATATCAACCAAAATGTAATTCATAACATATTATGCAAATGGATAGACATCCACAAATTAATACATACCTTACCAAACGTAAAATGTAATAATTTGAGTGTCCCGGATTTTCATTTACTATGTTATGTTTATCCCTGAGTCCAGGCTGAAAATTGAAGGTCCTACTCATGACCATTGCTGTAAAACAGTGGCGGTCAGTGACGTTTAATTCGTATGTCATTCATATTCCATTCACCCAGCTCAATGTAACATCGATAGGTTTAGGATACTACATGATACTCAAATTTTCCCTACACCCATCATGAGGTTTCTACATCCTATCTTATGAATGAAAGTATACAACGTAGGTGCACAGGTCCAGAGGAAAATTAGGTGACAGACAGTGACACATTCAATACTGCCTTGCACTCTCTTGCCTGCATCTAGCTGATCTAGAGTGTAATCATTAGTCCAACAGTTGCAAACAAGAGTTTCTATTGGACAAATTCAGGTATGTTTATCCCCGTTTCGGTCTGTTTGCTTCTGTTTAAGAAATGTTTTTTGGCAGAATGAATACACCCCAGATCATACGCAAGCACAGTTCACTTTCATAGCAGCCACATACAAACAGCATGATCATTTGCTCATTGAAAAAATTCCTTCTCGAATCTACGTGCTCTCCTCCTCATACACCTTTTCCCTTTGCTAGTGGACTTCAGTGCACAACACATCAGCTGTCTGTGACCAGGCAAAAAAACATTTCTAAGCCAAACCTTTATATCATAACCACTAACCTCTACACACAGCCTACATCGTTGTCACCATAATAGCTAATAATCAACATAGCTACTAGAACTAACGCATTAGTAAACCTGCTACAATCATGCAGTACAGTGTACAGTCAGCTTTTGACCTTTAGCACTTTGTGACATCTGCTGATGTAAAAAGGGCTTTATAAATACATTTGATTGATTGATTTTAGCTAATTAGCAACTTTGCAACTACTTAGCTAACCCTTCCCCTAACCCTTTAACCTAACTCCTAACCATAACTTTAAACCTAACCTTAACCCCTAGTCTAGCTAACGTTAGCCACCTAGCTAACATTAGCCACAACAAATTATAATTTGTAAAATACAGTTTCATACAAATTGTATCAAAAAATATCAACCAAAATGTAATTCATAACATATTATGCAAATGGATAGACATCCACAAATTAATACATACCTTACCAAACGTAAAATGTAATAATTTGAGTGTCCCGGATTTTCATTTACTATGTTATGTTTATCCCTGAGTCCAGGCTGAAAATTGAAGGTCCTACTCATGACCATTGCTGTAAAACAGTGGCGGTCAGTGACGTTTAATTCGTATGTCATTCATATTCCATTCACCCAGCTCAATGTAACATCGATAGGTTTAGGATACTACATGATACTCAAATTTTCCCTACACCCATCATGAGGTTTCTACATCCTATCTTATGAATGAAAGTATACAACGTAGGTGCACAGGTCCAGAGGAAAATTAGGTGACAGACAGTGACACATTCAATACTGCCTTGCACTCTCTTGCCTGCATCTAGCTGATCTAGAGTGTAATCATTAGTCCAACAGTTGCAAACAAGAGTTTCTATTGGACAAATTCAGGTATGTTTATCCCCGTTTCGGTCTGTTTGCTTCTGTTTAAGAAATGTTTTTTGGCAGAATGAATACACCCCAGATCATACGCAAGCACAGTTCACTTTCATAGCAGCCACATACAAACAGCATGATCATTTGCTCATTGAAAAAATTCCTTCTCGAATCTACGTGCTCTCCTCCTCATACACCTTTTCCCTTTGCTAGTGGACTTCAGTGCACAACACATCAGCTGTCTGTGACCAGGCAAAAAAACATTTCTAAGCCAAACCTTTATATCATAACCACTAACCTCTACACACAGCCTACATCGTTGTCACCATAATAGCTAATAATCAACATAGCTACTAGAACTAACGCATTAGTAAACCTGCTACAATCATGCAGTACAGTGTACAGTCAGCTTTTGACCTTTAGCACTTTGTGACATCTGCTGATGTAAAAAGGGCTTTATAAATACATTTGATTGATTGATTTTAGCTAATTAGCAACTTTGCAACTACTTAGCTAACCCTTCCCCTAACCCTTTAACCTAACTCCTAACCATAACTTTAAACCTAACCTTAACCCCTAGTCTAGCTAACGTTAGCCACCTAGCTAACATTAGCCACAACAAATTATAATTTGTAAAATACAGTTTCATACAAATTGTATCAAAAAATATCAACCAAAATGTAATTCATAACATATTATGCAAATGGATAGACATCCACAAATTAATACATACCTTACCAAACGTAAAATGTAATAATTTGAGTGTCCCGGATTTTCATTTACTATGTTATGTTTATCCCTGAGTCCAGGCTGAAAATTGAAGGTCCTACTCATGACCATTGCTGTAAAACAGTGGCGGTCAGTGACGTTTAATTCGTATGTCATTCATATTCCATTCACCCAGCTCAATGTAACATCGATAGGTTTAGGATACTACATGATACTCAAATTTTCCCTACACCCATCATGAGGTTTCTACATCCTATCTTATGAATGAAAGTATACAACGTAGGTGCACAGGTCCAGAGGAAAATTAGGTGACAGACAGTGACACATTCAATACTGCCTTGCACTCTCTTGCCTGCATCTAGCTGATCTAGAGTGTAATCATTAGTCCAACAGTTGCAAACAAGAGTTTCTATTGGACAAATTCAGGTATGTTTATCCCCGTTTCGGTCTGTTTGCTTCTGTTTAAGAAATGTTTTTTGGCAGAATGAATACACCCCAGATCATACGCAAGCACAGTTCACTTTCATAGCAGCCACATACAAACAGCATGATCATTTGCTCATTGAAAAAATTCCTTCTCGAATCTACGTGCTCTCCTCCTCATACACCTTTTCCCTTTGCTAGTGGACTTCAGTGCACAACACATCAGCTGTCTGTGACCAGGCAAAAAAACATTTCTAAGCCAAACCTTTATATCATAACCACTAACCTCTACACACAGCCTACATCGTTGTCACCATAATAGCTAATAATCAACATAGCTACTAGAACTAACGCATTAGTAAACCTGCTACAATCATGCAGTACAGTGTACAGTCAGCTTTTGACCTTTAGCACTTTGTGACATCTGCTGATGTAAAAAGGGCTTTATAAATACATTTGATTGATTGATTTTAGCTAATTAGCAACTTTGCAACTACTTAGCTAACCCTTCCCCTAACCCTTTAACCTAACTCCTAACCATAACTTTAAACCTAACCTTAACCCCTAGTCTAGCTAACGTTAGCCACCTAGCTAACATTAGCCACAACAAATTATAATTTGTAAAATACAGTTTCATACAAATTGTATCAAAAAATATCAACCAAAATGTAATTCATAACATATTATGCAAATGGATAGACATCCACAAATTAATACATACCTTACCAAACGTAAAATGTAATAATTTGAGTGTCCCGGATTTTCATTTACTATGTTATGTTTATCCCTGAGTCCAGGCTGAAAATTGAAGGTCCTACTCATGACCATTGCTGTAAAACAGTGGCGGTCAGTGACGTTTAATTCGTATGTCATTCATATTCCATTCACCCAGCTCAATGTAACATCGATAGGTTTAGGATACTACATGATACTCAAATTTTCCCTACACCCATCATGAGGTTTCTACATCCTATCTTATGAATGAAAGTATACAACGTAGGTGCACAGGTCCAGAGGAAAATTAGGTGACAGACAGTGACACATTCAATACTGCCTTGCACTCTCTTGCCTGCATCTAGCTGATCTAGAGTGTAATCATTAGTCCAACAGTTGCAAACAAGAGTTTCTATTGGACAAATTCAGGTATGTTTATCCCCGTTTCGGTCTGTTTGCTTCTGTTTAAGAAATGTTTTTTGGCAGAATGAATACACCCCAGATCATACGCAAGCACAGTTCACTTTCATAGCAGCCACATACAAACAGCATGATCATTTGCTCATTGAAAAAATTCCTTCTCGAATCTACGTGCTCTCCTCCTCATACACCTTTTCCCTTTGCTAGTGGACTTCAGTGCACAACACATCAGCTGTCTGTGACCAGGCAAAAAAACATTTCTAAGCCAAACCTTTATATCATAACCACTAACCTCTACACACAGCCTACATCGTTGTCACCATAATAGCTAATAATCAACATAGCTACTAGAACTAACGCATTAGTAAACCTGCTACAATCATGCAGTACAGTGTACAGTCAGCAAGCAGTTTAGCATTTACACCGGTGGGCCCCGGTGGCAATAAATTAATTAGGGCTGACCCCATTTAGTTGACTGGTCGATTGTTTGGTTGATAGACTGTTGTTCAACCGAGAGTTCTTTCATCGAGCAGTAGCAAAATATATATATATATAATATTTAAAAAATAGATAGTGGTTGCTGTCCGTGGGTCAGACACACATTAGTGCGCTGTTGAATTGACACCTTTTCCTAGATCATGTTGCTATGTGCATGATAGCAAAGTTAACCAGCATATCGGTGTTGAGAACAATGCGGCGGAGGCTGCAGCAGAACGAGTAGATGAGAAAACAGCCCAAGCCTTAGGAGAGAGGAAACCCCCACTTAGGTCTATAATCAATAGTCTAACTTTAAGTGTGCCTGGCTTTGTAAATCATCAATATATCTGCAGAAATAAGACCAATCCTGCTTGGGTTGCATATTTGAGTCTTTGTTTAATAGTCTACTGATTCTGTGAGCACCAAGCCTGCAACAAAATGTCAAGTAAATAATTTTACAAATTCTGCTGTTTTTAAGCTTTGCTTTGCTGTAATAAAGGCTTTACACTTATTTTTTTGTTAGAACAGCCTCTCTGGTATTATTTATAATTTATTTAGTGTTGTTTACACTGTTACAAATTGTCAGAAAAATTATATTTAGAATGATAATAATACTTGTTTGGCACACATCATACGCACGCAGCACTTGCTCCTTACCTTATTTTTCTTGATCTCCAATTTTTTTCCATAACTAGTCAAATGTATTACACACATCTGACTTTCCCTTTACCTCCTGAGCAACCAGTAAACATTCCCAAGTTTCAAGTTGGTCACACACACATATTTAGCATATGTTATTGCAGGTGTAGCAAAATGCTTGTGTTCCTAGCTCCAACAGTGCAGTAGTATCTAACAATTCACAACAATACACACAAATCTAAAAGTAAAAGAATGGAATTAAGAAATGTATAAATATTAGGACAAGCAATGTCGTCGTGGCAATGACTAAAATACAGTAGAATAGAATACAGTATATTCACATGAAATGAGTAAAGCAGTATGTACACATTATTTAAGTGACTAATGTTCCATTATTAATGTGACCAGTGGTTCCATGTCTATGTACATAGGGCAGCAGCCTGTAATGTGTAGGGTTTAGTAACCGGGTGGTAGCCGGCTAGTGAATGCTATTTAACAGTCTTGGTGGCCTTGAGATAGAAGCTCTTTTTCAGTCTCTTGGTCCCAGCTTTGATGCACCTGTACTGACCTCGCCTTCTGGATGTTAGCGGTGCGAACAGGCCGTGGCTCGCGTGGTAGATGTCCTTGAGGATCTTTTTAGCCTTCCTGTGACATCGGGTGCTTTAGGTGTCCTGGAGGGCAGGCAGTGTGTTACTGGTGATGCGTTGGGCTGACCACTCCACCCTCTGGATAGCGTTGCGGTTGCAGTTGTCATACCAGGCGGTGATACAGCCCGACAGGATGCTCTCAATTGTGCATCTGTAAAAGTTTGTGAGGGTCTTAGGGGCCAAGCCACATTTCTTCAGCCTCCTGAGGTTGAAGAGGCGCTGTTGCACCTTCTTCACCACACTGTCTGTGTGGGTGGACCATTTCAGATTTTCAGTGATGTGTATGCCGAGGAACTTGAAGCTTTCCACCTTCTCCACTGCTGTCCCGTTGATATGCATAGGGGCATGCTCCCTCTGCTGTTTCTTGAAGTCAACGATCAGCTCCTTAGTTTTCTTAACATTAAGCTGTCTCGTCATTGTTGGTAATCAGGCCTACTACTGCTGTGTCGTCTGCAAACTTGATGATTGTGCTGGAAGCCTGCATTGCCATGCGTTGCCATGCAGTCATGGATGAACAGGGAGTACAGAAGGTGAAGGTGTTGTTTCCTACCTTCATCACCTGGGGGCGGCCCATCGGGTAGTCCAGGACCCAGTTGCACAGGGTGGGGTTCAGACCCAGTCTGAGGTTAATGATGACCTTGGAGGGTACTATGGAGTTGAAGGCTGTGGTATAGTCAATGAACAGCATTCCTACATAGATATTCCTCTTGTCCAGGTGGGATAGAGCAGTGTGCAGTGTGATGTCAATTGCATCGGCTGTGGATCTATTGGGGCAGTATGCAAATTGAAGTGAGTCTAGGGTGTTAGGTAAAGAGGAGGTGATATGATTTTGGTCTCCCAAGTGGTGCAGCTGTCTAAGGCACTGCATCTCAGTGCTTGAGGCATCACTACAGACATCCTGGTTTGAATCCAGACTGTATCACAACCGCCCGTGATTGGGAGTCCCATAGGGTGGCAAACAATTGGCCCAGCATCATCCGGGTTTGGCCGGTATAGGCCGTCATTGTAAATAAGAATTTGTTCTTAACTGACTTTGCTAGTTAAATTTTTAAAAATCCTTAACTAGCCTCTAAAGGCACTTCATGATGACAGACGTGAGTGCTGCAGGGCGATAGTCATTGAGTTTGTGGACATCTTGAAGCAAGTGGGGACAGCAGACTGGGATAGGAAGAGATTGAATATGTCCGTAAACACTCCAGCCAGCAGGTCTGCGCATGGTCTGAAGACAGGGCTTGGGATGCCGTCTGGGCCGGCAGCCTTGCGAGGGTTAACAAGCTTAAATGTCTTACTCACGGCCATGGAGAACGAGAGCCCACAGTCCTTGGGAGCGGAATCCTGGATTCATTCTCTGATCCTTTGATTGGGTGGACAACATGTCCGAGCTCTGATAGGTTGGAGGACGTCATCTAGAAGTTGTGATAATTACTGTTTAAGTCTATAGAAGGGGGGTGAGAACCATGAGCCTCTGAGGTTTTCAAATTAAGTCAAATCAAATTGTATGCATCACATGCGCCGAATACAACGGGTGTAGACATTACCGTGAAATGCTTACTTACAAGCCCTTAACCAACAATGAGTTTTAAGAAAAATAAGAGAAAAGAAAAATATATACTGATAAACTAAAGTAAAAAATAAACGAGCAACAATAAAATAACAATAACTAGGCTATATTCAGGGGGTACCCGTACTGAGTCAATGTGCGGGGGTACAGGTTAGTCGAGGTAATTGGGTTACTATGTACATGTGGGTAGGAGTAAAGTGACTATGCATAGATAATAGATAATAAACAGTGAGTATCAGCAGCGTAAAAAAAGGGGGGTTCAATGTAAATAGTCTGCGTGGCCATTTGATTAGCTGATCAGCAGTCTTAGGCTTGGGGGTAGAAGCTGTTAAGAAGCCTTTTGGACCTAGAGTTGGCACTCTGGTACCACTTCCTGTGCAGTAGCAGAGAGAACAGTCTATGCCTAGGGTGGCTGGAGTCTTTGGCAATTTTTAGGGCCTTCTACTGACACCGCTTGTTATAGAGGTCACGGATGTCAAGAAGCTTGGCCCCAGGGATGTACTGGGCCTTACGCACTGCCCTCTGTAGTGCCTTGGGGTCAGAGGCTGAGCAGTTGCCATACCAGGCGATGATGCAACCATGCTCTCAATGGTGCAGCTGTATAACTTTTTGAGGATCTGAGGACCCATGCCAAATATCTTTTCAGTCTCCTGAGGGGGAATAGTCGTTGTCGTGCTTCACAACTGTCTTGGTGTCATTGGAACATGATAGTTTGTTAGTGATGTGAACACGAGGGAACTTGAAGGTCTCAACCTGCTCCACTATAGCCCCGTTGATGAGAATAGGGGCCTGTTCACGTTGAGGGAGAAGTTGTTGTCCTTGGACCACACTTCTAGGTCTCTGACCTCCTCCCTATAGATTGTCTTATTGTTGTTGGTGATTAGGCCTACCACCGTTGTGTCATCGACAAACTTAATGATGGTGTTGGAGTCGTGCTTGGCCACGCAGTCGTGGGTGAACAGGGAGTGCAGGAGGGAACCAAGTACACTATGGTGGTCTGCTTGAAACATGTAGGTATTACAGACTCGGCCAGGGACAGGTTGAAAATGTCAGTGAAGACATTTGCCAGTTGATCAGCGCATGCTCAGAGTACACGCCCTGGTAATAACACAAATTGAATTTACTGTACTTGTGCAGTTTTCCCCAAACCTCTCCTCCAGTACCCCCAATCATTGCATGTATTCAGTGTATTCCAGTACCCACACAGGGTAAAGGCCTGGTGTAGCGAGTGAATATTTAGGCTACACATGACTTCATTTTCAAACAGCCATGCCACATCCTGCACAAGCTCTAAATACACAAAATAAAATGTGTCATTATCTATACTCAACACCACACATGTTCATTCAAAATGGCACACTGACACAAATACGCGTGTACACAGAAACAAAGACACCTACACTTGTTTGTATGGTATTTGCTCTGTGTGCATATTTGTGTGTTGCTGGACTCAATGGAAAAGAGAAAGGGTGGAAAGAAAGATGGTATGTCTAATATGCACAGTCTTCTATTACATATTTTATTAGTTTCACTGGAAAGACAATTTCCTCACTTATAGGTCTATAGTGTGTGTGTGTGTGTGTGTGTGTGTGTGTGTGTGTGTTAAACTATCCTTGTGGGTACCAGAAGTCTTCACACGGATAGTAAAACAAGGAAAATACGGACAAGTGGAGACAACAAATGTGTGTGCATGTGGCTTGTATTACTATCCTTGAGGGTACCGGAAATCCGGTACAAAATTCTCCCTTGTGGGGGAAAAGGCAATTTTAGGCTTAGGGTTTAGGGTTAGAATTAGGGTTACGGGTTAGGAGTTAAGGGGTTAGGTTTAGGGGTTACGGTTTAGGTGTTAGGGAAAACAGAATTTTGAATGGAAATCAATTTTAGGTCCCCACAAGGATAGAAAAACAAACGTGTGTGTGTGACTGCATGTGTGTGTTCTTGCAGATGTGCTAATATTCCTCTTTTTCTCCAATTCAATAACTTCATATCTCCTTACCAACTGTTTCATTTCTAGTCATTTTTTTGTTTTCCTTTGTGGTACAGTATGTCGCTCTCCCACCAGTGATGAATCTGCACACAGCTATCACGGTATGTTTGAAGTGACTGCATTAATGTGCTATGCTATGTAAGTTATACCGTCTGTCTGCACTTTGACTATGGTGTGGTGTTAGTTATTTTTAGTCAAACAAGGTATTGTGTGAAAATAATACAAGTGGTAGGAAGTTGAACACTCATGCTTTTTTTCTTTTCATATAGCACCGTTTCTCAAACTATGCAAGAATGAGACTTCCCAGCAAGAGCTGCTGAATCAGACTCTCCCTCCATCCCTCCTCTCCCAAACCCCAGCCACCCACGCTATGACTCAGTCACATCCGTTAGGAAACCCCCCTGCTTTAATCTGGGCCTGGTCTGGACTACTGGCACTTGTAATCTGGCAGCAAAAAATGCACACAATGTTAGTCTAGACCACATGAGAGGGCAGAGAGACGTCTTTAACCTCATGCTGTTTCCGATTACCCAGATATCACTCTTTCAAGTTGTCTGCACCTTATCTCTGCATTGTCCTACAGGTCAATGTTATGTTACAGTGAGCGCTGGTCTGGAATCTGGACACAAAGAACCATGTGGGCCTAAACCATGTTTTCATTGCCCAGTCATTAGCATGGATTGGCCTGGCTCAGCTCAGTTTCCAGGGAGGGCTGGAGAGGCCTGTACGGATGAGTATACTCTTGACAGAGGTGGGGACAGGTTCTGTTAGACCTAGCTACAACCAGATAGCCATGCATTTCAGCTCCATCTTCCCACACCAGAAAGTTGCTGTGTTCGGGAAACTAAATTGAGTCGGACTATTGGCAACCCAGAGGGCGAAAATAGCCAAGTATCCTTGTCCTCCTCGAGGCCGCCTTGCGCTGTGTCCTGTAGAGCACTTAGCCTACTTGGCCAGCGGACCTTGGACCTTGTCCACTTCAGTCTCTCTTTCTACAGAGAGGTTTGCCAAACTCTCCCGGCCCCACTGCAACTATTGTCTCATACACCATCGCAACAGACTCCGGGCCCACAGAACATCTACAAACCCCACACCCTCCATGCTGTACACCAGGGTTCCCCAACTGGCAGCCCACGGGCCAAAACCGTGGTTTTATTTGGCACCCCAAGTTTTCTGACAAAAACAAATAAAAACACATTTTTATTGTTGGACATAATATACTAAAAACACTAGGAGATCAGCTCAGAAATCTGTTCCCAAGTATTCCCACACATAATAGAAACGTGATCGTATACAAATGTACACAAGGTTTGAAATTATGTTTTAGTCAAACACATCTGTCTGGGCTTCTTGCGGCCAATTTGCCGTTTACAAATGATTTGTAATTATGTTCTGGACCGCTGACCATCTGCTCGTGGCTGAATCTAGTTAATGATCCCTGCCGTACAGCCACCCACACTGTCAACACATTGCTCTACCTTTAATTAACCTCAAACCTTTCTCTATTGTTACTCCCAAACACACATAATTGTAGGAACAGGCTCTCATCTCATCCTTCGGTCTTCACTTGGTCTGACACATAAATGAGCACACATGGCTGTTGTTAATCAAGTAAAACACTATCCTGCTAGATAAGAACTTAATTGAAAGATGTGTCAAACACAATTGTCTCATTTCTAAAGTGGGTTTTTCCATGGAGTGAGCTGCTCACAGGCTGGCAGGAGTGTGCCGGCTGGGCCGGGGTTAACAAAGCCAGGAGGGTCGACCCAGTTCAGTTGAGCCGTCCTGCACACAGAGTTGCATCAGGGCACAAAAATGTTCAGCCCAGCGACCAGAGAGCTGTAATTACAGAGGAGCTCTGCTGAGCTCGGCAGGAAGAACGTCAAGGCCTGAGAGAAGTAGCAGGGGATTGGCCAGAGGAAGAGGGCACAAAATACTAATGAAAGAGAGGAAGGGTGGGAAAGACAAAAGTGAGATGTAGGGAATTGTGTGTAAGGCGTGAGGTTATGTTAAAAATTGTAACATGTTAAGTTTCCATTGTAGTCTCTCAATTAACTTAAAACTGTATTTAGTGGTAGATACACAAACAAATGAGGTGGTTTGGCAGGTCATGTATCGGAGGACACGTGACTCGACCTTCACCTATCCCGAGCCCATTGGGCAGTTGCAGCATTGAGACAAGACCGTAATCGGATATCACAAAATTGGGGGTAAAATACAAAAATAAAAACTGACAGCACTGCAGAGCAAAATGTATGTATTTTATTGGCTTGACAAAGCCATATGGGGAAAAGCTATTCTAACCATCACATATTCCTCATGACAGTCTTTTTAGAGCCATTTGCTTTCAGTAAAAAAAATGTTTTTAAATGCCATCCACCAAATCGTATGTCAGAAAACCTTTCCATTCATCTTTCCTATTAATGACTTATCTTCATCTACTTCATGGCCCTAAGCACTTCGTACAAATGCCTGTTGTCCATCACTGACACCTTGTGGATCTCCAATATTACTGCAACTTTTTTTTTGTTGACCGGCATTGGTTTTAAGGGATATGCCATTTTCAGCTTCATAGTAATAGAGGATAAAGAAATGAAGAAGTTAATTTCCGGAACATGAAAAGTGTGAAAGAATTTTAAAAAAATGATCCATTTAGCTCTTTGTTTTGCTACAATGATCTGAATAATTATGGGCATCTCCAACTGACAGAAGTTCGCTCTTGCAGAAAACAAGCGCAAAAGCTTTTTCAAACTTATTTTATTTGTACATTCACAGGAGTAAACAAAAAAGAAAAGCTTTAATAATGATTTAAAAACCTACTAAAACCATTTGTGTGGAGTTTTAATATGCACCCCTTCTCCAGCCTGCGTTGACCGTACAGGGAGAACTATTGGATGAGCAGAAAGAAGCATTTAGAAGATGAAAACACAGACCAGAGGAGCATGTCATTTCTACTATCTTGCAGATAATAGTCTCATCCCTCAAACTAAACAAAGACAGAGGGGACAGAACACTGCACAACCACGTCAGTCCTCCCTAGGACACAAGGCTGAGCACAGTGGACTGGGACAACATGCAGCAATGATGAAGCACCCCACAGAAACCAGTCGTGGAACACACACACATACAACTGGTGAAGGCCAAAAACCAGTGTGTGTGTATGCATAGAACTCAACGTAAAGCACTTACATATGGGGGGGGGGGGGGGGGGGGGGGGGGGTTGCCTTACTGTCAATCTCACAAGAATATAATAAAACAAAAAAAGAAAACAGTCAGGCAAAATGAAATAAAATCTAAACTTTCATAATGGAGCAAGACAGATAGCAGCCTGGGGGAAAACATTGCTAAACCATGGTCCCTATCTGTGTCGGTGTGTGTTTAAAAAAAGTGACAGATAGTGACAACATCTGTTGGTCTACTGTAGGGTCTTATATTGTAACAAAGTAAATGTAGTGAGGGGAAATGGAGGGGGTTATTTTAAGACAGTTCCAGCCACACCAATTCCCTCTAGCGTCGTCTGTCATGATGTGGGGGGTCACTGTGGCTGCGGGAGCGTCTGCCCCCCCCTGTACTGCTGCCCCCAGGTCTGCGGTAACAGTCTTCTCTGTGTTTGTCACTCTCTCCATCTCTTCCCCCATCTCTCTCTCGCTCTCTGTACCGCTCCCCCTCGCCTCTTTCTCCAAATGCGGCACTCGCGGCTTTCATCCTTTCTTTGCGATCTTCCTCCCTTTTCTTCTCCACCTCCTCTTGCTGCTCCTTCCTCCTCTTCTCTCTCTCCTTCATCCGCTCTTGTCGAGCTGTCTCCTTCTGTGAAAACTGGCCACAAAGAGACAGAACATGGGAGAACGTCAGAGATGTGCACTGTGAACAATTTAAATCAATACTTTCAACAAATGTAAGGAAGGACATGTAGACCCTATATCAATCACAAATGAATCTATAATCTTGTTCAGATAGTTGTGTTGTGTGTATAACTGACCTGCTCTTCTGTGAGGGGGAGCCAGTATATACAAGGGGCTGCTTTGGTTTTCTTGAACAGTTCATCCAGCAGTTTGACAGGAGGTTCATCTGCAGCTTTCTCTGAAGAAACACAAAGAGTAAACATACAGTTGACACAACAGGGCACAGATCGAAACACCCATTTTTCCATCACCAACTCGTCACCTTTCTTGTCCATCTTCCTCTCCTTGCGTTTCCTCTCTCTGGAGCGGGATCGTCTGGGGACCGCTTCCTCTCCAGGTTTTTCTGGACCAAAGTCCCGGACCTTGTCCCTGTCCCACTCCCTCTCAGCCCGGGTCCTCTCCCTGTGCTCCATCTCACGCTCTCGCTCCGCCCACTGTTCCCGTTTGGGCAGGAGAGGGGGCAGGGCCGCCACCCGACCAGGCACCGCCGCAGCCCCCCGTTCACCCTCCCCAGCCCTCTCAGGGGGAGGCAGGCCTCTGTGGAAATCCAGCTACAGAGGAAGGGGAGCGTTACCATAACGATATGGGAACGATATCCATCAGCAGGTAGGGCAAAACCACGAGAACGCAGATAGTCTTACCTCCTCCTGCTGAATGAAGTCCAAATTGAGGAACTTGGGGTTGCTTTGAGGCCATTTCACCCCATGCAGGGCTGCACGAGTGGCAATTGACTCCTCTGCACTGGAGTACTGGAAGAAAAAGGAGAGCAAGACAGGACATCCATGAGGAACAGTGTGGCTTGCCTTAGATAAGAAAGAATAGGGAGATGTAGGTGATGTTCTGGGCTGCACCTCAAATGACACCCTCGTCCCCCCTATAGTCAAATGCACTAGCTTTGACCACAGCCTCCGACGGATGATAACAAGAAGTGTACTATACGGAGAGTAGGATATCGGTTGAGACACAGCCCTGGATTCAGGATGATGGCTAACAGACAGACGTACTGTGACGTAGCAGTGAGATTTGATCTTGTCGATCCAGAAACCGTCCTCGTGCACGGTGCCGGTCCTACCGAGCAGCTCCTTCAGCTGGCTCAGGGTGAACGGACGAACCAGGTTGGACACGTGGACGATGTTGGACACTTTGCCTCGTGGAGGAGAGGGCTGCTTGGCCGTGCGGACAGGGTCAACTATGGTGATGGACACGCCAGACTTCTGCTGGCTGATGGAGCGACGGATCAATGTGTCACTGGGGGTCACTGAGGAGAGGAAAAGATAGAGATACATCAACCTGACCTCACTCAACATACAGTGCCTTGCGAAAGTATTCGGCCCCCTTGAACTTTGCGACCTTTTGCCACATTTCAGGCTTCAAACATAAAGATATAAAACTGTATTTTTTTGTGAAGAATCAACAACAAGTGGGACACAATCATTAAGTGGAACAACATTTATTGGATATTTCAAACTTTTTTAACAAATCAAAAACTGAAAAATTGGGCGTGCAAAATTATTCGGCCCCCTTAAGTTAATACTTTGTAGCGCCACCTTTTGCTGCGATTACAGCTGTAAGTCGCTTGGGGTATGTCTCTATCAGTTTTGCACATCGAGAGACTGACATTTTTTCCCATTCCTCCTTGCAAAACAGCTCGAGCTCAGTGAGGTTGGATGGAGAGCATTTGTGAACAGCAGTTTTCAGTTCTTTCCACAGATTCTCGATTGGATTCAGGTCTGGACTTTGACTTGGCTATTCTAACACCTGGATATGTTTATTTTTGAACCATTCCATTGTAGATTTTGCTTTATGTTTTGGATCATTGTCTTGTTGGAAGACAAATCTCCGTCCCAGTCTCAGGTCTTTTGCAGACTCCATCAGGTTTTCTTCCAGAATGGTCCTGTATTTGGCTCCATCCATCTTCCCATCAATTTTAACCATCTTCCCTGTCCCTGCTGAAGAAAAGCAGGCCCAAACCATGATGCTGCCACCACCATGTTTGACAGTGGGGATGGTGTGTTCAGCTGTGTTGCTTTTACGCCAAACATAACGTTTTGCATTGTTGCCAAAAAGTTCAATTTTGGTTTCATCTGACCAGAGCACCTTCTTCCACATGTTTGGTGTGTCTCCCAGGTGGCTTGTGGCAAACTTTAAACAACACTTTTTATGGATATCTTTAAGAAATGGCTTTCTTCTTGCTACTCTTCCATAAAGGCCAGATTTGTGCAATATACGACTGATTGTTGTCCTATGGACAGAGTCTCCCACCTCAGCTGTAGATCTCTGCAGTTCATCCAGAGTGATCATGGGCCTCTTGGCTGCATCTCTGATCAGTCTTCTCCTTGTATGAGCTGAAAGTTTAGAGGGACGGCCAGGTCTTGGTAGATTTGCAGTGGTCTGATACTCCTTCCATTTCAATATTATCGCTTGCACAGTGCTCCTTGGGATGTTTAAAGCTTGGGAAATATTTTTGTATCCAAATCCGGCTTTAAAACTTCACAACAGTATCTCGGACCTGCCTGGTGTGTTCCTTGTTCTTCATGATGCTCTCTGCGCTTTTAACGGACCTCTGAGATTATCACAGTGCAGGTGCATTTATACGGAGACTTGATTACACACAGGTGGATTGTATTTATCATCATTAGTCATTTAGGTCAACATTGGATCATTCAGAGATCCTCACTGAACTTCTGGAGAGAGTTTGCTGCACTGAAAGTAAAGGGGCTGAATAATTTTGCACACCCAATTTTTCAGTTTTTGATTTGTTAAAAAAGTTTGAAATATCCAATAAATGTCGTTCCACTTCATGATTGTGTCCCACTTGTTGTTGATTCTTCACAAAAAAATAAAGTTTTATATCTTTATGTTTGAAGCCTGAAATGTGGCAAAAGGTCGCAAAGTTCAAGGGGGCCGAATACTTTCGCAAGGCACTGTATCAAAGGGTAGAATCTAGCCCAGGGTTAGAGGTTTTGATCTGATAAGAAAATTAAGTTCATCTTCAATTTTGGATCAATCTATCACCTGTTTTCATCTCCATGTCATGGCTGGGGGGAGAGGGACATTGTGTCTCCATGGAGTCTCTCTGGAATGAGCCATCCATCTTCTCCTCTCTGTCTCCTTTAACCTCCCTTCCATCCTCTCGGTCTTCCTCCTCGTGTTCACTCCTCTTGGACTCCTTCTGTCCATTCTCCTGGGTCACTGACGGGACCACCTACATTACAGGTGGGTGGGGAAGAGGCGGCACACACGTTTTAATATGACATTCACAAATGCTAATAGCTTTGGATTAATAAAGGATGTTAGCTGTTATAGTAAATCCTACTGAATGCATCTTTATTAATGAGTGCAGAAAAACCAATTTCCAGTAATACATTCCTACAACTTGAAACTAGATAAAATGTACAGTCCACAGACCAGGTGAAGTTAAAGTTGAACTCTGACCTGTGTGACTGTGCGTCTGATCTTGAGGTCCTGCTCACCCCGCTCCCTGCCCTCCTCCTCCACCCCAGAGAGGTGATCCTCCCCTGGGTGCAGATCCACCACCATCTCCTGGCCTGGACACAGTCTGATGTCTGGGATCAGAGACTGGGGAAAAACAGAATCAACAGATTAGGGGTGGGAGAAAGAAGCATCAAGACTCTGATAGTAAAAAGTTTGATAGTATTCATTCTGAGGTGTTTTAGATAAGTAATATGTACAAGAGTATTTTTTGCAGTGTACTGATGCTATACCTTCAGAGAGTCTGTGGTGATGCTCATGGATGATTTCTTGGTTGTGACTGCAGTGCTGGATCCCCATCGCCTCTTCCTCCCAGCCCCAGACTCTGTTTCGCCCTCTGCAGTGACAGCACCTGGAGAGGCCTTGCTGCCTGGAAGACATAGGGGAATTTAACCATGGCCAAACGCACAATCGCAAGCACACACACACACACATTTATAACTGGCGCTCACTCACACATATGCAAACTAAACAAAAACCCAAGACTACCTACTGGGCTGAAAAAAACAAAACAGGCATGAGCGTTTAGAGGGAGGTATACTCACTGCTAAGGGAGATCCTACGGGCTGTGAATGCTTTTGGTGTCACACGCTGAAACAAAAAGAAATAAACACACCCCAAAGTAGAGAGGGGAAAAGGTGAGAGGTAGAGATGAAGAGGTGCATGGACAGATTGAAGGGAAGACAGGACAAGAGAAAGTGGGTGGGTGAATAAGGGAAGAGAAACTAGATGAGACTGCAGGTCACTTTCCACCTCAACATAGCCAGACTATGATTAGCACCAGAGTCATATAGACTCACTATATATGTCTCTCAATGGCACACTGTAGTTTATATATATGCTTGGTCTCAAAACAGTGCGTATGACTTTAAGATAATGACTGAAGCCCCAAATGTGTTTATTATTGGTGTAGAATGGTGTTAGGGGAGCCGAAGTCTCACACACACAGAAAGACATAGTAGCCTGATGACAATACTGCAGTTTAAATTAATTTCGTTGCAATAGAACATCGGAATGGTGTAGCTGGTAAACCAAGAGGCTGCCAGGATTACTGAGTCATAAAACAAGACTATGAAATATTGGGTGGTTTATAACCATTTTTCATTTCAAACTGCAGTAGCAATAAATATGTAAATGAATCCATTTGGATTTGACAATTATGTCAGAATCAATTCCCCCATTTTAGGGTAAGAGGAGGGAGTCAACAAACTATGCATTTTCTAAATATAGTTTTTTGGTAAATAATAACATTGAGAAAATGACTACTTATTCCCTGGTACCACTGACACCTGATGCTTACTGGGATGGATATGGCCCAATCTTGACTGCATGTACTGTATGTAGGCAACAAGGGTCCAATCAAAGGAGGTTGTCAAGTTTGGGTGGAAATCTGACAGCTGGTTGGCAGGCAGCATGGGCTCTGTAGTTCAGTGGTGGCGGGGCTTGAGTGGCTTTTGAAAAGGTTTGAGTCCAGTCCTTAAGAGGTCAGATATCAGTCCTTTCAGATCTTTGTCGTGCCTTTCTGTTGTGACTGTCCAACTGAGGTTCAATGGAGATGGGACAAGGATAATCAATAATTAACAAGAGTCACTCCAAACACTAGAAGGGGCGTAAGCAGACACCCTCTTCCTCCGGGGCATCAGGAGACAGTGTTGAGTGACAGGTAGCAGCAGAAAAAGGGATCAAATTGGCAAGTCCCTTTTTCAACCAACAACTAGACATTTGGTTGTGAGTCCAAAGAAATGCTGAAGACCATTGAGAAAGTTAACAAATGTCCAAGATCATGTCTTTGAAAAACAGCCATGAAGAGAGGCCCCAAGTTGTCCTCGTGAGAGATTAATTTGGATCCCATTCTGAACAGTTGGAGAACAAAATCCCAAAATGTCCTTTCTCAGAGAAACCACTTAGTCCAGAACAAATATCGACCAGTTAAACTGTCCATTGAGCAAAACATTCAGGTGTAGATGGTGAGAAGAAAAATGTACTGAAGTGACCCCATGAGAAGACATCTACAGGCCTGTCGTTGAAGGGTTTGAAACAGTCTATTGAGTGTCTGCCTCTTCATCTCCACTCTGACCCCTCTGTGTGGTGAGATTGTATGTGGCCATACAGGTGTGTATGAACCAGTTGAGCCAGGTGTTGGTGACAGACAGACGAGATCAGTCATCCCAAATCCTCAGCCCATTAGTCCAATCAAGCGCCATTTCCGCGGCAACGTGGCTTTTGTTGCCACAGCTGTCCCACTGCAGTGCCATCTCCGGGGCAACGTGGTTTTTGTTGCCACAGCTGTCCCACTGCAGTGCACTCGGGGGCCTATCTGTGGTATACCCAGGGCTCTTGGGGACATTGGAACAGGTGCAGCAGTAGTGGCAGAAGTAGTATGCAGGTACCATTATGGGCAATGGAAGAGGCATGAGCACCTTTATAACAAAGCAATCAATGGGGTTTTAAACATCAGCCACAGTAAGAGCATATCCCCTGCTGGTTCTGTCTGAGAGAGCATCAGCAAAGGTTAAGAAAAATACAGAGCTAAGTAAAAAAAATAACAAAATAAACACCTTGCTAATTAAACCTCTTTAAAAAAATGTTTGTTTTTTTAAAGAGGGGGCAATGTCACTGAATGAGTATCTTAACACTACAAAAAAAACACTTAACTTTCATTTAGATATATATACATACATACATACATACATACATACATACATACATACAGTGGAGCAAAAAAGTATTTAGTCAGCCACCAATTGTGCAAGTTCTCCCACTTAAAAAGATGAGAGGCCTGTAATTTTCATCATAGGTACACTTCAACTATGACAGACAAAATGAGAAAAAAAAAATCCAGAAAATCACATTGTAGGATTTTTAATAAATTTATTTGCAAATTATGGTGGAAAATAAGTATTTGGTCACCTATAAACAAGCAAGATTTCTGGCTCTCACAGACCTGTAACTTCTTCTTTAAGAGGCTCCTCTTTCCTCCACTCGTTACCTGTATTAATGGCACCTGTTTGAACTTGTTATCAGTATAAAATACACCTGTCCACAACCTCAAACAGTCACACTCCAAACTCCACTATGGCCAAGACCAAAGAGCTGTCAAAGGACACCAGAAACAAAATTGTAGACCTGCACCAGGCTGGGAAGACTGAATCTGCAATAGGTAAGCAGCTTGGTTTGAAGAAATCAACTGTGGGAGCAATTATTAGGAAATGGAAGACATACAAGACCACTGATAATCTCCCTCGATCTGGGGCTCCACGCAAGATCTCACCCCGTGGGGTCAAAATGATCACAAGAACGGTGAGCAAAAATCCCAGAACCACACGGGGGGACCTAGTGAATGACCTGCAGAGAGCTGGGACCAAAGTAACAAAGCCTACCATCAGTAACACACTACGCTGCCAGGGACTCAAATCCTGCAGTGCCAGACGTGTCCCCCTGCTTAAGCCAGTACATGTCCAGGCCCGTCTGAAGTTTGCTAGAGAGCATTTGGATGATCCAGAAGAAGATTGGGAGAATGTCATATGGTCAGATGAAACCAAAATATAACTTTTTGGTCAAAACTCAACTCGTCGTGTTTGGAGGACAAAGAATGCTGAGTTGCATCCAAAGAACACCATACTTACTGTGAAGCATGGGGGTGGAAACATCATGCTTTGGGGCTGTTTTTCTGCAAAGGGACCAGGACGACTGATCCGTGTAAAGGAAAGAATGAATGGGGCCATGTATCGTGAGATTTTGAGTGAAAACCTCCTTCCATCAGCAAGGGCATTGAAGATGAAACGTGGCTGGGTCTTTCAGCATGACAATGATCCCGAACACACCGCCCGGGCAACGAAGGAGTGGCTTCGTAAGAAGCATTTCAAGGTCCTGGAGTGGCCTAGCCGGTCAATAACAAAAGTTTTCCACCATAATTTGCAAATAAATTAATAAAAAATCCTACAATGTGATTTTCTGGATTTTTTCCCCCTCATTTTGTCTGTCATAGTTGAAGTGTACCTAATTACAGGCCTCTCATCTTTTTAAGTGGAAGAACTTGCACAATTATATATGTGTGTAATATATATATATATATATATAAAAAACACACATATAACAATATCTCATTTTCTTTTTGCTTAAATCCCCCAGTCCCATTATAGGCAATTAAGTGCTTTTAGGTCATGAAAAATGCTAAGTGATGAGATGTGTGTGTGTGTGTGTGTGTGTGTGTGTGTGTGTGTGTGTGTGTGTGTGTGTGTGTGTGTGTGTGTGTGTGTGTGTGTGTGTGTGTATATATATATATATATATATATATATATATATATATATAGCTCAAATTAGGAAGCAACACTGATTGACAATACATTTCAGATGCTGTTGTGCAAATGGAATAGAAAAACAGGTAGAAATTATAGGCAATTAGCAAGACACCCCCAATAAAGGAGTGGTTTTGCAGGTGGGGACCACAGACCACTTCTCAGTTCCTATGCTTCCTGGCTGATGTTTTGGTCACTTTTGAATGCTGGCGGTGCTTTCACTCTAGTGGTAGCATGAGACGGAGTCTACAGCCCACACAAGTGGCTCAGGTAGTGCAGCTCATCCAGGATGGCACATCAATGCGAGCAGTGGCAAGGTTTGCTGCGTCTGTCAGCATAGTGTCAAGAGCAGACAGGCCAGTACATCAGGAGACGTGGAGGCGGCGGTAGGAGGGCAACAACCCAGCAGCAAGACCGCTACCGCCGCCTTTGTGCAAGGAGGAGCACTGCCAGAACCCTGCAAAATGACCTCCAGCAGGCCACAAATGTGCATGTGTCTGCTCAAACGGTCAGAAACAGAATCCATGAAGGTGGTATGAGGGCCCGACGTCCACAGGTGGGGGTTGTGCTTACAGCCCAACACCGTGCAGGACGTTTGGCATTTGCCAGAGAACACCAAGATTGGCAAATTCGCCACTGGCGCCCTGTGCTCTTCACAGATGAAAGCAGGTTCACACTGAGCACATGTGACAGACGTGACAGTCTGGAGACGCCGTGGAGAATGTTCTGCTGCCTGCAACATCCTCCAGCATGACCGGTTTGGCGGTGGGTCAGTCATGGTGTGGGGTGGCATTTGTTTGAGGGGCCGCACAGCCCTCTGTGCTCGCCAGAGGTAGCCTGACTGCCATTAGGTACCGAGATGAGATCCTCAGACCCCTTGTGAGACCATGTGCTGGTGCGGTTGGCCCTGGGTTCCTCCTAATGCAAGACAATGCTAGATCTCATGTGGCTGGAGTGTGTCAGCAGTTCCTGCAAGAGGAAGGCATTGATGCTTTGGACTGGCCCGCCCGTTCCCCAGACCTGAATCCAATTGAGCACATCTGGGACATCATGTCTCGCTCCATCCACCAACGCCACATTGCACCACAGACTGTCCAGGAGTTGGTGGATGCTTTAGTCCAAGGAGGAGATCCCTCAGGAGACCATCCGCCACCTCATCAGGAGCATGCCCAGGCGTTGTAGGGAGGTCATACAGGCACGTGGAGGCCAAACACACTACTGAGCCTCATTTTGACTTGTTTTAAGGACATTACAGCAAAGTTGGATCAGCCTGTAGTGTGGTTTTCCACTTTAATTTTGAGTGCGACTCCAAATCCAGACCTCCATGGGTTGATAAATTTGATTTCCATTGATAATTTGTGTGATTTTGTTGTCAGCACATTCAACTATGTAAAGAAAAAAATATTTAATAAGAATATTTCATTCATTCAGATTTAGGATGTGTTATTTTAGTGTTCCCTTTATTTTTTTGAGCAGTGTGTGTGTGTGTGTACGTACGTACGTACATACATACATAAAAAAATACATATATACATAAAAAAAATACATACATAAAAACATACATACATACATACATACACACACACACACACACAGGACAGGGGGATTTAAGCAAAAAGAAAACGAGAGGTACGCTCAATAGTACCACCTAAAACTATGACCAAAAACAAACACCTCATCTCCAATTCCTCACTGATATGGTTCATTTTGATGGCTGACAACTGGAGTGATGCCTCCTCACTCGTTGGCCAGCGACAGTCTGAGCCCTCTTTTCAGAGTCATGAAATCCCAGTGTTCCTCAGTAGCCTTACCTCCTCACTGCTCTCAGGAGCCTTCTTAGGCTTAGCCATGGCAGCCTCATTCACCTCCCTATGGAGAGAATGAAAATGAGTGATGACAAGATGAAAGGTTAATGAGACAAGAGGATTGGGGGGGAGGGGGGGGGGGGGGTTCTAGTTCATGGCAAAAAGGTATTCAGAAGAAAAAAAAAAATGCAATATGGGGATAGGATGTACAAGCAATATGGTAGTGTCCTGTCCCAAAAATAATGACCTGCATAACAGGGTGCTCCATGCAGAGACAAGAAGAGCTGCAATATCTGGTGCAACTACTCCATATCACCAAATAAGGCGGGAATCCCTCATCTGCACATTTGCTTTTTTAGCATTTACTTCCACAAGAGAACAAGCCTCATTGATGAAATATTAGGTGTTTGTTTTGCGCTAAATTGCTTGCTCTATTAGAATGTAATCATGCTTCTGTAAAAAATGAACTTGATGTATGAAATGAGGTCTGCTAACAAAATAGACAATAGATAAAAATGTGTATGCTTATGACTGCCATTCACGCATTCTCTTTCCAATTCATGCAGAGTCTGCAGTCACTTTGAAAAGCAAGGCCCGTTGGAATATCCTATTCAAGCGCAATCCCTTTTCACTTGGTTCATTCATTAATTCCATCCAGGAGCGGCACAGTACAATGAGAGCGGTGACTGAACGCCCCCATACATCTCCCGTCCACCCACCCACACACCATCATTCAACAGGAGGACTCTTGTGCTTCGCATTAAGAATCTGACAGCGCAACATTTACCGCTACAAAATTGCAATGGGTTCTAAAAGAGCTGGACGAGAAACAATGTCGCTACAATGCAACACTGCAAACTGGGTGTTGCTTTAAAATCCAAGCACCACGACGAACAATCTCTTCTCTTCCTACCTTATGCTTAACGGCTTTTAATCCCCCCGGACAGCATTTTTACTAAACCTGGTAGAGAGCCAAATATCTCAGCCCGATTAAATCATACAAGGAGACACGCTTTGCAATGAATTAGGCTGCTGGCCGATGCAATGCGTTGTCATCGGTTACAACCAAACCATACACGCAGCACAGCCATATTGAATTGAGTGAAAAATGAGACAGGAAAAAGGACCCTCATTTTCTCAGTCACACCGGTTTCCAGGCAGTCGCATTAAACGCCTGAAAGTAATTGTATTAACCTGCGATTCTTCCGTTGACAACACATTTAATAATAGGGGGTCAAGCACCGCATGTTTTAATGGTATTGTTATTTTCCTGCCGTTTGGTCTACAAATAGAGATGATAAAACTTGCGAGGTTGACACTTGTATTCTCTGGTATTTTTCAGATTGGCTTTATGGAGTTAAGTGTTTGGAATAGCAAACGTAATAAGCAGTATTCTGAATAGACTGCACACAAAAGTTAGCTATATTTTTTATTAAGATCATAATTTTATGTGGAGCATTGGTGGTCTGAAAATGAATTTGAATAAACTGGGTCAAATTGGAAACCTGCAGCTACTAGACAGTTATCACCCTATTTCAAATAATTTTACTTGGCTTGCTTGAATGATGAGCCAAGCAGACAATAACCAACATGACCTTGAGTTTGTGGCAATGTTCCTTCTAAACTGCGGGTGAGCTCGCAGTAGCGCCGAGACTGCTGCAAGCAGAGTGCAGAAGAAATAACAGTCCATGGAGAGAAGCACAAGATACAATTTAACTCAACTTCCTAGTTTCCCCAGTTAGTTAACACTATCAACTTTTTCCCCTTTTCTGTGGCAATTGTGATCGAATCAATACAATATTAGCCACTTTCGATGCAACATAGCAAAACTATGCAAAAGATTTTGTTGTAGCGAGAACGCATCAGAGTAGGATTGTATTGCCCAGGACTCAGCCCGTACTCTACACAGACCGGTGCGGCATAACCAATCAGAGCTGCAGTAGGCCTATATGCAAATAGATCTGTGCAATTTAGTTTGAAATAGACTTTTTACAGCTGTGGTCGTCAGTAGATGCGCTTGTTTTGAGAACAAAGCAAGAGCTGCATGTAGCCATGTGTGCACATTTTGTTCATATTCTTTGCTAGTTAGTGAGTTATTAGCCCGGTTATAGATCATTTGTAGTCAGCAATAGGGGAGTGATTGATTCCTACAAGAGCACAAAGAGTACATTTGTAGACATATTTGAAAAGCAAGTCAAGAAAATAGTTTTTTTTTTGATCAAAAGGGGCAGTGTTGCATTAGCCTATAGCCAGAGGGTAGCATAATTTGTCTGATTGTCTAACAATAGTATGGAAATAATAATGCATTTTATTTGTAAAGTGGTTTCTTGCATCAACCACATCATTTTCAGTCGACGCCTTGTCTGAAGGACAAGTGGATAAACAGGTTAATATCAAGCCCTGCGTGTTTCCCCCCCCAAAAGTCTCATGGAATGTAGGCCTACAATGAACACCACACATTGGCTGCTACTGTAGGCTGAAAGATAGCTGTTCTATTTCCATGTTAAAAGGTTATGGGATGCACCATATATAGGTATCGGCCGATATTATCTAAAAATGCCAGTATCAGCCAATGTCTAGTTTAACGGCAATGTGCAAAACCGATTTATATAACGTTACATGACGTAATGTCACCAGGTAAAATTATACAACACAGCATTCCTACCCTAGCCTACAATGTCTGCTGTGTGGATCAAGCAGTCATTTGAAAGAGTAAGAACATTTCAGCGAGACAACTCAAAGTCAAATCCATTAAAGCCAATATAATGGAATTCATTACCCTTGACATTCAACCGTTCTCTGTCGTGGGTGATGCTGGTTTTCGCCGACTGGTCGAGCACTGATACACACAAAAAAGTTTATTATTTTTCAGATGTTTCCCTACCGGAGTTACACAGTAATAGCATCACTGCTATTAGCTTCACGACATACATACTATGGAACACCATTTGGGTCTTTGCGTGTCAAAAAAAAAGCTGTACAAAAAAAGCAAACACCAGCCACGGACGATGTGTTTACAATACCGCGTTGGTAATAAAGCATCATTTGTTCGACTGCAACTTCTGGGGTAGCTAGCTTTAGCTTGGTACCTAGCTAGCACCAATACAACCAGCCTGAAAACAATGACCAGTAGAAACTGCAGTCATTTTCATTATTCTCAGCAATGATTTCAAATCAAATTGTATTTGTCACATACACATCGTTAGCAGATGTTAATGCGAGTGTAGCGAAATGCTTCTAGTGCCGACAATGCAGTAATAACCAACAAGTAGTCTAATCTAACAATTTCACAACAACTACCAACAACTACACAAGTGTAAAGGGATGAAGAATATGTACATAAAGCTATATGAATGAGTGATGGTACAGAACGGCATTGGCAAGATGTATCGCGCACAGTACATATATTTTTTTCTTTATTTAACTAGGCAAGTCAGTTAAGAACCAATTCTTATTTTCAATGACGACCCTGAGCAGGTCAACTGCCTGGGGCAGAACGACAGAACGGCAGAACTGTCAGCTCGGGGGTTTGAACTTCCAGTTACTTCCAGTTACTAGTCCAACGCTCTAACCACTAGGCTACCCTGCCGGGTATGTAAACATATATAAGTGGCATTGTTTAAAGTGGCTAGTGATACATGTATTACAGAAAGATGGCAAGATGCAGAAGATGTAAACATTATATTAAATTATATAAATATAGATATATTAAACATTATATTAAGTGGCATTGTTTAAAGTGGCTAGTGATACATTTTTTACATACATTTTTCCATTATTAAAGTGGCTGGAGTTGAGTCAGTATGTTGGCAGCAGCCACTCAATGTTAGTGGTGGCTGTTTAACAGTCTGATGGCCTTGAGATAGAAGCTATTTTTCAGTCTCTCGGTCCCTGCTCTGATGCACCTGTACTGAGCTCGCCTTCTGGATGATAGCGGGGTGAACAGGAAGTGGCTCGGGTGGTTGTTGTCCTTGATGATCTTTATGGCCTTCCTGTGACATCGGGTGGTGTAGGTGTCCTGGAGGGCAGGTAGTTTGCCCCCCCCGGTGATGCGTTGTGCAGACCTCACTACCCTCTGGAAAGCCTTACGGTTGTGGGTGGAGCAGTTGCCGTACCAGGCGGTGATACAGCCCGACAGAATGCTCTCGATTGTGCATCTGTAAAAGTTTGAGTGCTTTTGGTGACAAGCCAAATTTATTCAGCCTCCTGAGGTTCAAGAGGCGCTGCTGCGCCTTCTTCACCACACTGTCTGTGTGGGTGGACCAATTCAGTTTGTCCGTGATGTGTACGCCGAGGAACTTAAAACTTACTACCCTCTCCACTACTGTCCCGTTGATGTGGATAGGGGGGTGTTCCCTCTGCTGTTTCCTGAAGTCCACGATCATCTCCTTTGTTTTGTTGACGTTGAGTGTGAGGTTATTTTCCTGACACCACACTCAGAATGCCCTCACCTCCTCCCTGTAAGCCGTCTCGTCGTTGTTGGTAATCAAGCCTACCACTGTAGTGTCGTCTGCAAACTTGATGATTGAGTTGGAGGCGTGCATGGCCACGCAGTCGTAGGTGAACAGGGAGTACAGGAGAGGGCTCAGAACACACCCTTATGGGGCCCCAGTGTTGAGGATCAGCGGGGTGGAGATGTTGTTACCTACCCTCACCACTTGGGGGCAGCCCGTCAGGAAGTCCAGTACCCAGTTGCACAGGTCGGGGTCGAGACCCAGGGTCTCGAGCTTGATGACGAGTTTGGAGGGTACTATGGTGCTAAATGCTGAGCTGTAGTCGATGAACAGCCTTCTCACATAGGTATTCCTCTTGTCCAGATGGGTTAGGGCAGTGTGCAGTGTGGTTGCGATTGCGTCGTCTGTGGACCTATTTGGGCGGTAAGCAAATTGGAGTGGGTCTAGGGTGTCAGGTAGGGTGGAGGTGATATGGTCCTTGACTAGTCTCTCAAAGCACTTTATGATGAGGGAAGTGAGTGCTACGGGGCAGTAGTCGTTTAGCTCAGTTACCATAGCTTTCTTGGGAACAGGAACAATGGTGGCCCTCTTGAAGCATGTGGGAACAGCAGACTGGGATAAGGACTGATTGAATATGTCCGTAAACACACCAGCCAGCTGGTCTGCGCATGCTCCGAGGACGCGGCTGAGGATGCCGTCTGGGCATGCAGCCTTGCGAGGTTTAACACATTTAAATGTTTTACTCACGTTGGCTGCAGTGAAGGAGAGTCCGCAGGGTTTGGATGCGGGCCGTGTCAGTGGCACTGTATTGTCCTCAAAGCGAGCAAAGAAGTTGTTTAGTCTGTCTGTGAGCAAGACATCCTGGTCCACAACAGAGCTGATTTTTTTTTTTTGCAATCCGTGATTGACTGTAGACCCTGCCACATACCTCGTGTCTGAGCAGTTGATTTGCAACTCTACTTTGTGTCTATACTGACGCTTAGCTTGTTTGATTGCCTTGCGGAGGGAATAGCTACACTGTTTGTATTCGGTCATGTTTCCGGTCACCTTGCCCTGGTTAAAAGCAGTGGTTCACACTTTCAGTTTCGCGCGAATGCTGCCATCAATCCACGGTTTCTGGTTTGGGAATGTTTTAATAGTTGCTGTGGGTACGACATCGCCGATGCACTTGCTAATAAACTCGCTCACCGAATCAGCGTATTCGTCAATGTTGTTGTTTGACGCAATGCGGAACATATCCCAATCCACGTGATCTAAGCAATCTTGAAGCATGGAATCAGATTGGTCGTTGAACAGACCTAGGAATCCTTGTGAGTAAGTATTAGTATTAGCTAGGTTGCCACTTGAATTGATTGCCTATTGAGTTGATTTCCTATTGAAATTGAATTTCAGTTCATGAAAATAAATAGCTATCCTGCAACTTAACCCCGTTGCCCAAAGCTAACATTATAAGCAGCCAGCTAGCTTCATCTGGCTAGTGAGGCTCGACCAGAACAGGTTGTGTTGTAAAGCTAGCTACAATAAGGATTAGGCACAATAGTGGAATTTGAGGTTTGCCTTCAAAATAAAAGCATGTCATTGACAGTGAAGCAAATAGAATTATGCTATACTTTTATTTTGAAGGCTAACTGCAAAGTCCACTACTGTGGCTAATCCTTATTGTGACAAGCTTCACAGATGGATCTGACCACCATAAATCAAATAATATAACGGTCTTCTAAATTAGGGTTATTTTAGATGATGACACCTAGCTATATAGTTAGCTAGCGAACTATAGCCACTGAAACAGATGTTGTTTTGCTATGTTTTTGGGGAAGAACATTGTTTGCATCCATGAGCTAGCTAGCTTTTTATGACCAGCACTGTAGGTGCACGAGACACCTTTACCAGCATCATAGCATACATATCAATGAATCGTGGTGACGTATGAAATTCTAGTGCTAGTGTAACCAATGTGTAATAACTACCTAAAAAAAATGTATGAACGCGTTAAATATTTTTGTGAAGTGCAATCATATTCAGGTCCTGATTGGTCAAATAGTGTTATTTGATGCATGTCTTTTTTTGACACGCAAAGACCCAAACGGCGTCCCATAGAAATCCTGGTTGAGAATGAAACGGCTGAACAACGAAACAGCACAGCAAGTAAGTGAAAGAAATAGGTTTTGATGATGTTTTACTGATAATGGGGACATAAGTAAATGGAAACAATAACTTTTTGGTCAGTGTGGTGTGTGTGTAACCTTTATTTAACTAGGCAAGTCAGTTAAGAACAAATTCTTATTTACAATGACGGCCTACCCCGGCCAAACCTGGACGACGCTGGGCCAATTGTGCGCCACTCTATGGGACTCCCAATCACGGCCAGATGTGATACAGCCTGGATTCGAATCAGGGACTGTAGTGACGCCTCTTGCACTGAGATGCAGTGACTTAGACCGATGTGTCCATTTGTGTGTGTTAACTATTTAAACTGTACTAAAAAGCTTAAAAGGCCGCAAAAATGGTCAATATCAGGATCAGCTTTTTTTGTCAAGGAAAATATCACGTCGGTATCGGCCAAAAATATAATAATGATGCATCACTCAAGGCAAGGGATGGTTACTTTGAAGAATCTCAAATCTAAATTACATTTGTTTATCACTTTTTTGGTTACTACATGATACTACTAACCCTAACCCATATGTGTTATTTCATAGTTGTTATGTCTTCACTGTATACACTGCTCAAAAAAATAAAGGGAACACTAAAATAACACATCCTAGATCTGAATGAATGAAATATTCTTATTAAATACTTTTTTCTTTACATAGTTGAAAGTGCTGACAACAAAATCACACAAAAATGATCAATGGAAATCACAACAGCATGTGAAATTTATTGTCAATCAGTGTTGCTTCCTAAGTGGAGTTTGATTTCACAGAAGTGTGATTGACTTGAAGTTACATTGTGTTGTTTAAGTGTTCCCTTTATTTTTTTGAGCAGTTATATATATAATGAGGTGTGTCCAAACTTTTGACTGCTACTGTGTCTTTTGCACCAATTCTATGAACTCACCTTGTAGTGTCTGTCTTTACCTCCTCTCCCTCGCTGTCCTTCTGCCCATTGTCTTCTCCTGCATGTATTCCAAGGAATGGTTTCTGATGGTCATGAAGAGGGTGGTGTCAGAGGAGAAGAACCATAAAATAAAAGATATTTAGGAGATTTGTAGAGAATAAAGAGACTACAGGTTGAATCTCTGCTGACCTTCCTGTGTCTGGCTCCATCAATGTTTACGTCCTCTTCCTCCTCCCCAGATACTTGCTTTTTATGCTGTGGGGCTTTTGGGGCCTCAGTTGGATCGTCAGGTTGACTAACCGTTTCCGTATCCTGGGATATGGTGTTTGTCTGAGGTTTCTCAGGCTAAGGGATAGCGAGAACAAGTAAATGAATTGTATATTGTGCAGAATATCAAGACATGAGCAGCTGAGTCACAGTTGTAAGTATACATCTGTCATTTAGGCAACTTATGGTTAAAATAAGAACGATGGGTGTTTGTGTTATGCCATCACTACGTCTCGGCTTGTCTTTTTTTTTTTTACCCCTTTTTCTCCCCAATTTTGTGCTATTGAGTAAGCAATGCAAAGACAGAAAACAGTACATGACAATGGACTTGATCATCTTTTAATATTTCATCATTGTTTTGCTGCAAGTTGTTTCATGTTTATTGTGTGATTTACAAGTACATCATGTAGGCTTAAAGAGTCCAGCAAGAGCACACCTAGACCTATACCATGTACTTATATACACACGCACACAGAAAACCCCTTTGCCTCTATCTGTTACTACTAGAGCGAAACATGTTATTCATAAATCAGAAGCATTCCTGAAACATCGAACATCTGGATTTGATCACTTCGACAAGGTTACTTTGAACATGAATGAAATAACAGCTTCTAATCTCCAATGACCATTGATTGTCACTGCTTGGGTGGTCTTCAGTCTACAGTGCCTTGCGAAAGTGTTCGGCCCCCTTTAACTTTTCAACCTTTTGCCACATTTCAGGCTTCAAACATAAAGATATAAAACTGTATTTTTTTTGTGAAGAATCAACAACAAGTGGGACACAATCATGAAGTGGAACGACATTTATTGGATATTTCAAACTTTTTTAACAAATCAAAAACTGAAAAATTGGGCGTGCAAAATGATTCCCTTTACTTTCAGTGCAGCAAACTCTCTCCAGAAGTTCAGTGAGGATCTCTGAATGATCCAATGTTGACCTAAATGACTAATGATGATAAATACAATCCACCTGTGTGTAATCAAGTCTCCGTATAAATGCACCTGCACTGTGATAGTCTCAGAGGTCCGTTAAAAGCGCAGAGAGCATCATGAAGAACAAGGAACACACCAGGCAGGTCCGAGATACTGTTGTGAAGAAGTTTAAAGCCGGATTTGGATACAAAAATATTTCCAAGCTTTAAACATCCCAAGGAGCACTGTGCAAGCGATAATATTGAAATGGAAGGAGTATCAGACCACTGCAAATCTACCAAGACCTGGCCGTCCCTCTAAACTTTCAGCTCATACAAGGAGAAGACTGATCAGAGATGCAGCCAAGAGGCCCATGATCACTCTGGATGAACTGCAGAGATCTACAGCTGAGGTGGGAGACTCTGTCCATAGGACAACAATCAGTCGTATATTGCACAAATCTGGCCTTTATGGAAGAGTGGCAAGAAGAAAGCCATTTCTTAAAGATATCCATAAAAAGTGTCGTTTAAAGTTTGCCACAAGCCACCTGGGAGACACACCAAACATGTGGAAGAAGGTGCTCTGGTCAGATGAAACCAAAATTGAACTTTTTGGTAACAATGCAAAACGTTATGTTTGGCGTAAAAGCAACACAGCTGAACACACCATCCCCACTGTCAAACATGGTGGTGGCAGCATCATGGTTTGGGCCTGCTTTTCTTAAGCAGGGACAGGGAAGATGGTTAAAATTGATGGGAAGATGGATGGAGCCAAATACAGGACCATTCTGGAAGAAAACCTGATGGAGTCTGCAAAAGACCTGAGACTGGGACGGAGATTTGTCTTCCAACAGGACAATGATCCAAAACATAAAGCAACATCTACAATGGAATGGTTCAAAAATAAACATATCCAGGTGTTAGAATGGCCAAGTCAAAGTCCAGACCTGAATCCAATTGAGAATCTGTGGAAAGAACTGAAAACTGCTGTTCACAAATGCTCTCCATCCAACCTCACTGAGCTCGAGCTGTTTTGCAAGGAGGAATGGGAAAAAATGTCAGTCTCTCGATGTGCAAAACTGAGAGACATACCCCAAGCGACTTACAGCTGTAATCGCAGCAAAAGGTGGCGCTACAAAGTATTAACTTAAGGGGACTGAATAATTTTGCACGCCCAATTTTTCAGTTTTTGATTTGTTAAAAAAGTTTGAAATATCCAATAAATGTCGTTCCACTTCATGATTGTGTCCCACTTGTTGTTGATTCTTCACAAAAAATACAGTTTTATATCTTTATGTTTGAAGCCTGAAATGTGGCAAAAGGTCGCAAAGTTCAAGGGGGCCGAATACTTTCGCAAGGCCCTGACAAAATGAAAAACAAAAACAATCTAAAGAAAATCCAAGTACTAGGCTACATGGTTAATGAACATTACTATTCTCATATTGCTGTTGGATCATCATTTCATTGATTGAGAGAGAAAGAACACATATAGACCACTCACCTTTCTACCACTGGGAGTGGTGTGTGTTTTCCCCTGGGACGATGATGAACTAGACGAACCTGAGGACGACGACCCTGAGTCAGAATCTGAGGAGTCATTCGACGAGGAAGACCGTCTTCCCAGCTTTTCTTCTTTCTTTTGACTTCTCTCCCTTCCTTTTTCTACCTTGCCTTCCACTGGTTGGGGTGAGGGAGGTAGCACAGCTCCCGCTGGACCTGAGGGGGCGTTTGCTTCTCTGGCCATCTCTCCCACCGCCTGTTTGTCTGTCTCCTCTCTATGTGCTTGGACATGCTCCTCTGAGACCAGGCTCTTACCCTTTTCTTCTTCAGGACTCTTGCCCAGTGTGGCAATCACTGGGGTCTCCCTCTCTGGCCCTGTCGTCCCCGACGTGTCTGCTCCAGAAACAGGGACCCCCTGACTTGCAGGCTTCTTTGGTGCTGTTTGCCAAGCAGAAGGCTGGGCCCCCTGCTGAGTACCTTCCTGCTCTGGTTCCCCAGGTTTGCTGGGGGACTGGAGAGCTAAGGACTGAGGATGGGGGCTTTCAGAGAATGTACGGGGCCTCTTGATGACCCCGGATGCAGAAGACTGGGATAGAACTATGGGGTCCCTCAAGAAACGGAACTTCTTGAAGGAGGACTGGGGTGACAGAGACGTTGCTAGAGATTGTGACAGGGGCGTACCAGATTCAGCTGGCCGGTTGTCTCTTAATGCTTTTTGGGGTAGGGATGGCACTTTGGGCTCCCCACCCTCCTCTGTTGCCGCCATCTTACCTGCTCCTGTGGAGAGGGGAGGAGTAGGCAGGGGGGTAAGACCAAACTCACAACTACGCTTCCATGGAGGAAGATGACAATCCCTCTCCTCTTTCTCTCTCTGCGAGGACTTCTGTTCCAAAGCTCTCTCCCTCTCCTCTTTCTCTCTCTGCAAGGCCTTCTGTTCCAAAGCTCTCTCCCTCTCCACTTTCTCTCTGTGCAAGGCCTTCTCCTGTTCCAAAGCTCTCTCCTTCTCCTCTTTCTCTCTGTGCAAGGCCTTCTCCTGTTCCAAAGCTCTCTCCTTCTCCTCTTTCTCTCTCTGCAAGGCCTTCTCCTGTTCCAAAGCTCTCTCCCTCTCCTCTTTCTCTCTGTGCAAGGCCTTCTCCTGTTCCAAAGCTCTCTCCCTCGCCTCCCTCTCTCTGTGCAAGGCCTTCTCCTGTTCCAAAGCTCTCTCCCTCGCCTCCCTCTCTCTGTGCAAGGCCTTCTCCTGTTCCAAAGCTCTCTCCCTCGCCTCCTTCTCTCTCTGCAAGGCCTTCTCCTGTTCCAAAGCTCTCTCCCTCTCCTCTTTTTCTCTCTGTAGGACCTTCTCCTGTTCTAAGGCTCTCTCCCTCTCCTCTCTTTCTTTCTCCATGGTTCTTTCTTTCTCAAGGGCTTTCTTCCTTTCGATTCTTTCTTGCTCCAAAGCCCTCACCTTCTCCTCCCTCTCTTTCTCCTTCATCTCCCGTTCCAAAGCTTTCTGCCGCTCTAGCTCCAAAACCTTTACCCTCTCCATACGCTCTAGCTCCAAAACCTTTACCCTCTCCATACGCTCTAGCACCAAAGCCTTCTCCTCCTCCCTCTCTCTCTCCAAAACCTTTACCCTCTCCATACGCTCTCTCTCCAAAACCTTTACCCTCTCCATACGCTCTAGCACCAAAGCCTTCTCCTGCTCCCTCTCTCTCTCCAAAGCCTTCTCCTCCTCCCTCTCTCTCTCCAAAACCTTTACCCTCTCCATACGCTCTAGCACCAAAGCCTTCTCCTGCTCCCTCTCTCTCTCCAAAGCCTTCTCCTGCTCCCTCTCTCTCTCTAAAACCTTTACCCTCTCCATACGCTCTAGCACCAAAGCCTTCTCCTGCTCCCTCTCTCTCTCCAAAACCTTTACCCTCTCCATACGCTCTAGCACCAAAGCCTTCTCCTGCTCCCTCTCTCTCTCCAAAGCCTTCTCCTCCTCCCTCTCTCTCTCCAAAGCCTTTTCCTTCCTCTCTCTCTCCAAAGCCTTTTCCTTCCTCTCGCTCTCCAAAGCCTTTTCCTTCCTCTCGCTCTCCAAAGCCTTTTCCTTCCTCTCGCTCTCCAAAGCCTTCTCCTCCCTCTCCAAAGCTTTCTCCTTCTCTCTCTCCTGCTCCAAAGCTCGCTCTCGTTCCATGGCTCTCTGCTTTTCTAATTGCATAGCTTTCTCTCGCTCTTCCCTCTCTTTTGCCAAAGCTTTCTCTCTTTCCTCCTCTTCTCGTTCAAGAGCTTGCGCCCTCTCTCGCGCCAAAGCCCGCTCCTTCCTTTCTTGCTCCAAAGCTTTCTCTCGCTCCAAAGCCTTCTCCCTCTCCTTCCGCTCTCGCGACAAAGCTTTCTCTCTCTCCTTCCTCTCTCGCTCCAAAGCCCTTTCCCTCTCTTGCTCCACAGCATGCTGTTGCTCAAATACTCTCTGCCTCTCCAGGCTTTCCTGCTCCACGGCACCAAGTCGCTCTTGCTCAGGGGATTTTTCTCTTTCACTCTCTGCCTGCAGGTCCTTTTCCTTGTTGTTTTCTTGCGGCCATGCAGCATCTCTCTCTTCCATAATAGTGGGCCTAAGCACACTCACAGGAACTTCACTGTGGGGGAGATGGCCTCCAAGAGCTCCCTGGTTTGTTACTGGAACCAGTCTGGGGAAGGGCAAACTGGCTGCAGCATTGGTTGTGTGGGTGATGGCAGACACTGTGCCCTCTTGAGGACCTCTACCAGAAGACATTGTTGCAGTTGCAGCATTGTTGTCCTGCCTCTCTGCATCCCCACGCCCATGCCACCCAACTCCAGAGAAAGCCCCCTCTGATGCCATTTTGCGTGCCAGCAGGGTCAGTGGGCCAGGCTTGCGCTCTGTTTTGCTTTGTGGATCTGGGCTGCTACTACAACTGCCACTGCTAGAGGAGCCAGAGCTGGAGGTACTGGAAGTACGCTGCCTAGCTGGGGGCTCACCTGGACTAGGGGGGCTTTGTTTAGGGGTATCAGGCAGTGGGAATGATAACTCTGGGGGAGGGGAGGGAGGAGGGGTAGGCTGTCGAAGCTGCGGAGACAATAGGGGGGGAATGTGCTGTGGGTGTTGGCGGGATCCTCCAGACCTTGCTCTTGCTAGTTGGCCTCTTGGTGGCTCTCCTAGATTCCTCCTCCTGGCACCGCTATCCCAGTCCTCATCAGCGCCGTCATCATCACTATCTGCTGGGACTTGACTAGAGGTTGGGACTCTCTCTGGTCTCTGCTCGTCAACAGCTACACGCACAGCCAGAGAGGCAACAGCAGCAGAGGTAGGGGCAGGTGGAGGAGACACATGGCCGTCTCTGGACATGTGCCCCTCTCCCTCTCTTGCTGGGCCTGCTAGTCCCTTTCCCTCTGAGAGGCCAAAAAGTTTGCGCTGGTCAACCAACACGGGTGCGACATCCTGATGAGGTCAGAAAGAGAGTTGAGATCGAGTATGTAGCAGGACTATGCCAGAGTTTCTCCCATGCAAGCAATTATTCAAGCCTAGATTAAAGTGCATGTAAGATCAGGTCAATCATGCAAGATTCTCATACATGCAAGTTGTACAACAAGAGACTTAAAAACTTGAAAGAATACAGTGATTAGTCTGCAAAAAACCTGGTCTGGGGCAGCACAGGCAGCGCTGTTATTGTCCTGTGTGTGGTCCTCTTTGTCTGTATCTGGAAAAACATAGTAATGATATGTAAGAGGGGAAAGTACCCTCAGCAAGAAATGAGTCAGCTGATCTGATTTGATACACAAACAAAGCTCTCTCAGTAAAGGCATGGAGCGGTCATGTAAACTACTCGAGCATAAACCCAAAGCCAATATTTACAGGTGAGGGGGGGCACTGCCAACTTACCATCATCTTCAACTGCTTCCCGGGCCTCTCTCTCCAGACGCTGCCTCAAGAGCTCCTGCTGTTTTGCCAAATACTGCTTTATGAAGCTGTTCTGGCTCATCTCTTCACCAATCTGAAATACACAAGACAAACAGAGACTAATAAAATCCTTGCCGATAACCATCCTCTTGAAGAAGTAATCAGAGAAACTGCCAAATATCTACAAGGAGACAATTTAATTATGTTATGGTTCAATCTAAAAAAAAACTACAAAAATAAGGAAGAAAGTCACACTATACATACTCCCAACAATTTAATGGGTAAACCTAACCAATGTTATTCTTCATGGTGCTAAAACATGATCCTTGCTATGCAACATCTTGATAGGTCTCACCTGAGAGTTTGGCTGCAGTCCTATGTGATGGTGTGAGGTTCTCTGGAGGTTCTCCAGCATGAGAGCCTGTCAAACATAAGAAGGAATTATGACAAACAGTAAACAACCGTTAACTCCCTAAATAATTAGTAATTGTTGTATTGCATCTGATAATCATGTTGTTGAGCTTGCTCCACGATGTGCTCAGAGGAAAGCACACGCGGCAGGCACAGGCATGTGTGAACCAGTATCTGGGCCGAGGAGGACACGATGAATATCATCCTTCTCTGCCCAGATACTGGTTCAACTGACATGGAACACTTCAGCAAAACATCAAAGTCAAGATCAACGTCTCATAGTCGTAGAAGAAGCGTAGATTTATATTGGCCATACAACCCGTAACTAGTTAGTAGGCATTATAATATATTTAAAAACTACTTGTTTGTTAGATGCATCTCACGCTACTTGCAATCCAGTTGGATGGCTAACATCACATCTTCTAATTATACATTCAAGCAAGAATTCGTAGAGGATCCGAGGCCCAAAACCAAATAACATGTACTTATTATTATTCATTATTTTGTTTACTACGCTTCCCAAAAGCTTACTAGGTTAAAGTACAGTAAATAGAATATTACTTTGCAGGCTCGTCCACGTTGTATAACCTCCCCCCCAACTCGTGCACATCAACAAAGCGCAGACTTTGCCGCGGTCGATAAAACTAGTTATCACCAGCAATAGTTAGCTATCAGACGTGTCTCATATGAACAACACACGTCCATTTAAACTTCGGTTAACAAGTTATTCATCAAACGAGCCATAAAATGTTTTACAACATAGCACAAAGCTTCCAGCGACGAAAAAACATCAACACCACATAAAGTAAACAGCACACACATTTTTATTCTCAAACTAGGCAAGCACTCCGGCCTGCAAGACAAGCATCCGCCAGTCTACTATCCAACACCGAGGGTTTAGTGACTGCAGGTTATAAATTGTCTCTGACCCTTAACGAAACGTACCCCTTTGAGTCTCTTAACGAGAGTATTTTTCTGTCCGCTTTTAGGAAGTCCGCGCTCCTCTAAAGCAGCTTTCAAATCCGCCACGCGAAGTGATTGTAGCGGCCTCCCGTCCAGTTTAACGTCTTCGAGGTCCGCCATTTTCCCTTTCCACTCGTTCGCGTCAGCAACGCCTTCCTTCAACCAACGTCAGAGTAGACAACTTCTGGCAGAAGTGTAAACTGAATGTCATTCTTAGATTTTATTAAAATAGGATACATACATTGGATGGTGGATTGTTATCTACACACGCTATTCACTGTGAATTTGCAGAAATAACATACCTAAACTTTATTTTGAAATGGTAATTTCCTACATTATGTTATTTGTGCCGACAGGGGGTACTCTTTCACGTGTCCAAATCATCTTTGGGTCATGTCAAATGAGAAGGGGACCCATAATTATCTTTGGCCTGACCGCCGCCGTGTCTAGAGAAACCAGAGAGAAAGAGAAAGAGAGAGACCCAACTCAGCGGAAAATCTGTCTCCCTCCAGCAGGTGCCAATTTTTCATTGTTTCGCACACCAAGCAAGGATTTTTTTGTATGGAGATCACCGAGTTTGAGTTTTTACCCGACAAAGTCATGTTAGGATATATATCTGTTATCCTGTTAACTTTTGTGCCGAATCCACTGCAGTGTTTATGGTCATGTTGCAGGAGTGTGTAGGAGGGTGATTCCAAGATGTGGGAATTGTGCAGGGGAGCATGGGACTGAGTATGCTGTAGTTTTGGTGGATAAAATTGTGTCACCTATAGGGATCCTCATGTTGCTGGGGATCGGAAGTGTCCGGTGCAATAGAGGCAGGTTGAGGTGACCAGAGTCAGAATAGTGCAAAGGAGTCGTATGCAGAGAAGAAAGTAGAGGAGGATGGGTCAAGGGTGAGAGGATCCTTGTGAGTAGTAGATCTGTGCCAGTACAGATGGATGGGCCAATGAGTGATATGCATCGGTAAAGTTGGCTTCTTAGCATTCATAGCAGTGGTTATCCACTGTACCGCAGAAATATAACGTAAATAACAGAAAATAGATTTTGTGGTGGCAGCTGCAGATAAGTATTTGGGTATACGAGATTTGACTTAAGAAGAGTTACAGGGTGTGTTGAGTGGTGGTGTCCTGTCCTCTCAGGTCATTGGCATGGTGCAGGAGCAGATAGGGTCAAGTAGTGGAATGGGGTAGTGGGTTTTTGAGTGTAGGTTTAGTTGGAAGGTTTTTTTTTATGAAATAGTGGTATATGTGTAGTGTTAATTGATGGTGCAATGTTTCGCTTTTATATGTGTGTATCACAAAATGTTACATGTTTGACCACACACACTACCGCACAGTAGGTGGCGGCATGCACAAACAAAATGTGCGAACGCCAAGATACCAAAGAAGAAGAATACAGGGCCATAATTGCTGCAGCATGACTAAAATAGCGTCCTGGCCCTGCAATACATGAGCAACTCGCTGTCTGTATGACACTTGTCGTTGATGCTAGTACCCACGCCTTGTGATGAGATGAGTATAGGCTCTGACTCGGCACTACGTCTGCTTTTAAGTAGACAAGGTCGTCTCCAACATCCTTCAATAATATCCGTCCGACTTTGTTACCGTGTAGGTATTGGTACGCCTCCGGACTTTTTAAGTTGCTCATCGCCTTACCATCGCAAGCTACGGATTCAACAAAGTAAGTACGTGATACAAGACGACTTCGTCACGTCATCTTCCCAACCATCAATTACGGAGGGTAGAGGTAGGCTAATAATACCCGTCAGGTTGTGTTCCCATATCATTATTCGTTTTTGCAAGCTCTGCATGAATGTTTGTTTACTTCGAAACGGAAATAACGCCCATAATTCGCGCAAGGCATCATGGGACACAGGACACTCATGCATAGAACAATGAGAGATATTTCACCGGATGTATAAATGTGAAGCATCCGGTTGACATTTCCACTCACGACCAAAAGTGAGAGGAAGCCCAGTGGCTGAAGGTGGAACTACATGGATTTTGGCCCACATTCTGATAATTTACTCATCGGTGACACATTTGATCTCAATAGTTTTTTTCGTCTCAATACAGTTTGTTCCCGAAACTAGAATATGTTACGAACAGAGTGGACTAAGTTTTGTAGACTCGAGCCTTTGCCAAAATGTCAAAAAATTGCGTTGTTTAAGAGTGCAAATGTGAATTGAGTTATTGTACACGCAGACTTCAGAGTATGCGTTCCCCAACTGGGAAATGTACGCTAAAACGCGCCAATAAGATTGCGCTAGCTCGTACTTGGCTCTGCCCACTATGGCTCATTTGTTCCAATTTGAAACGATAGGCTGTGGTCTATCTTGGTTTAGTTATACAATATATTTGATGCTAGTGCTGCTCGGTTCAGTTGGAGGTTGCAACATGTTGAAAATAATAACGTGACTTGTAAAAAAAAAAAACGCTTAATGGTGAGGAATGTGTTTTAGATATCTAAGCATGTCTGGTGGTTAAGTCGTTAATTTTCCATATCAAATGTTACCGGCGTTTGGTACACTGCTAACTACCAAACAAGGAAGTGCCATTGCTGTCTAGCTAGCTACTGTTGTGGTCGAAGCAGATATAATTAACACAAACAACTGGTTACGATAGCCAGCTATCGATATAACATGATCGAAGGGGATGTCCAAGTTCGGTGGTAAACTAGCCCTTGATCATGACTATCAGTTCTATTACACATACAAGTAATTGGACGAAGGCGTATTCTGTGGGGTGGGGAGATTTGTCAAGAGCCACGTCGCTTGTGGTACGGTTTTGGAAGCATAATATTTCATATAGGCCAAAAACAAAAGGTGAAATTGATACACCCATTTTATAGGGTCACCACACAGACATATTGACATGTTACAGAGCTTGTTTACGGAAGCCAGAGTTGACTACCAGTGCTAATGAGCTATCAGCATCCCCGAACACTTGTGTGTAAATGGAAGTCAGACGGCACAAATATGTTGTCCCTGGAAAAATAGTTGGCTGTGTTAAAACGGTGTACTGTACAGGAGGTTTGTGGCACCTTAATTGGGGAGGACAAGCTCGTGGTAATTGCTGGAGTGGAATGGTATCAAACATGGTTTCCATTAATTATTATTTTTTCCTGTGAACTGAAAATAGAGGAATTTGTTTCTTAGTATCAATTCACGTTTAGATGGAGCATTTGGCTGTTTTGGCTTCTAGAGCCAGTTTGCCCTAACATGTACGGACTAAGGATTAACATCCTTGGACTAAGGATTAACATTATGCTCAATTAGTCCAACATTGGGCTAGGTGGTAACTAACATATCCTGATCCTGTATCTATTAGGCTAGCTAGTTGGACATGCCATCTCATCTGTTTATGTAAATATGACATGAGACATTTATTTACCATGTTTTTATTCTGTTTTTCCAAAGATGTCCTGGTTCTTCCATGTCAATCAAGGCTCAAACCAGCAGCCCCCTGTCATGATGCCCCCAGCTGCTGGTGCCCTGTCTAGCAACACACACTATCCGACAATCAGTAGCAACACACTGGATACAGCTAACACTGCTGGGCAGGGTTGGCTCTGCACACAGTCCAGTTCGTCTTCACCCAGCCTGGCAGACTTTCCGTCAGTACCACAGGGTTTAGTGCCTCCCAGCTTGGAGAACCTATCTTGTACCTCTCTGAAGTCAGCGGCAGGCAGAGAGCCCCTACCACTCTCCTACGTAACTCTTCAGGAGCAGCGTTGTGTATTGAGCTGGTTCTTGAGCTGGAGCACTACCCAGAGGGAAAGGTTTCTGCAGGACCTGTTGGGGAAAGCTGTGCCAGGGAAAGTGTGTACCCTCCTCGAGTCGCTCAATACGCTACAGGTACAACCCATCCTGCTATCACAATTATTTAATGGTTTGTCCTACAGTTCGTTACCAGCTACTAGTAATGTAACAGTCATGTCGATCTCATTTGCACTGAAACCTCGCCACCATCTGTTCCTTTCTGATTCTAGGTTAAGGACAGCCCACCAAATATTTTTGAGTGCCAACTGCGCCTCTGGACCCAATGGTTTGAGTCATGGAATGAGGAGGAGAGGAACAGTTTCCTGCACATTCTAGAAGAGAGAGACCCAATCTTTGTTGCCCACTTTTACAGAGGTGTAGCTGGGACAGCAGGCAGAGATTGAGGGATACAGGAGAAGAGGGTGTAGAATGGATAGGCAATGCGTGGGTGGAAGACAGAAACAAGTTAGGTTGGAGTGGTACATAGGGAAGCATATGTGTGGAGACAGTGAAGAACAGGCCAGTGGTTAAGAGCATTGGGCCAGTAACTGACAGGTTGCTGGTTCGAATCCCTGAGCCAACTAGGTTAAAAATGTTGATGTGCCCTTGAGCAAGGCACTTAACCCTAATTGCTCATGTAAGTCATTCTGGATAAGAGTGTCTGCTAAATTACTAAAATATATGTACAATTGTTTTCTGGCTAGGGCTGAGATGAATCTAGTAACATGAGGAAGCCCTTATAGTATTGATACATTCTGTTGACCACATACTTGAGGGTATTACAGAAGATGGACTGAATAAGGTGAACATATTTATTTAATTCTCTACCAAACGAATGGATAGCTGTAATATCCTTATTGATCAACCTTTTTCCTCTTCTCTCAGTGCAGTTACACCATGGCTGTGTTCAGGTAAAATGGAGTGAGTGTAGACTAGAGGTAGATAAAGTGAGAGGCCAGGTCCAATTCTGTTACCAGTGGGAATGCTTCTACTTCTGTAATGATCTTGAACAGTTTTTCTACAATGCCAGAAATAAAATGCCATTTCATAGATCAGGTGCAATATTTTATTTGTTGAATGATTGAAAATGCATAATTGAAATTACTTTATCTTGAATCACTACCACAGAAAATGAAATGAAATGTGATTTTATACAGAAATTAATTTGATTTCAAATGCATTCTCTAGTCTATCCATGACACCGAACCAACACGAGTTAAGACAATCGGAGCATCCTCATCATTAGTCTCCAGACAGGTATTGAAGAATGGATATAGTTTATCTGTGAATCTATTGCCTGTGAATGTATGGAGAAGAGACCTGGTATCTGCATTGTAGAAAGAGACCTCTCCCTTCTTGTAGTCTAAAAGTATTCCAAACTTGTGGGGGACCGCAGGCAGCTGAATATCAAGTGGCCGAGCTGCAAGGGCTTTGAGCACACCTTGTTTTGTCAAGATTATGGTCCAGTAGCCTTCTGCTGGTTTTAGTTTCAGCTGCCCCTTCCTATTAGCTGATCCTCTGGCAACTCCGATATTGTAACATGTCTTCCCAGCCACTTCAACCTCCCAGTAATTTCTCCCGCTGTTAAACCCAGTCTTTCCAAGAGCAGCAAGAGACAAGTCATACCGCCCTGGATCGTTGGGGACATTCTGTCGCTGTTGCGCTACAGACATTACTGTCTCATCCGTTGACAGAATGATTTTAGGATGGGCTGTGTCCGGGTCGAAGGCCACCTTAGCTGTGGGTAGAGAGGAATGGATATAGTAATGTTCTCTACTGCACAGAGCCAGACATTCATGCAATATCCATTCAATGTTTGTCAATTATCTTCCAGACTTACTGCTATGGACAACCGTTTCTGGATCTACCAGAAGATCTAAGAGAGGAGTGCAACCCAAACACATTGTATTAATTCACAATAAAAGCTTTGACATGTTTTTGTCTGAAAAAGGTAAACATATACATCTTACCTTGTAAATTCATCTTGAGTTTGTCATTCTCCTCTTGCAAACCTTTAGAGTGAAAGGGGAGAGACGGCCAACGTGACAACCCCTCAAAATGATTTACAGTAATTACGGCTATTGTTGAACTCTTTCACATGTTCAGTATTTGGTTTACATTATCACTGTCCTGTTGATTGGTCACTGATAATATGAATATCTCACTCTTATTCATCTCCTGTAGTCTGGCATTGTCATCCTTGCTGTCTCTGAGTTGCTGCTGCAGTCTATTGAAGGCTGCCTCCTTCTCTTGTAATTGCTGCTGCATTTTAAGCAAGTCCTCTTGGTTTTGATCTGTTTGAAGCTGTACCTCTGTGTGATAAATGTTGTTCAGTACACCAAATTCAGCAAATCATTTAAACTCCATACATCGATTCAAAGGACAATCTCACCTTTGCACCTGTGCTGGATTTCATCACATTCCATTTTCATTTCCTTCTGAAATTTCTCCAGCTCTAAAGAGATAAAAGAGAAGTTAAAATATTTTCCCCCAAAATGTCCCAAGATGACCAGAAACGATTTCAGGGACCTGTGTGTCACACCTCTGTTTTTGGAGTCAAGTCTTGCATTCAGCTTCTCCTTGGCCTTAAGTTGTTTCTGTAGCTCTGGGTAGAAGGAAAGCTAAATTAATCATAATGACAAAAGAGAATGATCTCCCAAACCCAATTACTTTTTAACACCATTCAACGTGAGATGATTATACATAAATGGAACATGGACAAACCAGCGATTTCTGATGCACTTTTATCTTTGGCTTTTGAAGCTTCCGTTTGTATCGCTTTCATTTGTTCCTGTAGTTCAATGATTTTCAGAACTGAAATAACAGAACAAAAAGGCACTGTGTAATTCAATACTAACATCAAATCATTGTATTCAACCTTTTAGAAGATTATACATGTTTAATGACTTCTAATGACTACTCTTGTCAACATACTCTGTTCTGCATTTTTGGCATCTACAGCCCTCAGTTGTGTAGTGTTTTCTTCAAGCTGCTTGCTCTTCTGCTTCAGTAGACTCTGTAGATCTGAGGAGGAAAGATATTTATTTACAGTGCAGTCGGAAAGTACAGCCTTATTCTTAAATTGATTGCATCATTTTCCCCTCTCATCAGTCTACACACAATACCCCATAATGACAAAGCAAAAACTGGTTGAGAATTTCATCAAGGATCTCTCTGTACTTTGATCCACTCATCTTTCACTCAATCCTGACGAGTCTCCCAGTCCCTTCTGCTGAAAAACATGATGCTTCCACCGCCATGCTTCACTGTGTGGATGGTATTGGTCAAATGAGCGGTGCCTGGTTTCCTCATGCCTGGCATTCAGAACAAGAGTTCAAACTTGGTTTCATCAGACCAGTAAATCCTGTTTTTCATGGTCTGAAAGTCCTGTCATGTGCTTTTTACTGAGGAGTGGCTTCCGTCTGGCCATACTACCATTAAGGACTCATTGGTGGAGTGCTGCAGAGATGGTTTTCCTTCTGGAAAGTTCGTCCATCTCCACAAAGGAACTCTGGAGCTCTGCCAGAGTGACCATCAGGTTCTCGGTCACCTCTGACCAAGGCCCTTCTCCCCGATTGCTCAGTTTGGCCGGACGGCCAGCTCTTGGAAGAGTCTTGGAAGAGGTCTGTGCATCGACCACAATCCTGTCTTGGGGTTCTACGGACAATTCCTTAGACCTCATGGCTTGGTTTTTGCTCTGACATGCACTGTCAACTGTGGGTCATTATATAGATAGGTGTGTGCCTTTCCAAATCATGTCCAATCAATTGCATTTACCACAGCTGGACTCCAATCAAGTTGTAGAAACATCAAGGATGATCAATGGAAACAGGATGCACCTGAGCTCAATTTCGGGTCTCATAGCAAAGGGTCTGAATACTTATGTCAATAAGGTATTTCAGTTTTTAAAAAATAATAGATTTGCTAAAAATAAAATATATAAACATTTTTCTCTGTCATTATGGGGTAATGTGTAGCATTTTTTATTGAATCCATTTTAGAATAAGGATGTAACGTAACAAAATATGGGAAAAGTGAGGGAGTCTGAATACTTTCTGAATACACTGTATCTTACCAATTATAATCTCCTCTGTGTTAAGATAGCGTCCACTTTAAACTAAATGTTTCCCTTCGCATCAACCCAACAAGACGTTCAATAGTATTTTAATTAAACAAAATGTACCTTCCATCTTGTCAGCACTTGTCCGTTTGAGCTCTGATAATGTTCTTTCTAACTCTGTCAGTTTGTTACGAAGTCCCATGATCTCTGCAACTGAAAAATAAAAGCATGCCACTCTGGATGAAGCATTCAAAAACAGAAGTCACCCTCCAAATAACTGAGAAATAATTAACTTGTAGATTATAGTTAAACTCCTTGAAACATGCTTGACAACTTACTGAGTTGTGGAATTCTACTGTCAGTTTCTTTCAGCTCGTCTTTCTTTTCATTCAGCTGGTCTCTCGTCTCCTGTAGCTGATTCTCTAGCTCTGAGGCACACACATTATTTCAAATGTTATCCTCTTTCCACCACAAAGTTTTCTATTACACGGTATGCCTACAGAAAAGCTCTTAATGGTAAATATAAGGATAATAAACGTTCCAGCACAATTGTAAGAGTACTGAGGATAAAGAAAAATTACAATGGCACTCACCAGCAATCTTGGCCTCAGATGACTGATTGAACTCTAACTCTTGCCTCTGCAATCTTGTCACTTGATTTTGGAGTGCAATGATCTGCAGAACTAAATGAGCAGGGACATGCAGGATGTCACAACATTCAACATTTGAAGTAACGTAGAAAATTCAAATCACGATTGCAGCCAACCCTGAAATGATAAGGCTTTTCACACTCACTCTGTTTACAGTTGCCATTGTTCTTCTCCTCGATTGTGGCAATCAATGCATCCAGTTCATTCTCAAGTGCTGTGGACAAGAATAATTGAAGAGCTTGAATGTTACAAGTATATTGGGATTTGAAAACTTCATGAATGGGCTAAATGCAGTGTATTGTCATCACACCATCCTATATGTCTACCAGTGAAGGACTATCCCTCTGAGGAAACATGATAACTATTGTTATTGGTCTAACGTGCTGAACACATAGAGACTCCTATGTTCTTCAGAACGCCTGCTACTCACCAGCAATCTGGTCAAAGTTTGTCCCATTGCTAACTCCTTTCTGCAGGTTCAAGATCTCATTCTGTATTGCAATGATCCTTAGAACTGCAACAAACAAACAGCTTAACAATTTGAGGAATATCATATACAGATAAATACTGAGCAGGCTGGACCTAAACTGTAAAAGCTGTCTGTTCAACTGAAAACAGACTATAAAAAGGCTAAATAATACGAACCGTTCTCTGGTTGAGGAGCGTTATCCTCCAGTTCCTGTGTTTTCTTTGCCAGTTCTTTGATCTTCTCATCCAGCAACTTTTGGAGCTCTGAAAGACAAGTAAAAATCATGACAGGATCAATGCTAACATATGTATATCTTTCAAAGCAAACATGATTTGCCATGAATAATGCGCAGCAACAGGGATACTCACCATTGATCTTAGTTGCAGAAGTCACAGTTCTCTTCTTTAGATCGTCTACCTCATTAGTCAGGGTCCATACCTCAAGAACTGATAGAACACATTGAAATGAGCTGAGTAGTATTCTGAATTAGAAAAATAAACGAGACTACTCGCCTCATTCATCAGTGGGCACTGATGTATATTCATCTGCTCACCGAGTTTGTCGTTGTATCCAGTTACATTGTCCAGTTTATTCATTGCAGAACCAAGCTTATCTTGCAGATCTGTGAGAGACCAATACAAATCAGCTGTTGACTAGGTTCTATTGAATAGGGTTCATATCATTTAGATCACTCAGTGTCATCAGCAAAAGGTAGAGAGAGGTGAAGCTCACTGTCATATCGGTCCTGGAGTCCAGAGCACTGTGCATCCTTATCGCCCAGCCTCTTCTCCAGGTCTGGTTTGAGAAAACAATATTAGACTGATGAGATGCGTGCTTCTGTTTCTTTACCTGTAGTTATGATTCAAGCAGCTTTGCTCATCAAGCGTCTAGTTACACAAACTGGTGAACCAGACTAATATCAGAAGGACCTGATCTTGGCTTACCTTTGTTCTGGGCCTGACATCTGGCGCTCTCTTCCTCTCTGGCCTCTAGTTGCTCCTGAAGCGCTGTAATTAAAGTACTTATGTTAGCATACTGCTACATATACTCGGTACATCATGATGACTATACATAACAATTTCCCCAAACCCATTTCTTTTTAACACTTTTCAACATGTGAGATTTTAATGATCATACATAAGTAGAACATGAGACAAAATAGACAAACCAGAGATTTCTGATGCAGTTTCATCTTTGCCTTTTGAAGCTTCAATCTGTATCTCATTCATTTGTTTCTGTAGTTCAATGATCTTCAGAACTGAAATAACAGAACAAAAAGGCACTGTGTAATTCAATACTAACATCAAATCATTGTATTCAACCTTTTAGAAGATTATACATGTTTAATGACTTCTAATGACTACTCTTGTCAACATACTCTGTTCTGCATTTTTGGCATCTACAGCCCTCAGTTGTGTAGTGTTTTCTTCAAGCTGCTTGCTCTTCTGCTTCAGTAGACTCTGTAGATCTGAGGAGGAAAGATATTTATTTACAGTGCAGTCGGAAAGTAAAGCCTTATTCTAAAATTGATTGCATCATTTTCCCCTCTCATCAGTCTACACACAATACCCCATAATGACAAAGCAAAAACTGGTTGAGAATTTCATCAAGGATCTCTCTGTACTTTGATCCACTCATCTTTCACTCAATCCTGACGAGTCTCCCAGTCCCTTCTGCTGAAAAACATGATGCTTCCACCGCCATGCTTCACTGTGTGGATGGTATTGGTCAAATGAGCGGTGCCTGGTTTCCTCATGCCTGGCATTCAGAACAAGAGTTCAAACTTGGTTTCATCAGACCAGAAAATCCTGTTTTTCATGGTCTGAAAATCCTGTCATGTGCCTTTTACTGAGGAGTGGCTTCCGTCTGGCCATACTACCATTAAGGACTCATTGGTGGAGTGCTGCAGAGATGGTTTTCCTTCTGGAAAGTTCGTCCATCTCCACAAAGGAACTCTGGAGCTCTGCCAGAGTGACCATCAGGTTCTCGGTCACCTCTGACCAAGGCCCTTCTCCCCGATTGCTCAGTTTGGCCGGGCGGCCAGCTCTTGGAAGAGTCTTGGAAGAGGTCTGTGCATCGACCACAATCCTGTCTTGGGGTTCTACGGACAATTCCTTAGACCTCATGGCTTGGTTTTTGCTCTGACATGCACTGTCAACTGTGGGTCATTATATAGATAGGTGTGTGCCTTTCCAAATCATGTCCAATCAATTGCATTTACCACAGCTGGACTCCAATCAAGTTGTAGAAACATCAAGGATGATCAATGGAAACAGGATGCACCTGAGCTCAATTTCGGGTCTCATAGCAAAGGGTCTGAATACTTATGTCAATAAGGTATTTCAGTTTAAAAAAAATAATAGATTTGCTAAAAATAAAATATATAAACATTTTTCTCTGTCATTATGGGGTAATGTGTAGCATTTTTTATTGAATCCATTTTAGAATAAGGCTGTAACGTAACAAAATATGGGAAAAGTGAGGGAGTCTGAATACTTTCCGAATACACTGTATCTTACCAATTATAATCTCCTCTGTGTTAAGATAGCGTCCACTTTAAACTAAATGTTTCCCTTCGCATCAACCCAACAAGACGTTCAATAGTATTTTAATTAAACAAAATGTACCTTCCATCTTGTCAGCACTTGTCCGTTTGAGCTCTGATAATGTTCTTTCTAACTCTGTCAGTTTGTTACGAAGTCCCATGATCTCTGCAACTGAAAAATAAAAGCATGCCACTCTGGATGAAGCATTCAAAAACAGAAGTCACCCTCCAAATAATTGAGAAATAATTGACTTGTAGATTATAGATAAACTCCTGGAAACATGCTTGACAACTTACTGAGTTGTGGAATTCTACTGTCAGTTTCTTTCAGCTCGTCTCTCTTTTCATTCAGCTGGTCTCTCGTCTCCTGTAGCTGATTCTCTAGCTCTGAGACACACACATTATTTCAAATGTTATCCTCTTTCCACCACAAAGTTTTCTATTACACGGTATGCCTACAGAAAAGCTCTTAATGGTAAATATAAGGATAATAAACGTTCCAGCACAATTGTAAGAGTACTGAGGATAAAGAAAAATTACAATGGCACTCACCAGCAATCTTGGCCTCAGATGACTGATTGAACTCTAACTCTTGCCTCTGCAATCTTGTCACTTGATTTTGGAGTGCAATGATCTGCAGAACTAAATGAGCAGGGACATGCAGGATGTCACAACATTCAACATTTGAAGTAATGTAGAAAATTCAAATCACGATTGCAGCCAACCCTGAAATGATAAGGCTTTTCACACTCACTCTGTTTACAGTTGCCATTGTTCTTCTCCTCGATTGTGGCAATCAATGCATCCAGTTCATTCTCAAGTGCTGTGGACAAGAATAATTGAAGAGCTTGAATGTTACAAGTATATTGGGATTTGAAAACTTAATGAATGGGCTAAATGCAGTGTATTGTCATCACACCATCCTATATGTCTACCAGTGAAGGACTATCCCTCTTAGGAAACATGATAACTATTGTTATTGGTCTAACGTGCTGAACACATAGAGACTCCTATGTTCTTCAGAACGCCTGCTACTCACCAGCAATCTGGTCAAAGTTTGTCCCATTGCTAACTCCTTTCTGCAGGTTCAAGATCTCATTCTGTATTGCAATGATCCTTAGAACTGCAACAAACAAACAGCTTAACAATTTGAGGAATATCATATACAGATAAATACTGAGCAGGCTGGACCTAAACTGTAAAAGCTGTCTGTTCAACTGAAAACAGACTATAAAAAGGCTAAATAATACGAACCGTTCTCTGGTTGAGGAGCGTTATCCTCCAGTTCCTGTGTTTTCTTTGCCAGTTCTTTGATCTTCTCATCCAGCAACTTTTGGAGCTCTGAAAGACAAGGACAAATCATGACAGGATCAATGCTAACATATGTATATCTTTCAAAGCAAACATGATTTGCCATGAATAATGCGCGGCAACAGGGATACTCACCATTGATCTTAGTTGCAGAAGTCACAGTTCTCTTCTTTAGATCGTCTACCTCATTAGTCAGGGTCCATACCTCAAGAACTGATAGAACACATTGAAATGAGCTGAGTAGTATTCTGAATTAGAAAAATAAACGAGACTACTCGCCTCATTCATCAGTGGGCACTGATGTATATTCATCTGCTCACCGAGTTTGTCGTTGTATCCAGTTACATTGTCCAGTTTATTCATTGCAGAACCAAGCTTATCTTGCAGATCTGTGAGAGACCAATACAAATCAGCTGTTGACTAAGTTCTATTGAATAGGGTTCATATCATTTAGATCACTCAGTGTCATCAGCAAAAGGTAGAGAGAGGTGAAGCTCACTGTCATATCGGTCCTGGAGTCCAGAGCACTGTGCATCCTTATCGCCCAGCCTCTTCTCCAGGTCTGGTTTGAGAAAACAATATTAGACTGATGAGATGCGTGCTTCTGTTTCTTTACCTGTAGTTATGATTCAAGCAGCTTTGCTCATCAAGCGTCTAGTTACACAAACTGGTGAACCAGACCAATATCAGAAGGACCTGATCTTGGCTTACCTTTGTTCTGGGCCTGACATCTGGCGCTCTCTTCCTCTCTGGCCTCTAGTTGCTCCTGAAGCGCTGTAATTAAAGTACTTATGTTAGCATACTGCTACATATACTCGGTACATCATGATGACTATACATAACAATTTCCCCAAACCCATTTCTTTTTAACACTTTTCAACATGTGAGATTTTAATGATCATACATAAGTAGAACATGAGACAAAATAGACAAACCAGAGATTTCTGATGCAGTTTCATCTTTGCCTTTTGAAGCTTCAATCTGTATCTCATTCATTTGTTTCTGTAGTTCAATGATCTTCAGAACTGAAATAACAGAACAAAAAGGCACTGTGTAATTCAATACTAACATCAAATCATTGTATTCAACCTTTTAGAAGATTATACATGTTTAATGACTTCTAATGACTACTCTTGTCAACATACTCTGTTCTGCATTTTTGGCATCTACAGCCCTCAGTTGTGTAGTGTTTTCTTCAAGCTGCTTGCTCTTCTGCTTCAGTAGACTCTGTAGATCTGAGGAGGAAAGATATTTATTTACAGTGCAGTCGGAAAGTAAAGCCTTATTCTAAAATTGATTGCATCATTTTCCCCTCTCATCAGTCTACACACAATACCCCATAATGACAAAGCAAAAACTGGTTTTGAGAATTTTTTGCATATTTATAAAAACAATAAAAAAAAAAAATGAAATATCACATTTACATAAGTATTCAGACCCTTTACTCAGTACTTTGTTGAAACACCTTTGGCAGCGATTACAGCCTCGAGTCTTCATGGGTACGAAGCTACAAGCTTGGCACACCTGTATTTGGGGAGTTTCTCCCATTCTTGTCTGCAGATCCTCTCAAACTCTGTCAGGTTGAATGGGGAGCGTCGCTGCACAACTATTTTCAGGTCTCTCCAGATATGTTCGATTGGGTTCAAGTCCGGGCTCTGGCTGTGCCACTGTAACGGATGTGAAACGGCTAGCTTAGTTAGCGGTGCGCGCTAAATAGCGTTTCAATCGGTGACGTCACTTGCTCTGAGACCTTGAAGTAGTAGTTCCAATGGCTCTGCAAGGGCTGCGGTTTTTGTGGAGCGATGGGTAACGATGCTTCGTGGGTGACTGTTGTTGATGTGTGCAGAGGGTCCCTTGTTCGCGCCCGGGTTTGGGCGAGGGGACGGTCTAAAGTTATACTGTTACACCATTCAGAGACTTGTCACAAAGCCACTTCTGCGTTGTCTTGGCTGTGTGCTTAGGGTCGTTGTCCTGTTGGAAGCTGAACCTTTGCCCTAATCTGGAGGTCCTGAGCTCTCTGGACAGGATTTCATCAAGGATCTCTCTGTACTTTGAGCCATTCATCTTTCACTCAATCCTGACTAGTCTCCCTGCCACTGAAAAACATCCCCACAGCATGATGCTGCCACCACCATGCTTCACCGTATGGATTGTATTGGCCAGATGATGAGCGGTGCCTGGTTTCCTCCAGACATGACACTTGGCATTCAGAACAAGAGTTCAATATTGGTTTCATCAGACCAGAAAATCTTGTTTCTCATGGTCTGATAGTCCTGTCATGTGGGCTGTCATGTGCCTTTTATTCAGGAGTGGCTTCCGTCTGGCCATACTACCAAAAAGGCCTCATTGGTGGAGTGCTGCAGAGATGGTTTTCCTTCTGGAAGTGTCGCCCATCTCCACAAAGGCTCTTCTCCCCCGATAGCTCAGTTTGGCCGGGAGGCCAGCTCTTGGAAGAGTCTTGGTGGTTACAAACTTCTTCAATTTAAGAACGATGGAGGCCACTGTGGGGATCTCCAATGCTGTAGAAATGTTTTGGTGCCCTTTGCCAGATCTGTGCCTTGACCACAACCCTGTCTCGGAGCTCTACGGACAATTCCTTCGACCTCATGGCTTAGTTTCTGCTCTGACATGCACTGTCAACTGTGGGTCATTATATAGATAGGTGTGTGCCTTTCCAAATCATGTCCAGTCATTTGAATTTACCACAGTTGGACTCCAATCAAGTTGTAGAAACATCAAGGATGATCAATGGAAACAGGATGCACCTGAGCTCAATTTCGAGTCTCATAGCAAAGGGTCTGAATACTTATGTCAATAAGGTATTTCAGTTTTACATTTGTAATAGATTTGCAAAAATTCAAAAAAACATTTTTCTCTTTGTCATTATGGGGTATTGTGTAGATTGATGAGGAGCATTTTTTATTTAATCAATTTTAGAATAAGGCTGTAACGTAACAAAATATGGGAAAAGTGAGGGAGTCTGAATACTTTCTGAATACACTGTATCTTACCAATTATAATCTCCTCTGTGTTAAGATAGCATCCACTTTAAACTAAATGTTTCCCTTCGCATCAACCCAACAAGACGTTCAATAGTATTTTAATTAAACAAAATGTACCTTCCATCTTGTCAGCACTTGTCCGTTTGAGCTCTGATAATGTTCTTTCTAACTCTGTCAGTTTGTTACGAAGTCCCATGATCTCTGCAACTGAAAAATAAAAGCATGCCACTCTGGATGAAGCATTCAAAAACAGAAGTCACCCTCCAAATAATTGAGAAATAATTGACTTGTAGATTATAGATAAACTCCTTGAAACATGCTTGACAACTTACTGAGTTGTGGAATTCTACTATCAGTTTCTTTCAGCTCGTCTTTCTTTTCATTCAGCTGGTCTCTCGTCTCCTGTAGCTGATTCTCTAGCTCTGAGACACACACATTATTTCAAATGTTATCCTCTTTCCACCACAAAGTTTTCTATTACACGGTATGCCTACAGAAAAGCTCTTAATGGTAAATATAAGGATAATAAACGTTCCAGCACAATTGTAAGAGTACTGAGGATAAAGAAAAATTACAATGGCACTCACCAGCAATCTTGGCCTCAGATGACTGATTGAACTCTAACTCTTGCCTCTGCAATCTTGTCACTTGATTTTGGAGTGCAATGATCTGCAGAACTAAATGAGCAGGGATATGCAGGATGTCACAACATTCAACATTTGAAGTAATGTAGAAAATTCAAATCACGATTGCAGCCAACCCTGAAATGATAAGGCTTTTCACACTCACTCTGTTTACAGTTGCCATTGTTCTTCTCCTCGATTGTGGCAATCAATGCATCCAGTTCATTCTCAAGTGCTGTGGACAAGAATAATTGAAGAGCTTGAATGTTACAAGTATATTGGGATTTGAAAACTTCATGAATGGGCTAAATGCAGTGTATTGTCATCACACCATCCTATATGTCTACCAGTGAAGGACTATCCCTCTGAGGAAACATGATAACTATTGTTATTGGTCTAACGTGCTGAACACATAGAGACTCCTATGTTCTTCAGAACGCCTGCTACTCACCAGCAATCTGGTCAAAGTTTGTCCCATTGCTAACTCCTTTCTGCAGGTTCAAGATCTCATTCTGTATTGCAATGATCCTTAGAACTGCAACAAACAAACAGCTTAACAATTTGAGGAATATCATATACAGATAAATACTGAGCAGGCTGGACCTAAACTGTAAAAGCTGTCTGTTCAACTGAAAACAGACTATAAAAAGGCTAAATAATACGAACCGTTCTCTGGTTGAGGAGCGTTATCCTCCAGTTCCTGTGTTTTCTTTGCCAGTTCTTTGATCTTCTCATCCAGCAACTTTTGGAGCTCTGAAAGACAAGGACAAATCATGACGGGATCAATGCTAACATATGTATATCTTTCAAAACAAACATGATTTGCCATGAATAATGCGCGGCAACAGGGATACTCACCATTGATCTTAGTTGCAGAAGTCACAGTTCTCTTCTTTAGATCGTCTACCTCATTAGTCAGGGTCCATACCTCAAGAACTGATAGAACACATTGAAATGAGCTGAGTAGTATTCTGAATTAGAAAAATAAACGAGACTACTCGCCTCATTCATCAGTGGGCACTGATGTATATTCATCTGCTCACCGAGTTTGTCGTTGTATCCAGTTACATTGTCCAGTTTATTCATTGCAGAACCAAGCTTATCTTGCAGATCTGTGAGAGACCAACACAAATCAGCTGTTGACTAGGTTCTATTGAATAGGGTTCATATCATTTAGATCACTCAGTGTCATCAGCAAAAGGTAGAGAGAGTTGAAGCTCACTGTCATATCGGTCCTGGAGTCCAGAGCACTGTGCATCCTTATCGCCCAGCCTCTTCTTCAGGTCTGGTTTGAGAAAACAATATTAGACTGATTGTCATGCCCTGACCAGAGAGCCCTCGGTTCTCTATGGTGTTTAGGTCAGAGTGTGACTAGGGGGGTGTTCTAGTCAGTTATTTTCTATGTTGCTGATTGGCATGGTTCCCAATTAGAGGCAGTTGGTAATCGTTGCCTCTAATTTGGGATCATATTTAGGAAGCCCTTTCTCCCACCTGCTTTGTGGGATATTGTTTTGAGTGAGTGCATGTAGCACTAATGTACTTCACGGTCGTTGTTTGTTTCTTGGTTTGTTTAAGTTTCACTAAAATAAAGATGTGGAACTCCAATCACGCTGTGCCTTGGTCCGTCTCTCCTCACGACCGTGACACTGTTGAGACGTGTGCTTCTGGTTCTTTACTTGTAGTTATGATTCAAGCAGCTTTGCTCATCAAGCGTCTAGTTACACAAACTGGTGAACCAGACTAATATCATAAGGAGCTGATCTTGGCTTACCTTTGTTCTGGGCCTGACATCTGGCGCTCTCTTCCTCTCTGGCCTCTAGTTGTTCCTGAAGCGCTGTAATTCAATTACTAATGTTAACATATTATTAGATAAATGAGGTACATATTCAAAGAGTGTATGAGTCATATTTTAATAAGTTAATGATATATTAAAAAATCAACAAAACAATTATATATTTATTTTGCTTGATGAAGTCCAAACACTCACCAGTAACATCAGCAGCAGTTTCATTGAATTGCTGAGATGCAGCATTTTGTATGTCTCTGAGTTTCCTTTGTAGATGAAGAATTTGCATAACTTCGAGTACAAAAAAAGTAGTGAGTTACAGTATTTTAAAGTGGCACTAAATAAATAAACGTTATCATGGAACTTTTAGATAAGTCTTTGTTCTGTTGAGAACAAGGTAAAAAAAAAAGTACTTAGGCAGCATGTCCATTATATTAAAAATATGCAGTGAGCTATTTTTAAAACAGTCGTTGGCTATTTCAGGTTACTATAGTAACTCACTCAGGTAAAAATTCTTGCTGTCTTTCTTCTTCAGTCTGTTTATGTTCTCCTCAAGCTGCCTCTCGCTTTCCTTAAGCTGTGTTGTCAGCTCTGAGAGATGGAATTTAAAAGGTCATATCCCAACCTGAGAAATCGGACTTTATCACAATTAATTCTACTTTGGGCTCTTTTCAATCTGTATCACTGAAGCATTTCAGATTGCGCGCTAGAAATGTAAAGGTCATTTCTGATTGAGCCGACATATGCAGAATTTACCATGAATGCTGACATGAACATTGCCTTTAAATTTCAATCAAGTTGTAACTCTGAATTTCAGCAATATGGATTGAATATATCCCTTTATTTATATTCAGTACCAGTCAAAAGTTTGGACACACCTACTCATTCCAGGGTTTTTCTTTATTTTTACTATTTTCTACATTGTAGAACAATAGTGAAGACAACAAAACTATTAAATAACACATATGGAATCATGTAGTAACCAAAAAAGTGTTAAACAAATCAAAATATATTTTAGATTTGAGATTATTCAAAGTAGCCAGCCTTTGCCTTGATGATAGCTTTGCACACTCCTGGCATTCTCTCATCCAGCTTGATGAGGCAGTCACCTGGAAAGCATTTCAATTAACAGGTGTGCCTTGTTAAAAGTTCATTTATGGAATTTCTTTCCTTCTTAATGCGTTTAAGCCAATCAGTTGTGTTGTGACTGTAGTATCTGTGATCTATATCTGTTTGTATTAGTTACTATGCTGTTACTAAGCAGTAATGTATTACGGTAGTGTTATGTTACTACACCTAATAGGAAATGCACATGCGCACTATTGGGCGGGGCTGTAGAGTACGAGAGGTTTTGACTAAACGAAACAAACTGTACTCCCGTCTCCTGCCTGGTCATTTCTCCACAACACAAATATTACAGTGACAAGGTAGAGGTGATATACAGAAGATAGCCCTATTTGGTAAAAGACCAAGTCCATATTATGGCAAGAACCACTCAAATAAGCAAAGAGAAAGGACAGCCCATTATTACTTTAAGAAATGAAGGTCAGACGATCCAGAAAATGTCAAGAACTTTGAACGTTTCTTCAAGTGCAGTCGCAAAAACCATTGGCTATGATGAAACTCGCTCTCATGAGGACCGCCACAGGAAAGGAAGACCCAGAGTTAAGTTCATTAGAGTTACCAGTCTCAGAAATTGAAGCCCGAATAAATGCTTCACAGAGTTCAAGTAACAGACACATCTCAACATCAACTGTTCTGAGGAGTGAATCTGGCCTTCATGGTCGATTTTCTGCAAAGAAACCACTACTAAAGGACACCAATCAGAATAAGAGACTTGCTTGGACCAAGAAACACGAGCAGTGGAAATCTGTCCTTTGGTCTGACGAATCCAAATTAGAGATTTTTGGTTCCAACCGCTGCTTCTTTGTGAAACGCAGAGTAGGTGAACGGATGGTCTCTGCATGTGTGGTTCCCACCGTGAAGCATGGAGGAGGAGGTCTGATGGTGTGGTGGTGCTGGTGACACTGTCTGTGATTTATTTAGAATTCAAGGCACACTTAACCAGCATGGCTACCACAGCATGGTTACAGCATTCTGCAGCGATACGCCATCCTATCTGGTTTGCTCTTAGTGGGACTATAATTTCACCCAACACACATCCAGGCTGTATAAGAGCTATTAGACCAAAAAGGAGAGTGATGACTGCTTCATCAGATGCACTGGCTCCCACAATCACCCAACCTCAATTCAATTGAGATGGTATGAGATGAGTTGCATCGCAGAGTGAAGGAAAAGCAGGTAACAACTGCTCAGCATATGTGGGAACTCCTTCAAGACTGTTGGAAAAGCATTCCAGGTGAAGCTGGTTGAGAGAATGCCCAGTGTGTGCAAAGCTGGCATCAAGGCAAAGGGAGGCTATCTTGAACAATATCAAATATAAAATATATTTAGATTTGTTTAACACTTGTTTGATTACTACATGATTCCAAATGTGCTATTTCATAGTTTTGATGTATTCACTGTTATTCTACAATGTAGAAAATAGTAAAAATAAAGAAAAATCCTGGAATGAGTAGGTGTGTCCAAACCTTTGACTGGTACTGTATCAGTTTTACTGATATTACCGGTGATCTTGGCTTCAGGATTTTCTTCTTTTAGCTCTGCTATTCTTTTTTCTATTTCACTTATTTGATTCTCAAGGTTTGACATTTTTGGACCTGAAATTAAAAATGAGATATAATTTAACACTGTGTAACTGTCAGACATTACAAATAAAAAATGTTTGTCTCCTTAGGGAAACTGCGTCAGCGGGATGGATCCACTTAGTCTGTTCATCACCCTTTCCACTTTGCTCAACCAGCTTGGCCAACTGCTTCTTCTTATCCTCCAACTGCTTCTCCAGCCCTACCAGAGATATGAAAAAGAAAAGGACCACCTGATAAACTAAGACTTTTACGTAAAAGAGAAGTAACTTGAATCACATTAAAATAGTGAATAGAGATGACACTTACGAACTATCTGGGCTGCAGTTGACTGACTGAGAGCTGACAGCATTCTCTGTAGGTTGACCACCTCACTCTGTAATGTGGTTATCGTCAGAACTAAAAAGTAGAGGGAGAAGGAGATGAAAGACAGACAGTCAATAAAGGTGTTGAGCTCCCATAATTTAATCTTGCCTGAAGTAAACATGACGAGAACTACCATCACACCCACTGGGCACACCATGTCATTTTAACATGGAGAATTGGGTAATATTTGGGAGATACGTTGATCAATGAGATTCCAACCTATTTCACCCACTCAAAAAGACCAAATGTTTGTTGAATTACCAATGTGTTATTACTGCGCTTTCAACCATTTAAAAGCACAACAAAGTTCAAATGGGAATACAATGTCAGATATTTTGTTTATAACAACTTACTGTGTTATCACGGTGGTTAATCTAGTAGCACAAACAAATAACCTGTTTTGCAGTTAATATCACATTAATGTACATGGTGCAAATGTTCAATGCCATTTCAGATTCTGTACAGATTATTATAGCAATTGTGAAGATTTCCACAGACCTGTGACCCTAAACATGCACGCTTTTTATGATCACATAAGAAGACATTTACTGTTACAGTAACCTCAAAATGTGGCCATGGATGTCTTACTAATGTTAAGGTTGAATAAATACATACAGTACATCAGTTTCAGGGCATTTACTGTCTTACAAAAGTAGTATTGAATTGTGTTTGGTTGACAACACAACCAAATATCAACATTTAAAGGAGATGTATCTACTGCTTGGATAGATAGATCTGAGCCCCTGGCTGAATCCTATTATTTTATTTTTTATACTTTTATTTTTTGGTTGAGATGGAGATGTGAATCTAACATACCCAAGAATAGTAAAGCCCCCTTTACTGGCTCAAATAGCCGACCAATCAGCCTGTTGCCAACCCTTAGTAAACTTCTGGAAAAAATTGTGTTTGACCAGGTACAATGCTATTTCACAGCAACAAAAAAAATGGACACTTACACAAATGACTGATGATTGGTTGAGAGAAACTGATGATAAAATTATTGTGGAGGCTGTCTTGTTAGACTTCAGTGCAGCTTTTGACATTATCGATCATAGTCTGATAATGTGGAAATTGAGTAAATTGAGGTGACTTAACTGATTGGAGTAACCCTGGATTGTAAACTGTCATGGTCAAAACATATTGATACAACAGTAGCTAAGATGGGGAGAAGTCTGTCCATAATAAAGCGTAGCTCTGCCTTGACAACACTATCAACAAGGCAGGTTCTACATGTCCTACGGGCCCTAGTCATTCATTCCTTTTCCATTTTAGTAAGCACGCTTATCCAGAGCAACTTTTTTATTTATTATATATTTTTTACTTTTTAGTGATATCCAATTGGTAGTTACAGTCTTGTCCCATCGCTGCAACTCCCGTATGGACTCAGTAGAGGCGAAGGTTGAGAGCCATGCGTCCTCTGAAACACAACCCCGCCAAGCCGCACAGCTTCTTGACAGACTGTTCACTTAACCAGGAAGCCAGCTGCACCAATATGTCGGAGGAAACACCATACAGCTTGCAACCAAAGTCAGCATGCATGCACCCGGCCCGCCACAATGAGCACTAGAGCGCAATGGGACAAGGACATCCTGGCCGGCAAAACCGTTCCCTAACCTGGACCAACTGTGCCCCGCCTCATGGGTCTCCCGGTCACGGCCGGCTGCGAAACACAGCCTGCGATGCAGTTCCTGAGACCGCTGCACCACTCTGGAGACCCACAGAGTAACTTACAGTAGTTGCTCTTGGGGAATCGAACCCACAACCCTAACATTGCAAGCACCATTCTCTATCATCTGAGCTACATCATCACATCACATCATCACAAACCACTTGATTCCTCAATGTACTCAATTACTGTATTGTGTATTGTTTTTCTTCATGATGATGGAAAGTACAAAACAGTAATGCAGATTTAGGAAGACCCAGAGTTACCTCTGCTGCAGAGGATATGTTCATTAGAGTTACCAGCCTCAGAAATTGAAGCCCAAATAAATGCATCAAAGAGTTCAAGAAACAGACGCATCTACACATCAACTGTTCTGAGGAGACTGTGTGAATCAGGCCTTCATTGTCGAATTAATGCAAAGTAACCACTACTAAAGGACACCAATCAGAAGAAGAGACTTGCTTGGGCCAAGAAACACAAGCAATGGACATTAGACCGATAGAAATCTGTCCTTTGGTCTGATGATTCCAAATTTGCGATTTTTGGTTCCAACCACTGTGTCTTTGTGAGACGCAGAGTAGGTGAAAGGATGATCTCTGCATGTGTAGTTCCCACTGTGAAGCATGGAGGAGGAGGTGTGAGGGTGCTTTGCTGGTGACACTGTCTGTGATTTATTTAGAATTCAAGGCGCACTGAACCAGCATGGTTACCACAGCATTCTGCAGCAATACTCCATCCCATCTGGTTTGTGCTTAATAGGACTAACATTTATTTTTCAACAGAAAAATGACACAACACCTCCAGGCTGTGTAAGGGCTATTTGACCATGAAGGAGATTGATGGAGTGCTGCATCAGATGACCTGGCCTTCACAATCCCCAGACCTCAACCCTGTATATATACACTGCTCAAAAAAATAAAGGGAACACTTAAACGACACAATGTAACTCCAAGTCAATCACACTTCTGTGAAATCAAACTGTCCACTTAGGAAGCAACACTGATTGACAATAAATTTCACATGCTGTTGTGCAAATGGAATAGACAACAGGTAGAAATTATAGGGAATTAGCAAGACACCCCCAATAAAGGAGTGGTTCTGCAGGTGGAGACCACAGACCACTTCTCAGTTCCTATGCTTCCTGGTTGATGTTTTGGTCACTTTTGAATGCTGGCGGTGCTTTCACTCTAGTGGTAGCATGAGACGGAGTCTACAACCCACACAAGTGGCTCAGGTAGTGCAGCTCATCCAGGATGGCACATCAACACGAGCTGTGGCAAGAAGGTTTGCTGTGTCTGTCAGCGTAGTGTCCAGAGCATGGAGGCGCTACCAGGAGACAGGCCAGTACATCAGGAGACGTGGAGGAGGCCGTAGGAGGTCAACAACCCAGCAGCAGGACCGCTACCTCCGCCTTTGTGCAAGGAGGAGCACTGCCAGAGCCCTGCAAAACGACCTCCAGCAGGCCACAAATGTGCATGTGTCTGCTCAAACGGTCAGAAACAGACTCCATGAGGGTGGTATGAGGGCCCGACGTCCACAGGTGGGGGTTGTGCTTACAGCCCAACACCGTGCAGGACGTTTGGCATTTGCCAGAGAACACCAAGATTGGCAAATTCGCCACTGGCGCCCTGTGCTCTACACAGATGAAAGCAGGTTCACACCGAGCACATGTGACAGACGTGACAGAGTCTGGAGACGCCGTGGAGAACGTTCTGCTGCCTGCAACATCCTCCAGCATGACCGGTTTGGCGGTGGGTCAGTCATGGTGTGGGGTGGCATTTCTTTGGGGGGGCCGCACAGCCCTCCATGTGCTCGCCAGAGGTAGCCTGACTGCCATTAGGTACCGAGATGAGATCCTCAGACCCCTTGTGAGACCATATGCTGGTGCGGTTGGCCCTGGGTTCCTCCTAATGCAAGACAATGCTAGACCTCATGTGGCTGGAGTGTGTCAGCAGTTCCTGCAAGAGGAAGGCATTGATGCTTTGGACTGGCCCGCCCGTTCCCCCAACCTGAATCCAACTGAGCACATCTGGGACATCATGTCTCGCTCCATCCACCAACGCCACGTTGCACCACAGACTGTCCAGGAGTTGGCGGATGCTTTAGTCCAGGTCTGGGAGGAGATCCCTCAGGAGACCATCACCCACCTCATCAGGAGCATGCCCAGGCATTGTAGGGAGGTCATACTGGCACGTGGAGGCCACACACACCACTGAGCCTCATTTTGACTTGTTTTAAGGACATTACAAGTTGGATCAGCCTGTAGTGTGGTTTTCCACTTTAATTTTGAGTGTGACTCAAAATCCAGACCTCCATGGGTTGATAAATTTGATTTCCATTGGTCATTTTTGTGTGATTTTGTTGTCAGCACATTCAACTATGTAAAGAAAAAAGTATTTAATAAAAATGTTTCATTCATTCAGATCTAGGATGTATTATTTTAGTGTTCCTGACATGATGACTCCTTGCTGTCCCCAGTCCACCTGGCCGTGCTGCTGCTCCAGTTTCAACTGTTCTGCCTTATTATTATTCGACCATGCTGGTCATTTATGAACATTTGAACATCTTGGCCATGTTCTGTTATAATCTCCACCCGGCACAGCCAGAAGAGGACTGGCCACCCCACATAGCATGGTTCCTCTCTAGGTTTCTTCCTAAGTTTTGGCCTTTCTAGGGAGTTTTTCCTAGCCACCGTGCTTCTACACCTGCATTGCTTGCTGTTTGGGGTTTTAGGCTGTGTTTCTGTACAGCACTTTGAGATATCAGCTGATGTACGAAGGGCTATATAAATACATTTGATTTGTTTTGATTTGTTCCCTTTATTTTTTTGAGCAGTGTATATATATATTTTTTATTATTCTGAATTTTCAGGGGGTGCTGCAGCACCCTCAGCACCCCTACCTCATATGTTTCCACATCACAATAAATGACATTGAAACAACATTGAATTAACCAGTTTGTGCCCAGTGGGATGTTCAGCTTTCCTGTCCATCCTATTATCAAAACTCACCCAGTTTTGAGTCGTCATCGGCCTTGTCCTCCATTTCAGCAGTCAGGTCATTCAGCTCTTTCTGTAGCACTGTGCAAAAGATGTACAACCGAGTTACAGATGTGGTTGAATAATGTATGTCTCATGAGTAGTTTTACACTAAAATAATCAAAGTATTTCTCTGAAATGACCTTGTAATTAATGAAATGCTTTTTTCACTCACCTGCAATCTGGTAAATGTTGCTCTGAGTAGCCACTCCTTTCTGGAACTCCCATATCAGATTCTGCACCTCAATTATTCTCAGAACTGAAAAAGGACAACCACATTTGAAACGACTCGATTGAATTAACCTAAAAATGTAGAATTAGTCTCATTTGTAATTTGTCAGTGTCTATTTATTATAATTGCATAGCATTCCACGTGCTCTCTCAGGATGGGTTAAAACAGTGAAAACTCACTCCTTTGTCCGTTTGAACTTTTTTCCTGCAGTTCGTTGCTCTTCGTTTTTAATTCTCGGTTCTTCTGCTCCAGTTGCTTCTGTAGCTCTGAGAGACAGATACAGTTAAAATATAACAAATTAAACCATGACAGTTTTTCATAACAGAACAACCCTTCTGCAGCGCATGGAGTAATGAGGGGGAAAGCACTGGCAGTGACACTCACCATCGATCTTGTCTGCGGCTTCTGGAGAAATGATTTGAGTCCTCAGCCACTTCACTTCATCATTCAGAGCCACGATACTTAGAACTGTTAGAACCAAAATTATCTACTATTACTATACAGTGCTGCTGTCAACTGTAGAAAACATAATGTACCAATTATAAATTAGCAGAAACTTTCCAACTGGCCTCACTCACCTAGTTTGGAGATGCCTGAATTTTGACTGTTAAGTAAGTTTATCTTGTCCTCTAATTCACCCCTCACCCCTGTGAGAGGCACACACAAAACAGGCTTAGGATCATAAAGGGAGTTTCAACATCTCAGAATATCATGATGATGTGTGAGAACCAGTTTAGTCAAAATGTTAAATGTTGAGGACATGGTGAATGAAACACATTTCCAGGTAGAATGTTCTGGCTTTAGTGATAGGAAGAAGAAAGAGTCTCACGGTCATATTTGTTCTCGAGACTGAAACACGTTGCATTATTCTCCTTCAGCTGTTTCTGCAGGTCTGTTTTAAAAGGAAGGAGCATAATCTATCAGACATTCTTATCAAAGTAACACAACAATCAAATCAAAAATCAAACGTAGAACACTGTGGGTTTTATACCTAAAGTAATGATTAGAGCAGACTAGCGCTGTAGGCCTGTAGTGATAAACAAGACAGGAACAGAGGAAGTGGTCTTTACCTTTGTTTTCAGCCTGAACTCTGTCAATCTCATCCTCTTTGTCCTGAACTTGTTGCAGAAGTGCTGGAGTTCAAACAGTTCATTTTGATACACATTATAAAATTAGAGCATCATACTTCACACAACCCAATGAGGGTGTATTCACAGGGGGGTGCATTCACAGGAGGGTGTATTCACAGGAGGGTGTATTCACAGGAGGGTGTATTCACAGGAGGGTGCATTCACAGGAGGGTGCAATCACAGGAGGGTGCAATCACAGGAACATTGGAGATAATAGCAATAAAGATCTCACCAGTGATCTGGGCTGCTGTTGTCTGCATCTGCTGTGTTGTTTGTATCTGTAAATCCCTCTGTTCCCTCATTATAGAAATTATCTTCATAACTGGACAGAGAGAAAGAAAATGAGCAAAGTAACAGGTTGGGATTATTTTAGTCTGTATCCCTTCTTCAAATCATATTTCATAAATTGTTGAAAATAGCTTTTGTATTTTCTGGACAGTTAGATATGATAAAAAATATAACATTTTGCTGCTTCACTCACTCAGCTCTACGCTAGTCTCGTCCTCCCTCTTCAGTTGTTTCTTCCAAGCTTCTTGTTGTTTTTCCTTGTTGTTTAAATTCTTCTGCAGCTCTAATAAAAACACACAATGCTTTTGACATTCTTCCAATCATGCAACATTTAGTGCAAAAGGGTTCACAGTCAGTGGTGCAACCAATAACAATTACAAGTAGGGTTGGCATGTACCTGCATGTTGGGCATTGGTCTTCTTTTGTAGGTTTGATATTTGTATGTATAGGTTATTTATTGCATTCTGCAACGCTAAAATCTCCTCAGCTGAAATAATCAAGAACAGAGCAGTTAGTAGGACATGCAGAGACACTAGATCCTATTGCAGCATATCTCAGTCTAGTATCATTATGGAGAGACACTTGTCCACTTACTTAGTTCAGTGTCAGTGTTGTTGTCAGGCAGTTGTAATATCTTGTCAATTAGTTGCTGGTTCATCTCCTTCAGTTGCCTCTGTAGATCTATTTTTAAAAAAGCAATTTAGCTTTATCAGAGATCAGTTCAACTCAATGTCCAACTCAGGGGAGGGGGGGGGGGGGGGGGGGGGGGGGGTAATTATGTCTATAAAATAACAACTATTTAGTCACCAGTCATTTTAGTTTTGGATTCCTCAGTGAGCTCCGAGATCCTTTTCTGTAGCTCTGTAACCTCATTCTCCAATGTGATCATCATCACCACTGAAAAGCCAAGAGAGATAACTTAGCAATGCATTTTGGAAGAAATTCTCCTCTGATATTATCAGTATGCTTTGTGAGCTATCTTGTGTGAGTGGGCGTCTGTTTGCCCTACAGATGTTTTTTTCCCCAGGTGAGTCAGTTTCAGTAATCCAACCCAAACAAACTGACCTATTTTGGAGTCATCACTCCCTTCGGAGTTGCTCTCCAGTTCATTGATCTTGGCATCCACTTGTCTCTGTAGAACTAGACAGAACAATAGAAAAATTATTTGCGGGTGCCAGGCTTTTGGGAAAGGAAGAAGGTAGGTATTCTATGGTAAAAAGATACGCAAGGGATTCAGTTAAAGTAAAAATACAAAACTGTCTGAACATTTCTAAATCTTGAGTAGTTTAGATTATACTGTACCAGTGATTTGGGTTAAAGTCTCCTGACTGTGATTTGTTTTCTCTAACTCCCAGATCTGGGTCTGCAGTTCAATAATCTCAAGAACTAAAAAATAACAAATGTCATAGTCAAGTGAAATTACACATGCATATTTAAAATGTACAAAACTGCTATCCTGCATTCTTTCTAAGAAACTGGACTGAAAATGATTCCCTGATTCTGAACCAATTTTACACAATTGACCACTACTGAACAGTAACATGAATGCTGAAATAACAGGTTTCTTCTCTTACTACGTTGAGAACTGTGACTGTTCCTTTCCAGTTGTTCTGTTTTAAACTGCAATTGTTTCTTCTTTTCCTCCAGCTGGCTCAGTAGGTCTAAAAGACAAATAAACATCCTTCATGAAGAACCAGTAAGGTAGTTGTTAACATTTTTATTTTAACACAGTTCAGAACGGTACAAAAATCATTACCTTGATTTGATAAAAATGAAAATACATTTTGTTCACTAGGTTTCATAGTGACTATGTGGAGATAACTCACTGCAGCAAATTATACATTGTAACAAATGTTGAACAGAGTGGAACTGGAGGGTGTCATGGTTATGGTCATGGAGAGAAGGCATAATAAACAACATTCTACCAGTGATCTTGGTGGAAGTTGAGGTGGATGTGTTCTTCTTCTGTAATTCATTCACTTCATAGGTAAGAGCTGTGATCCTCAGAACTGTAATGAGAAAAATAGGAAAATGAAATAAATATGAGTGATAGGGTTTCTACCAGTAATCTAGCATCTATGGTAATACCAATTAAGTCAGCTCCACTCACCCAGGTTTCCATTGTCATGCGACATCTGTTCCAGTTGACTCATCTTATCCTCCAACTGAGCTTGCAGTTCTGTTAGATATATTATATTGTTTCAAGCATTAACAGTATTGTACCATAGTATAGTTGTTCTATAAGAAGTTGTTTGACATATCCCCCTTATGTCTAAAAGATAAGACTTGCAGTGGTGAGGTAACACTTACTGGCAATGTGATCTGATGTTTCCAGACCGCAGGTTGCAGACTTCACTCTCAACTCTCTCACTGTGAGCTTCAGTCTAAACACTTCTTGTTCTAAAATGAATAATAAAGAGTATTAGAGCCATTTAATTGGTCCCTACACTTGACATCGAATAATTGGTCTTAGATGCCCAAAATTAAATTAAAGCTTATTGGTCGCATACAACATTTTGCAGATGTTATCGCAGATGCAGCGGAATCATGGCTGGCTCTAGCCTTTTGGGGGCCCTAAGAGGCCCCCCACCTCGCGGGCAAAACATTTTAGTGGACCGCCCTTGACAGTAGAGATAAAAAATATTTACGTTTTAAAGTTAATTTCCTGCAATTCTACACATTTTGCCATGAGGTGAAGAGAAAATTTTGAAGTTTGAAAGGAAGTTTTCTGCAGTTCTACACATTTCGCCACGGGGCGGAGATCATTTTTTTTTCAGTTTTGCAGCTAATTTCCTGCAATTCTACACATTTTGCTATGACATCTTTATGCCATGTTAATGATATCTGAGTGAAAGTGACTAACAAAATAAATGGGGGCACCCTGGAGGTCAGGACCTCTGGGCACGTGCCCTGCGTGCCCGGTCGGTATTCGGCCATTATCACTACAAGTTTAGATAGCTGGCTAGACTAACTTATCAATCTAAAAATTGTTAGCTGACATGGGTAATTGATTGACTGTCAGTGACTGACATAACAAGTAAGTTGAGACATCGACTGAGTTGCTAAATGTATTAAAAATGATGTTTTTTAGGGTCGTTTATGTAGGTTATGCCTGGAGCCGGCCCTGAGTGAAATGCTTAAGTTTCTAGCTCCAACAACGCAGCAATATCAAGCAATACAATAACAATATACAATTAAGACACATCAGAACGAGCAATGTCAGAGTCCGAAATAATAATATTAGAAACATTCTGAGCAAATAATGTAAGTAATAATACAAAAAAAATACAAAATACTGCAAAGTTGGCTAGGAGCTAGAAAAAGGGCGACCGCACTTTAGGTGATATGTAGGACCAGCAGCAATACAACAGCTCACCCAGTTGAATGGTGTTGCTGGTTTTCTCCTGCAATTGTCTGTTTGTGTCCTCCAGTTGCTCTTTCAGACCTGTGAACACAGTTGTGTTAAAATAACATAGGTTCAATAGAATAATTTGTCACATCACAGATGAGACCTCATCTATTCAGATTATATGATTACATGACAACACTCATTTTAGGTAGGCATATGCAACAATATAATCTATTATTACCACATTATGTATTTCAACCACCCCCCCCCCACCCCTCGCTGAATTGCTGTAAAATTGGTGAACAATGTGCAGCATCTTATGATACCAGTATAATAATAGATTTGATATGAAGAAGTGTTTGCAAAAGCAAGGTACTCACCCTCACAGCTGTTCACAACAGTGCACTGTAAAGAAAAATGTAAGTTGATCCAATAAAAAAAAAATTAAGGCAACCAGCTGCCATATCATTTCTAGTTTGCTCAACTTTGAGGCAGGAATGTTTTGCTAACATACAGGTAACTGCCAAAATAAAGGAAACATCAACATAAAGTGCCTTAATAGGGCACACTTTTGTTGGTGGTGAAAAAAGCTGTCTCAGGCGCCGCTCCAGAATCTCCCATAAGTGTTTAATTGGGTTGAGATCTGGTGACAGATGGCCATGGCATATGGTTTACATTGTTTTCATGTTCATCAAACCATTCAGTGACCACTCATGTCGTGCTCTGTGGATGGGGGCATTGTCATCCTATGGAGGCATAACCATGGTAGCCAAAATAATGGCCTGCCCTGCAGGGGAGGGCTGAATTTTCAGTGTGCCACAGAAGACTACACAGGTCTGCTAATACAGGAGTAGTAAAGGCCTGGTGCACTAATTTTGTAAAATATAAATAATTGTTTCAAAAATACATATTTTAGTTTTTATTGTGATTTTTCAGGGGATGCTGCAGCACCCTCAGCACCCCTACTTCCTGCGGCTACGGTTACCGGTACAATCCTGAGTTAGCACAATGTGTTGTTTGTCTTGTTTAACTTCCATATGAAAATATATCATCAGCTAAACTATACATTTTAAGTTGGATGAACTAAAATATCGACTTTTGCTCAACTATGTAAATTATTTGTATATGGACATATGAATGTTGTAAAGTTGTTATTTTGTATGAGTATATCAATGTTGTCCTTAGTCACCTTTGACTCCTTTCTAGTTATTTTAAATATACCTTGACTAACTACAGACCATATAAACAGGTACAACAATCTCCCCAATGGGGAAAACTAATCCACTTGCTTTTTTGCTATATCTGTTGTAATAAATCAGATTATAAACTGGTCCTCGACAAGTCAATTGAAAAAAAGAAAGTAAAATACAACTTCCCGAAAGGCAGATAAGAAGACATGTATTAATAAGAAGACTTGTATTTTAAGCCAACACAGTATATTAAGTAAAAACTTGTTGTGTAATCAACTTAGTTATTTGTGTCGCAAAGGCAAAGTTCCTACAAGTTCTTACCTGACCAAGGTAGCCATTTGGTAAAGTGATCTGAAGGTAAGAAAAACAGAACATTACATCATTCTAACACCCAATTCCTAAGCTAATCACATTGAACATTATTATCGGGCAAGTGGAAACCAGACATGGACAAAACAACTGTTATATGCTACGAGAGAGGGACCAAGCTTGGTTTAAAAATGTGTGTATTTTGGAGTAAGAGACAGAATGTATAAGGCTCTTATGTAACAGTGTTGCTTTCTTCCCTCTCCTCGCCCCAACCTGGGCTTGAACAGGGACCCTCTGAACACATTAACAACTGCCTTCCCACGTATCATCGTTAACTATCGCTCCCACCCAAAACAATTACATCACCGATTGAAATACTACTAGCATGCACAGTTAACTAGCTAGCCATTTCACACCTATTACACTTACATTGTGCTTCCGGAGGATTGCGTCTACATCCGTTACATGAGTTATTGGCCCCTGTAAGACCACAGGGTGATCTACATTCTTTATGTCTCTCTGGATGCGAGGTTGCAAAGCATGGCCACCTTCATGGGGGACTGACAAACAAAACACATTAGTGTTCAATGACTGTCCTTAACCATTTAAACGACACATATAAATGTATATATTGTATTATATTGCTATTATCCAGTAGTACAATATCTGTCTATGCTGTGAAAATAGCTTGAAGCAATACATTTTCAAACTCAGTTGTGTCTTACCATGTCTACTTAACGAATCCTGAAGGAGACAGAGGAGAAGAAGGCAAATTAAAGTTGTCTGTATTCTTGCCATCATTCTCAGACAGACTTATGCTCGTTCCACAGTCGTCTAGCTTTTATAAAGCTGGCTGCTCCCAATGTTTGTTAAAGTTTCTGAATACTCTTCTAAAGACCTCATCCAAGGGGGAGGGGATGAAGTATCCAAGATACTCTCCAACTAATTTAAACATTGTGTAATTTTGACCTATTTCCAAATCAGGAAAACAGAGAACTTGACAACCAGCCTAGATTAGAGCAATATTAGAGCAAATAGTCTTATCAGAAAATAGTATTGCTGACGGGAAACAGGAACAGGAATCCAAAGTTCATATAACTGATATGTTATATTAACCAACCAATGGGTAGCGGTCTGGTTGCGTCCACACACTCCTCTGGACAAGGGCCATGGATGTGCGGTAAATTAAGGGGAGCTGCTGGCACTGGACGATTAGGGGCAAACAATCACGGTTTATTCATTGCATACTAAACAAAAATACGTAAAGTGTTGGTCCCATGTTTCATGAGCTGAAATAAAAGATCCCAGAAATTTTCCATACGCACAAAAAACGTATTTCTCTCCAATTTTGTGCACAAATTTGTTCCCATCCCTGTTACTGAGAATTTCTCGATTACCAAGATAAACCATCCACCTGACAGGTGTGGCATATCAAGATGTTGATTAAACAGCATTACACAGTTACACCTTGTGCCGGGAACAATAAAAATTCACTCTAAAATGTGCAGCTTTGTCACATAGCACATTGCCACAGGGAGCATGCAATTGAGGGAGCGTGCAACTGGCATGCGGAATGCAGGAATGTCCACCAGAGCTGTTGCCAGAGAATTCAATGTTAATTTCTCTACCATAAAAGCCTCTAATGCTGTTTTAGAGAATTTGGCAGTACGTTCAACTGTTCTCACAACCCAGACCACGTGTATGGCATCGTGTGGGCAAGTGGTTTGCTGATGTCAACGTTGTGAATAGAGTGCCCCATGGTGGCGGTGGGGTTATGGTATGGGAAGGCTATAAGCTATTTTATCTATGGCAATCTTAATGCACAGAGATACTGTGACGATACCCTGAGGCCCATTGTCGTACCATTCATCTGCCGCCATCCCCTCATGTTTCAGAATGATAATGCACAGCCCCATGTTGACAGGATCTGTACACAATTCCTGGAAAATTCCCAAATTCCAATTCCAAAATGGCCCAGTTCTTCCATGGACTGCATACTCACCAGACATGTCACAGATTAAGCATGTTTGGGATGGTCTGGATCGACGTGTACGACAGCATGTTCCATTTCCCGCCAATATCCAGCAACTTCACACAGCCATTGAACAGGAGTGGGACAACATTCAACAGGCCACAATCAACAGCCTGATTAACTCTATGTGAAAGAGATGTGTTGCGCTGCGTGAGGCAACTGGCAGTCACACCAGATACTGACTGGTTTTCTGATCCACACCCCTACCTTTATTTTAAGGTATCTGTGCATATCTGTATTCCCAGTCATGTGAAATCCATAGATTAGGGCCTAATAAATATATTTCAATTGACTGATTTTCTTATATGATCTGTAACCCAGTAAAATTTTGAAATTGTTGCATGTTGCGTTTATATTTTTATTCAGTATAGTTGGATCTGTTTTCACAGAAGTATGATTGGTAGCAGAGAGATTAAAATAATTAATGGCTTAGATAAGATTGCTTTAGCTGGAGTCAGAGTGTTATTATGGAGATACAAAATTGACAAACTGTGACACTGGATTGACATAAAATGGAAAAAAGTTTAGATGATTATGAAGATTCTGCATAGGTTATAGAGGAACACAGCCCTCTAACACTTGTATGGCCTTTCAACAGAAATATGGAGAAGTAAGACTTACGAAACCATTCTTTCCAACTGTGACCCTGGATTGACATCAAAAGGTTGAGATTTTCACATGATCATGAATATGATGCACTGTCATAAATGTCTTGCACAAGAAGAATACTGCAGAAAAAAGCACATCCAATACCAGCTACATTCGTGTTTATCATGCGACCAACACCCTTATTTGCCATGATAAACAGTAGATAACCAGTGTAGTCAAGGCACGTAGCCTCTAAACAGCTACAAGAGTAATACCCTACAGCTAACCCAGTGCTGCTCGGTGACGGAAGTATTAACAAGTCCACTATTTTCACCGTTACAGGTGTAAACAACAAAAAAAGTTCATTTCAGTTCACTACAGTACGTGTTCTCTCACTCTACTAACAACTCAGTGTAAACCAGATCAAATCAGTTTGGAAACTGAATGAAGAAATGTTGGTCACTTGTACTGGGGAGGAGCCTATGGCTAATTGAGCCACTGCCATGGGTAAGCCTTGCTCACAACACTTATTGTAGTGTTGTGGTATTGTGGACTTGATATTGTAAATGTGTACTAATAGATTAATAATGTATTAATTTCTAGTATGATGTATTGTTTTATTTAGGCCAGTGGTGTCAAACCAATTCCATGGAGGGCTTTGTGTCTGCTGGTTTTTGGTTTTTCCTTTCAATTAAAGACATCCAGGCGAGGGGTGTCCCTTACTAATTAGTGACCTTAAGCTGTTGTGTTTTGCTGTGATGTAATTGTTTTAATCCTGTTTGGACCCCAGGAAGATTCGGGATCCTATACTAAGTACTGGGGAGTCTATACTAAATATTAATAAGGGGAACAAAACAATGCTCTCTAGTCTATTCCAACAGCACTATCTGTATATGCTGTGAAAAAAACCTAAAGCAATACATTTTCAAACTCAGATGTGTCTTACCATGTCTACTTAAAGAATCCTGAAGGAGACAGGGGAGGCAAATTAAGGAGGCTGCTGAGGGGAGGACAGCTCATAATAATGGCAAGAACGGCGGAAATGGAACAGCATCATGATGTATTTGATACCATTCCACCAATCCCACTCCAGCCATTATCACCAGCCTGTGTTTGCAAGCATCCACACTAGAGGAAATTGTATATATATAAATATATATATATATCCCCAAAGCCAACACCTCATTTGGCCGCCTTTCCTTCCTGTTCTCTGCTGCCAGTGACTGGAACGAATTGCAAAAATCGCTGAAGTTGGAGACTCACCAACTTTAAACATCCAACTATCTGAGCAGCTAACTGATCGCTGCAGCTGTACATAGTCCATCTGTAAATAGCCCACACAATCTATCTACCTCATCCCCATACTGTTTTTATTTTATTTACTTTTCTGCTCTTTTGCACACCAGTATCTCTACTTGCACATCATCATCTGCTTATTTATCACTCCAGTGTTAATCTGCTAAATTGTAACTATTCGCTCCTATGGCCTATTTATTGCCTACCTCCTCATGCCTTTTGCACACACTGTATATAGACTTTCTTTTTTCTACTGTGTCATTGATTTGTTTATTGTGTTATTGGCTTGTTTATTGTTTACTCCATGTGTAACTCTGTGTTGTTGTCTGTGTCACACTGCTTTGCTTTATCTTGGCCAGGTCGCAGTTGCAAATGAGAACTTGTTCTCAACTGGCCTACCTGATTAAATAAAGGTGAAATAAAAATAAATAGTCCTACAGCCTACACCTGTCAATCAACTGATCAAAGCATCCTACTGCACGCTGTAGGCCTATTCATAAGGTGGTAACACAGACCATTCAAATCAAAATGCATCAAATTTTATTGGTCGCATACACATATTTAGCAGATGTTATTGCGGGTGAAACAAAATGTTTGTGTTTCTAGCTCCAACAGTGCAGTAATATGTAACAATACACAACACACACAAATTTAAAAAGTCAAAAGAAAGGAATTAAGAATTACAGAAATATTAGGACGAGCAATGTCAGTGTCTGGAGTATGAAATATATATATATATATATACACACAGTTGAAGTCGGAAGTTTACATGCACCTTAGCCAAATACATTTAAAATCAGTTTTTCACCTTTCCTGACATTTAATCCTAGTGAAATTCACTGTCTTGGGTCAGTTAGGATCACCACTTTATTTTAAGAATGTGAAAGGTCAGAATAATAGTAGAGAGAATAATTTATTTCAGCTTTTATTTCTTTCATCATATTCCCAGTGGGTCAGAAGTTTACATACACTCAATTAGTATTTGGTAGCATTGCCTTTCAATTGTTTAGCTTGGGTCAAACATTTCATGTAGCCGTCCACAAGCTTCCCACAATAAGTTGGGTGAATTTTGGCCCATTCCGCCTGACAGCGCTGGTGTAACTGAGTCAGGTTTATAGGCCTCCTTGCTCGCACACGGTTTTTCAGTTCTGCCTCACATTTTCTATAGGATTGAGGTCAGGGCTTGTGATGGCCACTCCAATACCTTGACTATGTTGTCCTTAAGCCATTTTGCCACAACTTTGGAAGTATGCTTGGGGCCATAGTCCATTTGGAAGACCAACTTAACCTCATGACTGATGTCTTGAGATGTAGCTTCAATATATTCACAATTTTCTCATGATGCCATCTATTTTGTGAAGTGCACCAGTCCCTCCTGCAGCAAAGCACCCCCACAACATGACGCTACCACCCCCGTGCTTCAAAGTTGGGATGGTGTTCTTCGGCTTGCAAGCCTCCCCCTTTTTCCTCCAAACAGAACGATGGTCATTATGGCCAAACAGTTCTATTTGTGTTTTATCAGACCAGAGGACATTTCTTCAGAAAGTACGATCTTTGTCCCCATGTGCAGTTGCAAACCGTAGTCTGGCTTTTTTTATGGCAGTTTTGGAGCAGTGGCTTCTTCCTTGCTGAGCGGCCTTTCAGGTTATGTCGATATAGGACTCGTTTTACTGTAGATATAGATACTTTTGTACCTCTTTCCCCCAGCATCTTCACAAGGTCCTTTTCTGTTGTTCTGGGATTGATTTGCACTTTTCACACCAAAATAAGTTAATCTCTAGGAAACAGAACATGTCTCCTTCCTGAGCGGTATGACGGCTGCGTGGTCCCATGGTGTTTATACTTGCGTACTATTGTTTGTACAGATGAACGTGGTACCTTCAAGCGTTTGGAAATTGCTCCCAAGGATTGATTGATTTCTTTTGATTTTCCCATGATGTCAAGCAAAGAGGCACTGAGTTTGAAGGTAGGCTTTGAAATACATCCACAGGTACACCTCCAATTGCCTGAAATTATGTCAATTAGCCCATCAGAAGCTTCTAAAGCCATGACATCATTTTCTGGAATTTTCCAAGCTGTTTAAAGGCACAGTCAACTTGGTGTATGTAAACTTCTGACCCACTGGAATTGTGATACAGTGAGTTATAAGTGAAATAGTCTGTCTGTAAACAATTGTTTGAAAAATTACTTGTCATGCACAAAGTAGATGTCCTAACTGACTTGCCAAAAATATAGTTTGTTAACAATAATTTTGTGGAGTGGTTGAAAAACGAGTTTCAATGACTTTAACCTAAGTATATATATATATATATATATATATATATATATATAGTTGAAGTCGGAAGTTTACATACACTTAGGTTAAAGTCATTAAAACTCGTTATATATATACACACACACATACATATATATATACACACACACATACATATATATATATATATATATATATATATATATATATATATATATATATATATATATATATATATATATATATACTGCTCAAAAAAATAAGGGGAACACTTAAACAACACAATGTAACTCCAAGTCAATCACACTTCTGTGAAATCAAACTGTCCACTTAGGAAGCAACACTGATTGACAATAAATTTCACATGCTGTTGTGCAAATGGAATAGACATCAGGTGGAAATTATAGGCATTTAGCAAGACACCCCCAATAAAGGAGTGGTTCTGCAGGTGGGGACCACAGACCACTTCTCAGTTCCTATGCTTCCTGGCTGATGTTTTGGTCACTTTTGAATGCTGGCGGTGCTTGAGACGTGGTAGCATGAGACTGAGTCTACAACCCACACAAGTGGCTCAGATAGTGCAGCTCATCCAGGATGGAACATCAACATGAGCTGTGGCAAGAAGGTTTGCTGTGTCTGTCAGCGTAGAGGGCAACAACCCAGCAGCAGGACCGCTACCTCCGCCTTTGTGCAAGGAGGAGCACTGCCAGAGCCCTGCAAAATTACCTCCAGCAGGCCACAAATGTGCATGTGTCTGCTCACACGGTCAGAAACAGACTCCATGAAGGTGGTATGAGGGCCCGACGTCCACAGGTGGGGGTTGTGCTTACAGCCCAACACCGTGCAGGACGTTTGGCATTTGCCAGAGAACACCAAGATTGGCAAATTCGCCACTGGCGCCTTGTGCTCTTCACAGATGAAAGCAGGTTCACACTGAGCACATGTGACAGACGTGACAGAGTCTGGAGACGCCGTGGAGAACGTTCTGCTGCCTGCAACATCCTCCAGCATGACCCGTTTGGTGGTGGGTCAGTCATGGTGTGGGGTGGCATTTCTTTGGGGCGCCGCACAGCCCTCCCTGTGCTCGCCAGAGGTAGCCTGACTGCCATTAGGTACCGAGATGAGATCCTCAGACCCCTTGTGAGACCATATACTGGTGTGGTTGGCCCTGGGTTCCTCCTAATGCAAGACAATGCTAGACCTCATGTGGCTGGAGTGTGTCAGCAGTTCCTGCAAGAGGAAGGCATTGATGCTATGGACTGGCCCGCCCGTTGCCCAGACCTGAATCCAATTGAGCACATCTGGGACATCATGTCTCGCTCCATCCACCAACGCCACGTTGCACCAGACTGTCCAGGAGTTGGCGGATGCTTTAGTCCAGGTCTGGGAGGAGATCCCTCAGGAGACCATCCGCCACCTCATCAGGAGCATGCCCAGGCGTTGTAAGGAGGTCATACAGGCACATGGAGGCCACACACACTACTGAGCCTCATTTAACTTGTTTTAAGGACATTACATCAAAGTTGGATCAGCCTGTAGTGTGGTTTTCCACTTTAATTTTGAGTGTGACTCCAAATCCAGACCTCCATGGGTTGATTTTAATTGTTGTGTGATTTTGTTGTCAGCACATTCAACTATGTAAAGAAAAAAGTATTTAATAAGAATATTTCATTCATTCAGATCTAGGATGTGTTATTTTAAATCAAATCAAATGTATTTATATAGCCCTTCGTACATCAGCTGATATCTCAAAGTGCTGCACAGAAACCCAGCCTAAAACCCCAAACAGCAAGCAATGCAGGTGTAGAAGCACGGTGGCTAGGAAAAACTCCCTAGAAAGGCCAAAACCCAGGAAGAAACTTAGAGAGGAACCAGGCTATGTGGGGTGTATATATATATATGTATATATATATATATATGTATATATATATATATGTATATATATATATACGTATATATATATATATATATATATATATACATATACACATATATATATATATATATATATATACATATACACATATATATATACACATATATATATATATATATATATATGTATATATATATATATATATACATATACACATATATATATACACATATATATATATATATATATATATATATATATATATATATGTGTGTGTGTGTGTGTGTGTGTGTGTGTGTGTGTGTGTGTGTATGTATGTATGTATGTATGTATGTGTGATGGGATGTATAGACAATATGGACAGTATATGGATAGAATAAGTAGTATATCTGAAGAATAGCCTATGTACAGCAATAGATAAATAGGTCAGGCCTTGACTAGAACACAGTATATACATATGAATTGGGTAAAACAGTATGTAAGCATCGTTAAAGTGACCAGTGTTCCATGACTATGAACATAAGGCAGTAAGTAGCCTCTAAGGTGCATGGTAGTAACCGGATGGTAGCCGGCTAGTGACAGTGGCTAAATGTTTTTTACTACTCTTCCTGGGGTCTTCTTGACATAATACAGAACATGAATAGACAAGAACAACATTTTTTAAGGACAGAACTACATGCAATTAAAGTGTGTCAGTGTGTGTGTGTGTGTACATTGACTATGCAAACGATTTGGAATTTAATTAATGCTTCTTCTATAAACAAAAAGTGATGTAGTCAGTCACTCTACCTTTAGCAAAGGGAGTCTTGTATGCATAGAATTGAAATTAGCCTTCTGATTACAGTAAAGAGTAAAGTAAAGTAAAGAGCAAGACAACCGCTTAAACGTCCTGTTTTGAATGCTTCATGCCGAATTAACCGAACAAAGACCGCAGTGAGGCGTAAAATAGTAACACAAGAGGAATAAAATACACAAGAACGGAGCTCAAATGTCCTTTATATATTCTTTCTATATACACTTGTGTTCCCCATGTACTATTTGTATTGATTTGTTGTTTAACTTAAAACATGGGCGAGGAAGGGAAGAATTAACTTGAAATGGACCGCCCTTGCCCGGAAATTCGTCACTCATTCGTCATGCGACGATTGTGTTTTCAGCCACTGGTAGCTTGTGGGTGCACTACAGTCAATTATGATTGCATGTCGACTTATATTAACTATATAATGATTAATATACGTATGATATCTAGCAAATTAATTAGCTAGTTAACGTTATCCTGCCTAACTAATTCTGATGAAGGAAATATTTTTTATTTCTACAATTTCCAAACGCTAACCAAACAAAAACATTACTTTTGCAAGACGTATTTGTGCATTAGTAGCACAATTTCTAACTTATTTACTTTCGTTTTTACTTATTGTATGTCGACTCCATATTGACATTGAGGTTTTAAGTTTTGGCAGACTTTTCTTAGCGGATGTACAATCATCGCGAATTGAATTATGGGGTATTTCAGGGTATTTCAGAGTACACTTTTTTTAATATAAAGTGAAAAAAGTTAGCTTTTGAATTAGACCATTTGCATTTGTGAATATTACATTTATCTAGTATTATTAGCAGATTAATTAAATATACTAGATCTTTGTTATGGTGAGTGAATGAGGACCCAAAAGCGAACTAACTTAAACAGAGCTTCTTTAATAACCAAACATAGGTAGGCTCAGATAGACCGGCAGATTCCGACAGGACAGGACAAGGTTACAGCAAACATGACGATAGTCTGGCTCAGGCATGAAACACAACAAACAAGAATCCGACAAGGACAGGAACAGAAACAGAGAGAGATATAGGGACCTAATCAGAGGGAAAAAGGGAACAGGTGGGAAACGGGGTGAATGGGTAGTTAGAGGAGACAAGGAACAGCTGGGGGAAAGCGGGGGAGAAAAGGTAACCTAACAATGACCAGCAGAGGGAGACAGGGTGAAGGGAAAGGACAGAGACAAGACTCAACATGACAGTACATGACAGTACCCCCCCACTCACCGAGCGCCTCCTGGCGCACTCGAGGAGGAAACCTGGCGGCAACGGAGGAAATCCTCGATCAGCGCACGGTCCAGCACGTCCCGAGAGGGAACCCAACTCCTCTCCTCAGGACCGTACCCCTCCCAATCTACGAGGTACTGGTGACCACGGCCCCGAGGACGCATGTCCAAAATTCTACGGACCCTGTAGATGGGTGCGCCCTCGACAAGGATGGGGGGGGGGGGGGGAAGACGAGCGGGGGCGCGAAGGACGGGCTTGATGCAGGAGACATGGAAGACCGGGTGGACGCGACGAAGGTATCGCGGAAGAAGAAGTCGAACTGCGACAGGATTAATGACCCGAGAAATACGGAACGGACCAATGAACCGCGGGGTCAACTTGCGAGAAGCCGTCTTAAGGGGAAGGTTCTGAGTGGAGAGCCAAACTCTCTGACCGCGACAATATCTAGGACTCTTAGTTCTACGCTTATTAGCAGCCCTCACAGTCTGCGTCCTATAACGGCAAAGTGCAGACCTGACCCTCTTCCAGGTGCGCTCGCAACGTTGGACAAAAGCCTGAGCGGAGGGGACGCTGGACTCGGCGAACTGAGATGAGAACAGCGGAGGCTGGTACCCGAGGCTACTCTGAAAAGGAGATAGCCCGGTCGCAGACGAAGGAAGCGAGTTGTGGGCGTATTCTGCCCAGGGGAGCTGTTCTGACCAAGACGCAGGGTTACGAAAAGAAAGACTGCGTAAGATGCGACCAATAGTCTGATTGGCCCGTTCTGCTTGACCGTTAGACTGGGGGTGAAAGCCGGAAGAGAGACTGACGGAAGCCCCAATCAAACGGCAAAACTCCCTCCAAAATTGAGACGTGAATTGCGGACCTCTGTCCGAAACGACGTCTGACGGAAGGCCATGAATTCTGAAAACATTCTCGATGATGATTTGTGCCGTCTCTTTAGCAGAAGGAAGCTTAGCAAGGGGAATGAAATGAGCCGCCTTAGAGAACCTATCGACAACCGTAAGAATAACAGTCTTCCCCGCTGACGAAGGCAGTCCGGTGACAAAATCTAAGGCGATGTGAGACCACGGTCGAGAGGGAATAGGAAGCGGCCTGAGACGGCCGGCAGGAGGAGAGTTACCGGACTTAGTCTGCGCGCAGACAGAACAAGCAGCCACGAAACGACGCGTGTCATGCTCCCGGGTGGGCCACCAAAAACGCTGGCGAATGGAAGCAAGCGTACCCCGAACGCCAGGGTGGCCGGCTAACTTGGCAGAGTGAGCCCACTGAAGAACGGCCAGACGAGTAGGAACGGGAACGAAAAGAAGGTTCCTAGGACAAGCGCGCGGCGACGGAGTGTGAGTGAGCGCTTGTTTTACCTGCCTCTCAATTCCCCAGACAGTCAACCCGACAACACGCCCCTCAGGGAGAATCCCCTCGGGGTCAGTGGAGGCTACTGAAGAACTGAAGAGACGAGACAAAGCATCAGGCTTGGTGTTCTTAGAGCCCGGACGATAAGAAATCACGAACTCGAAACGAGCGAAAAACAGCGCCCAACGCGCCTGACGCGCATTAAGTCGTTTGGCAGAGCGGATGTACTCAAGGTTCCTATGGTCAGTCCAAACGACAAAAGGAACGGTCGCCCCCTCCAACCACTGTCGCCATTCGCCTAGGGCTAACCGGATGGCGAGCAGTTCGCGGTTACCCACATCATAGTTACGTTCCGACGGCGACAGGCGATGAGAAAAAAACGCGCATGGGTGGACCTTGTCGTCAGAGAGGGAGCGCTGAGAAAGGATGGCTCCCACGCCCACCTCTGACGCGTCAACCTCGACAACGAACTGTCTAGAGACGTCAGGTGTAACAAGGATAGGAGCGGATGTAAAACGATTCTTGAGGAGATCAAAAGCTCCCTGGGCGGAAACGGACCACTTAAAGCACGTCTTGACAGAAGTAAGGGCTGTGAGAGGAGCTGCCACCTGACCGAAATTACGGATGAAACGACGATAGAAGTTCGCGAAGCCGAGAAAGCGCTGCAGCTCGACGCGTGACTTAGGGACGGGCCAATCAATGACAGCTTGGACTTTAGCGGGATCCATCTTAATGCCTTCAGCGGAAATAACAGAACCGAGAAATGTGACGGAGGAGGCATGAAAAGTGCACTTCTCAGCCTTCACAAAAAGACAATTCTCTAAAAGGCGCTGGAGGACACGTCGAACGTGCTGAACATGAATCTGGAGTGACGGTGAAAAAATCAGGATATCGTCAAGGTAAACGAAAACAAAGATGTTCAGCATGTCTCTCAGGACATCATTGACTAATGCCTGAAAGACAGCTGGAGCGTTAGCGAGGCCGAAAGGAAGAACCCGGTATTCAAAGTGCCCTAACGGAGTGTTAAACGCCGTCTTCCACTCGTCCCCCTCCCTGATGCGCACGAGATGGTAAGCGTTACGAAGGTCCAACTTAGTGAAAAACCTGGCTCCCTGCAGGATCTCGAAGGCTGAAGACATAAGAGGAAGCGGATAACGATTCTTCACTGTTATGTCATTCAGCCCTCGATAATCTATGCAGGGGCGCAGAGACCCGTCCTTCTTCTTGACAAAAAAAAACCCCGCTCCGGCGGGAGAGGAGGAGGGGACTATGGTACCGGCGTCAAGAGCTACAGACAAATAATCTTTGAGAGCCTTACGTTCGGGAGCCGACAGAGAGTATAGTCTACCCCGGGGGGGGGTGGTTCCCGGAAGGAGATCAATACTACAATCATACGACCGGTGTGGAGGAAGAGAGGTGGCCCTGGACCGACTGAACACCGTGCGCAGATCGTGATATTCCTCCGGCACCCCTGTCAAATCACCAGGCTCCTCCTGTGAAGAAGAGACAGAGGAAACAGGAGGGATAGCAGACATTAAACATTTCACATGACAAGAGACGTTCCAGGAGAGGATAGAATTACTAGACCAATTAATGGAAGGATTATGACAAACTAGCCAGGGATGGCCCAAAACAACAGGTGTAAAAGGTGAACGAAAAATTAAAAAAGAAATGGTTTCACTATGATTACCAGAAACAGTGAGGGTTAAAGGTAGCGTCTCACGCTGAATCCTGGGGAGAGGACTACCATCCAGGGCGAACAAGGCCGTGGGCTCCTTTAACTGTCTGAGAGGAATGTCATGTTCCCGAGCCCAGGTCTCGTCCATAAAACAGCCCTCCGCCCCAGAGTCTATTAAGGCACTGCAGGAAGCTGACGAACCGGTCCAGCGTAGATGGACCGACAAGGTAGTGCAGGATCTTGAAGGAGAGACAGGAGTAGTAGCGCTCACCAGTAGCCCTCCGCTTACTGACGAGCTCTGGCCTTTTACTGGACATGAAGTGACAAAATGACCAGCGGAACCGCAATAGAGACAGAGGCGGTTGGTGATTCTCCGTTCCCTCTCCTTAGTCGAGATGCGGCTACCTCCCAGCTGCATGGGCTCAGCACCCGAGCCGGCAGAGGAAGATGGTAGTGATGCGGAGAGGGAGGCGACGGAGAGCGCGAGCTCCTTTCCACGAGCTCGGTGACGAAGATCAACCCGTCGCTCAATGCGAATAGCGAGTTCAATCAAGGAATCCACGCTGGAAGGAACCTCCCGGGAGAGAATCTCATCCTTTACCTCTGCGCGGAAACCCTCCAGAAGACGAGCGAGCAAGGCCGGCTCGTTCCAGCCACTGGAGACAGCAAGAGTGCGAAACTCAATAGAGTAGTCTGTTATGGATCGATTACCTTGACATAGGGAAGACAGGGCCCTGGAAGCCTCCTCCCCAAAAACAGATCGATCAAAAACCCGTATCATCTCCTCCTTAAAGTCCTGATACTGGTTAGTACACTCAGCCCTTGCCTCCCAGATTGCCGTGCCCCACTCACGAGCCCGTCCAATAAGGAGAGATATGACGTAGGCGACACGAGCAGTGCTCCTGGAGTAAGTGTTGGGCTGGAGAGAAAACACAATATCACACTGGGTGAGGAACGAGCGGCATTCAGTGGGCTCCCCAGAGTAACACGGCGGGTTATTGATTCTGGGCTCCGGAGATTCGAAAGCCCTGGAAGTGGCCGGTGGATCGAGGCGGAGATGGTGAACCTGTTCTGTGAGGTTGGAGACTTGGGTGGCCAGGGTCTCAACGGCATGTCGAGCAGCAGACACTTCCTGCTCGTGTCTGCCTAGCATCGCTCCCTGGATCCCGACGGCTGAGTGGAGAGGATCCGAAGTCGCTGGGTCCATTCTTGGTCGGATTCTTCTGTTATGGTGAGTGAATGAGGACCCAAAAGCGAACTAACTTAAACAGAGCTTCTTTAATAACCAAACATAGGTAGGCTCAGATAGACCGGCAGATTCCGACAGGACAGGACAAGGTTACAGCAAACATGACGATAGTCTGGCTCAGGCATGAAACACAACAAACAAGAATCCGACAAGGACAGGAACAGAAACAGAGAGAGATATAGGGACCTAATCAGAGGGAAAAAGGGAACAGGTGGGAAACGGGGTGAATGGGTAGTTAGAGGAGACAAGGAACAGCTGGGGGAAAGCGGGGGAGAAAAGGTAACCTAACAATGACCAGCAGAGGGAGACAGGGTGAAGGGAAAGGACAGAGACAAGACTCAACATGACAGTACATGACAATCTTTATCTATGTCAGAATTTCTGAAATAAATCATATCAAAACCATTAAATAGTACAACCGTCCTATTTTTTTTTTGTAACAAAATTCTGTATGACAATCCAAGAAATTCTACTATAAATACAGGCAAAAAACAAATGCAAAATGAAGTCTTCTTCACCATTCCAAAGAAATCACATTTATAGTCAATATTCAGCTTGAATCTTTCCAAAACATGTTTCACCGGATAAATTCTATGTAACATTTTAAATGAAACCTCCTTTACCTTGTTACTGATACAATATTTGCTAGCAATTTTCCATGCATTCCCCCATTGTATATCACCATAGATATTTGACCAAAATAACCTTGCGGAGGGAATTGTAGTATCACAAACAATATTCCTAATCTGTTTATTACTACATTTAATAGTTGATGTTAATATTGCCAATTCATTTATTTTCATGTAAATCTAGAGATACAACCCCCCCTTGGAATCGCATCAAAAACAATTGCATATTCTTTTGGGGTTATTGGAATTTTAAACTTATCAAGAAATTCCCCATATGAGAGTAGATATCCATCCTCATTCAGTAACTGACCAACCAAAATAATTGTATTCTCAAACCAGTTGCGAAAAAAAAGAGACTTATTTTTAAATCATATAAAGTATCTGTGAGGGGAACAATTGTATTTATACGCTAACATCCAACCTAAAATTGTCTGCTTATGGAATTTTGAAAATTTTACTGGGATTTTATCAACATTAAATAAAATGACCTCGAAGCAAAAACTTTAAACCAACAGTGTCACGACTTCCGCCGGAGTTGGCTCCCCTGCCTGTTCGGGCGGTGATCGGCGGTCGTCGTCACCGTCCTACTAGCTGCTACCGATCCCTTTTTCGTTTGTCTGTTGGTTTTGTCTTATTAGTTTCAACTGTGTGTATTTTGGTTTAATTAGCTTCCCTATATGTAGTAGTTTGACCCGCCCTTGTTTTGTGCGGGATTGTTTTTTGTTACTCTGTTGGTTTTGGTTTCATGTTTGTATTCTCCGGACTGTTTGGTCCTGTGTTTGGGCTGGTCTGTTTTATGCGCCCTGTATGTTCAGGATCATTACCCAGAGTTCACCCGCCGATTCCGAGCTGTGTTTGACCATCCACCAGAGGGTCGTGCGGCGGGTGAACGGCTGTTCCACCTGCGTCAAGAGACGAGGAGTACGCAGGACTTTGCCCTGGAGTTCAGGACCTTGGTCGCAGGAGCAGGGTGGAACGACAGGGCCCTGATAGATCATTTCCGATGCAGTCTCAGGGAGGACGTCCGCAGGGAGCTAGCATGTCGGGACATCACCCTCACACTGGATGAACTCATTGACATGGCTATCCGTCTCGACAACCTGCTGGCTGCCTGCGGGCGTTCGGATCAGGTCCTGTCGTTTCCACTTCCCAGCCCTCCTACCCCTATCCCTATGGAGTTAGGAGGGGCGGCTTCGAGGGGGACCGGAGGAGGAGTGTCCTCCTGCACCAGTTGTTGTCTGCGAGGGCACACGGCCGACCGGTGCTGGAGGAACTCGTCTGGGAGTCGGGAGGGCAGGCGGAGCACTACTCGATCACCTCAGGTGAGTAAGCACCAGACTCACCCAGAGCTTCCTGTCGGTCATGTGTATGTGTTAACTTATTTCCATGGGTTTCTTCCCTCTCTACAGCATAAGGTGCTAGTCGATTCAGGCGCAGCTGGGAATTTCATGGATCGTGGGCTCGCGTTAAGGCTAGGGATTCCCCTGGTGTCGTTAGACCTACCTTTCCCCGTGCACTCCTTAGATAGCCGACCATTAGGGTCAGGAGTAGTTAGGGAGGCTACGGTGCCGCTGGACATGGTAACGCAGGGGGGTCATAAGGAGCAGATTAGTCTGTTCCTTATAGATTCACCTGCGTTTCTAGTGGTGTTGGGAATTCCCTGGCTAGCTCAACACAACCCTGTGATTTCCTGGCGACAGGGGGCTCTTAAGGGGTGGTCAGAGGAGTGTTCAGGCAGGTGTATAGGAGTTGCCGTTGGTGCGACTACGGTGGAGAGTCCAGACCAGGTTTCCACAGTGCGCATTCCCTCTGAATATGCCGATTTGGCTATCGCCTTCAGTAAAAAGAGGGCGACCCAATTACCACCCCATCGTTGAGAGGACTGCGCGATAAACCTTCTGGAGAACGCTGCACTTCCTAGGAGTCACGTGTATCCATTGTCCCATGAGGAGACAGTAGCGATGGAAACATATGTTGCTGAATCGCTGGGACAGGGGTACATTCGGGCCTCCGCATCACCCGTCTCCTCGAGCTTCTTTTTTGTGAAGAAGAAGGATGGAGGTCTGCGTCCGTGCATTGATTATAGAGGTCTAAATTCCATCACAGTGGGGTTTAGTTACCCACTACCTCTCATCGCTACGGCGGTGGAATCATTTCACGGGGCGAGCTTCTTCACAAAACTGGATCTGAGGAGTGCGTATAATCTGGTACGTATCCGGGGAGGAGATGAGTGGAAAACTGCATTTAGTACTACATCTGGTCATTATGAGTACTGCGTCATGCCATGTGGGATGAAGAATGCTCCAGCCGTCTTCCAATCCTTTGTAGATGAGATTCTCCGAGACCTGCTCGGGCAGGGAGTGGTAGTGTACATCGATGACATCTTGATCTATTCTGCCAGACGCGCGGCGCATGTGTCTCTGGTGCTTTCAGCTTTCAGTCGTTTGAAGGAGCTGTTCACCAATGCGCCCGTGTTGGTGCATCCGGACCCCTCTTTAGCGTTCATAGTGGAGGTGGACACGTCCGAGGCGGGGGTCGGGGCCGTACTGTCCCAGCGCTCGGGCGTGCCACCCAAGCTCCGCCCTTGTGCCTTCTTTTCGAGAAAGCTCGGTCCGGCGGAGCGAAACTATGACGTGGGGGACCGGGAGTTGTTAGCTGTAGTCAAGGCTCTAAAGGTGTGGAGACATTGGCTTGAGGGGGCGAAACACCCTTTTCTCGTCTGGACTGACCATCGTAATCTCGAGTATATCCGGGCAGCGAGGAGACTAAATCCACGTCAAGCTAGATGGGCCATGTTTTTCACCAGGTTTCGGTTTACCATCTCATACCGGCCAGGCTCCCAAAACACCAAAGCCGACGCGCTGTCCCGCCTCTATGATACCGAGGAGCGGTCCGTTGAGCCAACTCCCATCATTCCACCTTCATGTCTCGTGGCACCGGTAGTATGGAAGGTGGACGCGGAGATAGAGAGGGCCTCACGGTTAGAGCCGGCCCCCCCTAACTGTCCAGCGGGGGCTCAGTACGTGTCGAGGGGGGTCCGGGATAAGCTGATCCGGTGGGCTCATACTCTCCCCTCCTCGGGTCATCCTGGCATCGAGAGGACAGTGCGGAGTCTTAGAGGGAGATACTGGTGGCCCACACTGGCTAAGGACATGAGATTTTATGTCTCCTCCTGCTCAGTGTGCGCCCAGAGCAAGGCTCCTCTGCACTTGCCTAGAGGGAAGTTACAACCCCTCCCCGTTCCACAACGGCCGTGGAGACACACTTATCGGTGGACTTTCTTACCAACCTTCCCCCGTCCCAGGGAAGTACTACAATCCTGGACGTTGTGGATCGGTTTTCTAAGTACTGTCGTCTCATCCCGTTGCCCGGTCTCCCTGCGGCCCTGCAGACTGCGGAGGCCTTGTTTACCCATGTCTTCCGGCACTATGGGGTGCCTGAGGACATTGTTTCTGATCGGGGTCCCCAATTCACGTCCAGAGTGTGGAGGGCGTTTATGGAGAGACTGGGGGTCTCGGTCAGCTTAACCTCAGGTTTTCACCCCGAGAGTAATGGGCAGGTGGAGCGCGTAAACCAGGATGTGGGCAGGTTTCTGCGGTCCTATTGCCGGGACCGGCCTGGTGAGTGGGCAAGGTATGTTCCTTGGGCTGAGCTCGCTCAGAACTCCCTACGCCACTCCTCAACTAACTTGTCCCCTTTTGAGTGTGTGTTAGGTTACCAACCGGTCCTGGCCCCATGGCATCAGAGCCAAACCGAGGATCCTGCGGTTGAGGAATGGGTACAGCGCTCCAAGGACACCTGGAAAGCCGTCCAGGACTCGCTAAGGTTAGCGGGAGACCGGCAGAAGAGGAGCGCTGACCAGCACCGCAGTGAGGCCCCCGTGTTTGCACCGGGGGACAGGGTCTGGATCTCGACCCGAAACCTGCCCCTCCGCCTGCCCTGTCGGAAGCTGGGGCCGCAGTGTGTGGGGCCGTTCAAAATCATGAGGAGAATAAACGAGGTGTGTTACAGGTTACAACTTCCTAGGTATTACCGTATTAACCCCTCATTTCATGTGTCTCTCCTCAGGCTGGTGGTGGCTGGTCCCCTGCAAGAAGGTGAGGTGCCTGAGGTCCCTCCACCCCCTCTGGACATCGAGGGGTCCCCGGCATACACGGTTCGTGGCATTCTGGATTCGAGACGCCGGGTGGGGGGCCTACAGTATCTCGTGGACTGGGAGGGGTACGGTCCGGAGGAGAGATGCTGGGTTCCGGTGGGGGACATTTTGGACCCTTCTCTCCTGAGAGATTTCCACCCGGCGCCTCGTCCTCCGGGTCGTCCTCGAGGCCGGTGGCAGCGCGCGTCGGGGGGGGGGGGGGGGTACTGTCACGACTTTTGTTGGCTCCCCTGCCTGGTCGGGCGGTGATCGGCGGTCGTCGTCACCGTCCTACTAGCCGCTACCGATCCCATTTTCGTTTGTCTGTTGGTTTTGTCATATTAGTTTCACCTGTGTGTATTTTGGTTTAATTAGCTTCCCTATATGTAGTAATTTGACCCGCCCTTGTTTTGTGCGGGATTGTTTTTTGTTACTCTGTTGGTTGTGGTTTCATGTTTGTATTCTCCGGACTGTTTGGTCCTGTGTTTGGGCTGGTCTGTTTTATGCTGGCGTGACCGTTTTTTGACAGAGAATAAATTACGATTTACCGAACCCTGCTCTCTGCGCCTGATTGCAACCCACCACTCCTAGTAGGCTGTGGCAAACAGAGTCAAATAAATACTTAGGGAAGGCATTCCAAATACTGTTCTGGTTCTTGATATACTTCAGAATCCAATTTATTTTCAAACTATTATTTAGAGTATTGAAATCTAAAACCTCAAGACCTCCTTGTTATTGGGTATTAGTGAGAATATCTTTCCATAGATAGTGAGGCTTGTTCCTCCAAATAAAATTATAAAAAATCTTATCTAAGTACTTTACAATTTTAGGGGATAATTCAAGTGATAACAAGACATAAACCAATTTGGATAACCCTTCAGCTTTGGACAATAAAACCTGACCGTATAAAGAAAAACCTCTCAGCAACCAGAGGTTCGATTTCTTCTTTGTTTTCTCAATAATGGGGTTAAAGTTTAATTCACTCCTTTGTTTTTCATTCTCGCATATAACAATTCCAAGATAATTAACAGTATCTTTAATTGGGATACCATATACTTCCTGTAAAACACAGTCCTTGAGTGGAAATAAGACTGACTTATTGATATTCATTTTCAAACTCGAAACTAAGGAAAAATCTTCAATATAGGAAACTGCTTTAGAAATCTAATTTCTGTCTCTCAAAAATATGGTGGTATAAGCCATTTGACATAGTTTAAATTCCTTGCCAAGTGCTAAAACACCTTGAAAATTCCCTTTCTTGATATGAAGAGCCATAATTTGAGTAACCAATGAAACTAAAAATCGACTAATTGGGCAGCCCTGCCTAATGCCACGGCCAATATCAAATCTTCGGGATGTCCCGTGAGCTAATTTTACAGAGCTAGAACAACCACTATATAAAGTTTGGACTGCTTTCAAAAAAAAAATCACCAAATCCCCAAAAAACATATTGCTTTGAACATAAACTCATGTTCTACAGTGTCAAAAGCTTTATAAAATACAAACATAAGAAAACTATCATCAAGGATGAGGTCATTATAGTCAATCATATCTAAGATCAACCTGATGTTATTACTCACGTGTCGACAATGCATTAAACCAGATTGTTCTTCATCATATTTACCTTTCATAAATAAAGGTAAATAAAAAATAAAAAAATGTATTATATGATGCAAGCCTTGTTTCAACCTCTTAGCAAATACAAGAGCAAATAATTTCCCATCATTATTCAACAGGCTAATGGGTCTCCAGTTGTCAATATAAAGACTATCCTTATTAGGTTTGGGAATCAAAGTAATTACACCTTGCTTTAAGGAAGCCGGTAACTCCCCCTTTTCTATTGATTCTTGGAACATAGCAAGAATGAAAGGAATCAATTTATCATTGAATGCTTTATAAAACTTGCTTATTAAAACATCATTTCCAGGGGACCTATTTTCCTTAAGGCTTTTAATACAGTCTTGTCTCAATTTCAGATAACTCATCATCACAAAAATCCCTGAAATCATAATCTATCTTCTTAGCAATGTTTGCTACATTGTCTAAGAAAAGATCCATATTGGAAGTTGACTGGACTGGTGTATATAGATTCTGATTAAAAACTGGACAACATGCTGAGAGATTTATTTTTGTCATGCCCTGACCATAGAGAGCCTTTGTTTTTCTATGGTATAGTAGGTCAGGGGGTGACTGGGGGGTTTTCTAGTTATTATTTTCTATGTGGGTTTCTAGTTTAGTTTTTCTATGTTGGTGTTTGTTATGATTCCCAATTAGAGGCAGCTGGCTATCGTTGTCTCTAATTAGGGATCATATTTAAGTAGAATTTTTTCCCACCTATGTTTTATAGGATATTGTTTTGAGTTAGTGTATGTTACACCTCTTAGTTACAGTTCGTTGTTTGTTTCGTTCTGTCTTTGTTGTTTTGTGCGTTTTTAATAAATAATATGTGGAAACCATATCGCACTGCAGCTTGGTCCAATAATTATTCAGACGACTGTGACACTTTTGGATTTTCATTGGGAGTATTTTTAATCATTCATTTACATATTTTCACCGGCCCTTTTTTCTAAATTAAAGAAATATTTTGTATTTTTCTCTCCCTCTTCCATCCATTTTCGTCTTGATCTTACAAATGCTCCCCCAGCCTTTTCCTCATAGATACAGTCTAAGTGTATTTTCAATGATAGCTCCAGTAATTCCTGATTAGTTAGTTCAGTTTTTTTAGTATGATCCATTATTCCCTTTATGTCACATTCTCACTCTCTTGGCATGAGCAATTTCTTTCCCCATTGAAATAGCCAAAAGCCTTATATCAAATTTCACTAGCTCCCAGTAACTTCCAAACGTATTCATAACACAGGCACAATTCCAGTATTTATCAATAATTCCTGCTACTTCCTTCTTAAATACTTCATTATCTAGTTAAGTCTTGTTCATTTTACAGTAGCATTTACTAACTTTTTTTGTTGACAAAACATGCATATTTATCTTTATTGCGATCCCTTTGTGGTCTGTTAAAAATCAATGGTTCAATCGAGACTATATCAACCTTGTCAGCCATTTCTTCAGATATCAGCCAGAAATCAATACAGGATTGCATAGATAAATCTTTGGTACCCCATGTAAACATAATATCTGGGCTCTTTTGTCTCCAAATATCTAGAACACCTAACCTTAGACATATATTCCTTATCTCACAAACAGAATTGCTATCCTTAGGAGGCCATCTATCTAGATTATCATGTAATACTGTATTAAAATCTCCACCCAGTATTACCTAGGCCAACGGAAATTTAGACAATTTTACTTTTTTCCCTCTCAATGTCTCTAAATAAAATACAGTTACTTGACTTGTTATTGGAAGAATAAGTATTTACAACAATGAACTGAATGTGGTTGACACATCTACCAATAGTAGAATCCATCTCCCTGTATTATCTGCTTCATGACTCAATATATGACCCTTAAAGTTGCCTTTTAAAACAGTGACACCTGCTGACCGATTAGTAGCAAATTAAAACCAAATATCATTCCCCCCATTGACACTTCCAAAACGCAGTATCTGTGGAAAAGGCATGAGTTTCTTGAATGAAATAAAAGTCAGCACTCTTACCCTTACATTACAAAAAAATATTTCCTTTTCAAAATATGATGGATTTCCCTGGCATTAATAGAAAAAACAGAAATGGACATTTACTATCACAGTGACTATATGAAGAACATTACACTTGTTTTCACATGAATCGGGTTCTCACAAAAAGAAAAGGTCTTACTAGTTGCAAATAAAAACAGTCCTATGCACCACGCAAGTGGTTGACCTAAATTATATATATATATATTGTTTTATACAATTGCAAATAACATTGTACCATAGATTGGTAAAACGAATAGCCATCAAGATAACATTGTCAGTGCGAATTTCCTTGCCATAAAAATAGATATATATAAAAAAAGTTTTGCTCACACAAACAATGCTCTTTCCTCAAGAAATATAAAGTTTTTGTCAGATGCAAATAAAACTCAGTGCTGCACCACTCACTTGATAAATCCAGCAGTCAACAAGCTAGGCATCAGCGTGAATTTCCCTTTGATTAGCAAAAGCCTTGGCTCCCGCAAAGTATGCACTTTTCCCTTCCTTCCTCTGTCAATCATCCTCCACAGATGATTCCGAGCTTCTTTGTCAAATGCTGTCAGATCCTCAGGTTGTTCTTTAAATAGTCCTTTTTCTTTGCACTTTTCCATGTCATATCCCTCGCTGTCCTGGAGATGAATCTCACGATCACTGGTTGTGGTGGCTGGTTGTTTTCCCTATCTCTCAGCCTTCCCAGGCAGTGCACTACATCCAGAGAACCTGCAACAACATTTCGCTCCTCCTCCGCGACTATTGCCCTGCAAATGTCCTTCACTCTTGCTTTGATGTTGTCGTCAGATTTTTCTGCTATTGCATAAATTCGAAGATTCCACCTCCGACCATACCGGTCCTTCTTGTTTACATTTGACTCCATTTCAGTGAGTTTTTTCTCCTGCTTTGCAACATTAATTTTTAATATTGCGTTCTGCTGCTTCAATTTTTACTTCATCAGCATTGAAATCAATCGCTTTCTTCATGTTAAAATCAAATCAAATGTATTTATATAGCCCTTCGTACATCAGCTGATCTCTCAAAGTGCTGTACAGAAACCCAGCCTAAAACCCCAAACAGCAAGCAGTGCAGGTGTAGAAGCACGGTGGCTAGGAAAAACGATACTGTTAACGATACTGACAGTGTTCTTTTTCACCAAATCCATGATTTCATCTGCGTTCTCTTTGATTTTAACCGTGAGGATACGGACGATTTGTCCTGTAGCTGGCTCAGTGATGGTTCACTTCTCAGCTGCTTTGGAAGTTGCTCTTTGGTTGGGGTATTCAGGTATGAATCACATTTACCCCCTTTTTTACACTGCAAACATATGAGTGAGTTTCAACAATGTCTCTTTTCTCCTTGGAAGTTGCAACATCCATTATCTCAGCAACAGTTTGGTCATGTCCTGATTCCATGCTACTAGCTATGAAGACGTTAGCAAGCTAATTTAACTACACACGCTGAAACTTTTCGATAGCTAACGTTAGCTTGTTCGTTGGAAATCGTCAAATATATTTCAATGGTTTGATTAATTACACAATTATTCAAAATAGCTACATTGTATGGTTAGATATCATTTGTTTGTGAAAAAAAACAAACAAATTGCAACTGCAGCCTAAAACTATAAACTTTGTGAGAAAATCCTAAAATTGTTCCTCAGCTAGAAGTGTTACACCCTCTCATGCCGCCATCTTGACCCCTTGGTCAACTTTAAACAAGTTTACCAAACCCTCCATGCTTTTTATCTTGACTGTGATATTCGTATCCTATCCTCTTCAGTGTGACAGGCTAGCTGCAGACACAGCCATTGAGCTGAGGAGAAGGGGAGTGGCCTCTGTCAGTCTATGACCTTGAGTAGTTCAGACAGAGTTGGTGTCTCAACTCATCATCATTGAGAAGGATTCTCCACCAGGTATTGATCCTAAGGTAGATGATAAACCATTTGACAGTATTGCTCTTCAATATGAGTTTGGAAGACTGATGCTGTTTTCTTCATGATTTTCTGAATTATACATTTTCACAGGCTTTACTAGTTCTTATTATTTCACTGTAGTGACTTTGATAAAGGCATTACCCCGTTTCTCTCAATTCAGAGATGTATTTGCCAATGAAGACACCACAGAGCTGAGTGGGAAGTGCATTGTGGAGCTGGCGAAAGGTACATTACATTTACATTATACTACAGCATGTACATGGTCATGCACCGTTATACACTCAGTGGCTAGTTTATTAGGTACACCACCCCGTTCACAAAAATGGTTAGCTCCTACAGACAGTTAGTCACGTGGTCGTGGCTTGCAATATAAAGAAGGCAAACAAGCATGAAGGCATTCAGTTACTGTTCGATTAAACATTAGAATGGGCAAAACTAGTGACCTGAGCAACTTTGAGCGTGGTATGATCATCAGGTCAGGCGCGCTGGTCCCAGCATCTCAGAAACAGCCGGCCTCCTGGGCTTTTCACGCACAACAGTGTCTAGGGTTTACTGAGAATGGTGCGACAAACCAAAAACATCCTCGATCCTCTGCCAGGACCTAGGATCAAGGGAGACACTCAAGTGTTTTAGTACTATATCTCTTGACACAATGATGAAAATAATCATGGCCACTAAACCTTCAAGCTGCATACGGGACCCTATTCCAACTAAACTACTGAAAGAGTTGCTTCCTGTGCTTGGCCCTCCTATGTTGAACATAATAAATGGCTCTCTATCCACCGGATGTGTAACAAACTCACTAAAAGCGGCAGTAATTTTTTATTTTAATTTAATTGTACCTTTATTTTACTAGGCAAGTCAGTTAAGCAGAACGACAGATTTGTACCTTGTCAGCTCGGGGATTCGATAAT